>NW_028258336.1:9533846-10160027 GCF_053883595.1 Heterocephalus glaber
TGTGGAGTGTTGAGCTCCCTGCTGGATTATAGAAAGAACACATGAGTAGATAAAAGCACGACAGTTTTCCTTTCTAGTATGTCTCAGGAGAAAACAATGCATATCAGCATAGATAGAAGCAAGTGAGATTAGTTTTTTAAAAAAGGAATTTAAATAACATACAATAAACCAGGGTAATGGTTACAAATGAGATGTCCCACCTACAAAATACATAGAAGAGAAAACTTGTTTCATCTTAGCTTTTTTTGGTCATTTTCCTGAGGTGATTGTTTTTTCATTTAACAAGGAACTAAACACTACAAAATGAGACAGACTTGGTAACTACATTATTAGTTCAATTAACTGATTCTAGACCCCAAATTGAATGTTTCACTTTCTAGGTCAATGATCTACACTGTTGAAATGAGCTGAAGTGATTGTAAAAACTCTACTATCTTATCAAAAGAAGACTGAGAAGTATTTCTATGTGCTAAATAGGACAATCAAACAAGAAAATATCATATATAGGGAAATATAATATTTACAAATTACCGATAACAAGATCATGTAGTCTATTCACACAATTAATAGATAAATAGATAATATCTGTGTGTAATAAAAATTTCACACATGAAAAAGAGAATGTGTCAATAAACACATACAAACATATAGGCACATGTATATTTGTAATAGCTTAGCTGTTGGAGAATCTGGATTAAGAATAGATCGTATCACATATATCCAGTTTCTTAATAGCAGAATAAAAGGGAGGAAGAAGTTTATCCTGAAAAACTGCTTTTGTACCCTTATGTGCTCAGGAAAAAAGAAAACTGCAGACCCAGAAGTAACAATGCAATGTGTGTATTCAAAGTTTGTTAAGAATGATTTGTAATTGTATTTGGTTTTCTGTCCTACATCAGGGCAGAGGCTTTGCCTAAGGGTAAGAATTGTGCTTTCTGTTTTTTTTGTTTTTGTTCTTTTTTGCAGTCATGGCAGTGTTAGATGATGGATAATGTGTATAGAACAGCAGTTTCATCAGATGCCCTTGAAAACTCAAACAAATAGACAACATCACATTTCATTACCTGACCCTGATGAGGCATGGCATTTATATTGGGGACAGAAATGCCAGTATAATTGAAGGGTTTTGAAACAGTCCTTTAAGACCAGGTGATGAACTATCCATTGATTTAATCTAAGAGAAAAAGATGGAGAAATAATACAGGAGGGCCTTGATTTCACATGCAGCTTACTCAGGAGGCCAGCTGTTCATGCACCTTGATGATGGTAGTGACAGCCAAATGAACAAGCTCAAAGGGCGGCGTTGGAAAGAACCAAATTCTTTAAGTGTAAGAGTGAAAAAATGTGAAAATTGCAAAGTGGAAACTGCCTATGCCTGTAATTAATGCTGCCTGAATTCCTTGTAAATGAGAACTGTACAAAGAGACTTCAGTTATCCAAATTTGGCTCTGATGTGAAAGGTAATTATACATAGTGACAAAACTCTGAAGCTAGACGGCTTGGTTTTAAGTGCTAGTTTATCTCTTCACAAACTATGTGACTTTATGCAAAGTATTTAATCTCTCTGTATTATTATTTTTCTCATTCATACAACAGACACAGTAATAAAACTTACCTCATAGTTTTGTTTCACGTCTGAAAAAAATCAATATTATTACATACAGAAATTTTCTGGAACAGACTATGTCCTCTATAAATGTTAGCTGTTATGGATGCATTTTTTAAAAAAATAATGTTATTCTTATCTGATTATGTAAGTGATTTGTGCTCATTATACAAAAGACAGATTTTAGAGAAAGGTACAAAAAAGAGAGAAAATTACTTGGAATCAATTTGCTCTCAGAGAAGTACAGTTAACATTTAGGTATTCTCCTCCCAGATGATTTTCTATGTATGAAATACATATAATGCAGAACGTATTGTATACATTTCATTAGACCAATCTTATGCTGATCCCTTCTTCCTACTGCTAAAGGAAACATACATATTGGCCTATGACGTTCATCAGTCAAAATCTGCACTCCTCAAAGGCAACATCTTCTTTAACACTTTTTCTGAATGCCATGTCTTCTTTTGAATCCCATTCTTACTATTCTGTGTGGTCATTCTATGAGACCCTTAAAGGATTTGCCTTACCATCCAACAAATGTTCATTGAATCCCTTTTTTGTGGCAGGCACTGTTTGAGGAGCAGTGTCACATGGTAAATACAGAATCAAAGTTCCTGCCTTCATGAAACTTTAAGTCTTTGGGTAGAAGAAATATGCTAAGAAGAATCACACATTTACAAGTATAATTTATAAGCAGTGGTAAGTTTTATAAGGAACATCACCGAGTAACTGTTCTATAATACATTTATCTGTGGGAGGAATGATGAACAATTATAGGGACGTGAATTATAAAGAGGAAATATATGTTATTGTAAGAATAATGAGGACAAAGAGAGGATGTGATGAGGGGGAAGATAAATTATGTAAGTGTTAATATGTTCTTTATTTAAAAAGAAGAAAGTGAATTATTTAAAATCAAATAGTTTAAAAAAATTAATCCTAATGTTTTAATGTCTTCAAAGTTTTCATATTTTTTCTTAATCCTAGAATGATCTTTTTTCAGACGTAATGTCTTGTGGTTTTACAAAGTTTAATAATTATATTTCAATTTGTTTTGCTTTTGTTGGTATAATTATAATTAAATGTAATAATTTAAAATGAAAATAACAAGTATGTAATCCAAATTTTAGAAATATTTCTCTCAAGGCCCTCTTTCCCTCATTCCTTCCCTCTGTCTGTTTATGTCTCCATCCATCCATCCATTCATGCAACCATTCATCATCCACCCATCCCTCTATCATAACATTTTCTTATAAAGATGTCTAGAATCATATTAATTTTTTCCTGGAAATGAAATGATAAAATCTTGCTTACTTTCATCATAATTTATCTTTATTCTTCCTTTGTATGTAAATTATTTAAGTAGATTATTTAAAAAGGGATTTTTCTTAAGAAAAGGTGATTGCAATTGAAATAATTATATCAAAACAGTTGTTAGAAAAGTTCCCTTGAAAATTGTCTTGAAAATTAAAAATGCCACATGTAACATGCTTCATACTAAGTCTAAAGTACTGTACCTGATAAATATGGTAGTTATAATTGATTTATTTTTGATGGATAAGGAGGTAAACAGGTGAGGCTTGCGTGAAAGTAAAGTTTGACATAATTTAATAAATAAAACCACACCCTATATTTCTACAGGAAACCAATATCATAAATCTGATATGTAACATTTTCAGATTCTTACCCATACTTATACATTTATATGCCCATTAAGCACATGTATGTAGTATTGGGTAATTTTTTGAGTGAAAGGGGACTGAGGAGTTTGAAGGCTTTCATAATTATCATCTTATATATGTGCATTTCCAGGTCCCCAATATTATATTTAAATATCTATCAATATTGTTAAATGTAGATATAGTTAATCACTTTCAGTTGCTACATAATATTTCACAGGATGTAAGCCACAGTGTATGCAGTGAGTCCCTATTTACGAATAGACACATACTTTTTATATTTTTAATTTTACATAAAAACCATAATCAATGGTCTGGCTTTTATCTTCTTGTTGTTGCATAAAATTGAGTTTTTCTATATGGTTGGGAATTATTTAATGAAAAAAGAATGTGTACTCCTAGTTATTATAGATATTCACAATTGTTTCCCCAAGTGGCATTCGCATTACAAAACTGTCATTTAAAATATATTTCTTTCTTGTTATTATAATTAACCTTTACCAGTTTGTCAAATGGTTCACTGTTGCTTTTTAAATCTACGTTTATCTTTTTAGCAATGAAACTACGTATAGTATGATGTATTTAATGGCCATTTGCATTTTCTCTTTCAGTAATTGCTTCTTCAAATCGTTGCCTACTTTATTTTCATTGGGTTATCTATCTGTTTTGATTTAGATAACTTCTTATATTTAGGGTATTAAATCTATAATTATAAAATGTTTGCATAGCTGTATAAAATTTGAATATGAAATTATACAGCTTGCATTAAATGTATTATAAATATTTCTTTTGATGTGTTTTTATGTTTTTTATCATCCAAATTCTTAAATTTTTATTCACTTATATTTATTGTGGGATAGTAAAATATGATGGTTAAGGGCATGGTCTCTGGTGACAGGTTGCCTATATTAGAATCCCAGTTCTGCTACTGTAGGATTGGGTTGACGTAGGCAACTTCTTTACTCCCTTGTCCCAACATTCTCATATGTAAGATACGACAGTCATTCTACTTATTGTAGGATTGTTTAAAGGTTAAATGAGTTAATGTATGTAAACATTTTAGAGTAATTGACACATAATAAGTGCTAGAAAAGTATTATATGTTATTTATAATATTTCCCCAATAATTTAATATTGATTTCCTTAAAAGAGGCCTCCTGTAGCCCAAGGTTATCTAATATAGTTTCTTAATTTTTATTTCAACAATTTTATATTTTTGATTTTTACATTTGTTTCAAATCCATCTGTAATTGTGATTATGTAAAAAAAGACAACTTTATTTTTCTAAGTGGATAATTATTCACCATATATTAAAATCGCCACACTTCATTGTTTATTTTAAATGCTACCTTTATGGTGATAGTATTCCCATATTTCTGTGTACATTTCCATATGTACATTGTCTAGTTTAGACCTCTATTCTTCTCCATAGTCCATTTTCCTAGTACCTTGCCAATACTATTTTTTATTAATATAGATTTACACAAATCCACATTAAGCTAGTAAGAATGGAAAAGAGAAGATGGTTTCAACTTAAAAAGGAGACCGACTTTGAGAAAGCAAATCTAGGAATATTAGATGGATGTTGGACCTCTTAGATGATCATTAATTATCTCTTCCCTGTCTTCAAAAAATTCTAGTTTATAGAAAATTGCCTTGTATTCTAACCCTTCTATTTTATATTTTAATAGCCTATTTGTAATTATAAGCTCCTCCTTCTTCTCTGATTGGTGCATTATTGTAACATCTTATTTTTGTTTTATTGAACAATATTTGCGTACATCTCTCATAGGATAGTCATTACCGATATTTATAAATTTTGTCCTCTTGTCCAACTTATCTGTGTATTATCTAGGGTCACTTTTTATTGTTTGTGAACCTAGGGCTGCCTTTCAAGATATCTCATGAGCCAGAATCATTTTTTATTCAAGTTTTAAGAATAAAAAGCTGACTCTGCTCTGATTTGCACTTTGTTTTACAGCTAGGTTGTGAATTGACTGTTCTCCTGAAGGATAAGAACATGCCAGATTATAGGGGGTATTTGTCTGGGACTATTACTATTTTTATTTTTATGACATTTTTGTTTTTAGTAAAGAATCTAAATATTTCCCTGTTTCAGAGTGTCTTCTAGCTCACAGAGCTGTGCATTGGCTACTTCCACATATGGAGACTTGGAACTCCTGCTGTCAGATCCCTATGGTACCCCTGCATTCCTTCCTGGTTTTCTTATATTAGGTGTCACTCTGTCTTTCTGTGTGTGTGTGTCTCTCTCTTTGTCTCCCACCACCAGCCCTCTGTATCCCTTTATGATAGTCCAGACCGTAGTCTCCTCTATTCCAATAGTTACCTATTCTTTATCTTATTTGCCTTTTATATATCTGTTGACAACTCTTGTTTCCTGATGATTTCGTCCATTTCCTCACTACTAAGGTGGTTTTATACATTTCCCCTTTTAGTGTCATATGAGACAGGAGAAGTAATATGATCAGATTAGCAGAAAAAAGAGAAGCCATTCTAGACATTTCACACAGTATAGTACAGGTAAGCAGATGCTCGCAGAATAATTGTAAGTGCAGAGTTAAAGGATTAGAGCAGCTGTGACTAGGATTCAAGAAACCAGGAGGTGCAAAGATCACAAGCAGCTGCTGCCAAGTTCTCACGCACTCACAGGACAAAGAAGGTGATTCTCAGCAAAATGCCAAATGTTTCACAGGTTTTGCCAATTACATAGCATTATGTAACCACCATTATGGTTTCACACAAAATAGATGAATTTCATTTGTACTCTAAAAAATATATGACAATACCAGAATAGATAGAAATTTTAATTTCACTGAGGTTTTTAGTTTCCTGAAGAAGTGAGAAACAATGTACTGGTATAGGTGATATCTTTTTAAAAATATATTTGCATATAAAGGTTTAAGTTAATGTAACTATTAAGGGTTCTAGAACAATAAGTAATTATTATTTAAGATTTATTTTCTACTGTAGTTCCCTTTTCCCTATTTTCACTCTTGTTGCTGTTATTAATCCTTGGACATGTCTGTGGCATATAATGTTTACATTCTTTAGGTTGTTAGGTTCCTCTTTCCGCTTCCACCTCTCCTCACCCATCTCTCACCTGTGGTCTCTTGAATCTCTTCTCATTTGCAAGAGGCCCATCCCCTTGTCTTCTTCTATTCATCTTTTATTACTCTTTTGTTTTTACTTTGCCTCACTCAAATGAGAGGTACCATACAGCCATGTCTGGTTTATTTGGGATGGCGGGGGTGGTGGTGGAAGAGGATTAAAAAAAAGAATGAAGTTGTATTATGTACGTGTACCCCCAACTCCCAAAGATGATTGTAAGCTGCATGTTCAGCAAAAAAAAACCAATAAAAAATTTTAAAAATATAAAGCTGTTACTGAGACTTTAAAAAAGGTTTATTGTGCTCTGTAAAAATGAACATAGAATATTTTCATATTGTGGTGTCATGATGTAGCATCTATCTTATGGATGACAAAACTGCCCTTTTCTCTTTTCTCCAAAATATTATAGGAAAAGAAGAGATTGGTAATATAAACTGTCTTTTTATTGTATTTTAAACGTAAACTTGAACATTATCATGAGGTTGCTCTAACTTTTACAATCTTTCTTTCATCAGCTCTGACTTAGCTTCCTTCCATAAAAGAGCTTCTTGTAGAAATACTTTTTAGCAGCTCTTAGGTTTATTTCATCTTCTCTTTCCCTGGAGACAAGTTAAGGGTATATCACATTTTCTGCAGATATTACTTTCATTTATATCTTTATAAATTTTGATAGACAATTTTATAACAACAGTGCTAAAATCTAAAACCAAAACTGTTGCAGTTTGTATGGTATAAATAATTCTTATGGGGATGTCATTATTTTACTCCAAAGGCATTATTTCTTTTACTTTTCATTATTTTCATTTGAGGGACTGATTGCAGAACAGAACTTTGTTAGCACAATATGAAATCAGCAGGTTAAATGTAAAAATCAAGAGACCACAGAGTGTAGTATACTAGTCATTTAAATTATACTCAGTTCAAGTGACTCGAAGAAGAGATAGGAGTGAAGGTAATCAACATAACTCAAAATCCTCAAAACTTTTGTTATATATTCAGAAACCTTTAAAATTTCCATTTTAAAAGTGTCCTTTAAACATTTTTGGTACCTTATTGTTTTATGGATTTCATTAAGCTGAAAGGCAATCATGGGATATTTTCTTAATCACTTTTGTACACTTAAATATGGAGGATGTAGAACCAACAAATTATCCAGCAGTGGATTTGGGGACTGATTAAATCTCTTTCCAGGAGAGTCATATAAACATGTTGTGCACAAACTCAGGGGCTGTAAGCCCTTGCTATATATAAGAGTTAAGCTCATTTGCCTGTTGCATTGTTGTAATTGGTTATAATTTTGTGTTTCTAAACTATAGACAGAAATGCCTAATCATTGTGAATATAACACCTATTTTCTTCAAATAAAATGGTTCTAGTAGTTAGTAACTATATCTAAATATCATTTCAACATGCTTTACATAAACAAAATGCTTGAGATAGGATCCAGTATCATGTGTACATTAATAAATTATTTAACTCAATATTTATAGAGTGCTTGGTACTGTGTAGGTCAAATAATACATATTTTGTGCCTTCAAAAAGCTCACAGCTTGCTAATGAGAAAGGCCAGCTTAGAAATAAGAAATAAGAGCAATTCAGTCTTCGCTGTGTGAGATAGTTAATAGTTCCACAGAGCTGGGCAGGTAGTAGTTATAACTACCGAAAAGAAATGGGGAAAATGAGTGGGAAAAAGCTTCTGAGAAGAAATATTGCCAATACCAAGGGTTAAAAGATGAGAGAGACAGATATCATTCTTTTATGTTTTCCATACTAAATGCCACTAGCATAATTTATACCTAATGGATTCATACTTTCAAATGCCTCATTGTAGATGACCTATATGGCTTTATGTGAAGACAGGCAGATCCTAACATTTGAATTTGGGCTTTTGTTTTTCACTTTTAACCTGTGGATATTTGCTGGGATAGTTACTAGTCTATATTTGATTTCACACAGCATCTTAACTGTTATTCTTGGCTTACTTTCATCATCTAAATGTCTTCAATGTTTTCAATTTATTCTGTGTAGAGATTTTGATTTCATCAAATGTAAGTTGGCATTAAATTACATACTAAGTCATAGAATTCAACACTTATCTATGACTTAATATATTATTTACATATCAATTCTATAATAATTTTTATATGTGTGAAAAAAATTCCTATTAGTTGGGCTTGTGAGATACTGCAATAGCTTTCCTAGTAAGATATTAAATGTTCCATCTAAAGAAATCTGTAGGTTTGATAAATACTGAACTTGAATAAAATAGATATATTTCTACTTGGAGATAGAAAATAATAATAACATCAAGTTGGAGCTTGTGAGTGTGTGTGTGTGTGCGTGCGCGCGCATGTGCACATGCTGACTTGCATGTGTAAAATGGCGATTATCAAAGATGGTGGTCATCAAAAAGTCATAAAAAACCAAAAGCTGAAAGGGATATTTTAAAGGTCAATAAAATAAGGATGGTTGCCCAAGATTGAGAGTGGAGCCCAGAACTTCTTTTGGAAATATATCATGATGTTTTCAAATTCTAGATACATGAAATCAGAAAAGGAGAACAAACCATATGATCACCCAGAGCTCATTTACAGTTCCTGCCTCCCACGCTAAAAAATTTCTGCTGTCTCAGTTCCACTCACATTTGCAAGGGAAATCCTTTCAGCATAAACACACTGATCACTGTTGTTGGCCCGGCTTTTTGACAGATTGACTTGTAACTGCTGCTTCCCTTTGCTCTTCCTCCTTCACATTATGACAGACATCTGAATAAAGCCTCAGGAAAAACTTATTTGGGCTTGGTGCTTCTGATTCTCAGCACAGTCTTCAAGCCACATTTCGAAAATATGTTTATTACAGGCCAGTGGTCTTTTGTATTTTGAACTGAGAGAGAAAATACTGCAATGAGTTCATTCAAAGGAGACCTAATATCTTATTTAAAATGAAGAAATCATGCAGTTTTCAGGAGTAGAAGTGATTCATAAGTAAATTGGAATTTTCTTTTATGAGATTTTTGAATTGGCAGTTTCCCTGAGTCGTAAGCTGAGATGAAATAAAAGGCATGAGCAGTTACTGAAGGGTTTCTCATCTTTCTACAATTGCATTACCAAAACTGCAGAGCAAGGACACAAAAGTTCGTACTGGTTCCTTCTTTTATTACTATTTATTGTCTTTTCTTCTCTTCCTTGATTCTCCTTTCTCCTTTCCCCTTTGTTTTCATTGTTAAGCTTTCCTTTCCTTCCCACCGTCACTCCTCATAAGTGATTTTGCTTCTTCCTATCACCGTCTTTTCTCTGTGGTTCCTTCACCTGTGGTGTGAGAAGAAAACTGCCCAGTGGAGGTTAAGAGCATTAGCTCTGTAGTCAGATTGCCTGGCTTGGGATTCAAACTAACTGGGTTACCTTGGGCAAGTCAGTGAACTCCAAGCTGTTCCAATTTCCTTGTGTCTTCCTGGAAAAGAGTGTCTGTCAATTAGTTATTATGTGGATGAAGAGAGATAATATATTAAAGTGTTTAGAACAGGCAGCTATTACTATAATCCATCATCGTGACTTTCATCTATGTCATTTACATTAATGCTCATACCAAGACATACATTTTCTGTAGAGCCCTTGGCCTTCTTTATATAATGTTCAATGGGTAATTTAATCATTTAATGTGAATGAAAAAGAGACTTGGTTGTTTTAACAAAGTTTCACAATTATTTAACTTTGGCTTTGAAGAAAGCTATGAGGAAATCAGTCATAGACACTTGTACATCCTTCAGAGACAAATGGGTATTCTGATTCCCACTGTTCCTCCTTGGCCCCAATCCTGTGTGAGTTTGCCATTGTTTGAAATTTGGAGGTTTTACAAGGCAGGAGAGGGAAGTACCTGTATATCAACAGTCTTCCTTTGTAAATCGATGAAGGATGTGCGTGTGTGTGTGTGTGTGTGTGTGTGTGTGTGTGTGTTACTTTATACCATACCTTTTCTTCAGATAAACAAATATTTACAATCTGTAATATAATATGCTGTAATCAAGATAAATCAAAAAGCATACAGACTGGCCCAGGCCTCTAAGAAGTATCTCTGCTGGGAAACCAGGGTAGATGAAATTTGGAACACAATAGCAGTGGTTGTTGATGCCATTGATTTTTGTGATGTCCTAAACTGTTGAATCTTTTTCTTTTTCTTCTAATGTTTGGTAGTGACTTCAACTCTGTCCTGATTTCTCTGTGTTTATTGAGTTGTTACTTTTAACCTGTGAATAGAATAGTGCAATTCTAGGCAGTTTATGATTGGAGATAAACCTTGGAATTTATTTTGTAACCTGTTAGATTTTCAATCTAAATTCTTGTCCCAGATGTTTTTGTTTGTTCTGTTTGTTTCCTGCTGGTAGAAATGTCTAGGTAAGAGAACAGCATTTGATAAAGAGCAAAATATGCTTATTTAAGAGATAATATTTAAAATGAAAAGGTATATGGTGCCACAAGGATTATCCTTTAGTTTATAATTCAATTATTTGTAAAAATTGCTATTAAAGTGTTATATAATTATTTTCTAATACTTCTCTTATAGTGTATAGAAGGGTCTCCTGTCTAAAAAACTAGTTCTGCTCTGTGTGTTCTTGGAGAGAGATGTGGAGACATGACAAGGAGAGAATATTTTGTTTTTTCTCAAGAGAAATGGAGGCTCTGGAAAAGAATAACAGAAAAATACTACAGAATTTTGAATTCATCTATAAAAGTCTATGAAGAAATCAGCCAAGCCACAAGACTTTGATCAAAAATTGTGCTCTTCAACTATTGAGATGCAGATACTATTTATAAATCTAATAATCTTAGGGCTTAGATTATGGGGTGATTACTTCTCAAAATAACATTCAGAGTAATTTATGACTTCATGATTGGGATTTCTTTAAAAGCTATTAATGGTAGTTGAATTCCAAAACTAAAGTTACTTATATGAATCAGTGAGCCTTTCATGAGCTGGTATTTTAATCAGCTGAAATATTCCACTTATAGTGAGAAGGGATTTTTTTTTTCCTCCACAGAGTAAGGAATTCCCAGTTGACTTAATTATAAGAATCTTTTTTTTCCAATTTTTTTATTAGTACATGTTTACAGTGCATAATAGTTAGATTTTTGGGGGGAATAGGTACATCCGCATGATATATTTTAGTTCTTTTTCATCCACTTGCCACTCCTTCCTCCAGCTTCCCTACATCTCTTGGTCCCTTTCCTTAGAATCTTAAAAGAAGAAAATAACTCATTATTTAAAATGTTATCTTATATGTTTTTCAGTATATGGAACAAGGGTAAGGGGAAAATTAATATTGTTTGTTATTTATCTGACATGATACTTAAGGACTGACTTGGGCAGAGAGGAGAAGTAATTTTTTTTGTATTAAATTCTTTTATTGGTACATTGTAGGTATACAACACAATTACATTTCTCACTGGGAATTGTACCTTTATATAATGCATCTTGGTTCTTATTTTTTCCCCATTCCTAGCCCTCCCTTCACGCCCTCCACCCTTCCCTATTTACAAAGACTTTATTTCCATTTTTTCCATTTCTCATCATGTTTTCCTTTCCCTTCTTTCCTTTCCCCTGTGCCTCCCACTATCCCTACCCCTTTGGACCTTTTTTTCCTGTTTTACATTATCAATTATTCTAATAATTGGTACATTTTAGGTATACAATATAATGACATGCATCATTGGAAATTTGCACCTTTACATAGTCTCTCTTGGTTCTTATTTTTCACCCTTGCCTAGCCCTCCCTTCAACTCCTCCAGTCCTCCCTATTTACAAAGATTTTGTTCCTATTTTTCCATTTTCTCATATTAATCCCATTCCCTTCTATCCTTTCCCCTAGCCCTCCCACTTCCTTCCCCTTTGCCCCTTTTCTTCCTATTTCACATTACCTACTATACATTTAGTCCTTATTTACACTTTCAGTTTCTCACACCAGAGAAACTATTCGGTATTCACACATGTGTGTCCTATTTATTTCACTTAAGAGTATTGCCTCAGTGTGCATCCATTTAGCTATAAAAATCTCAAATTTCTCATTTTTTATGGCTGAGTAGTACTCCATTTTATAAAAAAACCACATTTTCTTGATCCAGTCTCCAGTTGATGGGCATTTGGGCTGTTTCCAAGTTTTAGCTATTACAAACTGCACTGGTATGAACATGGGTGCACATATATCACTGTGGTATGATTCTTTTAATTCTTTGGGGAAGATCCTCAGCAGTGGAAGAGTGGGGTCAAATGGGACTTCCAGTCCTAGTTCTTTGAGGTATCTCCATACTGATTTCCACAGTGGTTGCACCAGTCTATACTCCCACCAGCAGTGGAGCAGGGTTCCTCTTTCCCCACAGACCCGCCAGCATTTGTTATTGGTTGATTTCATGATAGCAGCCATTCTTTCTGGAGTAAGGTGGAATCTCAGCGTTGTTTTCATTTGCATCTCTCGAATGACCAGTGATGTTGAACATTTTTTCATATATTTATTTACTATTTCTACTTCTTTGTGTGAGAAATGTCTGTTCATTTCAGATGCCCATTTTTGGATTGGGTCTTTAAATTTGGGAGGTCTGATCTTTTTAAGTTCTTTATAGATTCGAGATAGTAGACCTTTGTCTGAGGAAGAGCAGGTGAAGATTTTTTCCCACATTGTGGGTTGTCTCTTCACACTGCTGGTGGTTTCTCTTGCTGTGCAGAAGCTTTTTAATAAGAAGAGATCCCATTTGTTGATTGTTTGTGCTAGTTCATGGGCAACTGAGGTTTTGTTCATAAAATCTTTTCCTACACCAATGTCTTCAAGGGTTCTACCTAACCTCTGTTCCAACTGGTTCAGAGTTTCTCTTTTAATATTTAGATCTTTAATCCATTTTGATTTTAGTTGAGTGCACTGTGAGAGATATAGGTCTAGTTTGAATCTTTGGCAAGTTGAAGCCCAATTTTTCCAGTACCATTTATTAAAGAGGCTGTCTTTCCTCCGGTGAGGGTGTTTGGCTCCTTTGTCGAAGATGAGATGGCTGAGTGTGTCTGGCATTGTTTCTACATCTTCTAATCTGTTCCACTGGTCCTCAGGTCTGTTTCTTTTGCCAGTACCATGCTGTTTTTATCACAGTAGCTTTGTAGTATAGTTGCAGGTTGGGGATTGTGATACCCCCTGCCATGTCTCTGTTACCTAGAATTGCTTTTGCTATTCTGGGTGTCTTCTTATTCCAAATGAATTTTTGGATTGTTTTCTCAAGGTCTGTGAAGTATGCTGCTGGGATCTCAATTGGAATTGCATTAAATCTATATATTTGGAAGTATGGCCATTTTCACTATATTAATCCGAGAAGTAATTTATTACACTGTGATGTTAGTTTTGTTTTGTACTCAGATTTTTGTACTCAGATTGGTCTCAAACTTCTTTCCTCAAGCAATCTTCCTGCTTTAGCTTCTCAAGTAGCTGGGACTACAGTTTAACACTAAGGCTCTCAGCTTTTGAATTTATCTTTGAATGTGCATATACCTAATATCAACCACAGGTATAGCTCATTTAAAAAAATATTACCTCATACAGAACAGGCATATGATTAAGTGTATGGAAAGAATTCCCACTGAGCATTCAGGTCTTGGTAATAGTTAACTATAACTAAAATGGATGATGATTCATTCATTTAGCCAAAATTATTGTGAAATAAGTGGTGTGGCTGTGGGTATACTCAGCTTTAATTAGGAAAATGTAATTCTCTGTCCTCAGGTTGAATCTTTGCCTGACCAATGGACTCAGTGGCATTTATTTATCTTTTATTCATAAAGGAAATTGGTGAGAGTGGAGACAGAAAACCTTACCACTTTTGTTCACAAGGGGAAAAGTAAACTACAGCTCGTGTGGGTGGTGGTGTGTCAGCCTTTTCATCTTTTATACAACACATTTATACCTTACAGAGGGACTTTATTGTAGGGTGTGTATGTCTGTGTGTGTATGTGTGTGTGTTGAGTTATGAGGCATTATATTAGAAAAACTCAAAAGAGAATTTTTCCTAGGACATAATAAAATATTGGCTTGTGACTGATTGAGGCTACAGATAGGTAAGTAGATCTAGTATTTTTTTACTTGTGAAATTTAAAGAATGTCACCTCAAGAAATAAAGAAAATTGGGCAAATTGAAAAGGGAAGTGTTTCCAGTTTGATAGAGTGGATAGGGAATTCAAAAGCTATTTCTAAAGAAATGATAAAAATATAGCCCTTACAATAGAATCAGAACATATCTGAACAACAGATAGTGTTCAAGAATGTTAAGTAGGGAAGCCTGGACAGTTGTTGTGATGTCACTGGCTCTCTTTGTCTTCATCCAAGAGAATGAAAGGAACTTCAGAACAATAGGAGACAGATTTGGGGGTGGCTACTACAATTTTACCATTGAGGAAAAGGCCTTAATTTTTTTTATAAGGCTAGAAAACACCTTGAAAATAAAAAATTATTAATGAATATTTTGGTGATTTAGATTAAACTCAAGAAACGAGTTTACATGCTATTGGGTCACAGATATGTTTGGATACTAAGAAAGAAATGGGGAGATGTTGATCAAAGGATACAAAATAGCAGACCAGTAGGATGAACAAATTTAGCAATGTAATGTTCAACACAGAAACTATACAGTAATTAATAGTATATTGTAGTCAAGATTTTTGTTAATTTGGTAAGTTGTAGCTGCTCTCACTACAGGGAGTAGGTGGATGACTATGTGAAATGAAGAATATATTAGTTTCAGTGGTTAGTTAAAATTAATAAGTATGTAAATTCAAACAATGAGGGGGATTGATGAATAGAGAGTGTGAGATTGCCATTTGAAAACCATGACCAATTAGACTGCAAGAAATATTTCCAGTACATGCTGTAAGGTGTCTTCCCAGATTCTAACATGCCACTGTATTACTCTTAAAGCAAACTGATGGCCTCTTAATGAATAAATCATGGACTCTAAAGAGTTGGAAAAATATGGATTTGATCTGTAAGGAAAAAAATATAGAGCCACTGATTTTTCCCAAGTCTTCAAAATGATCATAACGTAAATATATCATTTTTATTATTTTATATAACGTTTTATTTTATATTAATTTAATGGCATGAAGTTACAGTTTTCTTTTGATCTTTTAGAGTTGTTTCAGAAATCACTTTTAAAGTGTCAGAATAAAAGTTAGCCACCTATGTTTCATATTTCAGAACTATTTTTTATTTCTTCATCTAAACAGTATTGGACATAAATTGGTTAGAAGTCATATGCCTTCATAATTTACTGAAAGGCTCTTTTGTAACATCTATTCAATTAGTTTATTAATTATTTTTGGAATTATTTGTCTAATATGTCTTCTCTGCACCACAAGAAATTTCATGAGGACAGAGAGCATGCTCCATCTTGTTCATCTTACATTTTTAGGACATAACACAGTGATTAACACATAAATATTAACAGAACCAGTGGAGAAATAAGCCATGGATAAATGAGCATGTGTACATCAACTAAAAATGTAAATTATAATTATTAGTGAGTCAATTATAAATTAATGAAAAATCTCTAATTTGAAACTAAAAGTAATATGGAGATTTATGAACCTTCAAGTTTTTGTAAAGATCTAATCTATAAAAAGAGGATAATAATGCTTATCCTTTTGCTCCACTGAAAAGTAAGACTGTCTTGGGAAAATGTTCAAGTGACTTTTGTAGTTCTGTACTTTATATATCTAATAAAGGTGAATTTATAGGTGCTAAACATTTAAAATATTATATTGCATATAATATTCCATGATTCCCCAAACTTTAAGATTTTATAGTGATTTATTTTCTTTTTTGCTTAAATTCTTTTATTGGTACATTTTAGGTATACAATATGTTTACATTTAGCATTGGGTGCTTGTACCTGTACATGATGTATCTTGGTTCTTATTTTTTCCCCATTCCCTGTCCTCCCTTCACCTCCTCCACCCTTCCCTATTTACGAAGACTTTGTTTCCATTTTTTCCTTTTCTCATAATTTTTCCTTTCCCTTCTTTCCTTTCCCCTTCCCCTCCCAATTCCCCTACCCCTTTGTGTAGTGATTTATTTTCTCATCGCCTCTACCCAATAGATTGTCTAACTATGAAGAGTGTAGCTATCTATTCTTGCATTAAGTTTGTGCTATAGTTTTAAAAAATTATATGTATATTCTGTCCAAATTAACATGCAGGCAGTTAATTAAAGTTCATGTAATTCTTCTGGCCTCTGATAATATATCACAGTGGATCTACCATCTAAAATGCTGATAATGTTTATTATAAAATATTTATAAACAGTATACACTTCAGATTTTTATGCCTCCCCAACCAAGGGTATGATTGAAATTCTAAGACTTTACAAATAAACCATGGTTTGATTTCTATAAACCAGTTGATCCTGCAGTGTCCAAGGTAGGTTCATTTGGTTCATTTACTGTATTTAACTTATTCTCACAGAGGTAGCTGACCCTGCCCAATGAAAACAAGGCTACCCAGGTAACAAACTACAATATCTCAGCCAGGTAATGAGAAAGATTGTTTACTTTTTTGGTAGAATTGCAACACTGACTTAGGTGTCAGGGTGTTAAAGGAAACTTAGGAGTTATTATTCTTCCTCCCAAATTCTATGAATTTTATGAATTTTTCATTGCTCATTTAATAAGATTTTGAAGGTATGTAACTTACGTAACTTCTTGGGTGTATTCATGGGAATTTTCAGAGAAAATTGAATGCATTATAGGTTAATGATTTATGCAAACTTACTAATACGTTTTTAGTATGTCATCAGCCATCTTGAGTTAACATGATTCATTCTGCTGATGAGCTTACATACTTTATTTCCCTGATATACAAATTACCATATGTCAATGTACTGAATATTGCTGAGAAAAAAGCAACTTCCTCATTATAACAGCTTGATTGGTGAGTTCTTCATATACTAAAGGTCTGTACGAGTGTGTGCATGTTCAAGAAGAGCTTTAGGACATTGCACCTGCATCCAATGATGACACATTGTTTGGGATATTTTAAGCAATGTTATGTCATGATCTTGCAGTTGATTTCTCATTGTTACAAAATGTTTTCTCAGAGGACTAACAGTAAATTCCATTATGTTCATACAAATACGTTTATCTATGACATATTGGTCCAAATGAATGTGATACATTAAAGTAATGATAAGGAATGATAACTGTAATATTTCTGGCCAAATTCTATTTTTTTCCTTAAATTCTTTTATCGGTACATTTTAGGTATACATTTACATTTATCATTGGGTGTTGTATTTGTAGATGATGTATCTTGGTTCTTATTTTTTCCCCATTACCTGTGCTCCCTTCACCCCTCCACCCTTCCCTATTTATAAAGACTTTTTTTTACATTTTTTCCTTTTCTCATAATTTTTCCTTTCCCTTCTTTCTTTTTCCTCACCCCCACCCACTTCCTCTACCCCTTTGGATCTTTTCTTCCTATTTCAGATTATCAATTATTTGTTTTAATCATTTTAATCCTCATTTACCCTTTTAGTTTCTCACACCAGAGAAACTATTTGGTATTTATACATGTCTGTCCTATTTATTACACTTAAGAGTTTCACCTCAATGTGCATCCATTTAGCTATAAATGTCTCTAGTTTGTTGTTCTTTATGGGTGAGTAGTACTCCATTTTATAAAAAAAAAACAACCTACATATCCAGTTTCCAGTTAATTGGCACTTGGGCTAATTCTAAACTTTAGCTATTACAAATTGTGCTGCTATAAACATGGGTGCACATATATCGCTGTAGTATGATTCTTTAATTCTTTTGGGAAGATACCCAGCAGGGTCAAATAGGACTTCCAATCCTAGTTCTTTGAGGTATCTCCATACTGATTTCCACAGTGGTTGCACCAGTCTGCACTCCCACCAGCAGTGGAGCAGTGTTCCTCTTTCCCCACAAACCCACCAGCATTTGTTATTGGTTGATTTCATGATGGTAGCCATTCTTTCTGGGGTGAGGTGGAATCTCAGTGTTGTTTTCATTTGCATCTCTCGAATGACTGTGATGTTGAACATTTTTTCATGTGTTTATTTGCCACTTTTACTTCTTTGTCTGAGAAATGTCTGTTCATTTCAGATGCCTATTTTTGAATTGGGTCTTGAAATTTGGAGGATCTGATTTTTTTAAGTTCTTTATATATTCTAGATAGTAGTCCTTTGTCTGAGGTACAGCTGCCAAAAATTTTTTCCCACATTATAGTTTGTCTCTTAGCTCTGTTGGTGTTTTCTCTTGCCGTGCAGAAGCTATTTAATAAGAGGAGATCCCAGGTGTTGAGTCTTTGTGCTACTTCCCATGCTACTGAGGTTTTGGTTCATTGGCCAAATTCTGTTTTGAAACTCATTTTTTCCTTGTTTTGTATGTTTGATGCCTGTTAAATTCTATATGCTTAAGCAAACCACAAGGGGCATAATTAGCTTCGTCTCTTATGTAACTTTTAAAATCCTAGTTTAAATCTTACTAGGCTGTTCCTGTGGCACTGGTAGAAAAGCCAGGAGCAGTGGGGATGGTGAACAATCAAAGTCCATCCTGTGCCATGCCTTGATCTTGATGTTGAGTGTTTGGGAGGCACCCACAGGATAGCTCTCAGATTGCTTTTGCACTGCAGTTATTGGGATCCAGTGAACAAACCCTCTGAGCCACTTGCAGGAGTTAACTGAGTTGATTGATATAATGGTTGGGAACCTTTCCATTTGGGAACTGAAGTGGCCACATAGCCTGACCTCTGTCACTGAAGATGGGTCCATTCCAATATCTAGTCTAATATCTCATTAACTTTACAAGGTACCTTATTGTTTGATAATCCTTAAGAATCTTTAGATTACATTATTATTTTAGATTATTGAGTTAGACTCAGTGTATGTACCCTGATGGAAGTTTGTCTCCTGGTTCTTACAGTGATTTGCAATGTGATATAAACACAGGCAAACTATTTAACTTCTCTGAGCTTTATTTCTTCTTCTGGAGAACATAAATAATAATCCCTCCCTCAGAGGACCAAAGATTAAATATGATAATGTATGTAAAATACCCTAACAGAGGCCCTACCTCAGTAAGCTACTACCAAGCCTGATATTTAATCAGTATGTGCAAGTATGCACAGTATGGCCTTCTAGAATACTTTCCTGGGACCATTAGGAACTCACTTGATCATGGTTATCAGCCATGAAGGCTTTAAGATTGTGTCTGAAATCTATTCCAATTGATGAGTACCCATAAGGAACAAGTTTTTAAATATTATACATATCACTCCTACTCATTTGCAGCTTGTAGAAAGAGAGTGTTATGGCTATCCAATGCATGTAAACTGCTAGTGTAATGCCTAACATATAGTAATGATAGATATTCTTGTACATTTTGTTACTACCTGTGGTTAGATGACTAATGGTCCCTGAAAACAAATGCCCATGCTTTATTTCCTGGAGTCTGTGAAAACTGAGACTTGTGTGGCTGCTGCTGTGGCCTAGGTAAGACCTGCAAAGGTCTCCACCATAGCATTGTGGGGACATGATGGGAATTTTAAGAGGTAGAGCCTGATGGAAGGTCTGTAGGTCATTGTGGGTGTGCTTTGAAGGGGACAGGGTGCCATAGCCTCTTCTTCATTCTCCCTTTCACTTCTTGGCCTTGAGGTGAGGCTGGACCTGCAGCCATGCTCTTGCTATGATGAACTGCCTTGATACAGCTCACAAGCAACAGACCAATGGCCATGGACTGAAACCTCCAAAATTTTGTGAGCCAGAATGAACCTTTTCTTCCTGTAAGCTGATTATCTCGGGTATTTGTTGTAGCAATGGACACCTGACTAACATAATGACAAAAGAATTATTTTGTATTTTGTGATGGGGAAATTATTGTTGATTATCACAAGGGGCCTTACTAAGAGAGAAGCAAGAAGGTCAAAGCCAGAAGGAGGTAAAGTGACAGCAGAAGTAGGAACTTGGACAATGTGGTAATCCAAGAATTGCTGGTGCCCTCTAGAAGTTAGAAGAAGACATGAATGGATTTCTCCTTGGCATCTCCAGAAGGAACCAATTGTGCTGACATCTTGATTTTAGTTCTATGAGATAAATTTTAGATATCTGACCTTCAGAAATATAAGAGAATGAGTGTTCTAAGCCTCTAAGTTGAGATATGAATGAGAGACAAATGCATTTTCCAGTCTACAACCCTGTTAATAGCTTTGTTGAAATCTTTACCATCCCCGGAAATTGTCTTTTACTTTTGCTCATATTCTCTTCTTCCCTTTTTGTCCTGACCTCCTGCATCATTGCCTTTTTCTTTTCTTTTCCATCAAGAAAACCCTTGTTATCCTCTGAGAGGGGTACCAGACCATATAAGATGCAGTTTGCTAGGAATTAAAAGAATCCTGAGACTGAAACCTCGAGGTCCTTTATCTATAGCACATGAGTAGGACTCTGAGTTAATAGGAGCTATTCTTTTTCTTTTCTCCAAGAACTATGCCTTAGAAATATTTTTTATTGAGGAAAAAAAAAACTAGGAACAAACTATTTTTGTTTCCCACGTGCCTATCGCCAAGTTTCCTTCTATGCTTTACTTTTACTGTGCTGATTCTACAAATTTTATTGACTGTGATCCAGGCCAGTCCTTTCCCTCATGCCAATGCTGTGAAAATGTTCCACTCCAAAATGCCCACACCAGTTTTCTCCATCCTACTGGGCAAAATCAGTAAGTCCTTAGAGTGTCATGAAAAGGGAGGGCATGTCTGCCCTTCAGGTGGATAAAATTAATTAATACTGAGGTTAACAATCAAGGTTAATGGCAATTCCTGACTTTTAATAGAGAGATTATATAGCTAGATAGTTTCATTCTCTGTTGCTTTTTTTTCTATTGTAAAAAATGCATAACCTAAAATTTACTTTTAAAGGACAGCTATTTTAAATTCCTGGAGCAGAAAGGTGATAGATTCAACCAACTTCTTCTTTAACCATTAACAATGATGCTGGACAAGAAGGTTGCACATCTTTTCTTTGAAATTTCTAATGCAAAGCTCTTCTAACAATGAAACAGTCATCTATGAGGTGGTGATCAGAGATAAACTGCTGCAGATTTTTGTGTTCTTACTGTACAACCCAGGGTAGAATTTGAACACAGAAAGAAACTCATCTCTCAAGGAACATTTGTGCTTTACCAAATAACAGCACATTGAAAAACAAGGCACTTTATGAAGATATTGCAAGCTTAGTGAAAAGCATGTTGCGAAGGGGAGGAGATGGAAGGAGCATCTTTGCCATTTAGAATTCGTGGGTTCTTGTAAACTCTTATCCTATTTAGTTATGGAGTGTTTTGAGGCTGTCAAACAGAAATTTTTTTAAAAAAAATAGTGTTGCAAGTCCACATATAAGCACAGAACACAATAGAGGAGTAGAAATCATGTGGTTAATTTTATCAAAGTGAAAGTCTAAATTATTCAGTATAACCATATGTATAGATTGAATTAAATGGATAAATGTCAGCTTACCAGAGTTAAAAAGGATTAGATTTATATTCTCTCAAATAAGTCATTAATTTTCTTTGTTATCATCTTCAGCTGGGTCATCACTCATCTTAGGCATAGCTTAATCTATAATAAGATTTTATTGTAATTCCTTGAATTACCAAATTCTTGTGTTTCCAAAGCTGTTTTAAAAAGATAATTCATGGGCTGGGGATTTAGCTCAGTGGTTCCGGCGCCTGCCTCGCAAGCGCAAGGACCGGAGTTCGATTTCCGGTACCAAAAAAAAAAATTAAAAAGATAATTCATAACATTTCTCATTCATCAGTTTATAACCTGTCAAGATAATAGCAAGAAAATAAGGCTGATTTTTATTCTCACTTATAATTTTATTTAATTTCACTAATGGTTTATTGTGTAATATTTTCTATATGTATAATTAAGTCAGGCTTTGATCATTTTCTCTATGGGCTAAAAAATTTATGATTTTAATTTGCACTAGATGATATTTTTCTGTCTGTCTCTCTGTGTCTCTCTCTCAACCTCTCTCATTTTACTACTTATATAAGGCATTTTAGCAGTTAAATATTCTTACTGTATATTTCTTGCAGTTTTTAAATGTGGCATTCTAGTATTGCTCATTGGCTTAGCACTGGGTAAAAAGATTAATTTAAATAATGTATGTAAACATATTATTTTTCTTTAGGCAGGGTTAGCTGACTGAAAACTACTTTGGTTTTGATTCAAACTCAGATTCAGAGAGAGGATGTACATATGAATGATCCCTGGGCCTCTTAATGCTGCTGTTCTGAATTTCCACAGCAGCCTGCAGGCTTGCACTTAGGATCCACCAATTTTTTGAATCCTGTGTTTTCCTGGCTCTTGTTTTGATTTATTCTACAATGATAGGATATGCTGGGAACTGATGTGGTAGTAAAATAAAGGGAAACAACCCCTGCCATGCATGATTTCCTTTAAAATCTATTTGCCACATGAAAAACCTTTAAAGTTTTTGTTAGTAATTAATGTTAAGTTAAAGGTTTCTTCTGGTATCTATAGAATAAGGCAGAGTTTCTTTAAACATGGTTGGTGAATTCTTGTCCATCTCGACAAATAAATTTCAGAGATGCTAATGATATCAAGTAAGATACTTTTATCTGAATAGAAGGAAATATTCTCTTTCAGAAATAAAATGTGAAGAGTTCTGAGATGTTTACTAAATTTACCTGCACTACATTGCTCTATACCCATTTCTAATAAAAGCATTGAATGTTAAGATACCACATTATGGATAAAATATGATATAGAGCATATTTATTTTAAAATCATGTAGCTCTTGGAGTTTAATTTATATCTACTTCAAAATGAGACTATATTTTTTTCTGAATATAGGAATACATGTTCTGGTGGAAATATCTAGTTTATAGTTTTCAGCTGCATTGATCCTGGATTTTAACCAGCTCTTTCAGCAGTGTCTGGGTCAGAGTTGTTGGGAGAAATTGTGTGTGCTTAGGATTTTAGCGCATAGGCACTAATTAAGTCAGTTTCTCTGGTTCTTGCCCAGTGCTTCAGCCAAGAGCTTTAGGAGTTAGTGGATGATGATTGAATTACATAGATTACATTTATGGTCTAAAAGCTCAGTGGTGGATATCCTGGATTGACTCGAAACTTGAGGTAGCCAAAATGGAAAGTGTAATTCATAGTATGAGAAATTCCCATATTACTGAGGATCACAGCAAGACTGCTTCACCACAAACTATCACACTCACAACCTAACCTATCTTAACATGTAATCGCCATGACCCTCAAAGAAACTTCTCAGAAGATGACCTTTGAACTCAGTGCTAAACAATAAGGAGGATGCAGTTGTGCAAAGAGCTGGGAGACAGGTCACCTAGGCAGAAAAGAATTGTCACATGTAAAGGCCTCTAAGTGTATGGAAGATAATATGGAAAACTAAAAGAAGGCTAAGGAAATGTGGTGCAGAATAAAATTGAAATAGTGAGCAAGGGGCCTGGCAGACCATACTGAGGACTGGATTTTACTTGAAATGCCACAGTAAATCACTGAGGGTTTTAAGTAAGAAGATTTAAAAATCTGAGTTAAGTTTTAAAATGATCCATCTGCCAGGTGTGTGGAAAGGGAGTTGCACAAGTCCAGAAGTGAAATTGGGAAAACAGCTGAAGGAAATGGCTGAATGCTTCTTGCAGGTGTTATGAGAAAGAGATGACTAAAATATGACCCCCGTCACAGTTGTATTCACCAAGTTTATCACTTTTTGTGTTTAATGGGACTAAATGAAGGACAGCTAATCACATACATAAGGTTCAATATTACTACCTGGTTTTTTCTTTGTCTTGGCATGAAATTCTTCTTAGAAACAAAATTCCTAAGTTCACAAGGGCACTCAGGAGATCCTTTTTCTTTGAAAGCTATTGCAGGCTTTGTGTGGGGAATGCCATTCACAGAGCAGGTAGGTTCACACACGGAAGGGTGATGCTGTGATGTCAGGCTGCTCTTGCCAAGAATGTCAGTGTGCTCATCTTGCTGACTCACTGTGCTCTTGTTTGCTTGTCCATTGCTAGATCAAACAGAATCACTGATCTAGTGCCTAGAGTTTTTAAAAACAATCCCATGAAAATATTCAGAAAGGAGATTTTTAATGAAAATAGGCTGAATAATCTTTATTTTGTGACTAATACTGTGTGAGCATCTAATTATTCACCTTTTGATTGATCAGTAGTTGAATGAGAGTGTTCATACCTTGGGAGAAAGTCTCCTAAATATATAATTCCATGTGACCCATTGTTTGTTATAGTGTGAAAAATAAAGTAACTTACTAGAGATTCACACAGACATAATTTATGATTGAATTAGAAAATTCTAATCATAAGTTTTTTTTTTTAGCAAGCATTCATCTAGGGAGTAGAATAAGTCTTGTGAGTCTTACCTCATTATTATATTACAATTTTAATTATAGTAATGAATATTGTAAATGTACGTTGCAAAACTTTTCTGTTTTACTAAGTTATTGTACATGCTGAGAAAAATCAAGAATAAAGCTCTTGTTTTGGAGCAGACTTCTGGTAAATGGAAGCACAGTAAGGGCAAGAGTATGTCTGCTTTAGAGTTGAATCTTCAGGATATAGTATCATTGTTGGTACATCACAAGCTCAAAGATATTTTTGAATGAATAAAATCATCTGTTGCTGGTCATCAGGGGAACAGAGCCTTTAATACATGTTAATGTTTCCAATTGTTGGTTTAACATAGATTTGACTTCAAACTTTTTTCTCGGTAATATCATAACTGAAATGTTTATATCTGGCTGAAAAATGTTTCATTAGCAGTGTTACCTTCGAGTATATTGACAAATTAAATATCTAGACATACTGCTTTGTAAGTATAGCAAACTGATAAGGTTTTTGTGTCATTCATATCTATATTCTCATACTAGTATTAGGTATAAATCTAATTTATCTTTAGATTCTTGATTATTTAATAGTGTTCTGCCTTGTAAAAATACTCATTATCAGAACAGATAGAATTTAACCTGTTACTCAGGACTCCGCCCAGCCGTCCCTCTCTCAGGAGTTCTACTTTAATTGTTGCTTCTGAAACTAACCTTGATGATTCTTCAAGCATTTTTTTTCTGTGTTTAATTGTGCTATTGAAGCATTGCTCATAGCCAAGGTTTCACTCTCACCTTTTAACTTCAAACTGTTTTGGAAATTGTTTTAAATGTCATATGCTCATGAGAAGCTTTCATGGAGCTATGTCTCATTTTTTTTTTCAACGGATACCAAGTCAGGCTCATTTCATCTCACAGTGATTAAAAGCCTATATTTTAAAAGAGCATCAAAGTGCTCACTTGTGACCTTGCACACTTGTGACCAAACTGCAGTGGTCATGTGGATGTCTTTAGTTGTGCTTTGGGATTTTGCTATGACAATTTGAACCAAACATCCTTGTAATCTACCCCATGCTTCAAGTTGTTCTCAGTTTCTCTTGTTCTCATTCATATTTGCACTTCTTACAAGCTTTTGCTCCAAACATAACTGCACTGTTTTTAACTACTCTTCAATATTTCTAATTGAAGCTGTAACTTGAAATAAGTAGGTCTTTGAAACAATAAATGGAGGCACTTAGTTCTCTAAAGCCAGACTCTCTGCATTTCTTGTTTTTTTCTGAGTAACTTCAACAAGAAATGTAACTGAACACAGTTTCATGTTTGTAAATAGAGCAGTAATCCGAGTACCTTTGTGGTAGGAAGTTGAGCCAATGTGTGAGAGGTTGTGTGTGTATTTAATCAAAGAAATAAAAATGTTTGATTCCTAAGAAAACATATTACTTTGTAATAAAACCCATTGGCTTGTAAAAACATGTTCATGTTTTCAAAAACTGACCCTCTTTTTTAGAGAAGTGCTGGTTCTATGGTTGGGAGCTGTTGGTGCCATCTATGATTACAGTACTTTGTAAGTTTTCTTTGATCCAGTTATAGTGGTGATGAACTTGGTTCCCCAACAACTTTAAAATGATGTATTAACCCATCTTTCACTCATGTGAATGCTTTCTACACAGGGAGTTTAAAACATAAAATTTACTACCTGGAGTAGTGTGGTTCTGCTTGCATCTAGGGGTATTTTAATCAAATGTGCTAATAAAATAGATATCCAAGATGGTTAAACACATCTTGTTTATCTCAAGGCTGTAGGTTCAATATTGTGGTACACCATTGTGAGAAACAGAGACATAGAGAGAGTAAAGCCCAAACCTCAAAGAACACCTCAGTTGAAGAGTGAAGGGAAGGAAGAGACCCAGAGACCAGAGAACAAAGTTTGAGAAGTATGAAAGGAAATCAGATAAGGTCATTCTATAGCTATCAACAAATGAGTGGATAAAGTATCTATGCATGGGGTATCTATGCATAATGGAATACTACTCAGCTGTAAAGAAGGATAAATTCCACATATGTAGAAAATAAACACACTTGGAAAATATAACATTGAATAAAATAGACAGACCAACCTAAATACTGTATGGTATCTCTCACTTGAGTAATGCAAAGTACTGTACAGAGAAAAAGCAAAATAAAGGATGGATGGAAGAAAACAAGGTGATAGATGTCTTACACATGGGAAGGATCCAAGAGACAGGGCAAGGTAAGAGGGGGAGAGGAAAGGGAAGTAAGAAGATTAAAGATATGCCCTGTACAGGTACAAAATATCTACAATGAATGTAAGCATTATATGTCATAAATATGGGCTACAAATAATAACAGCAAGAATGAAAATGGGGAAAGAGGATTTAGAAATGGAAGGAGGGAGATGGAAATGGGTACCAATAAATTAAAAACAAAAAGGAAATCAGGAGGATCCAGACTCATGGAGGCTAGTGCAGCGGGAGGGAAGCTCTAAGCATGATTGGTGCAGAAATGAAAAATAAGAACAGAAATGGGCCTTTTGGATTTAAAGTCTGGGAAATTAGTGTTATAGGGGCTGCAGCTGAAATTAGCAGGGGTCAAGTCCGCCAACTATGAAGACATTCCACAGCAAACATAAATCACTTTTCAAAGAAGACTGGCATTGAAGGAAGAAAATTATCACAGATGCTAAAGAATGTAGAGAAATTAAGAAAACTGGTAGAGTACAGAAGGCATTTGAAGGCTAACTGTATTGATGCTTCGCTCATTTGAGTGTTTAATACATTCCATGTAGAGTTCTAAATGCCTGGGCTAACTTAATTTTCAGATGATACTCATGAGATGGCCTGCCAATATTAGCCATATTTTGGATGAGGGAAATAAGGTGATGTAAACAAGCGATGGTATCAGGATTTAGTGCAAGAGGTTTTAACTCTGGACATTAAAGCCCTCTATTGTACTTCTTCCTTGGGATATAGAGAAAGAGACATTCAGCAGAGCATTAATGTCCATGAATAGGCCACAGGTAGGGGTGAGATTATATAAGGATTGAGGAATCATCAGAATAAGAAGCAAGAATTAGAGGAAGATGCAAGGACTCGGTGTTTTTGACATAGAGAAGAAGGAAGATAAGATAACTAAAGGGTTTCCACTTGGAACAGAAAGAAATCTTGTACTATTTAAAGGACCAGGGAAACAGAAGAGGAGCCTAAGGATAATGGGATAAATTGGAGTAACCTCTCTGGGGCATGTGACAGGGATCAACTAAGGTGAGAGGTAAGTACCAGCAGAAAGAAGGGGCCAGCACAGGCAAGGGGACGTGTTTAGCTCTTTAGCTCTGTCTGGAGTCTGGGAACACAGACTGAGAAGGAAGACACTGAAATGGATCAAGAGACTGTGACTGGTTAGTCACGGAGCTGGGCTGTTCTCAGGAGCACCATTAATATCTCTTTCTGTAATAAAACGTGGTAAGTGTGGCAGAAAGTTACAGAAAAATTGCTTTGCACAATTTTTATTGGAGTATGATTAAAGGAAAGCCTTTTATGATCTCATCCAAAAGATTATAAAATTCCTAAGTTCAGGCATTCCCCATATCTTCGATTAATTTCCCAGTTCTTCTCCTGCAATATTTTTCATGTTACAGGGAATTCAATAAATACTGTGACTTTACTGTTATTGAAAGAATTATAGAGAACCTTAGGAGATGGTAGGGATGGCAAAGAAGTTGATCAGAAGAATCTTTATACCATTTTCTAAGTTAATTCTTTTTAAGGAGAATGAAGCTACCAAAATGTACTTTCCAGTTTTTCTGTTCTGATTCTAGATATATAAGAAGGATTTTTAAAAACAAAACCACAGTTAGAAAATAGCTGATTCTAGATATCTAAACAGGAATCTTTGACAAAGCCTAGCCAAAGATAGCAACCATTAATACAGCTCCATGGGTAAAGAAGAGAGACATTTCATCCTACAAATTATACAAAATATGCAATGTTTACTCTTAATATCTGCTTCTTGTTAATCTATTTGAAATGTTCCATCACTAGGACATATTGAAGACAGAGAATGCTCCTGTTTCCTAAGAGAAGGACACATTTTAGAGCAGAGAAGAGCTAATATTAAGTATTCCTGGTCTATTTAGTACTCTTACACCTATAATAGAGCTCCAGAAAATTGACTCAAAATTTCATCTCAGCTTTTCATTCAGCATGCTAATGAGGTTATTAAATGCACTCTTTGCATAAACAAACATACCCTCAAATGTATTTTTTCTTCATTGGAATTTTAATCTCATCCTCAAAATTACAGCACATTGGCATTCTGAGCAGCTATGCACAGCACTCTACTTCCACTTTTATTCTTTGCACACATTTTATAGCACTGCCTGTCCCTTGAGTGTGGGTCTCAGGGTAGCTGCAGCGTGACATTTTCCTTGAACAGTGATAGGCAAGATTTAATTGACCTCATTATTCTTGGATTTTCAAAGGCTTCTGTGACTGTGCCCATTCATGAGCCATGTTCTCTTGGGCTGTAAGACTATGTCCAGTTATTCTTGTTGCATGTCATCTACAGCAGCTCATCTTGGATTCCAATGACTCCATTCCCAAATGTATTGTGACTTAGAGCCTCTAGGGTCCTGTAGGATTTTATGTATAATGGTTAAGCTTTTCTTTTCCTAGTGGAGTAGCTTTGTCTGGATCATGCCCCCTTTCCAATTTTTATGAATAGACCCAGAAATAAGGCTGAAGCTATAAGACAGTCAAATGTCTGTTAAAAAATCCATGCATAATCATTATGCAGAGGGAAACATCACCCCAAATAATTGTGTTGAATGAAATTGTAGCTTCACTGATTAAAAGTTAGACAATTCCCAAGTTATGGACTGACCCTAGACTGCCTGCCCTCAGAGATTAGCCTCTGCCTACGATGGGAGAGAATGGATGGAAAAAAGAAGTTTCACTTATTTTGTGCTGCATAATGAGCACCAAACTTAGTGGTTTAAAAAAGATTTATTTTTTGCCTCAGAATTTGTTGGGCCAGATCAAGGAATAGCTGGGTGAATCTTGTGTTCCATGTAGCATCAACTTGGCTGTATTTACCTGGTGGCTGGTCTGGGCTAGAAAGTCCAAGGTGGCTTCATTTACATATGTGGTGCTTCTTGGCTCTGCTGTACTCACTGTCTCCTCCCAGTAGTCAGTTTCTCTAGAGAAAGAGAACTAATAGGGTTTTGTGAGTGAGTGTGTGGTGCAGGGAGAAAGGAGAGAGGGAGAGACAGGGAGAGGGAGATGGAGGGAGAGAGATGAGATTTTAAGGAATTAGCTTACAGGACTGTGGAAGGTGGCAAGTCCAAAATCTGCCAGAGGGACCACATGCTGGAGAATCAGGGAAGAGTAGATGTAGTAAGTTAAGCCTGAAGGCCATATACTAACAAATTTCCCTTTTCCTTTGGAGATATTAGATTTTTTCTCAAGTTCCTCAACTGTTTGATGAAGCCCACTCTCATTATGGAGGTTGATTTGTTTTTATTTACATCTACTAACTGAATATTAATCTCATTTAAAAGATACCTTCATATCAACATCCAGATATATTTGATCAAACATGTGGATGCCATGGCATAGACAAGTTGCCACATAAAATTATCAAAATTTCCATGTGGTTCCTCTCCACTCAGTAGTTCAGTGAAAGCCAAAGCCTCTTTACAACATGGCAGCTGGCTTCTCAAATTGAAGAATTAGAATCTATTGGGTCTGAACTCAGAAGTTCCAGGATATCATTATAGTTGTAGTCTATTGATCAAAGCAAGTCACAGGTCTCATTCATAGTCAAGGGAAGAAAGATAGAATCTATTCTATATATAAAGAGCAACATACGTGGTCAAGTATGGGAGGACCAGTTGGAGACTAGTTCCCTCTGACACAGCAAAGCAAATGTCCCTTTCACGGAAGTGTCATCATATTACACCATCAGGCTCACATTCACAGTCTAGGATCTCATCTCTAATTCATATACATCTGAAGTTGAGATTCCTCGTATACAGCTTCTCTTGATCCAGAGGCTTGTAACTAAAATGATATTCTGTATATCCATCCTCTTTCCTCATTAATGAATCAGGGATTTGTATACCCTTAATAATAAACTTAGTCAATCAAAAGGAGGGAGCCAGGGATTTAGCTCAGTCATTCTGCTGCCTGCCTACTGAGTTCAATCCCCGGTACCAAAAAACAAAAACAAAAACAAAAAAACAACAAAAAAAAGAAGTGAAATGGGAGGCACATAGCAATTCTGAAATACTAGTGGGAACATGTTAGCAATTTCAAATCTAAGGGCAAGTAATGTTTCTTGAAAAAGTCCCTGTTCACTGGATGTGGGTTTCTATTTCATTGCTTCCAGTGGCTCTTGGCTCTGTCCTTTAAGTCATCCTCTTCTTCCCATTAGGAATAGCCTGTATTTGCAAAATGAGTCATATGTATACTCTGGAATATATTTTCCTTCAACTATAATTGTTATGGGGCAATTTGCCATTATTTTCATATATGCTTTAAAAGTAGGCCTGTGGTTTATGATTCTTGTTTATCACTTTCTTTGCCTTTTTTATGCCAGTAAAATATGAAGGCCCAGGTTGTCTTTTAATTTTCTGCTGGCACTCTTCTATTCCAAGATGGTACATTTCCTTTAAAAATTTTGTGGTTTCCCCATATATCTAATTCTATTTCATTCCATTCAGCAAAAGCTGTTCTTCCAAATCTCTTCATGACAGACATGATTTTATTTTAGGTAATGAGTCATGATATTACGAAGCAACATCTTTAAGATTTTTTAGAAGTACTTGTATTTTGGTTATGTGGCTCTCATAAAGGTTTCAAAAAGTATATTACTGTCACATCTTGATTTGATATTTACCCTAAGGCCATATTTTACTAGCAGTGCTCTAGATTTCATCAGAAGCCATTTCTTGCTCTGAGAAACTTTTGCCGTCTGGAGGGTTGAGAATGAGAAATTTCAACTTAATTTTCTAAGCTATCAAGTCCTGAGTTCACACTGGTGGCTTAAAACAATGATTGTTCTCACAGGCAGGATTTGTCTGAATAGGTAACTTACTTGGCTAAGTTTGGCCTTGGATGGAAGGCACAAAAAAAAGATTTATTCATATATCCAGTGCCTATGAGCTCTTTCATGTGCCTCTATATGTAGTAAGCTTGGGCTTTCTTACAGCATGATAGATTCATACTGGTCAGACTTCTTATATGGTGGGTGACTCCAGGAGCAGCTGTTTAAGATAACATGGCTTATTCACTGTGCAAGTACTTTTCAAGTCTTTGCTTATATCATGTTTTATGATGTTCCTTTGGCTGAACCAAATCATATTACTAAACCAGAAACCAGACGGGAGGGCTTACATATGGGTAGAAGTGCCAAGAGGCAGTATTTATTAAGATTGACCCATGTAGTAGTTTCTCATGGAGAATGATTTTATACCCAGATAAGCATGGATTTTTCCTTTCTCTTATTAATAGTGCAACTTAGGGCAAATTGCTATATTTTTGTGTTTCTTGTTTGCTGCCTATAAAACAGTAAGCATGACATATACATTACTAAATTTTTTTGACGATTGTGCATACCCACACATAGGATGTACCCAAAATGGTACTTAACAAACTTTGCCTTATTTTTATAGAGTGCTTGATAAAACCAGCAGTTAGATATTGAATGGGCCAACTGTGGTTTCATCATATCAGAACCAGGTTATAGTCAGAAATTAGTACTTGCCTAGATCAAATCGATTAAAGATAAAAATTTGAAAGGGAAAGTGGATATAAGATTAATTCTTGGCCAAAAGTTACTGTATGTAGTAGAGATTGGATTTCGAGGTGGGGGTTCACAGTGATACAGGAGTACACATTGATGATGAAGACTGGAACCAGATACTAATTCAGGATTCTATGTGGTTCAAAAAGGCAGGGTCAGGAAATTCATATGGATAGCTACTAGATAAGGAAGCTTAAGGAGTCAGGTATTGGATATCTGAAATCTAGGCAAGGAATCCAAGAAGTCAAGAGTTAGATATTGGCAGTGTCTTTATGCAAATGGTCATGTGGCCCAGAAGTGAGGTAGGAATTGCAAAGGTCTTGAAGTCAGACTCTAACAATTATTATAGCCAAGAGGGATAATTGGTCTCATATGTGGGCAGTTCCTGAACCACAGGTAGAAAAAGACATTTTTCTAGAATCAGGATGGGGGCAGTTAGACAAAGACAGGTAGGTCTGACATACATTGGCCTCTTTTATGTTCATGGGATTCTAGTCATCCTTTCAATATTCAATGATCCTAGTGTTCCATTGCTTGGAATACGATGTTTTCCTAAAGAGGGATCTTCTGTACAGCAATCAGCAGGCTATAGGTCTGCTGGTGACATTTGTAGTATCCATATGGGTCAATTAAAGTGATGCTGTTCCATCATCTTTTCTTTCCATTGCAGAACAGTCTATTCTTTTGTTATAGCAGGCATTTTCCTTGAATATGTTTCTACCCAGAGGGAAATTAGATTCACCAATATTTCTAAGTCTCAGTTGCAGAAGTCAGACTTTTTCTGAATCTTTCTGAGCATCTTATCTTTCCTCCTGCTGATTACTTCATTCTAAAAGCTATACTATCTTATAAAGTCACATTGTACTTTTCCTTTTCACTGAAATAATCTCAATAGAATAAAATGGAATCATTTTAGGTCATGTTTAGGAAAAGCAGGGTTTCTTGATTAAAAGGAGAAATTTTGAGTGGCATTCTAAAGGAATAGATTGAAATAATAAAGCAGATGTATATGTCCATGCAGTTCTTAGTGGGAGATAGTAGTTTTTTCTAGTAGAAAAAAAAATCCTTTTTAAAATTTCAATTAGTTTCCTTTAAAGATTTTGATTGGGAAGGTATCTGATGCACTGATAAGGGAGTACTTTAAATTGTGATATCTTTTACGTAGCATTTTCAATGTTATAGCTTTTCTGTGGGCTCTCAGCAGTGTGTCAGCACACAAGCATTTCTACCTCATGGTGGAATTTCTGTCAGACCTCCTTTCATGCCCCATTGTCTGAGTGATGACTTACTTAGTGGCTGTAAACATGAGTAGCCTGAAGAGCAACAGCATCCAATATGTAAGACAAGTTTTTAATGTCTATCAAAGCTTTTATTTCTTTATTGCTCAATTTTTTCTTGGACACCACCCCACCAGTCTAAGGTTTGGGAACTGTTCCTCTGAGTAGCCATTTCTTAAAATACTGTAATTGTTTTTTGATGATGGAATCATCAATTAGGAAACCAACTATTTACACTCTGTTCTGATGTTGTTTTCTGTCCCAGATCAGGGGTTAGCAAGGCCTGGTAGTAACTGCTGGTTTGTGGGCCAGACATCTCTGTCACAGCAGCAAGCTGCCCTGTGGCCAAGACTGCAGAAAGGGCATGTTCTGCTGGTGGCTTGTCAGTGACCTGATGTGGACTTCTGCTTTGAATCCAGTGGTCCTCCCTGGTCCATGGTTTCATCTTACTGGATTTCAGTTACTCATCGTTAGCTGTGTTTTGAAAATATGAAATGGAAAATTTCAGAATACAATGGTAAGTTTGCAGTAGCTTTCATTAGAGTATTTGCTATAATTCTCCTTAGTGTTGTTAACCTCTCATTGTATATACATTAAGTTTGATCATTATTATGTATAGGAAAAAAAACTGATTGTAGGGTGTGGCACTCTCTGTAGCCATAGACCTCTGGATAAAAGAGGACTACTATTTCTATAACATGAGTGAACAGACAAGGCTTAATAAACACTTTATGTGATACAGTTCTTTCGGCATAAAATTAAGAAATGTGTAGAAAAAAACATTGCTACAAAACTGTTTGGAAGTGTGTATCCCTCTTCTTGTTTTCTTGAGTACAACTGAATTTCATTTTGAAGCAGGTGTCTCAGGTTTCTGCAAGTGTTATTATTTGCTCTTCTGTAGTAATGTTCTAGGACAGATGTCAGGAAGTAACTGCCACAGGCTAAATCCTGCACTTTGTCTTTTCCCCTCATGCCATACAGCTGTTCTAAAGGAAGGCTCTGCCATGGTCTGGCCCAAGGTGAGCAGAACAGGCCCTTTTTGAAGCCCCATTCTCTTTCCCAGCAGTGCTGACCTGGTGGGAGTTGCTGTGTACCTTCTCAGAATCTGGAATTTCTGATGAAAAAAATGACATCTTTGGTGAGGTCCCTGTGGGAGCAAACCTGCTTTCCTCAGTGAAGCTAGCAAGGCTGGTCAAGAAGCTTAATGACAGCCTCGTCCTCATTAGCACTGTTTGCAGCAGTCTGCTCCAGAAAACCAGTGCAGGTTGGCATAAATTTCTCCTGCGAAATAAAACAAGTCAGCTGAAAGCATCTGCCCTGCATACATATGGCTTCTTACTATCCAGAGCACACTTTGCCTAGTGTGGGTGTAACTGAAATGGTATACGGTTTAGTTTGAGTATCTTTTAGATAATACTAATAATCCAATGGTTTGCTAGTGAGGTTTGATATATCATTGCTATCTATAAAATTGAATAAAATAAAATAATTTAGAACTAATTCTCAGAATTACATATTTGTTACTATACTATTTTGTTGGAAAACTTTCAGTCTACATTATACTACTTAAGAAAAATATAATAGGTCAACACATCTTTACAAATACTTTTCGCCAAGTGAGAAAAGTATATAGCTTTTTCCATATAGTGACTTTTTGTCATGTAAAGTCTACTTTTGAGCAAATAAACTTTTAGAAAAAATAGTACCAATATTGAACATAATAAGAAGCATGAACTTAATCCTTTAAACCTAACACTACTCCAACCTACCAGTATCTGCCTTTGACCCCCATGGTAAGGACCTAGGACAAAAATTTTGTCCCTGTTGCCTTCTAAAACATTTGTTGTAATTACATTATAAAATCCAAACATAGCTGTTAATTAAAGAATAGCATTTTTGCATTACACATGCATAATCATTTCTCATAGTGACTTGCTGTATCTACTCATGAATAAATGAAGTAAAACAGGTAGAATGGTCAGTTCTATTCCAGGAACTGGTAGAATGTAAGCATTTTGAGAGCAGACAGTTTTGCCCATTTTGTTTAAAGCTGTATCTCAGAAGCTAAACCAATGCCTGCTGCGTAATAAGGCACCCATTCAATATTTTCAGATTTCATGATTGGAGATACTCAAATGTAGAATCATAGTCTGCTTACCAGTACTATAAGAAAAGTTAATTAGCTAAACAGGTAGAGAGGGTCACAGAATAAGTAGAATATTGAGCTAGGTGTCATTTAAACTCAGTGACAACAGTGGGAGGAGCCTATCAGGCAAGTAACATGGAATGAGAGGGTGTATTTTACATCAGATAGCAGACATTGTAAGATTAAATTCAAATGTTTTTTGTAATACCAAAACTGAGATGTGAAGCATTTTTCCAATTATTTACAGTATGGATTAAGAATATCACTTGATTTTAAAATCAAAATATTCAATTGTCTCAGGTTTTTTTTCTGACAACTGACTCCGTTCTATATTCATATGTCTGTGATTTTTCTACTTTTCAGCTGTGTTGTGCCAGCTAAGAAATGGTTAATCATCCTTATGTGATGATGAAATGCTTTATATCCAGGGATATTTATAATCTAACTTATAAAATTCTTGTTGCCCTCAGGTTTGGATGATTTGTTATTCTATCCTTCAAGGAAACCCTTGATAATAAATCAAACTATTGGGAAATGATTTAGATTTTCATTATTTGGGGTGGTAACTGAAAACAACATTTTAAAAAAATCATCTTATAATTAACCTAGAAAATAGTATTTAGAGGCCAGATTACTTACAGAGGAACTAATAGCTAAGTACCTAGTTTTAAAATTCTTATAAAAATTTTATAGCTTTTATTGTGAAACTCTATTAATATTCTCAAACTCAAGAAAATGGTGAAATGGCTTTATAACCTTGAAGCAACACAACAACAACAAAAAAACCTAAAGCCTTGTAGTTGAGCACCAGGGATAAATGTGCTTAGAATGCAGTCCTGAGGGGTGGATGCTAATTATGAAAAGCAATGGCTTACTGAATTCTGGGAAATTTTCTATTTGTTTGAAGGGACTTGATTTGAAGGTGATTGATTTTTCTGAACATTATTTATAAGTGACAGCATTTTCCTCTGAGCATTTAGTTTCAGGACAAAGGGAAGAAGCACTTAGCTGTGAAAAGGTTAGTGGATACTTAGTGGTGGGATTAGAGCTATGATTCACCCTTTTATAGCACAGATAATAAACAATGAAAAAATTCCTCTCATGGAATGATACCATGGAGCCTTAGCATCCTATATCATCATTGCCATCATCATTATGATAATGTGAGGAGCTCACACAGCTTCAGTCTCAGAGGAATACTTAGCAATTTATGGATTTGTCTTAATTAGTTTTCAAACTTTCCCTCATAGGGTACCATGAACATAAAGCTGTAACCCTAGTTTTAGAGCCAGTCTTTGGTTAAATGGTGATACAAGCATTGTTTTCTTTCAGCAAATTCTGCTGCTGGAATCCCTTCATCTTTGCTTAGTGCCTTATTTCTCCTATAAGACAAAAATCCTTATGAATTTTCATTTTCAAATGATGTATAATGGAAATTTTCAAATATGTAGAAAAGTACGGAGTATGGTATGATACATTTTAAAGACACATCTATCCAGTCCAATGATTCTAAATATAAAGCTAATTCTTCTTCCATATTCCCACCCACATTTCCCTCCACTTGTATTATTTCCAGTAAATTCAATATAGAATATTCCTTTGTCTCAATTTGAGTACCTGCCTAATGGTAATCTTTTAAAAATTATCTCAGTCATGTTAAAATGCTTGTATACTCTTCTAATAAATTCCTCAAGAATTTTTAATATCAAATTTCTCTAATTTTTCAAATAATTTTTAATTCTTTTTGAAATGGTTCCAAACAAGATTAATAGATGAAAATCATTGTCTGTTAAATTTATCTTTTAGCCTATTCATTTCCACTTTCTATCCTCTTTTTATATAAATTTATTGAAAAATCTGGGTCATAAATCATACAGAATTTGTCATAGTTTGGAATTTGATGATTGCATCCCTATGCTATTGGTTAATGTAGTCACCTGCTTCTGAATTTTCTATAATTAATATTTCAATGTAGTCTTGATAAATGATCTCTGTTTGATGATTCACAAAGGGTAAGCACATTTTTCTAGCTTTATTGTGGTATAATTGACAGTTATAGTTGTCTATACACATGTATTCATACTTCACAGTGTATGGATGGATAAATGTATAGCACATAATTAGCACAATATAATAAGTCAACATATCCATCCTCATATTCCTTTGTGAATATGCGAGTGTATATGGTGAAGACATTTAATACCACTTTTTAAAAATTTCAAGTAAACTATACAGTATTACTAACTGTAGTCACCATTCTGTACCTTAAATCCTTAGGATGTATTCATCTTACAACTGAAAATTAGTGCCTTTTGACCCAACATTCCTCCACTACAAACATGTGCAACTACTATTTCTCTCTTTGTGTCTATAAGTTCTTTTTAGATTCCACAGATAAGTGAAATCAGACAGCATTTGAGTGTCTGTGACTGAGTTATTTGCTTAGCATAAAGTCCCATTGTTTACCCATGTTCGGTCAAATGGCAGAACTGCCTTCTTTTTCGTGAGTAAATAATATTCCACTTTACATACATACTGAATTTTCTTCATGCATTTGTCTGTTGATGGAGATTTAGGTTGTTTCTGTATCTTGGCTATTTTGAATGATGCCACAATGAACACAGTGGTGCAGATCTCTCTTTGATGTACTGATTGCATTTCCTTTGGATATATATTCAAAAGTGAGAATCTGGATCAAATGGCAGTTCTATTTTTAATTTTTTGAGAAACTACCATACTTATATACATTGATAAACTGTACAAGACTTCTCCTTTGTCCATATCCTCATAAATAGTTGTTATTAACATCAGAACAGGTATGTGAGAATATAATAGCAATAAATAATGAAAACATGAGACTATAAAATGCACTGAAAAGTATATATAGTTGAATTCTGAATAATACTGTAATGGTCGTGTGGGTATTTTAACTCTAAAATAAAGATAAAAGACAAAAATTAAGACAAAAGTGTTAAAATAACTGTACAATAATTTGTTAATGGAGAATATAAAAAGAAGGAATATATCACATCATATCATAAAATGGTGGGGAGAATTTGAGTTTTTGTACACAGATGAAATTATGTTACCAACTTAAAATATAATGCTATAACTATCAGATGTTTTCGGAAGCCCTGTGGCAACCACAATGTAGATCCAATAGAGATTTTATTGTCTTTTACAAAGTCTCGATTGGTTCTACTTTTTCATGTTATCATTATTCATTAGCAGCCTTTTATTTCCACTTAAAGAACTTCTTTTAGCATTTCTTATAAGGTAGACGCTGTGCTGATCAGAGCTCTCAGCTTTTGTTTGTCTAGGAATGTCTTTACCCCCCCCCCATTTGTTTTTACAATAACTTTGCAGAGTATAGTATTCTTGGTTGGCAATTTTTTGCCTTCTTTAACTTTGAATATATCATTCTGTTGTTTCCTGGCCTGCTGGTTTTCTTTTTTTTCATTATTAAATTCTTTTATTGGTACATTGTAGGTATACAACACAATTACATTTCTCACTGGGAATTGTACCTTTACATAATGCATCTTGGTTCTTATTTTTTCCCCATTCCTAGCCCTCCCTTCACGCCCTCCACCCTTCCCTATTTACAAAGACTTTATTTCCATTTCTCATCATTTTTCCTTTCCCTTCTTTCCTTTCCCCTGTCCCTCCCACTAGCCCTACCCCTTTGGACCTTTTCTTCCTATTTTGCATTATCAATTATTCATTCTAATCAATGGTACATTTTAGGTATACAATATAATGACATGCATCATTGGAAATTTGCACCTTTACATAGTCTCTCTTGGTTCCCATCTTTCACCCTTGCCCAGTTCTCCCTTCATCCCCTCCATTCCTCCCTATTTATAAAGATTTTGTTCTATTTTTCCATTTTTTCATATTAATCCCATTCCCTTCTATCCTTTCCCCTAGCCCTCCCACTTCCTTCCCCTAGCCCTCCCACTTCCTTCCCCTTTGCCCCTTTTCTTCCTATTTCACATTACCTACTATACATTTAGTCCTTATTTACACTTTCAGTTTCTCACACCAGAGAAACTATTCAGTATTTATACATGTGTGTCCTATTTATTTCACTTAAGAGTATCGCCTCAATGTACATCCACTTAGCTATAAATGTCTCTAATTTCTCATTTTTTATGGCTGAGTAGTACTCTGTTTTAGAAAAAAACCACATTTTCTTTATCCAGTCTCCAGTTGATGGGCATTTGGGCTGTTTCCAAGTTTTAGCTATTACAAACTGTGCTGCTATGAACATGGGTGCACATATATCACTGTGGTATGATTCTTTTAATTCTTTGGGGAAGATCCCCAGCAGTGAAATAGTGGGGTCAAATACTTCCAGTCCTAGTTCTTTGAGGTATCTCCATACTGATTTCCACAGTGGTTGCACCAGTCTACACTCCCACCCCTGCTGGTTTTCTTTAAAGACATCTGCCAATAGTCTTGTGTAAATGATGAGTCCTTTTTATTGCTATCATGTTCTCTTTATGCCCTTTACTTTTGCTAATATTTATCTTCTTTGGATTGATATTTCTTGGAGTTTTTTGAGTTCATGAATCTGGATGTTCCTGTCTCTATCAGGAATTTGGAAATTTCTAACTAGTATTTTTAATTTTAAGATACTTGCTTTATTTCTCTCACATTTGTATTAGGTAATGTATTGCTCAACATATTCCACCTGTTGGTGGAAAGGGATAGGTGGTCTGGGCTGGGAAGGTGTAAATTCAGTGAGCTGTTTGGTGATTCACAATGAGCATCTTTTCCCAAAGTTCCTTGGTCTTATCAACTGACTGCTTAGAAATGAAATCACCAAATATTTCATTGAATTACTCTACAAATACTAACTGAGCACTTTCTATGTTTCTGGAGCTGTGCAGACTCTAGGGTCATTGGTGAGGAAGCAATGACCCATTTCCTCCTCCTGGATCCCCCGGGTGGAATGAAGGAAGCACCAGTAGACTAGGAGGAGAACACAGAACAGTCTGTGGCCTAGGGGTAGGGGACTCCTGTAGAGGAAAGTATAATGGACTTAATGTCTTTTTTTAAAAAAAAAACCCTTTTAAAAAATGCCTTTACACTTACTAATAGACTCACTCTAGGCATACTAACCCCTGTAAGCCTCATTTTCAAAATCTAAGAAATAAGAAAATAAAATTAGTTCATGTGCTTTTGGAATAATCAGTTTTTATTGTATACAGAATATGTAATACAATAAATACTAATAAAATGCTAAATAAGGGGATGATGAGGAATATTTTGTTATTATTCTGCTTTTAAAAACATCACACATTATTTAATATCAACTATGATGTTGAATGTAGGTTTCAGATGAACATTCTTTTAATTCATAGTTTGTCAGTGAAGCACTTTATAGTAATCTGAAAATCAAAGCTAAGAGCAAAAAATATAATCTCTGGTACCCTCCATACAAAGAGAATTTCATTTTACTTTGTTTCCACTTTTCCTCCACACAGTCCAATATTTGTCAGTTTATTTTAAATGTATAGACTTATTTATTACTATACATATGCCTTTACTTAAATGATTAATTTGGTTTGCAACTTCATGTTTGTACTCATATTTTTGAGTAGCCATTGTGTTTAATTAAAGCTTGAAAATAAAGACAATGGGCTCTTTATATTTCTGTTAAGGTTGTGAATTGACATCTCATTCCTCAAGTGAAAGATTTTTCAAAACACCAAGAGAGTAAGCTGTCTGAGTTTTTACCTACTTATCTAGAAATACATGATTGTTAAGGACCAGAAAGAAAAAAAGGCAATGTTAGTTTCTTTTTTACAGTTCTGATTCTATTTCTGTGTATCATTGTGAAGTAAATAATTGGTAGAAATCATGTCTTTTCTTATTTTTTTTTCCTTCCTCTACTAACAAAATAAAATTGACATCATTTTTCAAGGTCATCTGGGAAAGGTACAATACTATTTTCAGAAGGTTAATTGAATCCTAGGGTTTCAGATAGATTTTCTTGTTGATGAGAATATTACTGAAGGAGAATTTTTTCTATTCTTTTTAGAAACTTTTTAGAAGGTTTGATGAGTTTTAGGAAATGACTTTAGAAAACTTGAGTGTTTTCTGTCTCTTGTAATCAGTATGAATCACAGCTTATATTTGGATTATATTTGGATGTTTGAGAGCGATCTCCTATCTTTGTGTTAACCTGAGGTGGAAATTTTCATTTTTACATGGAATTCATTTTGCAAGGTGCTTTCTCCATCATTATACATATTTCCATTTGAAAATTTATTATGTTGATTGGGCACAATATTAAATTATTTAAGGATTTATTTATTAAGTAATCGTCTTTTGCCTTGACTTGTGAGCTTTCTATGAAATTATTTGGGCAATTTTAGCATTTAATTTTAAAATAAAATGTATGTAAAGAGTAATGTGGTAAGAAAACATTTGGCATGTGTCTTAGAGACTCATAAAGCTTATTCTCAATTCTTGTTGTCGTATGTGGTAATAGATCCCATGGCTATATAAAAGAATAGTGTATGTATAGGCAATGTCAATTATTGACATACATTACTTTTACATTGCAAGTATGAATTTCAGTTCCCTGGAATACTAACCTATTAAATTCTATCTTAGTCCTCAAAGAATTGGTTCATATTTCAAAAATTATCTTTTTAATGGTATAAATTCAAGTACAGGTACAGTTTACTTTTGCAGAAAATGATATGCATCAAATGAACTCTACAGAAATAAAGAAATGTAGCATTGGAAATGATGAAAGAAAAAGCATCTCAGCTTAAGCTGTTCTATTCCTGGAAACCTATGAAACTATGCTGATCTCTGCAATGTACTGTCCAGCATAGGTCCCCTGAAGGCACTGAACACATGAAATCTTTCATTTTTATGTTTTGACAATTAGTAGTAATCTGAACATCAAAGCTAAGAGCAAAACACATAATCTCTGGTACCCTCCATGTGGAGAGAATTTCATTTTACTGTGTTTCCAGTTTTCCTCTACACAGTTCAGTATTTGTCAGTTTATTTTAAATGTATAGACTTATTTATTACTATAAATATGCCTTTACTTAAATGATTAATTTGGTTTGCAACTTCATGTTTGCACTCATATTTTTGAGTAGCCATTGTATTTAACTAAAGCTTGAAAATAAAGGCAATGGGTTCTTTATATTCCTGTTAAGGTTGTGAATTGACATTTTGGCCCTGTGACATCATAATATCCATTCACAGTTGTCTGTTAATATCTATCTGGGACTGGTTTTAGGAATCCCTAAGGATACCAAAGTTTGCAGCTGTTTAACCCATATATAAAATGGAATAATATTTCCATGTAACCTATGCACATTCTTCCATATGCTTTAAATCATCTCTAATTTACTTATAATACCAGGTATATGCTATATAAATAGTTGTAAGATTGTATTATGTGTGACATAATGACAAGAAAAAGTCTGTACATTTTCATTAGAGATACAATTTTTTTCTCTGGAGATTTTCAGTCCACAGTGATTGAATCCACAAATGTTGAATGCACAGATGCCAAGGGCCAGTTTTTTTTTTTTTTACCTGTACATAATACATCTTGATTCTTCCTTTTCCCCCATTTCACTCCCCTCCCTTCAACCCTTCTTCCCCTCATTTTAAAAATATTTTTAGATATTTTTATTAATAAATTTTCTTTTATTTTATCCCATTCCCCCCCAAGCCCCCTCCCCTCCCTATTTACAAAAGCTTTGTTTCCATTTTTTCCTTCTATTCTCTTTTTATTTCCTTTTCCTTTCCTTCCCTTTCCCCTACCTCCTTCCCTCATTCCCCTTCCCATTTGAACATTTTCTTCCTACTTCCCAATATCTATCATCCATTTTGGTTCTTATTTACCTTTTCCATTTCTCACACAAGAGAAACAATGCAATATTTAAATAATATTTACACAAATGAAGTGAAATATTTCTTTCACTTAAAAATATGGACTCAGGGTGCATTCATTTACCTAAAAATGTCTCAAGTTTATCCTTTATGACACAGTAGTACTCCATTGTATATAAAAACCATGTTTCCTTTATCCATTCATCAACTTCATCTGTTGATGAGCATCTGGGCTGTTTCCAAGATTTAGTTATTACAAATTGTGCTGCTATAAACATGGATGTGTATGTATTGGTGTGGTATGATGTTTTTGACTCTTTTAGGAAGATAATCTAGAAGGGGAATAGCTGGGTCAAAGGGAATCTCTATGTTTAGTTTTTTAAGGAATCTCCATACTGACTTCCAAATTGGTTGTACAAGTTTATACTCCCACCAACACTGAAGAAGGTTCCTTTTGCCTTGAAGCCTCGCCAGTGTTTGCAACTTAGCAATTTAACAAGATCCTGCCTCAAAATAAAAAGTAAAAATACAGGCTGGGGATGTAGCTCAGTGTGGCGGCCCTGGGTTCAATCCTTAGTACCAAAAATAAAAGAGAGAGAGAGAGAGAGAGAGAGAGAGAGAGAGAGAGAGAGAGAGAGAGAGAGAGAGAGAGAGAGAAGTGATCTTTTCTTCAAGCTTAGTTGAAATGTAGATTGATCTGTCTTGCATTTTGAACAAAAATTTTTTTTAACCTGTTTTTTTTTTTCTTCTTAAATTCTTTTATTGGTACATTTTAGGTTTACAATACATTTACATTTATCTTTGGGTGCTTGTACCTGTACATGATGTATCTTGGTTCTCATTTTTTTCCCCATTACCTGTGCGCCCTTCACCCCAAACCCTTACCTATTTACATACTTCGTTTCCATTTTTTTTCTTTTTTCATAATTTTTCCTTTCCCTTCTTTCCTTTCCCCTTCCCCTCCCACTACCCGTACCCCTACCCCTTTGACCCTTTTCCTATTTCAAAGTATCAATTGTTAGTTATTAATCCTTTTAGTCCTTATTTACACTCTGTTTCTCATACTAGAGAAACTATTTGGTATTTACACGTGTGTCTTATTTATTTCACTTAAGAGTATGGCCTCAATATACATCCATTTAGCTATAAATGTCCCTAGTTTCTTGTTCTTTATGGCTGAGTAGTACTCTGTTTTATATAAAAAAACACATCATCTTTATCCAGTTTCCAGTTGATGGACACTTGGGTTGTTTCCAAGCTTTAGCTATTACAAACTGTGCCGCTATAAATATGGGTGCACATATATCACTGTGGTATGATTCTTTTAATTCTTTTGTGAAAATACTCTGCAGGGGAATAGCGAGGTCAAATGGGACGTGATTCAGGACCTCGGCAGGGCGTGCACAGACCTGCCTTCTGCAGAGGGCTGAGTGGGCGTCTTCCGCGTGACTCAGGACCTCGGCAGGGCGTGGTCTGCAGCGGGCCGACTCGGCGTGTGTTCCGCGTGACTAGGGACCTCGGCAGGGTGTGGGCAGACTTGCCTGTCTGCAGCAGGCTGATTCGGAGTCTTCCGCGTGACTCAGGACCTCGGTAGGGCATGCGCAGACCTGCCCGTCTGCAGCGGGCCGACTCGGCGTGTGTTCCGCGTGACTCAGGACCTCGGTAGGGCGTGCGCAGACCTGCTTGTCTACAGCGGGCTGATTTGGTGTCTTCCGCGTGACTCAGGACCTCGGTAGGGCATGCACAGACCTGCCTGTCTACAGCGGGCCGACTCGGCGTGTGTTCCGCGCGACTGGGGACCTCGGCAGGGTGTAGGCAGACTTGCTTGTCTGCAGCAGGCTGATTCGGAGTCTTCCGCGTGACTCAGGACCTCGGTAGGGCGTCTATGTAATATTACTTTAAAAATTTAAACATTTACTCTGTGTTTCAAACAAAGCTTATTGTATCCCTCTGCAAGTGATTGGTTTGGTCTCTACATTGAAAGAAACAAAAAGAACAAAAAATTAATTAGATACTTTTCATAGAAACTGAGTAAAGGAAAATAATAATAAAGTTAATGCTTATGCATTATAAGTGGCAATTAACATGAAATTGCTTTAAGTATATCTTTCAGTTTATTGCAATCGTGAAAATCATTACATTAAAATTACTTGTCTTTCAACTATTCCATATAGGTCACTAATTATAATGAAGAATGTCATTTATTATAATCTAATAGGTTTGTTTTAAATTAATTCAAATACTTCAGTGTTTCTTTTCTTTTGATATTGTGTATCTTGCTGGGGATGTAGCTCAGTGGTGCTGTGCCTGGCTGATATTAGATACATCTTGAAACTGAGTAAGAGATATTTCTTAATCTCAGTGATTGCAAGGGTGAATGTTGTTTCATTTTACTATTATGACTTGCACTGTGGTTTTAATTTTAAATAATACACTTCATCCCCTAGAGAGAGCTACTTTAGAGAATTGGTATATGTTCTTCCAGAGTTTTTAGTGAATATGACTTTTTTGTATTTTTTTGTCATTGTTTTATAGAAATGAGATCAGTCTGTAACCTCTTCTTCCCACTTAACATTGTCATGAACATAGTGACATATTTCTCTGCATTATTTTATTAGCTTCATAGTATTTCATCATATGATATATCAAAATTTATTAAGCCAATCCTTCATTGCAACAATTAGATTACTTCTGTTTATTTGGTATTATAAATGAGCTGCAACAAAAGTCTTTGTGACTGTATCTTTGCCAAATAATCTTACTAGACTGTATCTAAAGTAGCAAAAACATTAGCTCTCAAATTTTAGTACACATAAAAATCATAGTTCTGAAATTGTATTACACATAAAAATCATAGTGGGGTTTTATTCGGACTCTGAGTCTCTGACCCATGGGATTATGGTTCAGCAGATCGAGTAAAGGAGCTGAAAGTCTGAAACGCAGAAAGCTCCTTCTGTAACTATAATGCAGAGGGGCTTGAGTACCACATTTTGAGAAATAATGGCTTGGAGACTAGAAATATTATCCTTTTCCTCAATTCCTTGCAAAAATGCCATTTTTAAACAATAAAACAAGATACATATTACTCTGGTAGTTAAATTTCTATTTCTTTCAAAATTGAGGGCATTTACCCTCCTGCTATCTACCTTGGTAAAGTTGTCCCTTTATTTCTGAAGCATAATTGACATATTGATATGGAGTATGTAAAAACCACATGTTATACTATTCTGAGTGAAAATGTAGGCTATAGACATCTACTGCTTTATTTTTATAATCAAGATAAAAACACAGGAAATTGGGGATTAAATTGACAGTATATGAGCATGAACATAAACTTTATTTTTAACAGAGATCATTCTCTCAAAAGGGGTAAGTAACCACTTGAGACAGTTTTATCAAAAAGAGAATGTCACAAACATTGCCATTCATCTAGTAAGCTGGGTTATATAAAGCACTTTTGCAATTGCAGTGTTAATACCCAGTGTGGACAACTAAGCACCTAACGAAGAGAAGTTAATTTCAGCAAGCTATATTCCATGTGACTAAAGCTTTGTTAGACTCATCTTTGTTCTTTTCTTTGTTCATTCCTGTTAAGTCATTAACTCAATTATTACTTGTTAATAATCCAAGCGTCGGAGTTAGGTTTGCAGCTCTGTCCTTGAATGAATTTCACAAGTAAATAGAGTTTCTCCCAGTGTAAAACCTAATGGAGTAGTATTTTGAGTCATTTGTAGGAAAATGGATGCAATTTGAGACCTTAATATTAAGCAAAATAAATCAGATATGCAAGTTTTAATATCACATGGTTTTGCTGATATGAGATACCCAAAGTATAAAACCTTTAAAAAGCAAAATGAAGGGTAGATAATAGAAAATAGATGTTTTGTAAATGGGAAGGCAATCTAGAGATAGAGGGAGGGAAGAGGGAGGGAAGAGGGAGGGGAGAGGGAGGGGAGGAGAAGGGCAAGTAAAAAGAATTAAATGTGTTATATACATGTGCCAACTCCTTCTGATAAATGTCAACATTATATACTGCGAACATGGACTACCAGAAATTTCAAAAATTAAATACAAGCAAAAAAAGTTACACGAGTACAAGTTTTCTCTTTGTTTTCTGCATTTGCCATTTCCCTAAACATTGACTTTGCCATGAGTTGTTACAAAATCAGAGCATTTCAGAACTGAAAGTGGTTTTAAAATTTATTTTGTATAAGCTCTTGATTTATGCCTAGAGAAACAAAAGCCTAAAAAGAATAAGGGGCCTCTTAAGACTGCAGGAATAATTGGTACACAGTAGGACCTAGAATTTCTATCTCCTGATTTAATCATAGATTATCATTAATTTTAAATGTTTATGTAGGATTGTTCCTTTTTAGTTCCATTATTTTTTTAAATTAAAGTGTGAGGCTTATTAAGTTGTGGTCCATAAGTGCATGTCTTACTTTCTTTTTTTAGTAGTATGTACTCTGCCAAAGGTCTGTAACTGTAAGGTGGTAGTTGTTAGCTCCAGCTATCACTAAGACATATTTGGGTTTGGATCCTTGCTTTTAGGGTAATCAGCCATTCTCATTTGTTTGGAACCATGGTGTTTCCCTGGGCACAAAACTTTAAATGCTAAAATCAAAATGTTCTAGGTAAACAACGATGGTCACCCTACTTGCTATGTAATGATGCTATTTTATAGGTCTTTGCTTCTTTATGAGTAATATGAGAAAAGTAAAAGGAGTTAACTCATACTTTTTTTTTCTGGTACTGGGGATCAAACTCAGGACCTTGTACTTGTGAGACAGGTGCGCTGCCACTGAGCTAAATCCCCAGCATCATACAATTTTAATACAAATTAAAAGAGAGAGCATATGTAAAAAAGCACCACTTAATAGTACTCAATAAATATTAGCCATTATTTTTATTATTTTTTATGTTGTTTTGTAGAGTAAGTAGATACCTCAAAGCAGATTTGAAGAATCTAGATTTTTAGATCTAGGCTTTGAAATAAAAGAGTATTTTTCACTTCAGCTTCTTCTTTAGCTTTTGGGTACCTATTATCCTAATTGTTCGTAATGTTATAAAATAGAGTGAAGGCCAGAACTGAGTCCACAATTGCATATCCTTTCATGTTTTCAAGATGCAAACAAGAGAAACATATTCTATTTGGAAACCAAGGAAAATGAGCATCAAAGGCAGCATAGTACAATGGAAAGAAAAGGGAAGTAGCCAGTGTTCTAATAGTAATAACTGCTATTTTGGTGTTGAATTCAAACTCTGTGCCAGATATTGGTGCTTCATATTCTTTGTATCTGATTCAGATGTGATCATAAGAGGTAAATATTATTATTTCAATTTTCAGAGAAAATTATCTCAATCTTTGGAGAAACAGTTTCACTGAATCTAAGTTAATTGCTCAAAAATAATAGTATAATAAGGTGTGCTATAAAGATTGTAAACTAGGTCTGGATGATCCAAAGTTTCCATGGGTTTAACTTATAACCAACAAGCTAATTTGAGGGAAAGTACTTTGTCTCTTTGGGTGAGTTTCTTCATCTATATCACTTAGAAGAAAAGAAAATTGCTCTTTACAGTTGTTTATCTCATAGTAAACAATCAGTTATGCATATCACATGCATGGTCTCATTTAACTCCTCAGGGTAAATATCCATACTATTTTTAAGAACAGACCATTTAGATAGGTTAAACAACATTCTAAGAACATAGCTAATAAAGAGGTAATGTCAGGATTCAAAAACCTAGCACTCAGTTGAGTGTGGTGGCAGAGGACTATAATTCCAGCTACTCAAGACTGAGATAGGAAAACGGTGAACTTGAGGCCAACCTGGGTAATTTAGCAAGATCCTGTCTCAGGATTTAAGATGGGCCAGGGATGTAGCTCTGTGCTAGATTGCTAGCCGAGGATTCAGGAGGTCATATGTTCAATCCCTAGCTCTCGAAAAAAAAACCAAAATAGGAAGAAAAAATCCTTGAGGCATATTACCTAATACATTTGATGATTCTATAAGACTCAGTATTGAATATGATAAAAACTATTAGAACAGACTTTCTAACTACTTTCAAATTGCCTTATGTAATGGTACAGTTTTCCCAGCTAGAATCAAAATATTAAATTTTCTACTTTATTGTAGAATTGATTTGCCTTTTCATGTGAATAATGTAGACGAAATTTGCAAAATTCGGGTATGGCTTAAATGCTACTTAGTTCTAAGATTTTCTTTTCATGACTTTAAAAAATATTGTCTCACAAAGTCTTGTAACAATTGGCTAGATAATATTAGAGAAACATGAAAATGTGTTATAAACATGGTCCTAAGTATGAAGAAAAAAATAGAAGTAATTTTCTTCCTCTCTTTTCATAGACATCTATATGCCTGTAAAAAATACACATATTCTGACAATGAATATATCAAGATAATAAAATTAAATTTTTTGCAATTCATTTCATAAGACATAGAAAAAACAAATTTACCTTTGGTTTAGTAGAACTCATACACAAAGTTCTTATATTCTAAGATTGCTGGGGATGTCAGTCAATTGCTACGACCAAGCTAAACTAAACATATTGGAACAACTTATTTGTAAAATGAATCTAGATTTCAGGTATGGATTCTGATCTTTTCACCAAATATTGTTCTGTTCATATAGTTGATATCTAGAAAGTTTTTTTTTTGGTACCGGGGATCGAACTTGGGACCTTCCACTTACGAGGCAGGCAGTGGAACCTTTCTCATGTATATGTTTCACTTAATTTCTTCCCCAGTAAGATATAAATTCATTATATAATGATAAATATTGAGACTTTTATTGATTTCATGTACTTTTTTGAACTTTTACCTTAGGCCTCTGAGGAAACACTACATTCTAGTAATGAAGAGGAAGACCCTTTTCGAGGAATGGAGCCCTACCTTGTTCGAAGACTTTCATGCCGCAATATTCAGCTTCCTCCTCTTGCCTTCAGACAATTGGAACAAGCAGACTTGAAAAGTGAATCCGAGAACATTCCACGACCAACCAGCCTCCCCTTGAAGATTCTGCCACTGATAGCTATCACTTCTGCAGACTCCAGTGGGTGAGTCCCTTGGGAGACATTTCCCCATTTTATGTTTTATGTGCTTATTGTTACCTGTAGTCTTTTGAGTTTTGGTAGCTCCTTACTTGATTTGAATGAGAGGACAATGGTCTTTATAGAGTCAAAAAATAAAAAAGAAACAAAAAGATGATTTTTCGAAGGTAACATTATACAGGATGAGACATTTTAGTTAAATTGTTTTGTAAGAAAGTATTGAAAATGTATTGGTGAATGCTAATAAACATCAAGGAAAAGGAACTCATGCCTGGAAAATTTAATATTGGCCATATGTAATTTAATAGAAAAATTCTTAACAAATGAAAAATAATGGACAAATTATCATATTGGCATACATATGTAGAAACAGTGGGTGATGTTTAATGATGCAAAATGAATTGGGAATCAAAAAAAGATTTTACTACAATTAAGATCAACAGAAAAATGCAGTTATATTAAGGAGCCTAGTAATTTGGCCTTTGTCATTTTTGAGGTGATGCTTACCAAAATACTGTTTCATTTCTTAACATATGGCAATTTTATTTAGCATTAATATTTATAGAAATAGCAGTCATAGTGACATCTCCATCATATAACTTCCTATTTTGCAGAGTATAATTTTTAATGTTTTTCTTGGTTTTTCCTAATGGAGTTTACTCTTTAATTGCAATATCACCAGGTAAAAATTGTGGAAAAAAGTTATCAAAATGTTGTATCTATTATTTGTTCTTTTGTCCAGCTGTATTTTTAAACAGCACAGAAAGGAAAAAAGATGAAATCAGGGACCAATAAATGGACAGACTCTTGAGCATTTGCTAAGATTTACAGGAACAAATCAATTTATGCTACAAATGTGATTTTTTTTATTATCTGCCAAGTAAAGGGTATTTCTAAAGAAGATACCTTTTCATTTTGCTAAAAGTTGTTAGAAAAGCTGAGCTCAAAAGAAATATGGCCAGTAACTCACCTCTAAAACAATGAATTTAACTGTTTAAAATTGTTACTGACCAATCCAAAGGACCTGTATTATTAATAGATATGAGGAAACTATCAGGTGTACAAGAAGGCAATAAATTCTCACCTTGAAGTATTGAAAAGAGCAAATATGTGTTTTTTAAATGAATGGTGTATAAAAAGAATCACTCTTTGGTGTGTACCTGAAGAAATTAAAGTCAGTATACTATAGATACACTGAATAGCCATATTTATTGAGGCAATTCACAAGAGCCAAGATATAAAATTAGCCTAGGTGGCCATCAGTGGATTAGTAAAGAAAATATGGTATGCATACATAATGGAATATTCAGTAATAAAGAGCAACAAAATTATGTCATGTAAAGGGAAATAGATGGAACTGGAGATCATGTTAAGGGAAATAAGGCAGACTTGGAAAGTCAAATGTCACATGTTTTCCCTAGTATGTAAAATCTAGGGGGGAAAGATGACATAAAAGCAGAAGGGATGCTACTAGACAAAAGGAAGGGAATCAGGAAGAGCGAGGTCAGGGGTGTAAGAGATGGTAATAGGAGAATGGGCATGATCAAAATATGTTGTGTGCATCTATGAAAATGCCGCAAGACTCAATATTCTGCAAAATAAATATAAACTAATAAAACATACACTGGAAAAAGAAAATAGCAAATTAAAAAAGAATGTACGTATACTAAGTCTCATTAGTCTCATACTAAGGGAGGTAGGAATTTCATATGACTTGACCTGAGCGTTCTTTGAAAATTGCTATTCCCCTGAAATTATTTTACTAATCTTTGGAATCAACGTAACTGCTATTCTTCTGTATAAAGGGCACAATTCACAGATATAAGGTGTGACAAATTTCCCTAGTGTTTTAGTAACTTTCCTCATTAGTGAAACACAATACCTGACACCCCAGATTTAAAGAAGGAAAGGTCTATTTTGGCTCATGTTTTTAGTTCATAGTTGGCTGGCTCCCAGACAAGAAATAACGGAAGGGTTTGGTGGGTGAAAACTGCTTACTTAATGGCAGCCAGGAAGCAGAGGGGAGGGAAGATACCCTTCTAGCCCGCATCCCCAGTGACCTGCTTCTTCCAACCAGACCCTGCCTTCTAAACAGCACGTCAGCTATGATGCCCCCATAGTCCAGTCAGCTTTCAAAAGCCCACCTATGAGCATTTGACACTCTTTGGGGATCTCTTGATATAAACTGTAATACCCAGACCATTCCTAGGTTCAACAATCTGCAAGAGAGCTCTCAGAACTCAACCAGTATCCATTTCATGGTTATGATTTTTATAGTTAAAGGATTCACAGAAAAATCAGTAAAGGGAAAGGCAAGGTTTCTTGAAGAAACCAAACCCAAACTTCTGAGAGTCCCTTCTCCAAATGGAAAAAAAATAGAATACATTTAATTCCCCAGTAATGACTTGTAACAACACGTGTGATATGTTTTCATGGTAATGCCTTCTACGAGGGAAACCTACCAAGAACTCAATGCCTATGGTTTTTATTGGGAGCTAGTCACTGAAGCACCCTCTGCCTAGCACATATCAAAATTCTGCTCATCCAGGAGGAAAGCAACAGTGCAGCATAAACCACATTGTTTGCACAATTTTGGCACAGTGAGCTGTTTTGACCATTTAGAGTGGTGGTGACACTTCTGAAATCTAAGTTCCCTGGGGCCTGCTTAGGGCCAGTCTTTCCCAAAAAGGTTTTTAAAATACAATAGTCAGAGACTCATTTAACTCTTTTCTACACACAAGGTTCATTTCCACAATTGAGAAAGAAGTTATTATAACAAAATTTAAACAAACTATTTTAAACCCCTATATATTCAATTTAAGTTTGCTGACTAAATATGATTTCTCATTTCAAGATCATGTGCTTTTAAAAGGAAATGGTGCCATAGACTTAATAGTATCTCTATGTAGTTTGATAATGTATATAATCAAATCTCAGGTAAAGGTTATGCTTATTTAATTAAATTTGAATCTGTTAAAACAAATAGTCTCCAAGTGTCAAGAAACTGCAAGATTCAGAATTACATCACAGAACTTTTGTTGTCTCATAATTTGTATTTCTCTTAATCAAGAATTTAAGGATTAAATATAAGCACAATTGTACTATTTACACATCTATTCAATATTATGAAAATCACTTTGCCTTTTATGAAGATGAGACAAGGATGACTTTTTTGTTTAAAAAGCAGCCAAGAGAGATCATAGAAAAGAATGGGCAATCAACAAGAAACAAAGGCTGAGGATATATTAAAGTAACTTTTATTACCTTAGGAATCAAAAATAATTTATGAAAAATGCTGAATAATATGAAATTGAAGTGTGTAATTTTCTGGAATGTCTAATTCTTGAAGAAAGGCAGAAGGTAAGGTCAGAAGTTATATTCTCTAGCCATTTCAGTTTACAAAAAAACCAGATTCCTTCACACTTATTAGAAAAGGCCAGTGGGAAATTTATGCTGCAGGTAGGTTGTCCACAGTCCAGTTCCCATTAATAAAGGTAAGTGTACCCTCATGTCCCATTGTCAATAGATAGTGAGACCATAGCAATTGGAGCTTGGATGGTAAAGGAAACTTTTCATATCATTGGATTATTTCTCTTTGTTCATATCATAGCATTTGGTATTTCTTCCGTTGTATCAGATTATATCTGTTATATCTGAGTAGACCAGATTTTTCTGTCATGTATCAATCAAAGAGTCTAGAGCCTGTTCTACTCCTATAGAAGGCCATGTTATGGTCTTGGGAGTAATTGTGCCTGGAAGCAACTTTGGCCTGCAACAGTGAGCATTAAGGATGACAGCTATTAGTTCTCCATGCATTACCTGGTTCAGGACACTGTGTTCAACAGGGCCTTTAATTATTTACATTTCCATAATTCTACTTTAAGTTTTTTCTAAGCAATGTGTTTTCAAATATATACTTTTTAACAATTTCCTTCCATTATGCCTAAGCTGTTAGGTTGTATTTGTTGTGATTCAGCAACCTTTAAAAATTTAAATGAGCATAGCACAGAATTGTTAAGATGTAGGATGATGAGAATCTTGAATTTACGCACTAGTTAGTTTTTCATATAGGGTAAGATCATTCATGCTTCTTGGCTATTTATTGACTCTTCTTTATGTAGGAGGAAAAGTTACTGATAGCTTGAAATGTTATGAACTTGGCAAAGAAGTAATCTAGAATGTCACAATTCCCCATGGTTCCCTCCTAAATAATATCCTATCCATTTACTTTTTAAAATCCTTTTCTTAAGGTATAATTTACATGCAGTAAAATATGTAAAATTTAAATGTACATCTTGATTAATTTTTAGATATTTATATACTCACGTAATCACCACTGTATTTCCTGACTTTTATCAATAAATATTAGCTTTGCCTCTCCTTAAACATTATATAGATGGGATAAACTTGTATTCTTTATGCCTGGCTTCTATCATCAACTTTTTAGTGTTTATGCATATTGGTGTGTATGTCATTGGTTTGCTTCTTTTATGTAGGATAATATTCCATATTCCAGTGCACCATAACTGATTTATCCAGACTATCCTTTTGACTAATACACATTTGAATTGTTTCTAGTTTGAGAATATTATGAATAAAGCCTGCTGTGTATTTCTTATATAAGCCTTTTCATGAATATATATACAAATTTTTCTAGGGTATATTCCTAGGATCAGAATTTCTGAGTTTAGTTAGGCAAAATTTTTTTGAACTGCTCAACAACTTTTCACAGCAAAGTACTATTTTATTCTCCTACTAGCAATATATGAAAGTTAATTTTTCTATCTCTTCACCAACAGTTGATATTTTTGCTCATTCTGTTGAATGTATGGTGGTATCTTACTGTGGTTTAATTCATTATGTATTCTAGACGTATGACTTTTGGTACATATATGTATTATGAAGTAAATATTTTCTCCCAGGCAGCAACTTGCACTTCCACTGTCTATGTTTTAATATGGAGGTAACCCTAAGGTCTCTGAATTGTGATGTGTGTGTGCGGGGCGGGGGGGGGGGTTGCATATGCATGTGCGTGCACATGCTCATTGAGGGAAAAATGTTACTGTGAAATAATCAGGGAAATAAGAACAAGAGATGTGGTGAGGCAATGGAATTAGTTGGGACCAGAGGTAAACAAAGGGAAAAAATAGCAAGAAGGAAGAGAGTGGAGTAGTTAAATGTGCAGATAGAGAAAGAGATGGAAAGCATAAAATGGACCCAGTTTAATTGGGGAAAAGCAGATAACAAATACGACAAACTCCATGTCACTTTTCCCAGGAGACAAGGAGAGTTGGTCCTTTAGTTATTGGATAACAGGAAATAGGACAGCCAGGCGTGAAAGAGACAGATCAAGAAGCTCTGAGAATGAAATGACCAGATACTTGTGCTGGTGGCTATGGGAGGGCAGTAAGTAGTCAGAAGTGGGGGCCGTGGACATAGATGATGTGAACCTGAGCCTTGCTTCACCAAGCACTAGCTATGTCACTTTGGAAAGTTACTTAAGCACTCCCAAGTTTCTAAATTTACAAGGGCAAAAGTAGGACTAATGAAGTTGCCTGCCTCATCAGTTTTTTATAAAGAAAAATATTCAGTGCTGTTTCTGTCACGTTATAAGTGTTAATGATAATAGCAGGTGCTACTACTACATTTATGTTGGAAAAATACTGGAACAAATGATATTTATTGATGTTGCTTGTTTCTTTTGTAACTGGCTTCAAAAATCCTCTGCAAATAACTCTTGGGGTGGTGATGGATGTTCTAGTACATGTGGGAATCAGTCAGAAATGTGTTTCTGATGGAGAAAGTCATGCTTAGTGTGGACTTGTGACATTTCCATCATGAAGTCTTTATCTCACTCTTGGCATCTGTTCACACATGTGTCCTGCTTTTATGTGCTGTTCAATTATGACTAGGATGGCCATGGAGGTCCTCCTTACTTCCATATAACTTCCAAAAGTAAATGGTTGATAACTTCCGGTTATTTCCTGCCCAGAATCCCCAGAAAGAATCAAGAGTTCCATCCAGTCCCAATTCAGGGACTTGTGTTTCCTAAATGACCCTTGTATCCCCAAATCCTCTAGGGAGGGTTTAGCTTGTCACATAGATAACACTCACTCCCGGTACAGGAGAGGTAGCATGGAGGAAGAGGGAGGGGAGGCGGACTAAATCACTCCAGTTATGCATCAGCTATAATAAAAGGAGAGCCAGGCAGAAAGTTGTTCCCTTGTGACAGGATGACACAGCTCTGGATGGATGTGTATTCAGAGGTATGTGTGGGTGGAGGATATTACAAGCACTTTCTCATCACTTGCGTCCTATTACCTGTCTGGTGAAGTACACTGGGTGCATTTATATCCCTATGTACCATACACAAAAAAAAAGAAAATGAAAAGAATTCGAAAGAACAAATGATCACTCTTGGGGATCAAGTCAGCTACTCAACGGAGGGGAAAGATGATTTAGCCATACAGAGCTTCATTGTGTAAGGATCCTCCGGAAGTATTCCACTGAGCTGTGAGCTGTTCTTGGACGGGCTGGGCCCAGATGCTAGGTAGACATTAGATTCTTTGATCAGCCACTCATCACCTAGTCTTCTTGAGAACAAACAGTACATTACAGTGAACAAAACAAAACACAATTTGCAATGTTTTATCACTGAATTTAAGTGCAAATGAAATAAAAGAGAAAAACAGAAGCCTGGTTAAAGCAGACAATATCTGATATTTCAAATTTGTTCTTTTTAACTTGAAGGAGATATTAATAGTAGGAATTTCATGTTTGAGATATTTTAGTTATAAAGATTTATGGAGCTGGAGGGCTGTATTTCAGTCTCCCTAGGGAGCCTGCATCTTCATATTGGATATGTGCTCAAGTTTTTAGAGATATCTGATAAGTTCTTATTGAACATTATATGAAAAATCTATACCCTGCTAAGCAAAGCTTCCTAAGGTTGATAATGGAACTCAAAATTGTGACTATGAAAGGTTCATTAGAAATAGTGTTCCTGGGGGCAGGGATGTTGCTCAGTGGTGCCACTCCTCCTTGGCAAGTCAGGGTCCTGAATTTGATTCCTGATACCCAAAAAATAAATGAAGAAAGAAAGAAAGAAAGAAAGATGTTCTTGAGCTAGATGCTTGTTTAAAAATAATCACTGCAAAGCAATCAAGAAAGAATACTTCCAATAATCTTGAAGATATGTGGAAATAAAAGAAACTGGATTCTTTTGTCTTTGATTCATTTAAGTGAAATGTATTATCGTACTGTTTGTTTAAAATTTTCAAGAAACAAAAAATCATGGGTATTTTGTTTTAAAACATTGATCTAATTAAATTTAGCCTTATTTTATCTTTAAATTTTATGATTTTTAAGATTAACATTAGACTCAAAGAGTTATGGAGCACTTTATTTTTGCTCTATGATGTATTGATAAACAGCATTTTATTTCCAAAATCAGTAGCAATTCTTAAACCTAATCTAAAATAAACTGTGAAAAGATGCTGTTTTTCCTTATACATTATATAATCTCTATAAGTTTTACATTATCTGCCATATCTTCAATGTACAAAATAATTAGGTATTTATCAAACTTAATTTCTTTTTTGAGCTGTAACTCCATCTCATTCTGTATTACTCCCTGGCATCTCCATTCGGAATACACCAGATGAACCAGTATACAGTACTACCATAGTTCAGTCTATATCTGTGTTCACATAATAGCTTGTAGCACTGGACAACTGTATTTTATATGTTGAAGTTTTCTATTTCACCAGATTGCCATATTCTTGTCAACACTAGATTTATGCCTTAACAACATCAGAATACCTGGTCTCCAATTTCAAAACTTTCTTGTACCAATTTGAGTTGTTTTAGTAGTATAGATTGGTTGGGGATTTCAGTTTCTAACAGTGATCCCAGTGAAACATTTATTTTACAATGAAAAAATGATAGGGCACATTAATATGTCAAGTACAGGTCAGAACTGAGAAAAGCATCTTCCCTTAATTGTTTCCATCATGGAGGAATTGTTCAGTTCATTAGATAGCTTCTTTGCCACAAACACTACCTTGCTGGAACTGTTAATGGAGGTTAAAATTCTATGTCTAAAGTCTAAGAACTATGCTCTTCCATCTTATAATATCCTGTTTATGAAAAATGTAAGCAAAATAATTCTTGCCAAATATATATTATGTGTTAATAAATGTATATACTAAACTTAGTGCATCACTTTGAGAACTCCAGAGTGCATCACTTTGAGAATATTAAATAAAAATGTGTTTAACTAAAGTTCAAGAAAGGATGAAGTTATCAAACTTGCACACACACACACACACACACACACACACACACACTATTGAATCCTACCAAGGGGCCAGAGCTGGGCACGGAAGCATGTGCCAGTAATTTCAGCTACTCAGAGAGGCCGAGGTGGGAGGGTCACAGGTTCAAGGCCAGCCTAGGTAATGTGGCAATACTTCTGTCTCAAAAACAAGAGATGAAAATAAAGGGCAAAAAATGATTTTAAAAAACTATATGTAGAAAAAGTACTATAGGAAAAATAAACAACCTCTTGTGTTAAATGCACCTTGCTTGGTCTCTGAAAATTTTAGCTAATTAGTTATGATTCTTTCCAACAATTGATAATTCAGATATCATATATCATGTGTATTTCTCTGATTTCTTGGGAAATTTCCTTTACTGGAAAGGAAGCGAATTGTCAGGTGGTTTTAGACATTCCAAATCTGTGGAATTCAATAAAAATGCCATTTATTCCAGATATTTGATAGTGTTTTTGCCACATATCTGATGATGGATTTTATTTATTTGATAGGTAGCATCATTTACACTGAAGTTAATGGCTCTGAGATAGGGAAAAACGAGCCCTTTGTCCATATTTTTAGATGAGCTTTATCACAGTGTATTCTGACCTTCACTATAATGTGATTCCTAAAATGTTACAAAAGGAAGGGGTGGAGGGATTGAAGGGCAGGCAGGGGAATGGGGAAAAAATAAGAACCAAGGTATATCATGTAAAGGTACAAGTTCCCAGTGATGAATGTAACTGTATTGTATACTTAAAATGTACCAATAAACTTAATGAAAAAAAAGTTACAACTAAATGTTAAATACCATAAACACACACTGCTGTGTGGAAGCTATAGATAGAAATGAAAAGCTTATAACACATTAAGAATTTAACATATATAAATAAGGTTTAGGATAGAGACTTTGCACTATATAAATAAATCTTTTGAAATTCTGGAACTTTCCCATCCATCTTTTAGTCATGTATTTCAACAGTGAACTCCCTCTTTGTTCCTTCACTATCCTCTTTATTCCACACTACTGCCCCTGTTAACATGTAATTGTGGCTTTCTTATTTCTGTAACATTACTGAATTCAGACTAACTTTACTTCTTGAAGCCACATATTTTCCCATAGGCTACAAAATGTGCAAGTAATCCTGTAAATATATTAACAAGTTCCATCGTGTATTATTAGTCACGTGTTAATATATTCACTTTACATTCATGCAGCAAATAGTATCTGTTATTTACTATATAGTGAGACAATTGGAGACAGAAGATTCAACAAGACAAAGATAGCTTCTTCCTTCATAGAGTATTAGGTTGAGTAGGGCACACACAGGAAAACAAATGATGACAGTCTTGTTTGTTATGTCTGCTATATAAATAAGATTTAGTACCTATAGAATAGTGGGGTAGCATAGGGGAGCAAACTAACCTAGGATTGTGAGGAACTGAAACCAAAGCTGATTCCTAAAAGAGGGTGGTATAGGCAGAGAGAACAGCTGCGATAAAGTCCAGGGATGAGATTAAGTAGTCTGAATTTAGAAATAAAAATCGTTAAAGCATAGCTGGACCAGTGGGTAATTTGGAAGATACAATTGTCAGTAGTCACTAGATTTTTGTGAACTCAGCATGTGAGACTTTGGGATATCTTCTGGTAGTGCTAAGGAGCCATATTATAAGCACCGAGAAGGTGAAGAGTTGGATTGATCCAAAATTGGAAAGTAGATGTAATGCAAGGAAAACAGGGCAAGGAATTTGAAGCTATTTGCAAAAGAGTGGAAGCCGGGATATCTAGTGGTAAGCAAAGTAGATTTGGACATGAAGGAGTGTAAGGAAAGCACTGATATGAAAGTGTTCAAGATAATCTGGAGGTCTCCATGATATGCAACAGGCAAAGCTAGGAAACTGAGCATGGAGAAAAGATAGGAGGTTATATTTGAAACATACGATGTTTGAACCTTTATGTGTAAGTGCTAGAGGCAATTTACAGTATTTCCAAGATGTATGAGATGCCTGAGAAGAGGGTGACTACAGTAGAAAGGAAGTAGTGAAGAAACTGATATTTGGTCATGAGATGCTTCCTCACATAAACACTGTTAAGTCACTCAGAAGAGCAGCAAACTCAAGATGTGAAAATGCTAAAAGCATGGGCAGTTTTCAATGAATGAAATGCAGGAGAGAGGAAGACTGTCAGAAGCCTGAGATGGAGAAGTGATTGGGAAGATAACTAAGGAGAGCTTTTCACAAGAGGGTGGCAAAGTAATGCTCAGTAAGTTGATGTGAGTAATCAAGAAAGCATATGTCACCTCCCTTCATGGAAAACCAAAGCAGCCTGCCACAAAATGGGCAAAAAGCCCAGTTTGAAAGAAATCAGGATGTGAGGTGACTTTTTGTTAGCAGAGGGGCTCCGAGGGGACCTCACTGAGTAATTGGGGAAGAACAGAATGGAAATTTAGATGGGATAGAAATCATAAAGCAAAATGCAGATGAGAAATTGAAAGAACCCCCCCCCCCACAGAGCAGAACTGTCTCAAGTGGTTCTCTGAAATAGGAATGTAAGAGCAGAATTCAGTGCATTTTAAAAAATTGGTGCAGTTGTTCTCTGGCAGATGCTCATTCAGGTGGGGAGGGAGGACTTTACCATAGCTAGTAATTCTGTCAGAAACTCTGTGGATGTTATCCTAATCCAAATAAGTGGGTCTGTAATGGCACTGGTTCCTAATACTTTTCACATTGGTTGGAGACAGCAGGAGCTTTTGGTGTTTGGAGACTTTTGTATTTTCCAAATTACACAGTTGCTTCCTAGATTTATTGTATGCCAAGGAATGTGGAGAAGGATTGATAGTTATAAGATGTGACTTATCATTTCAGTCATATTATTTTATTTTAAACAATTTTTATATCTAACTCTAGTTATTTTTCCAGTTTTCATAACAACTTAGGTGTTCTGCGTTTTCTTTAGAGAATTTCATTTCTTAGAAATGATCGTTGACTGAAACACTGCTGCTTCCTTAAATACTCTTAAATGCTATTTCTGGAATTCAAGCATTATTCCAGTTCATCCTGATGCCCATTTTAGCAGTAAAGTCAAGAATGAAATTGAATCTGAGGTGGACAAATTCTATTTGTAGAAAATATCCTTTGGTAAATTGGGTCATGATTGTGACCTTGGTGAAACAAGAGAAAGGCAAGTGCATATGGTTTTTCCCCTATCTTAGACACAATGTATTATTTGCAGGCTTTAACTTAAGCAATTTAATTAGCAAATTGGCTAATTTTCATTTAAAACTGTTTGATAGAATTACATGTTTGACACTAGTAATGGGGAAAAAAAATAAGAACTAAGATACATCATGTTCAGGTACAAACACCCAATGATAAATGTAAATGTATTGCATAACTAAAATGTACAGATTAATATATAAATAAAAAAAGAATTACATGGTTGAGATCAGGACTAAACACCTAGATATAATATTTATGGCAGCACAATTGTCTTAGTCTGGTCTCTTCTGTGACATTATCAGGGCCAGTTTTAAATTTAATTTAAGCCATACCCCCCTGAGATAGCATTTGTGACTGGAATTTAGCAACTGCAAAGTATATCATGCCTTTGCAAGGAGTATTAATTATGTTCCACAGAGATCCAAGCAGAGAGGACTATATTTTTCTTAAGAAGAAATTTGAAGGTTAATTGATTTCTAGAAGGTTACTACTGCAAATACAGACCAGAACCCCCATTTCTCATTGTGATTTATAAGATGTGGTATATTCTGTTCAACATCCACTGAAAAAACTTAGATGAGAAGTAATAACTTTAAGTTAATTATTTCTGTGAAACTTCACTATGTCAAAAACATCATTTGCTGTTGTCAAAACAATGAATGGATGATTGTGAAAATTAACATTTATGAACCATTATATAGTCATTAAGATGATCATTAGGATAACTCTATAGTAACTTGGAAGTATTTACAATTTATTTGAAGAAAGAAAAATACATATGTATACCTACTTTAAAGTTATAGTACTATAAAATATGTGCCTTCATGTGGCTAAGAAATGGAAAGTAATGTGAAAACAATTTTACTTCTTGGAATAATGGTCTTGTGATTATTTTTCTCTCAATTTGAATTCTTTTGATAAAAATACATGTTTATCCAAGGAATAGATTATATTAATGATTTATTTGCAGTTACATTCAGCAAAGTATCTACTGAGACTTAGTACTGTACATGACAGACATTGTTTGAGGACCTAGGAGTATATTGTGAATAAATACAAAACTCATGACATTTTGTGGTTCAAATGTAATGTAATGGGAAATTTTAACAATTATGTGGTGGGTAGGATACTTGGGTTTTTTATAATTCTCCACAATTTTATGTAGCCATTCTTTTGTTAGCAACCAATTTCCCATAGTAAGTCTCAAGCAGAACCCAACAATCAAGCCGAACTAAGAATTAGCCTTGCTAAGAGGACATCACCTTTAAACTTAGTGGTATTTCAGAAAGGTGAAGTAAAGAAAGGTTATTTATAGAGTTTTAGATCCAGGTCTGCTAGGTGGAAAAAATGGTTGCAACTATGAAGAATTTAGGGATTACTAGCTTTGGAGGAGTGGTATTTTGAAGTGGAATGGGGCTCTCAAAGTAAATCTTGATGGTCAAACTGTTAGACTTGGTAAAATAAGCCATTTTAGTCCATTTACAGTCTCATTTTTCAGGACCAAGCATTTTTTGGAGCAAGTGCTTCAGTTATTTTTGCCTGGTCCCTCGATTGCTCAGCACTGAAGCAGGCACTTAAGCTTTGACCCAAAATTGTTTAGCACTGGGGCTGGAAAGTATTGCAGTTACAGTTCTTCTCTTCTTGTGAGTAAGGCTGGGTTTGGTGCTCATTTAGCCAAGAAGGAAAGTGATTTGTTCTCTCTTTTTAAAATAAAAATTTAAAACATAAACTACTGTCACCCTTGGAAATGTAGGAAACATAGTTCTTGGAATTGTTACAGGGATGAGAACTCAGGGAGATAAGGTCCTGGGCTGGATGGCTGGTTGGTCCACTCAGTACTCAGTAGTGTTTTGGAGGAATCTCAGGATGGGTAGAAGGTAGAGCCAGCCTTCCATGAGGAAAGACGCAGGGCACTAGTTTTCCTTCTGCTCATGTTTCCGGCAGTTAGTCTGAGGGTCTCATGGTAGTCAGTCTGAAGTTTCCAGCCTGGATCAACCTGAGAAGGTGGCTCAGATACACAGTCTCACATGTGCCACTGTCCAGTGGAAAGGTCAGTAGTATGGTCATGTGCCGGTGTGACCAGGGCAGTGTGTGCACATCTGGTGAGCAGACAGTTTTACACAGACTGATTCAGCTTCCTGTCTGTTTATTGCCTTTGCTGGAACAGGCCCAAGTCTAGCTTTTCAAGCTCCCTGTCCATTCTGAGTTCTATCTGTATTCTTTTGATGAGTTTCTTTTCTTGTCTTTGTTTATCACCATTGATTTCTGTTGTCTGCAACCCAGAACAATGACCCTTGCATTTATTATAATACCTTATCGCTCTATAAATCAGTGGACAGGTAGTGCTCTGACTTTTCTAGAATTAAATTGTAAAAACAGTATTCAAAGTGTGTAGGGAGGAACCAAAATGAAAAATTGATTTTCATTTCAATGCATTCTTTTTACGTAAAAGAATAACAAAAAGGAGAGTACAGAGAAGAGTCTCTTGAGATTTCCCTGGCAAAGATGGTAGAACTTTCAATAAAGAGATAAGGACAGGGATTCGTTGTAATTATTCCCTTTTGATTATTCAAACTGATAGGTTTAAAATGCACTCCTAATGAAAGTGGTTTGCACTGCAGTTAATTAAGTGCATGAAATTACAAGCTGCATGTCTTTTCCTTCTGGAGAATCTTCTTCTTTTCTAAGTATTATTTTGTTTGAACTTTTATTTCTTGATCCCTACTCCTCCATTTCTCTCTCATTGTCTCACTCTCCTTTAGAAGTTGGCCTTGACAGAAAATTAACTCTGCTTGCTATTAGTCTACTAAAAGTAGAACCCCTTTGGCTACTGGAGCACACCTTTGTCTTATCTCTTTTTAAATAATACATTAATCAGAGACATTTCTGATATAAATATCTTGAATACAATTATGAGGAGAAAGATGAGTAACTGCATTAAACTGGACAGGGTGGTGGACGCCTGTAATCTGAGAACCTCGGGAGGCTGAAGCAGGGAGATTGCAAATTTGAGAACTGCCTGGGCAAGGGTAGTCACTTAGTGAGATCCTTCCTCAAAATTTAAAAAAAAAATACAAAATATGACTGGACATGTAGCTTAGTGATAGAGTACTTGCCTAACATGCATGAGGCTCAGTCTCCAGGATCAAGAAAAAACCCCACAAATACAAAAACGAAAAAAACCATAAACAAACAAACAAAACATAATTTTTCTTATAGGTGTCCTTCTCTTTCATCAGTCATGTCTTTTTGTTATAGTGTGAGTGTGTTTGTGTAAGAATGCACATGGGTTTCAGATACTTGAAGTATTTCAAGGGAAGATCATTCTCAAAAGTTTAAGCAAAACTAAATGCCTTTGCCTCCTGCAAATTCTTTCCCCTTTATACATTCAATTTTAATTATATCCACAGCTTTCTACCCTCAGTTATAATTCTGTGCTTCAGAATTTGTTTGCTTCTTCCATCTTCCCTCCTCAGAAAATACCTATTCATCATGAAGTCTTTTCTAGTAAGATAGAAAGGATCTAAGAAGGCCGTTCTTTGTGAGATATAAATCATTTCAAGTAACTTAGTGGCTTGTTCATCTGTTAATGGTGATATTGTGGAGAGAAATGAGTGAGTATTGGAACTTAAAATTCCTCAGAATGTTGATTGCATATGCAATATTATTTCTTATAGCTTAGAAAATATGATTAGCTCAACAAAAAATGCAACTAGAATAGTTTAGAAACAGAATCCATCAGCAGTAGCAATATTGAGAAAATTACATATAACAACACACTGCACATGTATTTTTTCTTCCCTGGCTGAACATAATACTCTTTCTCCTTTGTCTCTTGTCTTTAATCGTCATACCTCATTTTAAAGTCAAAGGATGCGAAATACTACACAACCATGAACCAAACCTCATGCTAAACACTGGATATATCTATTGTGTTTGATACTCAAAATGACATAGGTTAGATACCACTACTGTCTTCACTTCAAAGATGAGAAAACTGAAGCCTGTAGAAGTTAAATAATTGTTCTTGTGTCACAGAGAACTAGATATGAAGCAACATCTGAAAGTCCTTGATATTAACTTGGATGCACCAGAATGCCCAATTTCAGTTTTACTATAATTTTGTATTCTGCCTCAATTTTCATAACTACTAATGATAATAAAACTTTTGTGTGATTCTAATCTCCCTTCTAGAATATCTGAACATTTTGTGATTTCTGCCTAAGGTTACCCATTCTTTCTAAAGAAGTTTCTAATGACATCTATAATGACCTGAATGGGAGGCATGGGCTGAATATTGTTAGGGCAAGTTCAGCCTTACCTGGTATGAAAGAGAATAGATGTGACCAGGGATCCTGGGATCTTTGAGGTCCTGAGAAAATTCCTGGTCAGTTCTCCGTAAAGCTTCTCTACACCTGGAGTTGAGTTGACCAATTAGGAAATTATACTTTCAGAATCAGATGGTGTTTGATTAGTTGTTTTAAAAAAGTTAAAGTACCTTTAGGAAACACAGAAGACTTCTCCTAGAAATAGGTGAAACATGGTGAAAGTCTGCCTTAACATTGGTCACCTAAAGCCAGTTAAAGTTCACTAATGTAAATTACCATGTTAACAAAAAGCCTCGCTCATTTTGATTCATACGTGTTGTCATAAAACTCCAAGCGCTATTATTAAACTGCCACAGATTATTGCTCTAATAGTTTAAAAACCATTATTTTTAGAAAAATAACTTTGTGCAGCACTCTATTAGAGTATGTTAATTGTTAGGAGAAATGAAATCAAATAGCATTTTTAAAAACTGAAATTGGCATCAGTTGAAGCATTCATAACATTTTTCTTATTTAAAGGACATTTTTACACAAAAAAATGACTGATTACTCCAATTAGCCTCATATCACAACAACAAAATAAAGTTGTCTTTGGGTGGCTTCTAATTTCCATTTAAATTATTCCCAGGGCAGCATTTTGTAAGTACAAGCAAATGAAAGATTACTTGGAGTGACATAGGCTGTATACCTGAGAAAGAGATATACTATCTACAAAATTTAGAAAGTATAGGTTTTGGTAAACAGTTCTGAAAAGGAATTATAAGGATCTGCATATTTTTGCTCCTAGAGTTTATCTACCTGATAAAGGGAACTTCTAATCGACTTTCCTTGGAGGTGTCATGGAATAAGGATACAAATTGGGATTAGAAGCTTTGGGGGGATAAAAAATGTGATGTTTTTAAATAGACATACTTCCTTTTACTACTCATTGCCTTTATTTTTGGCTGTAATTGCCATCGTAAAATAAGTTTATTTTCCTCTAAATGAGAAGAGAACTGGAGATTCAGTTTAAACATGGGGTTAGTGAGTGAGATACTCACTTGTGTAGGATCAAAGAGCCTGAAAGGCAACAAATAGGGCTAAACCTGGGTGCTGGGTGAGGAGAGCTGTACCATTGTTGTCATTGTTCACAAATACAACCTAGTCCAGGGGTTGGTACAGTAGGACCTGCCAGCCAAATGCTCCCTCCCTCTGCCTTAGAGTATGTTATACTACTGCAGAGTATCAAACAGGTTAGTCTGAGATGGAGCTTGGGTATGACCTTGGAAATAAAAGAATAAGGACTTGTCTCAGAAGTTCAGTCCTGTTAATTGATCTAGGAAGTTTGGTACCTTAGAGGTATTTTCAAGCTAAACAAAACCCAATTTGCAGAATAAATCACCCCCTCTAAATAGAACAGTTTCTCTCATCTAAACAGTAGGAAGAGTGGGTTATATTTTTTAATTAGACTGAATCTCCATCTAACCATGGAGTACACATCACTAATGAAAAGAATGACATAAAAATACCAAATGGAGAATTTTAGGCATGCATTTTCACTATAGATCTTGCTATACAGGGTGGAGATTTCTCTTCTTGATTTTAAGGTTGTATTAAGCTAGGCAACCAGCCTGTCTCTGTTTGGTTGCTTCCCTGCCTTGGGCATGTCTTGGCACCATGGTGTTTCAGTAAGAATTGCCTTTGATCGACTCTTGGACAGCAAACCAGAGAATGAGTATTATGAGCATGGCCGAGTGTAGGGGGAGATGTATGGGAAGAGTGGTTATTCATTCATATTTCAAACCTGGAAAATCTTCTTGGTCCAAATATTTAAGTCCAAGGGACACACTTTTGGGAAAATTAGTTAGAATGTTATTTTTCAAAAGAAAATTAGATCTGATTCCCATTAATTAAGATTGTTGGCCATGTGGAGGATGAGAGTATACTGTGAGATCCAGAGTGGAATACAGAAAGATCTTTGATAGACTACATGCAAGGGAGGGGTAGGAGAAAAAACATGCTTTAGCAACCTTGTCAGGCAAACTCTCCCTTCCATTCTTAAATTTTTTGCTCTCCGTTGGGAAAACTAATTTTGATTCTGACTCACTCTATAACATATCAACATTTTTGATCTCCAGAAACTTTTTATATTCATATTTTCTCCTTTTATTTCCAGACCTCCAGTCTGTTCCATAGAACAGATAGATTCAGGTTTGTCAGGAGAGGGGAGCTCAGTTTTGGGCCTGAAGCTGTTTCAGTTACAGTATTCTCTTTAAGAGTGAAAATACAGCTTAAAACAGGCATAAATGAATATTTTAAATGAGAAATCTCTACACATAAAACTTGAAGCTGACATATATCACAATTTCAAAAAATACTAAAAGTCACATTTTATTAGCTGCATAACATAATTCTATGATAACCCCCCCACACACACACACCTTTTGGCTGCATATTCTTTGATTTACCTTTTAAATGACACTGAAATTGTAATATTTCTTTGGAGACATTTAAAAGATATTTCATAATTTTGTCTAGGATGGTACAATATTTTAAAATGATTAATAGTTTAGAAAAATAAATTTTGAATAATCTTTAGTGTTTCTTATATGAGCTGCAAGATTGCAGGACTTTTGATTGTGTGTGCGCACGTGTGTATATGGTAATTAATCATATACACTCTTATTCTTTAACTAGTTTGTCATTGAAATTCTCATTTTTGTGTCATAATATGAGTTTCAGATCATTTTCATTAGTGTCAGTATTTTATGTCAAATCAGGAAAAAAATTAAACACTTTTTCAATGTGTTACTTTGATTCAGGCCTCTTCATTAATTTAGTTGTCAAGCAGTCCAAGAGCTAATTCATCATATCTGTTTGAAATATATCTTTCTCTCAATGAATTACCATTTTGGAGAAGATCTGAAAAAATTGCTCCAATTTGCTGCTTAGTATCTGAATAATTTCTATTGATTTAATCATTTGGCATTGTTGTAATTTTTCATATCCCAATAATCATATTTGAAGTTTTATCTTAGTCATTTATTTGATTTTGAATTCTTTAACAAAATAATTTAAGAATAAAAAGTGACATCTTTCATATATATCCAAACCAGGAGTCAGTAATTTCTCAGTGAAACATTTAAAGCATCTTTCTAACTTCTCTACTTTTATTATATTATTTTTTATTTTACTTTTGCACATTTTACCAGAGCATATGATGAAATAAACACATCGCCAGAACCCCAACCCAGAGTCTTGTTGCAGGTCACATAAGCTGTGAATCCTGAAGCACATGCATCCATATCTTGGCCCTAACCCACCTCTGCTCCTCGCCGTCCCCCCAACTCCTCCCACAAACACACGCAAGCATCCATAACACATCTCTTTATTTTGTAACTCCTTTCTGCTATATTTGTCTCCATAGCGCATATCACCATTTAACATACTATATATTTTACCGATTTATTTTCCACCTCTCCACATTAGAATTTAAGTTTCACAAAGGTAGGTTTATCAGTTTCCTGGGGTTGCCATACTAGTGACCACCACAAACTAGGTGGCTTGAGACAACAAATTAATTCTCTCTGAGTTTTGGATCAAAATCAAGGTGTCAGTAGGCTTGGTTTCTACTGGGAGTTCTGAGGGATTGTTGGCTCTGGCCTCTCCCACAGCTTCTGTTGGCTGCTGACAACCTTTGGCATTCCTTGGTCTGGAGCCCCATCCCTTTCTTCTTGCAAGCCTGTGTCTTCCCCTTTTCTGTCTCTTAAAAGGATATTCTTAAGCAGAGCGTGGTAGTATTCGCCTGAAATCTGAGAACTAGGGAGACTGAGGCAGGAGAATTGTGAGTTTGAGGCCAACCCGGACTACATGGCAAGACTCTGTCTCAAAATCCTCTTTGCCTCCCCAAAAAGATATTTTAAAAAAAATTTACCATAATCCAGGATTATCTTAATTCAAGGTCATTACTTTAATAACATCTGAAAGGACCTTTATTACAACTAAGGGTATATTCTTGTTCAGGTGAACTTTTGTGGGCCACTGTTCCGGTCCTTACAGAGGATCCAGTTTTCCTGTTGTGCACCTGACTGTATTTCTAGCCCTTGGTCTACAGCCTAGAACAGTCGGGGAAACCTATGGCATGCGTGTTATTTGTTTTAAAGCCAAAAGATGTTAAAGTGTAAGTTGTTTTTTCTAAATTAAAACCTCAGTGTTCAGGTTTAATTACAGTATTGTGCTTTGTGATAAGTGGAGTTTGGACACTCATCTCTAAAAGGGTCACCATCACTGGCCTGGAATTTTAGTATATGTGCTGCTGAAGCAAGCACATTGGCCTAGAATGTAGTAAGTGCTTGGTAAACACTTGTTGAGTGAGTATATGAAAAGCACACAATATGCCAGACACTGAATTAGGTACTTAGAACTATGTAATGTAACTATTCCTTAAGTATGATTTTTTTCTCTTTTCTATTCACTTATGAGAACTTCAAGCATAAAATCTCTATCTTTCATGGTGTTTTTACATTTTGAATTTCTTAAAATAATATTGTGTATTATGTAGCTGGTGATATACAAATAATAAACATCTGAATGGGCAGGAGAGTCATTTGGGATCACTATTGACTGAGTTTATCTTGCTATGCCAGAGTTCTGTTCTTCCTGCCCTATGTGGTAAAATATCTTTTTAGAGAAAGAATTCTTGACAAAAAAGAGTGACACTTTCATGGTTCAAAAGCTCTATTTGCTCGAATATGTGAATGTCTGAAAGAAATATGAAATATATAAATTAAAAAATCGCGTATAAAAATTTGATGTCAAGATTTAATAATAAAGTTTGTCATAAAAATAATAAGATATATAAATGTAAACTGTTTATTATATTCATTCAAGCTACTATCTGGATGCTAAAATCTTACAATAGTTTCAATGTGCAAAATCAAAAATCAGAAAGGAAAGAATAGAGGTTAAAGCCTATTACAAATAATTCATCCTTTTCATGTACGAGTATGTGCTAGAAATGCCACAGGCTCTCATTTGTTTATTTAAATATACATCAGTAAATGCATTCCCCAAATTGCCTATTTCCTCTGTGATCTCTATAAATCAGGAAAACTATTCAGGATTTTCACTGTGAATTTATACAGAATTGATAGAATGACCAACCTCTTTGTGTTATATTTGTATTCACTCACCATTTAATAACTTAATCAGGAAGTAAATGTAGAGCCTGAAAATGTTTTTAAGGTGACAGTTAACTCAAATATTTCAGAAAAAATTTAGCATCATCACTCTCTTGAAAAAAATCTCTTTGGATAGAAAGGAAGGATATATAGCATTTGAAGTCTGCTGCCTGATTTCTATTTATCTGCTTTCTAATTTATTAGAATTGAATAAAAGCCATATACAATTAAAATGCCACTTTCCTTAACTTTTGTACACTTTATAGTTACTACAAACAGATATGGACACATATACATCTTATATTCCTTTTCTTTATACTATCAGAAACCGCTCCCACTCATGCACTCATTCTAGCAGGAAAGAGTTTTGAATATCACATAGGGCATTTTCAGATCAAAAATCTCAGTCTAGGAAAGTTAACTCTTTCCCTAGTCATTAAATATATTTACGTACACATTGACGTGTGCTAATTTACTGGTTTGGTAGTAGAAAAAAAATCATCTTTATATAAAAGCAAAATTCTATGAAAGTATCTTTCCAATTCTATAATGGAAAAATCTCACATATGAAATGGGTCCTTCATATACCAATACTCAGTATTCCCAATTTTTTTTTTTTTGAGAAAAAATGAACTTGATATGGACTACTATTTACCAGGGTCATGGATCTGATATTTAGCTAATTTCAAAGAATGGCTTACAGATGGTTTCTGAGGTATGGGTGTCATTTCTTTCAGCAAAAGAAACATTTTTATTCTTTGTCAACTCAAAGGAGAAAGTGCCAGGCTTCTTTTAATTTCTGAAATATGTGTGTATGTAATAGATGATATGCAAATAATAAACATTTGCATATATTTCTCATGAAAATTATATTGCCTTATTTTCATAACAAAGATTTAGAATATTAAAATAGACTTTTAAATGCAAAAAATTTCATACTGCTTTCTAATTTTCTTTATATCTTGAAATTTTTATTAGTTTGAGCAGTGAAATTGAACTAGTTGGTTTAATTTTGTTGCTAGTCAGTTCCACTTAGATTGCAGAGGAGAAAAACAAGCTACAAGATTTGTAATGGAAACGTAAATGCTTAAACACATTCAAAATCAGCATATATTTTTAAAAACTTACCATAAGTTTAACAATTTTTTTAAAAGACTAACATTTGCCTTTATTCTGAAAGTGTGCCAAATTTGTCATTCGGATATACAGAAATACTTAAAATTGCCCACGAATCTTGGGCTCACATATGGAAACACTGGTTGTATATTGTTCATAAGCACACAGGGACCTGTCTGCCTTTCGTTTAGTGTAATGCACATACCATTTTATTTTTATTTTTATTTCTTTTTCATTATAACTGCACAGATGCTGTAATTTCATTGAAAGATTTTACAATACCTATAACTGAACCGATGCTTCTGCTGTAGTTGCACAATAGCAGTATCAAATCACTGATATTGGAATGATGGACATAGCAGGAGGGGCCAGAGAACTGGATTTCCTGTGAAGAAGGGTAAGGGGGCAGGAATTGTCTCAAATGGTCAGAAGACTGTCTTCAGTGCTGAAAGTTGTTTAATATTTGGACAAAGAACACAGTAGTTGCTTGGGTCCACCCAGAGCTTCATTTTCTTCCATTTGAAGTCAACATTCTATTGATGTGGCAATCACCTGCTTGCTATCTAGAAACCTGACCCATCCACTTAGATTTTTGAATTCTTGCTTTTGGACTATTCTCCGATTCAGGATCTGAATCAATTACCTTTCATCCTGTGGTGGTTAGGCTTAGTTGCATCAACTTGATTGGATTGGGTGCCTCCTACAGGCTTAGTAAAGCACACTGTGGATGTGTCTGGGTAGGTCATGAAGGCATGACCTTGGGTACAATATGTGTTCCCTAGATCCTTCTCTTTCACTTTTCCTCTTATCTACTTGATGGCTGCCAGGAACTAAGCAGCTCCCACCCCCCCACCATGACGTTTCTGCCTTGAAGCCAGCCAACGTAGGAGCCAATAAAAACTCTCCTCCTGAAGGTCGTGGGTGTCAGGTATTATGTCCCAGCAACAAGAAATCTTATTAATAAACTGCCTTTGTCTGTGAGGGTGAGAAAGCTGATAGTTCACCTATCAGGCTGAACTTCTATTCCTTCTAGCAGAAAGTGTCAGGTACTTTTGTGAATGAGGAAGTGAATCTCTTGAATGAAACAGGAGAGACTTATCCGGAAGCAGAATTCAAAGCCATTCAATGGTTCCTTTTAATAAGTACTAGCAACTCCACTGAGGAATGTGTTGTTCTTATTTGGTAGCAATTTCCCTATGTAGAAATATCTAGATGTGTCATCTACATGTACCAACTCCCAAAGATGAATGTAGTAATTTTGCACTGCAAACATATACTGAAAAAAATTTTTTTTAACTTAAAAAGAAAAGAAGACCCCCAACGCAGGTGGAAGGGGGTGGTAGTAAGGAAAGGATTAACTCTGTAACTGGGATTTCCTGGCTGAGACAGAAAGACATTGTAACTAGTGGTCTAGCACTTACCTACCCGCTACACAGAGGCAGTCTGTATCGCTGGCTCTTGCTGTGGTTACAATGATTGAGATCAGAATATTGAACAGGAAATCCCTCCCAGCTATGTTGGTTAGAATCCTCAGGCTTGTACAAAACGGAGCTGAGTAATCTCCCAAGTGCCTTGAAAGCTGGAAGCCTGAGTAACCTCAGTCTAATTTGTGTGCTATCTTCAGGGATTCCCTCCCTATTTTGAGCAGAAGAATGGACTTGGATGGGGCAGCGTGTGCCTGCTACTTGGCAGGCCCTTGCTGAAGAGAATAACTGATTTGCCTCCCTGGCTCCACATGCCAATCGAATTGCCAAGCAGACACTGCCTGGGGGAAGTACCTGCTACAGCTGAAATGATCACTAGTTAGATGGATTAGACATTTATCAGTGTCAACTGTCATTATACACAGTGTTTTAATTTTTAAAATATTGTGTGCATATGATGAAAATTCAAACAGTAACCATATGTATTAGGATGCAACTTAGTTGGTTCCAGATTCTCAGTTCCAAAATCCTTCTCCTAAGGCACAACCACCATTACTAATTTCCGAATAGTAATGTAAAGTTATAGAGTCCATACAAATATAAGTATATAAACACTTTCACTTATTAAATATACTGATGATTTTCATGTAGGCGAATAAATTCATTTAAATTATAATAACTGTAATCACTTTAATGTATATTTTTATTCCTATATATTTGCTTTTTTTTTGTTTTTTTATTTTTAAAGTATTTATTTGTTTGTTTGTTTGTTTTACCAGAGATCGAACTCAGGACCTTGTGCTTGCAAGGCAGGTGCCCAGAACCACTGAGCTAAATCCCCGGCCTGATATTTGCTTTGTTTTAAACATCAGCAATTATAAATTTTATGCCAGTCTAGTAAAAAGAAAATCTGTATTTCTGTTGTAATCTTAAAAATCAGTTATTTTTTCATTATTTTAAAAAACGTATTCATTTAAGATATGTTCATTTGAGAAGATTTGGAAAATATAGAAAAACATAAAGAAAAAAATTGAAATTCAGTGAAACACTCAAAGAAAACTATCAATATTTTATATTCTTTATGTTATTTGTATTTATATACTTTTAATATATACTCACATTTTAAAGATTCTGGAAATATTGTGACTTTATTTCAAAATGACACATTTTTCCCTTAATATTGCTATTAAATATTCTTAATGTCTTATTTGCATAAAAATTCTTCCAGAATTTTTTCACATTTCAGATTACCCACTTGGGAAATTTTCTAAATTCTGTCATTATTTTGCACATCTTTTATTTTTCCATTAAGGAAAATTCTAGAAAGATGGCTTATTGTGTTGAAAGATATATTCTTATTGTTTAAGTAACAGCGATGTTTTTTCAGATGTAATTGTAGATATATTACATAATTTCTGATGAAAGTTTAGATTAAATAAATATTTTTGTACTTCCTATAGCACAAGTATTTTCCTGTCCCTTATTTATATATATAAACTTATTTAATGCAATATGCAAACCAAGAGGAAAGGGAAATGTGGCATATATACTGCAGTCTTCTGAGTCTTTTTGAAAAGTGCTATTTTGCTTGGTATCAAAGTAATATTTTGAAGAGAAGGAGGGCACTTGGAGGGCAGAGCCATTTTGTAGGTGGGCCTTTGGGAATGAGAATAAATTCTTATTCAATACTCTGGTGCCACAGTCTTGGTTAAAGTATCTTTGGACCTGCCATCTCTAGTAATCACAGCCACTTTGACTTGTTAATATTTCCTACTTTTTTCTTCATTACCCCTGGGCCTGAATCTTCCACATGAACACGTACCTCTATGCTGAATGCTGTTCTGATAACTGCCAAAATGTTAGTTCAGTCAGTAATCCTGAGGCAGGAATGTGGCTTTAAAATAATTTGGGGGACAGTTTCTTTTTCTTATAAATGTCTAGATTTTCTTAAATCTGTGGCAGTAATTCTTACCAAATTATTTCTTGCTATTCTCTTCTTTAAATAGGAAATATCAGGGGCCAGGGATTTGGATCAGTGGTTCCGGCGCCTGCCTTGCAAGCACAAGGTTCCGAGTTTGATCCCCGGTAACAACAAAAAAGAAATATCAAAGCCTTGTATGGAATTAAGCTTTAGTGGGGTCCACATTTAGTGTACTGCTGGGCTACTCTCTCCTTCACCAAGCCTGGCTGCTAGTTCTTCTCTTAAATATGTACAGTTTTAATTGTACAGCTAAAGCAGATGGGAAAGGATTTCTACCTTTTCAGTTATCATGTATATAAATGTATTTTATAATGTCACAAATTCCTCATAATTTATAGTACTGTAAGCAATATAAATAATTTGATGAGCACCAGTCCTCCTGGGCTTTTGTAACACCTTGCCAAGAATAGATTGAGAACTGTGAAATGATGATAGTACATGCATATTTCCAAGCTAACTGATGAAAATATTCTGAAGCATTAGGGATGCTTTTGTAATCATATTAATGTTCAACTTTATTTCAAATTTTATCAAGTGAATGTTGATAAGTTTAGATTGCACCAATGAAGTTATTGTTTCTTTTCCTATGAGAAGTATGAATTAAGCTTAAAATGTTAGCCATGTTTATAACTTCAAAATTCTAAAAATATTCTAAATAACATAGATATTTACCAAATAAATATTTTGATACATTTAATGAGCAAATTGTCATTTACAATTGCAGTGTTTCTCTTCTAACTAGGACATGATTCCAAATCACGTTTCTCTTACAAATTTTATATGATCTCTTAAATACTTTTTAAAACATTTCTGTGAAGCAACTAGAATAAATACTGTCTTAGGCTTAATTACATGAGTCCTGCATTTATCTGGTGTCTGTTTTGAAAAGCATTTTGAGAATAATAATGAAACATGAACAGCTTCCTGCCTCCAAGGAGAAGATAGGAGTAAAACTAGATCATCATGGAGCTCCTCTCTAACAAAATGTTAATTAGTTACTATTTCCGCATAACAAGCCACTCCAAACTTGGTGACTGAAAACAACAATATTTTATTATCTCATGTTTTCCGTGAATGAAGAAATTGAACAAATTTAAGTGAAAATGGTTGATCTCTGATCTATAATATCTAAGGCCTTACCTGGAAGACTGTGAAGGTTAAGGGCTCCAGTCATGTGAAATGTTGTTCACTCATAGATGTAGTAGTTGATACTGGCTGTAGACTGGAGGGTTCAGTTCCTCTCCATGTGTGCTCTCCTGTGGGTCAGCTCAAGCTTCATCATAATATAGTGGCTGGGATCTAAGAGCGTGAATCCCCAGAGAGGAAGCACCTGTAGAAGCTGTGTCCCTTTTATACCCTGCCTCAGAAACCACTGAACATCACCTTAACTAAACATCATTATTTCAATCAATCAGAATTGTCCTCCAACATCCAAAGGGAAAGGACCTAACTTTTGCGAGGCGTGTCAGCATGAGATAACCTGAGAGTGTCTGTATATTCATCTTTGGAAAATACAATCTGCTCTTGGCATGGGGTAGGTTTAGCTAATCTGAGTTAGTATTTCATTAAGTAGAACATGAATAGTGAGGGCCAGAAATGCTGAGAGAGGTGAAGGGGTAAGGTGGGATGAGAATTTTACAAACTGTGACTACAAAGAGGGGGAGGGAGGGAGGAAAGGAGGCAGGGAGAGCGGGGATGATGATGAAGAAACTGTCATTCTGAGATGGATTTTGAAAGAAAAACAAATTGTTTTAAGGGGTTATTTATGATTCTTTCCTGTGTGGTATGTGAGATGAACTTGTTTTTCTTCTTATAATCTGTAGAGGGAGTGATATTCCATTGGGTGGTAGAATTGAATTTGTTTTTGGAAAAGATCTGACAAGTTGTTGAATATGTCCTTTAGATAGAAAGAGAGGTAAAGAAGAGGCCTAGGAAATCTAGGTTACATCTGCTTTCAGGACAATTTAATAATAAATGTGACTGCCATGGCCTGATGTTTTGTGGCTCCCAAATTTGAATGCAAAGCCTGGTGTCAGAACATGGTCAAAATTTATTTGGCAAACTTTGAAATCAGAAATTAGATAAAATTATGAATCTTTCACATAGCTAAATTTGTTCACTTAAAAATGACTTTCATTATGAGGCTAAATCTTTCTAATACTTTTAGTTTTAAAATATTTATTTTATGAAATAATAATGATATATGTGTTTTGGATTTCTAACATCCATACTTGGAAAAATATAAAAGATTTGACCAGCATACTGGTGTGTGGAACACTTCGGTGCCCTGTAAAATTTAGTGTGTTTAGTAAAAAACAATTCAATCCTTTTACATTGGATTTGTTTTATGGGTTATAAAAGGATAATATAAGTTTATCAAATACACAGAAAAATATTTTATTTCTTATAACCTCAAAGGATTCTTCTTTAGTTAATTTTTCCTATCTGCTATCAATATCAATAAGCTGAGATTACATGAAAAGGGCACACTATGATCATTCTCCTATAGGTTTATTGTTAGAATTCGATAAGTAAATATTTAAGTAAATTTAGATTCATGCCTGGTACATAAAATGGACTCAAATTTTGCTGTTGGTGATATGGATAATGATGCTTTTGAAATTGTTCTGCTATACCCACTCAATTTGTGCTTGTTTTGAGCTAGACAGCTTATTGCTTTTTTCAGACTTATCTTGGTTAACTGTTCTTAACTAATTATATATAATATTTATAATTATATATTTGACATATATTACTTATACTTACATATTTAATACACAGATTATAAATTAGAAACAAAGCAAAAGAAAAAAATGAAAATGTATCAACAATAAAATAAAACCACTTTTTAGGGAAGCCAACAGACAATGGCAAATAAGACTTAACTGAATATAGGCCTTGGTAAATAAAGGTTATTATCACTCTCACTCCCTGGACTCAATCAATCAAGAGAGGGCAGTCCAAATTATCTATTCATCCATCCTGTCATCCATGTAGTCATTGAACAAAAATTGAATATGTATATTTCAGAGGCAAAAAACCAAATAAGATATGTACATATAATCCAGGCAAATCTATCATGTATTTTGAAATAAATATTTATTTGCTCATGACCTAATTATAAAATGAATTAAATAATTTATGAAATACAAATAGTCTCAATATAAGTCTATATAACCACTTATAATGATAGGAATTGGAAGTTTACCCTATATTTTTATCTACCCTCCTTCCACTAAGAGATGGAGCTTAACTACCTAGCTAATTGGCTGAAGATACTGACTTATAAATTTTGGTGCATAGTTTGTTGGTTGTCTTAGAACAAAAGTGTGTAAGTCAGATCTATAAAATGAGTTATGAAAAAAAAGAAGCAAAAAATCATGAACATTTCTTAAAATGGATACCACTTAGGGTACACACCAGAAAACAATATTATCCTTCACCTATACCAGTGGTGGTAAACCAGTGGCACACTGCTGCAGGGGGCTCTTTGCTATCATTGAAAGGTCTAAAACGTTCACTGTCCCTGACATATACTATTCTAAAAATCGTAACCAAAGAAGCTTTAATTCTGATTTTTGAAGTGGCTAATAAAAATGAAAATAGGCTTAAAGTCAGCAATCACATATAAATTGAATATAGAACTTTGTTCTGTTATTATAAAGTGGATTTGTTTATGTTCATATTTCTCCTTAAATTAATATTAAAAATACCACAAAATACAAATGGCTTCTGTTGTATATATAAATATATAAGGAAAAATGAAAAGATAATGTGAAAATAACTCTAACATGGAACAAAGGAAACATGAAAATTGCTTTAACTTAGAAACAAGTTTGCTGGATTTAATGAGTGAGAAACATATGTCATCACAAATATAAAACATAATGGGTGACTTTTATGAGAAAGTTGTTTTTTTAATGTTGAAAGTAAAAATATGTACTTGACATTATCATGTTGTAAAGAACTGAAGTTAAAAAATGAAGCCCACACATTCATTGAGGCCTGAGGAACAAGCTTTCGACCTGGATGTGACATGAATTGTCTGTAGTTCAACCAGATAGTTTGATAATTCCTTTATCATCTATCTTTTGTTTTTGTTTTTCTTTGGTTTTTAAATCTTGCCTCCCTTAGTGAATATTAATTATACAGAATTATATATTTTATTATGACATCATATATTATTATTTTTTATGGCCTAACTTTAGATTTTTTTATTACTATTATTTTGTTTGGGTTAGGATTGTAATCCGATGGGCATTCATGTCTTGACAGAAGAGAGCAGCATAGTATTGGATTAAAAAGTGAGCAGGGAGAGCTCTATTGCAAGATCAAGATTGTGAGAGATAGTAAGAATTTGCTTCATGTCAGTTAGTTACAATTCCTCCAAATCTTTGCCAGTCTTCTATATGGTTAGTGTTTTTAATTTAAGTCTTTCTAATAAGTGTGTCCTTACTGTTTTAGTGTGCCTTTTTCTAATAAATAATGATGTTAAACAGTTTTATGTGTTACTAATTTTCCTGTTCATACTTCTCTTAGGAATTATCTATTAAAATCTTTAAATATCCTGTCTTTTTTTCCTATTCTCTTAGGCTGGTTACCTTCTGGTTAGAGTTTTGAGGCTCTGTATACGTTCTAAGTACAAATACATTATCATATATATACTTTGAGAATATTATCTCCCAGTATGGATTTGTATTTTGCATCTCCTAACAGTATTTTTTTTCAAATTATCAATTATTCATTTTAATCATTGGTACATTTTAGGTATACAATATAATGACAATCATCATTGGAAATTTGCACCTTTCCATAATTTCTCTTGGTTGTTATTTTTCCCCCTTCCCCTGCCCTCCCTTCAAATCCTCCATCCCTCCCTATTTACAAAGTCTATCATATATTATTTTTAATATAACCAGAAAGACCTATTAGATGTCTCCTCTATCACACACACACACACACACACACACACACAGAGGCATGCACAAGTTTGAATCATTTATCACATGCTAGCTTTATAAACTAGACTAGTTACTTGAACTTATTTTGCCTTATCTTCAAGATGACATGAGAAAATATGTTTAAGATGCTTGGCATACACAGTGAGCACTTAATACATGTTAGGTATAACCAGGTAAGAAAATTGAGCCCCAGAAAGATTTTAAGTTGCTCAAGTCATTAAGGTAGTAAATGGGTCATCAGTATTAGAACCACATAATGATTCTCAACTCTTTTCTTTCAGGTATACTAGGATATCTCATTCATTATCTACTAATTATATACTTGCTTGTATTATTAACTGTTCATGTAGGAATGTGTCACCTGCCCAGGTAAAATTTAAGTATTTCAAAGCTAAAGGCACAGCTTAGTGACTTCAACAGAAGTTCCAGCGGATTCTCTTGTTATTGTAAGGGCTTATCATTCATTTGTTAATTATGATATTTTTACTTCACAGTAGTCAACTTGAAATTATTTTATTCACCACATGTTTCTTCTTTTCTCTTTACCAATTGAATATATAAGAACAGTGAGCTATTACTATCCTTGGCACAAAATTAGAATTCCACAGTACACAGCTACCATATTCCCTCTGTGATTCCCCCAGAGAAGAGCATGCAGTTTTGTACTATATTTCTTCAATGTGAAGAAAATAATTCATCTATGCTTTGATTTTCTCCATATATGTAGAATTTGTATACAGCATTACTAAACCACAAAAGAATTCCATACTCATTTAGCCCATTGTTGTGTAAATTTTGCCATAATGTAGACCATAATATGGTCCCAAGAATATAATAAGTCCCCATAGGGAAGACTTGTTAGAACACCTCAAGAGTGAGGACTATTTTTAACTTTGAGTAACAGTTTTTATATAAATGAGTCACACTCATAATGCATTAGTTGCAGTATTACCTACCATCAGTAAGCTAATATTTATGGTATATTTTATGCATTTTGATCAGAATATACTAGTATGTTAATCATTAAAAGTCAATGTCTTTATTGACTTTGGAGCTACTATTAAGATTCTATCAAGTAAATCCTTGAAAATCAGTTGTCAAAAAGCTTCTTTTTAAATATGCCTTTGAAAGGTGGAAATTCCTCATTAGTTTCTGCCTTTCACATTTCAAGAACTTATCAGCTTTCAGTGGTGTGTCTCCTACAAGTTTGGATTTTCTTTTGATAGTCAGGCTAAAGTGAATAGCCACATGAGGGAGCAACTGGAAACATTAACTTACACACTACATAGACAAGTTTGTCCTGTAGATCTACAATCCTTAGCCTGTTATCTGGCTGCCAAGAGTCTCTCCAGCTTTCTATTCCTCTGCTGCATATGCAGGAAGTATTTTCCAATTCACCTAGATTGGGAAGGGTCTGGTAGATGAGGAGAGAAGGAAGGAACTTCCAAGAGATATTGTGGAAGTTACTCAAAGAACTGCCATGCCTTCTTCCTACAGAAGTGCAGGGATAGTACTTCTTTTGAGAAAAAGAAAGTTCAGGATGACTTGGAAATAGCCAAATATAATGACATAACTACTAATTTTGAAATTTGCTGCCAGGGTACAAATATTTAATTTGCAATGAAGGGAACCTACTAAGCCTTACTAGAAACCTGGCATTTTATTTGAGAATCAAAACATTTCTTTTTGAAAACCGTACCAAAACTTATATGAGAAAAAGAGTATATGAGGAAAGCTATTGTGTTATGAATATGTAAATAATATAGTATGGAGAGAGACTTCCCAATGGGCTAGAACATATACTAGAATGTAACAAATAACTGAAAAGACCTCACTTTCCAAAATGTCACAGTGAATTATGGGCCAGTGAGGGTAGGTATTGTGGTAACTCATTAATTTAAATAAGAACCCCTCATATGGTTTATCATTTAGAAAGTGCTTTCTATGAGGTCCTTTTCATGTTAAATGGCTTTAGACAATATGATAATATATTGGACAAAATCAGCCCATCATTGTTGTATCTTTAAAAGTGCTAATGACCTTACAATTAGATATAAATGGTGTCTATGTTTCAATAAGTTTCTTTAAAGAAAGTTAGGATGATAGCCGTCCTTCAGTGAATAGCATGGCAAATCTACATGATACTTCAGTTTGGTATCTTGCTCTGACTTGTTAAAGATAAACTTTGATATACAAATATTTGGCTATCTCTTATTTTTTGTTCAACTAAAGCCAGGTGGATATTAAACTCTTTCAGCTACTTGGAGACAAGAAGCTAGTTTCCAACATTGCTGAACATGGGAAGTTGCAGGGTACAAATTCTAATTCAAGTTAATGCATTATGCTCTGTTCTGGTCTGTGATAGGCTGCTTACCTTCCTGTGCCAGTTGCATTCTCTGTGTTTTGGGGCTGAGAAAAAGGCAGTTTGTCTAACCCCATCCCTTGGATGAGATGTGTGACAGAGATAGATACCTTGGCCATAATGGGCATTGTGACCAGAAGGCTGTCTGTCATGCCCAGTCTTGTACCATCTGCAGTGTGGAAGGCAGCTCAGACACAGTCCAGGTTACTCAGGACACCACACGTTGAGATATGCTGAGTTCTTCCTCATTTCCACTTGAAATGAGAGGTGGCTCTTCTTCCTTCTGCCTTCTCCTCTTCCTTCTTCTTGTTTGTTTTTTCTGTGTCTTTTATTAGCATAAGTTTGCAGTACATGATTATATTCATTGAGATTTGGTGAATGTACATAATACATCCTAATTCTTTTTTATCCCTCATCTCTTGGTCCCCTTCTGTTGTGGTTTGTATCTAGATGCTTCTCAGGAGATGTTTCTCAGGGACTCACAGGTGGGCTTTTGGAAGGTGATGGGTTATAGGGGCTTATAGCTGACTTGCTATTAGGAGATAGGGTCTGGTCAGAAGAGGCACTGAATGTTTGGCGTAGAATGGTTTATCTCTCTCCCGGACTCCTCCCTTCACTCTCTGCTTCCCATCACCATGCCCTGAGCAGCTATTCCTTGGCTATGCCCCTCTGCCATGCTGTTCTTCCTTGAAGCCTCAGGACAAAGGACTGAAACCTCTCCAAACTGAACCAATAAACCTCTGCTCCTTTATGTTGTGGATCCCAAGAATTGTGTCTCAGTGAGGAGAAAACTGACTAAGACACCTTCCCTTCTCTAAGACTGCAGCCTCAGATTTGAATTGTGCATGGATTATGTGGTCCATGGGGATCCCTGTTGAATGGTCAGGAGCTGTTAGTGCTGCATCACTGCTCTCAAAACGTGTCACATGGCAAATGGCTTCACCAAACCAGCATGAGGTCAGCCTTTTAAGTGAAGGAAGCTAGGAGAAGCAGCTGTTTTTAATAAAGAAGCCCAGGACTCTGTCTGCAGTCTCAGAACTATCACAGTGCTCTCTGCTGCCACTCGATCACTTTTCCTTACCTTCACTTGATTGGCAGTAAGCTTTGGACATGGCCCCCAGGGGGATGAAGCTCCTTTATTTTTGTTTATTGGTAAATGTTTCCATTACCTGATGATTACATTTGTTGTGGGGAGTTGGTACATGTTTATAACATACTTAATTCTTTTTTCTAGATCCCCTTTCCCACCTCTCCACTCATTGCTTGGTCCACTTCCCATTTGCAAAAGTTCTGTCTCCCTGTTTCCTATTATCTGTCTGGTATTTTGCTCTTTAATTTATTTATACTCTGGGATTTCCATATAAGAGAAACCATGCAAAATTTAGGCTTGTGCTGAAGCTCCCTTTTATGCTTTATCGAGGTTTCTAGCAAAGCCCATGACACAAAAATGTTAGGAAGGGGAAAGAAAGCAACCATTGTGCACTGCAATAGTGAGATGGGAAGAGAAACAGGAAGGGCATCTCTTCATGCCCAATTTTATTTGGAAGGAGGTTGTTCATGACTGTCTCAGTCACTGTCCAGATAAGAAATGGTCAAAAGTTTAAGGATCACAGATTTTCACTGGATCCCGCTTCAAGTGTCTAAACCTCAGCCTCTTTGTAAAATAGCACAAACTCTAAATGGTAATTTAAATTCTGAAATAAAAAGTTTGGCTGTGTTCCAAAGTGTTTTCAGTATTTTTCCGGTAGACCTTTAGTGATTTTTCATGAAAAGCAATTGATTAAATGTTATGCTTTTTGCTTTATAATGTATTAGTCAACAGCAAATAATATTCTCTTCTGATACACTTCTCTCAGAGTGGTAGAATAATTTGTGGCAAGTTGCCCTTTGAACCATTGATTCTGCTTCAGGAATGCAACACTAATACATTGAAACTGGGGGAAATAAGCTAAATTACTTTTGTGCACTTTCAAAAGAAGCATCAGTAATAATAAAATTATACTTGTACTTCAATAAATTAATGTCTAATATTACTTCAGAAAATTTTGCACTTTAACATTTGAATAGACCAGAGCATATACTTTAAAAATAATCTTGTAGTCTAGGATGGTTATGGCACTTCATGTGGTCTGTATATTCTTTGTGTGAATTTGAATCAAACACATCTTGGCTAAAAATCCTAAGACTCCACAGAAAGTAAGGGTTAGGTAGAGAAGAGGAGGATTGGAAGGCAAATAAAGTAGGGCTGGAAGAAGAGTAGGAAAGAAGATAGGTAAGAAAGAGAAAGGAAGGTGCAATGGAGGATAAAAGACCTCAAGTTCACGGAGGATAGGTTATCTTACAAATGCATGAAAAGACATCTTCATCTTTAGGGAGTAAACAGAATTGCAAGGTGATCAAACAAAGGTATATGTCTAGATATGTCTTGATACAATCCTAATGTATTTCCTGAGATAGAAAAGTGTTAAAAACTAGAATTAATAGGAAAGAGAATTCATGAAATCTAACCAGATATTTAAAAATAGCTCAGGCACAGAATCTGTTAAAGCAAGAACATGGACACATGGCTCTTCCTAATCTTTCACAGTTGAATCCACAGCATTAAATTAACTCTTCTTCAGTCTCCCCCAAGTCCAGCCATCTTCCTCTGGAAGAAAGTAGAAGTTCCCTGGGCACTTTGAGAGTGTGTCTGGCAGTGCCCCATGAGTATAGATTTTAAAAGGTTCTCCCACAGATACGTCAGTATATTAATGTGTTATTTGGCTTCTAGTGACTTTCCCTCCTTGAATTTCCTCTTTTGCCATTCATTGTGTTTCTTCCTTGCCCTGTTATAGTCCCTGCGGCATAACATGAATGCTTTAGGGCACTCCTCTAACTGCTCAGTTGATACCGGACACCGATTAAGGTCCTTAGATATTATGAAGTGGCAATGCTTAGAATTCTGCAGCATCACTCCTTAGGGGTAAGAAGCAAGTAGACCATCTGGTAAAGGCTCAGAATCCTCAGCTGGGTCCAGGAAAGGGCTCAGATTTCAAGTAAGCTGGCCAATTTTTCTGCCCTGCACATACGAACCTTCGGACTCCAGGCCTGCAGAGCATTTCATGGAAGGGACAGGACAGGTGTGTGTTGGGGTGGGGGCAGTGATCTTTGGACAGCTCAATCCCAAAGAGGAAATGGTGGCTACAAAAGGCAGAAGTCAAATGGTTACAAAGGGGACTGAGAAGATTGAAACATGAACTATAGGTGAAGGTCCTTTATACTAAAATGTTACCCTTAGTCTTAATAACAGCCTAGAAACATAGTTCAGCAAAGAAAATGTGAGTCAGGGGAAGAGCAGAGTTTTCAGAGGGTACGAGAAGTCTTTGATATCAGTGTGCTGCAGTTTTTGCTATTGAGGCCATCTCTGCTGTGGCAGTGTGTGCAGGGGAATCGAATGTTCCCTTGGGGACTTGGCCTGGAGTCAACTGGGCCAAAGTCTAAATCCGCACTCCACCCCTCACTGACCTTCCCTCTTGAGACAGCTGACTTCCTTCACAGAATCATAGGACTCTCATCTATAAAAAGAGACCATTTTTACCCACAGAAAATTATATATTTTTTTCTACATTTCACCGCTTTCTCCTGGACACTTTCCATGAAAATCAAAACTTTTCTCATCATCGCATCAACAGTGATGTGGTCCCAGTAGGTGCACTCATGAAAATTTGCTGAGTGTGAAAGAGAGACCCTTAACAGCATAAAATATGTATATAATGTCAAAGCAAAGAGTTACTGTATTAGACTAAGCTAATATCTTATTCATATTTGGCCATATTATAAATTATATATTCTTCTATAATACCACTGCCTACCATCCATGCACACAGCCACATAGACTCATAAATTTAAGTGGCTGACCAACAATGTTTATTTCTTGCTCGTTCTTCATTCCCAAGGAGCCTTAGCAGAGTGCTCTGTTTTTACTCTGAAAGTTAGGCTAATGGAAGCAACTACTTGGAACACTGTCTATTTTCACTGTCAAGAACGGTTGGTTTCATACTGGTAATTAGATGCCCCCACCAGGAAGTGAGATACTTCATCTCCATATGCAATCCAAGCAGACCGAACTAGTCAGATCGCCCTGCCCACCTGTAAGGGGGGCAGGGAAATGTACTTCCATACAGCAAAATGGAAAGAACAATCAAGTATGTGTGACTACCAGAGGTCCTCCCAGTGGTATATTAGAATAAGGCTGGGTGTGATTAAAGATAACATTGAATTTGAAGAGATGATTGAAGTGTTCTAGAGGACATGATAATTAAACTGGCCTAAACAATGGGTCTGGGTAGATAGGCAGCACCAGTAGAGGAATCAGTGTAAACACAATCTAAAGGATGTGCATGAACATTTGTCCCGTGCACAATGAGTAACCAGTCTCCATGAAGAGGAGGGGTGTGTAATAACATTTGAGTAACAGATTTAATCATTGGCATGTCCATGTTCCTCTCTTAAATATTTTGATCAGAATAAAGAAAATTCCCTAAGTAAGGAGTTCAGCATATGTCTTTGGACATATTTCCAGTGTTTGGACTGGATATGCCTTTGAACAGTTTTCAGGTGTTTTTTATTTTTATTTTTTATTTTTTATGGTTCTGGAAATTAAATGCAGGGCTTTGCTTATTAGGCAAGCATTCTACCACCAAGCTACATCCTTAGACTTTGTGCACTGTTAAAATTCCAAGTGGTCAACTGCTTTTCTCCCAGGCACTGTTGGTTGGCATGGCAGTCCAGACAAAGCTGGACCTGATTTAAGAAAATAAAACTGATTTAATTCCTTTTCTCAGTTCATTGTCTATTCACAAACAGTAAACACCAATGCTCCTCATAGTGTGGGAGTTGAGTGTCTTTAATCTCATCTTTAGCTGACACTTCTAAGAATTTAACTGAGTGAAAAGACCCTTAGCAAAGATAGAAAGTTAAAGATAGTGTAGAAGAATAGGTTTTAGGCAGACCCAAATGCACCGGAAGGGTGCCATTCAGTAAATGTAACACTAGAAGCTAGTAGCAATTAGTCAATACTGTTTAACCTGTTTTCTCTCATGTTATATCTGTTAATTGTATTGGTTTTGGAAAAGAAAAAGTCATACTGTTCTATCTCAACTAATAGAAAACAGGTATTTGGAGGGAAATTAGATTGGAATAGAAGTACTTTGTTAAACAATATCACAATAATGTATTGACTACAGAGAAACCATTAACGGACAGAGCTATGTCATGCTTAAATGCCTTGTGTTCATTGATCCTTCAAAGAAGTATAATGGAGTGGCCAAGTTTGGTCTCTTGAGCCAGTCTGCCATGATTCAAAGTGAAACTCAGCACCATATGACCTCAGGGAAATTACTCAATCATTCTCATACAGTGATTCCTCACTCTATTGACTGAATTATGCCCTCCCCCTAATTCTCTCTTGAAGCTCTACCCACAATGAGACAATGTTTGGAAATAGAACCTTAGGAACTACTTAAAGTTGAATGAAGTTATAAAGGTTGGATCTTAAACCAATATGATTGGTAGCTTTTAAAGAAGAAGAAAAGGAAAGATATGTGCTCTCTTGTTCTCTCTCTCTCTCCTTCTCCCCCAGCCCCTCTCCCTCTCTTTCTCCCTCTCTCCTTTCCTTCTTCTCTCCCTCCCTCCCTCCACCTGCATGCACCTTGGAAAGGCCTTTTGAGGGCACAGTGAGAACATGTCCATGTGCAACCTGGAATTGAGTCCTCACCAGAACCCAACCATGCTGGTACCCATCTCACACTTCCAAACCCCAGAACTATGAGAAAATAAATTTTTGTTTTGTCAGCCACACAATCTATGACATTTTATTATAGCAGAATGATCTGAGTAACATACTCACCTGTAGAACAAGGCTAATAATAGTATTTATCTGATAGTGTATTTGTGAGGACTAAATGTATTAATATATATCAAGTTAATAAAATGGTGCTTGGTACTTAGTTTATAACTAATATTTGTTTTATTATTTTATTTCTATCCCTAATCCCTCCTTTGATAGCATTGTACTTAAGAATTTCACTTTTCAAGTGAGACAGACCTGGGTTGGATTCTCAGTTCTGCCTTTTGTAAACTGTGTGCCTTTGTGTAATTTCCTAACTTTTCCAAGCCTCAGTTTTACTTTCTGTAAATGGAGATACAGCAGTACTGGCTGCCTCCTGACATTGTTGTGAGATGAAATGAGACACACATGCAGATGTTCCTGATATATGCTAAGCATTCAATATGGTCTATGTACTGTCACCTTTAGAGGTTTATACAGCTTCCTTATTTGCATTAAGTGAGAAACTTCCCTCTCCAGAAAACCTTGAACTTCTTGGTTCAAGTGCTAGCAATCTCTCCTCAAACTTGGAGCTTTTTGAAACAGCCATTTGTACTTTTATTTTGTAGTATAAAACACATTGTGCATTTTTGCTTTTGTTCAGTATATGCCCGAATGTCTCTCTTCATCATGATATCAGTATTACAGATCATAAATAACAGAGGTTTTAATCCTTAGATATGTTTCAATTTAAAACAATAGAATTAGAAAGTAGGGTGTGAATACTGCTGTTGCAGTGGAACTGACAGCCAGAGAGGAAACTTTTGTCACAGCTATTGAGTTGCAGAACTGAAAAAGACAATCCAGTATCACAGGTTTGTTCTATTTTTTTGTATAGGATTTCCCTAAATTTTCCAAGCTGACCTTGAATTTCTAATTTGCCTTCTGAGTAGCTAGGATTACAGGTGTATAACACCATGCCCAGCCAAAGCCTGGCTGTCATCTTATAATGTGAAGTCAGGAATCTGTAAATGTATTGTTGAACACATTAGTGGTCATATATATTTTTAAGCTTGTATGTCCACAGAGTAGTATTTTGTGCAGCAGTTCACCTCAAACTTTAAGGAATGCATCATGCCTGGATGTCACACAATGACCCAGATTCTGATTCAGGAAATGTGGCCTTGGACCTGGGCTTCTGCACCTCTAATGACTTCTAGATGATGCTGAGTTAATAGTTCCTCAGACCACTCTCTGAGAAGGAAAGATGGAGTTGTTTTTATTGATAGTGACTTGCAAGATTTTTTGCTATTCCTTTTATTTATGTACCCATTTTTATATTTACCAACATACACTAAAGATACAAAACTTTTTAGTACAAATAGGAAAAAATTAAAAGCCAACTTGACATGAGTCAAATTGCACACAACTTAAACTGAAATGCTCCCATTAGTTTATTCAAATGTCACACATTCCTAAATTTTTCACAGTGGCTTCATTTCCTATTTCTTTCCATCAAATGAGAAAGTATGTGCCTGTGATTTTTTTTTTATTTGTTGTAACCTGCATAACACATTAAATTACCTTATCCTTCCTAAAAAGCTCTCCTTGTTTTCTGACTTATATTGTCTTCAGTTTCCAATTCTTTCTCCTCAAGTTCTGCCTAAATCCTGTTCTTTGGCATCTCCCCATCACTTTTACTCTATCCTTGGGAACTCCTATCCAGTGCCCTAGATAGTCATCAATTCAGCCCTTCAAAATCACTCTTCAATCAATGTCTTTCATCCTAAAGTCCCAAGTTTTAGTCTTGCATGCCTATGGATTAGTATTTATGACTTGACAAACTTTCAAGTGCAACATGTTGAAAAAGTCTTCATACTCACTTCTAGACTTAACTTATACATCATACTTAGCTCAAAGCCCCAAGATTATTTGTGAACAACCATCAGATTGTTCACTTTATCAAAATTTCCGGTGATTTTGTTTACTGTGGATAAATCTCTTAATTTTTATTCTGACATTGAAAATCTTTTTCCATTCTTCTTTTCTATCTATATCTTCCATTGCTTTTAAATATGTGGCTGGCTTAATTCATGCTTTTTTGTTCTGAATCAAAAGCCCTTGCATCAATCTTTGCTTATTAGAAAGCTACCCATCTCTCAAGGCCTGCATGAAATGCTGTAGAATTGTGGTGTATTCTCAATTCCCTTTCCTGAAAGTGACTGCTTGCTGCCTTGGCTGCATTGCTAGAATACATATTTTGTGGTTTTCAGATGGCACTTTACATTATGCTCCATATTACAGATCTGATCAAATAGCTGTTCTGCTCTAGAACTGCAGGATTCCATCTCTTCAGTGTTATTCCAAACACTCACCTCTCACACAGGGTTATTTTACTGAATGTTTTGGAGATAATGCTGACCAGTTGTAGCACAGGCAGAAATTATCTGATACTTGTATGATAGCATGAGTTCATAGATTTTCATCAGACCTGCCCTGACCAACTCAATGCATGGACATGGGTTCTCCATCACCACACACTTCCTCTCCTGTCATCTCTTCCACCAAAGTCATAGCTCTGAGAAGCAGCAGAGTTAATTCCTTTTACTTCTTTATGTGGGACATTTTACTGTTCTTGTTATTCCTTAAACCTTGCATGTCTAGATTATACATAAAAGAGCCTCGCCTTTCATGATCAAGTAGATTTTTAAGTGTTTTATTTAAGCTTGTTTGATTGTACCGCTATCTCTTAGAGATCAGCAGTCAAGAAGTAGTTGTCTTGGGTCAAACATCTTGGAGTAAACTAATTTGCAGAACTATAGCACTAAATTATAGGCAAAATTATTACCTATTTTTCATATGTCTCATCTTGCTTTCCATCTAGCTTGAAAACCTATTTAGAGAGGAACTGTATAGCTCCAAACATTTTATTAACTACAATAAGGAAAAAATTCAGAATTTAAATCCTTAATCTATTATACATGAGTTAGGGGACTTTGAACAAGTTATTTTCATTATGAATCCTGCTTCTTAACCTACCAGATCAATGTAGTAATATTTGCCTCATATAAATGTGCAGACTTACATCATTTCTACATAATTATTTACCATCCCAGTGCACAGTGGGAGGCTGCTCTCAGTACAAGTTAGAAATTTTCACTGGTAGCAAAAAGGTTCCTCCAGTGAGCTTTTTGAACTTTGAGATGGGTACAGTCTCTTATTGCAGCATCCCAAGAGCTATTTGACACTGATTTTTGCTTTCTCAATATCATCATGTTTACTCTGGAGTCAGTTTCATAGAGTTCTACCCTTAATTGACGAGTTGGGAAATCACGACTTTAAAACTTAAAATGTGAAGAGCAAATGACACATTAGCTTAGAGACATATCAGTAATTATGGAAACAGTTTCTTAAATTGTAATGCTTTCCTCTGCCTTAGTGCTGGCAATCAAACCCACTGAATTAATCTCAACAAGGTCAGGACTTGGAATCTGAGCAAAATCACTTGAATTTGAGGCATTACATGTTCCAGCTACGAATTCTCCATATCCTATTTAAGAGCAATGATGCAAGAGAACAGATTTCTGCCTCCAAGCCTCTGAGTCGCATGACATTTGGACAGGGGTCCATAAGTCTGATGCTGCCCTAAAGAAGAGGTGTTTTCTCCATTTCTAGAAAGGGTACCTATTCTCTAGAAATGGAGATGGGATGTAGTGATTGGAAGGTGGGAATTCCCTTTGTGCCCTGGAATTGTACTGCACCTTTCTGGAGAAGTGCCCTTCAGAGGTTTTCCAGTTCTGTTGACCAATCTCTCCAGCTGAAATGCTTTTTGCTCTATGCATGAAGTTTCTCTTTATCTTACCAAGTCCAGAGTAGAATCAACTTGATCTCTATAGCCTTTCTAGGTTCACTCAAGTTGGAGTAAATCATTTTTATTTCTCTGTGTTCCTGGTGCATAAAAATGAAAGCACTTATCACAGTCTTGGATTACTCATGATAGTGGGGAAAGGTTATTATAGTATAGTGGCCTAAAGCACAAACTTGAAAATCAGATTGTCCCTTGTTTAACTTTAGGCAATTTATTTAACCCCGCTCAGCCTTGGTCCCACTTGATAGTGGACTTACTAATAATAACAACTTCATAATTCTGGCAGGATTAAATGTGATGATGCATAGGAATTTTGGAACAGGACTTGCTAAATAATGATAATAATAATGATAATAATAATAATAGTAATAATAATGTTAGCTTTCTGTTATCTCTCACATAGAGTTCCTACCATACTGTGTATAGTACTTTCATAGCAGTGGCCATAACATATTTATGTCATTGCTGATGTAATCAGTGATCAATCACTTATCTGCTAAGTAGAACTGCATTTTAAACTGGAGACACCTTTAGCTTTAAAACCCCAGTTTTTAATTTATATTGGCATGAAAATATATGGCTATGCTTCTGATACTTGATTTAAAAGTTAAATAACTTTAAATGCTATAATTAGAAAGTATGTCAGGATTTGAAATGCATGTAAACCAAACATCAACATATGAAAATCTGGGCAACTTTATATTTTAAACAAAATGAGCATAAAGCAACAGTATTTTTAAAGAAACACAGGAAAATTGCCATAAACCTGATTAAAATTAATATATATATATATTAAGTTTTCCTTGTACAGTGGTACCTTGGTTCATGAACTTGATTCTTTCCACGATTCTGGTCACAAACCGAGTTGGATTAGAACCAAATAAAATTCAATGACTAGGTTGATTCAGAAATTTGATTCAGTTCTTATCCAGTTCAGTTTACAACCAGAATCATGGAGAGAATTGAGTTCATGACCCAAAGTACCAATATACAAACATGTTAATATACAAAAATGGGAAATATAAATATTTTGGGTAGTTCTTCTTAAAAACTGTCACATAGATTAAAATCCATATTCTTCCCAAATCATCTAATTCGCGAATGGCAAAGTAAATATGGAACATGTCCTTTCAAGGCATTTTTTGTATTCCTTGAAAACTTTTTTTTTGGTATGGAGGATCAAACTAAGGATCTTGTGCTTGCAAAGGCAGGTGCAGTGCCACTGAGCTAAATCCCTGGCCCTGTTCCTTGAAAACTTTGAAAAAGGAGGCGAAGATTAAGAATCCTTGAAACATTAGAAATCTTTCACATTTGTAATTAAAATTTATTACTATCATCTTGGAATGAATAGGATTGTTCTCTCTTTTTCTCTCTTGCCTGTAACTTAAAACTATTCTATAACATATTTATAGAACTTACAAGGTTTGTTTTAGTCATACTTTGATGTTTTATAAATCAAACCAATCATTTCTTTCAGTGACTCTAAATGGAATTCCTGCTTCTCCTCCCAAATACAGCAACACTAGCATCTTCTTCTTGAACAGTGTATTCCTACTCCTTCTAGTTTTGTCTGGCTTTCAGCACAGATAACACTGGAAGGCCCAGATCCCAGGATAAGATTGTTTCTCTATTAACTTCCTAAGGATATTGTAATAAAATATTGCAATCCAGATTGCTTAGAGCAAGACATTTATTCTCTCACACTTTTGAGGGCCAGAAGCCTGAAATCAAGGTGTTGTTTCATTTGGAGTCTTTAAGGGAGATTCCATTCCCTGACTCCCTACAGCTTCTGGTATTCCTGGGCATTCCTCAGCTGGAGGCAGCATAACACTAAACTCCATCTCATTTTGTAACCTTTGTCTCCCCTCTTCTTTCTCTCATAAGGACGCTGAATTATATTTAGGCTCTACCTTAATGCAATATGGTCTGTCTGGAGATCTTTAATTACATCTACAAAGATGCTTTTTCTAAACAGGTTCCAGGGTAGGTCTTTTTTGAGGCCAATTTTCAAGCCATTGCATATTTCTTTAGACAATAGCTGGCTATGTTTTGAGTAGAGATGGGCCAGGCAAGAAGGCTGCAGGTATTGACATAAAGCTAACATTACATCACTATTCAATTGCACTGCTCAAATTTATGTTATACCTTCTAGAGATAGCCAAAACTTCTGTAATCATTGACTTTGAAGGGAAACATTTTATTAGCAAAAGGGTGGCCAATCCTTTTGTGGCTTTTTCCATAAAGAGGGTTTGGTTTGGGTAGTAACTAAGCCTATACTTCATGTCTACTGGTAAACCATCAAGGTGCCATGTTAGAGAAATCATCTCCAAATATGATGGCTATAAAGATGTATAGGAAGCATTTCACAGAGAATTAGATTCCTGCATTATTAATGAAGGGCCCTGGTGGTTGCTTAAATACATTCAATTTCAGACACTTAACATATTGGAGGAAATAACATTAAGGAGGACATAATACATAACTTGGTGGATTCTCTGGGATATACGGCAAGGCAGTTTTGAATAAAGAAAAAAACTGTAGATATAATATCCTAAAATCACTCTTTTTTTATGCCAAAGGCCAAAACTGAAAGAGCTGTGAGGTGTATTTGGAGGTGAGGGGAATTCACATTAAAATAAGAATAAATGGTTTTGCTGCCTGCTGTGCAAGTGCAAGGACCTGAGTTCGATCCCCAGTACCAAAAAAAAAAGAAGAAATGGATATTCCTTTAAATAAGGAGGGGTACAAGTGAAGTTTCTCAGGACTGCTAAGATACATATTATAATTTATCTGAAGACAGAGGAGAATGGTTAATATGCTTAAATGTCTATAGTATTACTTTACTGGCCTCTAAGCTTAGCTGATATGAATAACGTACAGTTAAGAGTTTTATAAGATTCTTATGTTAGTACATACAAAATTACTGCACTTAAAAGCTATAATAAATCAAAACTTTTATATGATTTTTAAAGACATCTGTATTTTTATGACCCAGAAAAGCCTCCTTATTTAAGCTCTTTTATTGCAGCCAAAAATGCTTAGGACTACTAAATTAATGAATTTCACTCTTCCATGATTGGGGATGGTGACTATAAAGTAAACAAGAATATTTGATCTAATTAGAGAGAATGAATTTTAGTCTTGACTTTTGGGGAGGGTGTAAATAGTTATAAGGAGAAAGAGAAAGAAACTGAGATAAAGATAGAGATAAGAGTCTCTGAAAGTGGAGAAGGTTTGGCCCAGTATCAATCCCATATTTATTCTATTGGTCTTTTAACAGGACAAAATAGATACTCAAGGGAGTGGAGAAGGTAACCAATAGTTTATTTCCATTATTTCCCTCCGTTATCCTCTCTTACTGTTTAAAACCTCAGGATTTACAACTCTATCAGATCCTGTGTATTCAAAGAACTGTCTTGGGAGGAAAGTTTTCTATCTTTTCATTTTAAATGGCTGACCTTGGTACTTATTTAAGAAGTCCTCTGGGTATATGGATGAGCCATCTTGGGAAATCTGTTGCTGAACTTCCACATTTACTATGGTCAAACTCCATACTCACTGTGTAGCCATGTGCACTGATCATGTAATGCAGCTGGGTAGCTTTGTCACCTGACTCAAATCCACTTAGCATTATTCAGCCTAAATATTTACTTTGTATCAAGCATATAAACAAAATGAAATAACAATTTTTAAAAATCAACTCATAACATTTATAATTAAATTCATTAGTTAAGGCAGTTTATGTAAATGTCACATATGAGCTGTGATCTTTATAAATATTTAAGTGCTGAATAAGTAGACAATCACATTTCTTAGTAATAAATGCTTTGTCTTGCCAACTTTATTGCCATTTGAAAAATGTAGAATGTTCCCATCTACCACCTTGCATTCTTGTTTTGAAACCTTTTAAGCCATGTATATCATCAAAAGAACTTTTGTTTTGATTCCATTCCTATTCCCATATGTTCTCCACTTACCCTACACTCTAGATTTCTATGCCTTCCTTCTAATTAGTGTGTGCACCTGCGTTCAAGAAGCAGCATTCTAATCAAAACCATGTCAAGCTGTTTGTAAAGGAGGAAAAAACAAGCTGCAAGATTTCCAGTTTAGAGAAATGGACAGTACATTCTGTTGATGTTCTCAAATCACTGTGTCTTTTAAATTTATGAGAATTTATGCATACTTTCTTTTGGCATATACAAATCAACTACTGGCGTATTTTCTGTATGCTATAATATATTGTGTCTGGTTGGCGGTTTTCATTCAAGTACAGGAACGCAAGATGATTTCACTACATTCACATTTTATATCCATGGTTTCACATCCGAGGGTTAGGAGAGAAGAAGTTAGAGGATGCCCCAGTCTTGGAAGATGACTTAAGAGATCAAAGAAAGAAAGAAAATAAGAAATGGCTGGGGCTTGAGAGAAAAAATGCATCATGGAGCATAGAAGAGCATATTGAGGAGAATATGAACTGGTTTCCTTTCCCCATGCTCCCATATATCAATGATAGCATTCACTTTAATGTTTTGTATTTGTTTGCAAGAAATCTGTCCCGCAGTTGGACAGTGATCTCTTCAAAAGCAAAGTCCATAACATTTCTTGTTGCCTCCCTAGAGTCTCCTAACCCATCTCATGTTCCTGCACTAATGGCTAGGCCACCTCTCTCTGAATACTTTAAGAACTCATCACTTCCCAAGGAAACCTGTTTCCATGTTAGAAAACAATGATTGTTCCATGGTTTTTCTAAATACAGCTCATTTGCCCATCAATAATGTCCAAAACTTGGCTCTCCTCTCCGGAATAAGAAGAGGTCCATTAAGTTCCATGAAGACATAAAAGAACAGCTATAATTACTGCCTTTGATAATTTTCTTCTTCCAGACAACCATCCTTAATTTCTTTAGCCCTTTCCCATCTTTCCTCCTTTCTGCTTTCCTTCCTCTTTTTAGCCTTCCATTAAGTACCCATTCAACAAATGTGCATTTAGAACTAGTGATCACTAGGTACAAGTGTCCATAATTTTTATTATACTTCCAAACTTTGACTTTTCATCTTTAGCATTGTCATAGGTTGCTAATATTAAAATATAAATTAGAGATAAAAATGATAATCTAGATCCAATCTAACTACCAAGATGTCATTTCCCCACTCTGAGTGACCTTAACTGTCACCTAAGATAGTCCAGCTACTGGTGGTTTCATATATGTAATTTAGATCACTCAGGTATCAGCTAACTACCTTTTTTCCCTTTAAAACTGCTGAAAGACAAAGCTTTCTCATATTTTCATTTGTCTTTTAATAGTAGAACTTTACAGGTATGCATGTTAAATTTCAATTTTTCCTTTCTCCTATTCAGTACTTCAATTTCATTCTGTGATATATGTCATTCTGTTACTCATACAATTGATAAATTGGTCTTATCTTCATCTATGTTGTTGATTGAAATATAGAATTGGAATCTTGAACTTCCTTTGAGTTAGCTTTCTGGTTGATCTCAAGCTATTAATCAACACTATCTGAGAACAGTACTTAACAAGTGAAGCATCTACTCAAGAGCTCTATCATCCACATCACATTTCGCAACTTTATCTGAGGATGTCATAGAAAGCTGTCAGAATCATTCTCAATTAAATGTATTTTATAGCTTCTCTAAAGCTACAATGGCATCAAAAGGAGGATTGAGGTGAGTAGAACATGACATGTTCTAAAAATTGTCTCCAGTATTTATTGCATACTCTTTGAAACACTAACAGTGATGTGTTTAATAGCTCATGTTTTTCTCTTGGGAATCAAAATCACGTATCTGATAATGCAATTTCAAAATTTATGCCATTTCTTTTTGTTGACTTTCTCACGACCTTGATTTTTTATTTTAAAAGTTTGGCCTCTTTATGTTTAATGAGAATGAACACTACTATTAGTTAAATATGAATGGCTATTATGGTCTTTTCCCCTTAAAAACAAGTTAACATGTTTGACAAAATTACATGAATTTTTTGCCTAAATTATTTAGAACATAGAGCATGTTAGATTTATTAATTTTAATAATGCAATTTTTCCCATTATTCTTGAAATGCTATCAAGTTAGAAATGTTGATATCAGTGGGGACTATATATCAGCCAGGCGATTATTAGTCAGTATTTAGTGAGTTTTTAAAGGTAACTTGTACTGTGCATGGTACATCCATTACCTGATTTAATGTTTACACTAACAGAGGTAGACACTTCTGTTATCTCTTTACAGATAAACAAACTGAAGCTCAAACAAGTTAAATAGGTCATTAGAGTCACACAGCTATCAATTGGTCATCAGTATGTAAGCCTAGGTAATCTTGTTCTTGGGTTTGTCCCCATAACCACCATTCTATAATGAAGACTATCTTCCAACCTACTCTAGATGTTACATAGTAGTAGTTAAAAGCTAGGTAGGCAGAAATTGCTTGCTAGTTCAGCTGAAGAAGGTTTTCCAATATATTTTTAGGTATAAATGTCTAATTCCTCAATAGGACGGATTTATATTAAAGGAGAATTATACATCTAGTGCTTCAGTATTCTCCTTGGATAGAAAATCAATATAGGAGAATAAAAATAATGTTTATGGGGCTGGGGATTTAGCTCAGTGGTTCCAGTGCCTGCCTGGCAAGCGCAAGGTCCCAAGTTTGATCCCCGGGACCAAAAAAAACCAAAAAACAAAAATAATGTTTGTGATATAAATATAATTGCTTTACTTTGGAGCATGAGCTTGGAATATGGCAGACATAGGACTTACAATTCACTTATGAGTAGCTTATTCATTTTCATATTAGCTATAGTTGAGAGAAAAATGGGGTTGTAATAGGATTTTCAAATAGGATAAGATGTTAAAGCTGATTATACAGTTATATTTAGATGGGAAACAAGAGAAAGGGGATTATTTCTCTTCATGAGCCTCATCGATGTCACAGCAGAGGTGTTACCACTAGAACAATATTAAGATTTTTGTCTAAATTTTATTACGGTTTCAATGCAGGTATTTAATATTTAAACAAAAGTTCATTTTATATCATCTCAATTTGATTATATCTTTCATTATCAGAGAGTATTGATTAAAATTTAATGTGTGCATTGCAGTAGATCTTTAATATCTCTTCTTTAATATTAGGGCAATATTGTTATAAGATAGCATGTGCTCTATCACTAAACAAACCAACACAGTTCACATTTATAAATTAACTTTTGCCAGATTGTTACCTGGATATCTGTGACAATAAACTGAATGTCCACAGACAGGTTAAATTGTTCTTAGAAAATAAATTTCCAAATATTTATTAAATGTCCACTATATGTCAAGGACTATATTTTTTAGCTTGCTGTTTCAGAGACAGAATTTTTAAAAGGGGAGGTATAGTGTGACTCATGATTTTAGAAGGTCCAGTGCGTGGTTAGTGGACTCCAAAGCAGAAATACAGTGGAAGGTTGTACAGAGGGAAGATATGCAACTCATTGCATTTGAGAAGCAGAGAACAGAAGAAGAGACAAAGAGGAAGATCCCCAGGGCCCACATATAGTTTCCAGGGTCGTGCCTTATGACCCACCTACACACACTTAAAAGATTTTTTTACTAATATTCTAGACATCTATCAAACCAATCAGACTGACAGTCAAGATATTTATCCCAAACACTGGGATGAGAACAGAAGAATAATAGAATCTCTCCTTCAAGAAGGAAAGAACAGCCAGAAATGTAAGATTACTAGCTCCACTGGTTTGCATGGAAAGCTCTTCAAGTACAGATGAAAAGGTAACTATCAGAGGAATGCAAATGGAAAGTAAATGGGATAGCACCTCATTCCAGTCAGAATGGCTACTATTAAAACAAACAAAAATAACAAATGCTGGCTAAAAACAAACTCCCACACTGTTGGGAGGAATGTAAATTAATATTGTCATTATAAAGAACAGTATAAGAAGTTCCTCTAAAACCTAAAACTAGACTTACCACATGATCCAGCTATCCTACTTTTGGGTCTATATCCAAGGGAAATGAAATCAGCAGACCAAAGGGTACTTGCTCACCCATGTTTATTGCAGCATTATTCACAATAGCTAAGATACAGAATGAAAATAAGTATCCATGAACAGGAGAATGGATAAAGAAAATGCAGTATGTATCCATAATGGAACACTACTCTTTAGCCATAAAGAAGAAAGAAATCCTGTCATTTGCAGCAAAATGGATGAAATTGGAGAACCTATTAAGTGAAATATGTTGGATATAGAAAGACAGGTACTGCATGTTCTCTCTCATATGTCAAAGCTACATGAATTGACCTGAATGAATAATGATTCCTAGAGGTTGGGAATGGGTGAGAAGGAGGGTAAGGGAGACTGCATTTAATTAGCTGTATGCATATGCTGAAATATTCCTCTGAACTGGGTAATATGTATAATTTACATATGTAATAAAATAAAAATATTTTAAAACAAAATTGAAGTATTCAAACCTGAGTAGATGGGACATTGTCAGATGGCTTTCAGCAGATGTGAATCTGGCCTAAATTTAAGAAAGGGTACTAGTTAGCTCGATAAAGAAGGGGATTTGTGAGTAAAATATAGCTATTTGTCAATCTAGTTAATTTGATATTGAAGGCCTGGCACAGTTAATGAAAGAATAAACCTCCCAGAAAATCTATGTAGATTGTATGGTACAGATATTAATTGGTCCCTAGGAACAACTAAGTTTGCAGAAGAGAAGATGAAAACTCAGTAGTATATTGCTACTTAAGACTAAAGAATAGTCTATAACCTTATTCTAAAAACACATCTTAAAGCCAGGCAAAAATTTTTAGATTGGACTTGGCAATTAGCTGTTTTATCAATATAAACTGAATAGACTATTGGCCATATTGGCCAGCTTTCTAAGTAGTTTTCTGAATCTATTCATATGTAAACAATTAGGGAGAAGTGTTTTTAATTTCAATTGAATGATTTTTTTACATGTTATTGTTACATTTGCTACTTTGTGTACCTCTATTCTATATGAACTTGATTTTGAGTCTGATATTTTTCTCAGAATAATCTCACTTCCTCAGTTATCCCAAATATTCAAATATTTAGTTGCTTAAAGAAACACACATTTACTACCTCAGAGTTTCTGGGGGTCAGGGGTCAGGAGTCCAGTCCTTGGCTGATCCTGAGGGTTCAGAAGCCCAGGCTAGCTGTCCCTGATGATCAGGAGTCCAGGTGTGGCTAGCTGATCCTTGGAAGACAGGAGTTCAATCTTGATTGGCTGATTCTTGTAGGTCAGGGGTCCAGGCATGGCTAATTGATCCTTGAGGGGGCAGGGGTCCAGGTATCATTAGCTAATCCCTTCAAGGCTAAAAGTGTAAATGAGCACTGTTTTCATTGGAGGCTCAAATGGCGATGGATCCACTTCTGACGTCCCTTATGTTAATCATAAGATTAATTTCCTTGCAACTGTGAGACTAAGAATCTGGCTTCTTGGTAGCTGTTGGTCAGAAGTTGGTTGCTATTCGCTCCTAGAGGCCATGCTTGGTTCATTCCTGTGTTGCCGTCTCAAAGGAACCTTTACAACATGGCAGCTTGTGTCTTTGAATCCAGCAAGGAAGAAATGAAGTTTGGTAGCATGAGTGAGTTTTATATAGCATAGTATAAGCTTGGGAGTGACAGGCTATCATTTCTGCCACACTTTATTTGTTAGAAGCCGGTCAAAGTTCTTGGCCATATGCAAGATGAGGAAATAATTCAAAGCTGTGAATACAGTATAGGGATACTGGGGACCATCTTGTTGTCTATCTGCTACACTTCAAGGAAGAAAATTACTCGAGTCTTAGGCATCCTTGGTAATTTCCATGTGATCACATTTAAAGAATCAATTGTTTGAATGGCTTTTAACTGCTTCACAAACAGGTACCTCTTTCAAAGAATAATATACATATATTGAAAAGCCAAGACCAAGTATGCCTATAATTGCCTTGACTTAAAGTTTTTTAAAGACAGAGTTCGTTTTCCAGATTATATTGGAAAATCATTCTTTCAAATAAATGTATATTATTTTTAATATTGTATAAAATGATATTTTTCTCCAAATTTGTTCCACAGTTTTTTTTTCTTTTTGTAGAACTGATTATGTGCCTTAAAAAAAACCCTGGATCATCAGATTAGTATTTTAGCAACTGATTAAATTTAGAACACTGGTTATGCATTTTGATTTTCAACACAAGCATACTTTATTTAAATATTTATAGTAGTTTTTAAGATAAATTATGATATGTTTTACTTTGTATGATTTTAATAAATAGTACATGCTTTCTTTTTATATAGCAAAATCTATAACATTTTCAAGTATATTAGGTCACATTCAATGTCTACAAATAGTCATCTAGGCTAAATAAGTTGCATTGAAATAGTGTGCTTCCATCTCCCAAATTCATACTAACAATTTATTCAGCAAATATTTATTAAGTAAGCATCAACTATGTTCTAGAAGCTTAAAACACAGGGTGATCTAGTCCCATCTTATTGGATGCTCTCGATGTTCAAGGCTAGGCTGAGAGTGTGTTAATATGAAATAATGAATGAATGAAGACATTCAAAGTCAGAGAGTTTAATTGCTATATAGCAAGTCACTTTAGAATTGGGGCTGGAACCCAGGTCTTCTGGGGGCAAAGTATGCCCTTTCCAAATGTCTCATGGCTCCTAGGAAATAAATCACCTTCGTTTCCAGAGAAGGTGATTAATGCCCTGCTATAGCGAAGCTGTATCTTTTAAAGTTATTATTTCTGAAGTAGTTAGAGCTTTGGGTTGGTCCATACAAAATCTCTGCCCTGGCCTCCACTGAGACAAGCTAAGCTATGAGTCAGCTAGTGATGGTTAGAGTTCAGCTTGGAATATGAAGAGGCTAATTGACACATATCAAAATCAAGCCTGAGACTTGGGCCTCATTAGCACCATGCTCTATCTAATTGTACTACCCAGTCACAGACATCAATATAGAATTCAATCTACACACTGGTGGCGGTTCTTTTCCTTTGCCCTTCACCCCATTCTGTGTAACAACATGTAATGAAAGATAGCTATAGAAAGCAATGTTTATTAAGTCTCATAGTTTTTTAAAAATTATATTCACAGTCTATATACAGTGATACTTGAAAATATTAAATGTTAATAATATCTAATACCATCTTTTAAAATTATTTTCACCATAATATCAGTGTTAACCGATTTATAATGGAACAATAATGCAATTAAATGTTCCTCTAAGCAAATTTTAAAGCTGAATCACATGCACATTGAATTGGCTTTCCAGATTCTAGTTATTAAATGCATTGATTTCACACTGGGAAAACTCACTTCTCTACAGTTTAGATCTTAATAAGTGCAGTTGGCAATATTTTGACCAGAATTACTGTTTTAGTCACTGTATGCTGAGATCTTTTTACTTTTTTATTATTTTTTGCATGAACCTAGCTACATAAACTAAATTTTTCTCATATTAAGAAAACTTTTGGTAAACATGTCTTGAAGGTACAGTGGCTCATTCCTGTAATTCTGTTGCATATATGCACACCTTTGTTTTATTGTTGTAGATATTGCCAATTAGTATTTCTTGGTAGTCACGTGAGTTTATTGCATAGTTTATTTACCTTAGGTTTGATGTATTGGCCTGAAAATTGGGGTTTTCAGGGGATGTTATTGGACTTTTCTATTTCAACTGTAAATGTTGAAGGGAAAAAATTGTAGGTTATATTTTGCAGTTGACTGTTCATAATTCAGGGAGGGTGTGCAGTGATGATTAGAGGTAAAGAATAGAACAAACATGGCGACAGAGTTATAGGGAGGGGAGATTAAAGGAAAAATAATATGTGTGAGGAAAATTACTTACATAGAAGTATTTCAGAGAAATATTATATGTTTCTTATTTAGACTGATGTGATTTTTTAAGGCGTTATGTACAAGAGAACTCCCACTTTGTTTCTCTAGAATGATAATACTCCAGAAAATTTGTGCCAACAAAAAGAAATGTATTTAAAAAAAACACAAACATTACCTTCAGAGAAATATCTGATTTAATCATATTTCCTATTGAGAGTAAATAACACAAAATGAGGGCAGAAATCAATACCATACTAGCATAGTACAAAGTCATAGTCCTTTGCGAGGTAAAATGTATGAATAGATGGACATTCAATTCACATTATCATGAGGAATACAAGAATAATGCCAGTTATTTATGCTGCAACCCAGAAATAGTGTGATAATACAGTCTTCTTTCCCAAAACAAACTATCTCGATACTAAGGTGAATGATTTTTTCCTTTCTAAGTTCTGTATAAACAGTCACTACTAAAAAGCTTATTCTGTGTTCCAGAAGATATGTGCTAAGTCCTCTTCAGCAACTAGCTAATGTCAGCTGGTAATAAACTCCTTATGTGGGATTGGGCTGTTTCTGCCCTTGGTTTTTAGCATCATTTCCTTTTCGTCTTCCTGTGTTATTTTTTCAATGTCCTTTTGTGGTCCCTTCTAATTTTCCCAGCTCAGCAGACATGCATTTCCCCTGTTTTGCCTGTATCTTTTCCTAGTTGGTCATCCATTTTCTGACAAGTCACATATTTATTTCTATAGCCCTAACACTAAGCAGGGGTCACTATGTCCATCCTAACTCAGAATTTGTATACAGAAATTTACATTTTCACATGCAAAGTAAACAAACGTATATACACTATATTTTTATATTCCACTTGGAGTTCTAATGTCTCAAAAATAACTTTCCCCAAGCTAAACTCTGGATTTACAATTCCCATACCTACTCCCCTCTTGGAGTGTCTACTAGCTTAACAGTACCATAGTTCCCATTGCTAAGGCCAAACATCTTTGACTTCTTTTCTTCCTTTTTTGTTTTTCTTTTTCATACCACACTCAAATATGTCCTTAACTCATTGCACTTTACTTCTTTTTACTTCTTCTACCCTGGCCCAAGCCAGTCAGGTCTCAGATAATTAAGATAATTCCTCTCTGCTATGTCGACTTCCATACTTGTCACTCTATTTTCTGTTTGCAACATGGCAGCCAAAGTATGATTCTTGTGATATAACTCAGGCCATGTTATTCTTCTCAAAATGTACCAAAGACATTCTTTTATCCTGAGTAAAAACCAAAACCTTTTTTCCTAACACATACACATGTGCTCGCACACGCACACATACACACGCACACTCCTTTCTCCTCAGGTTTATCTTCTCTGGTCCTCATACCCTCAGTTTCCTCCAGCTACCCCATGCCTCCTTGCTGCCCTGCCCTGCCCCATGACTTTTATCCAGACATTCCTCTCTACCTAAAATGCTTCCCCTAGCTTTCTCTGGGTCTCTGTTCAAATATCACCTCATCATAGAGGACTTTCCTGACTACATGTAAAATTGCATACTCTTCTCTCATGCATTCTTTATTCCCATACCTTTATTGTTCTCCACAGAATGTAGCATCATCTAATAGAGTATGTCTATTTCTTAAATTAAGTTTATTGGTATAATTTAGATAATACATAATGATCACATTCATCATAAGGAATTTGTACTTGTACAAGATATATCTCAATTCTTATTTTTCCCATTCCCCTTCCTTCCTTTCAACCCTTCTTGGTCTCCTAATTTACCAAAGCTTTGTTTCTATTTTATCTTTCTTTTCTCATTTTTTTCCACTTTTCCCTTTCTTCCTTCATTTCCTCTTCCCCCCTCCTTAGTGCCCCTTTGCATTTGAACATTTTCTTCCTATTTCAGATTATCTACTATACATTTTAGTCCATTTCTACACTTTCAGTTTTTCATAGCAGAGAAACAATGTGATATTTACACACACGTAATAGTATGGTCTCACAGTGCATCTATTTACCTAGAAATGTCTCCAGTTTATCCTTCTTTAAGGGTGAGTAGTACTCCATTATATCTTCTTCATCCATTCCTTAGTTGATGGGCATGACAAACCAATAGCCAACATCAAACTAAATGGTCAAAAACTAAAAGCTTTAACTCTAAAATCAGGAACAAGACAAGGGTGTCCACTATCACCACTCCTATTTAATATAGTTCTAGAAACATTAGCTGGAGCAATTAGACAAGAGAAAGAAATATTAGGAATAAAGATAGGAAAGGAAGAAGTTTAGCTATCATTATTTGCAAATGACATGATACTCTGCGTAGAAGACAACAAAAACTCCACCAAAAGACTTCGTGATTTAATAACCAATTCATTTGCATAGCTGGACACAAAGTCAATACTCAAAAATCCATAGGATTCTTATACACAAATAACAAACTCACAGAGAGTGATACTAAGGAAAACACTTTCACAATAGGATCAAACAAAAAGAAATACTTAGGAATCAATCTAACAAAGGAGTGCAGAGATCTTTACATCAAAAACTACAGTACTCTGAAAAAGGAGATCAAAGAGAATATCAGAAAATGGAAAGACAGGGCTTATTAAAACTCAGCTGGGCTTTACCTTGGAGTTTTTGGCTTCAGGAAGTCTGGGGTTGGACCTGAGAAGTTGCATGTCTAGGAAGTTCTTGAGGAATGTTAATGCTGATTGTCCTGTGACCACACTTTGAGAATCTCTGCCCTAAAATAGTAATTTGACTGGCAAAGTATGCTTTGATTTAATAATAATACATTGGACCAAGTGTTGAGTTAAGGTGCCACAATTTTGTCCAAGAAGCCTGAGACCAGTTCAAAGAGAGAGAGATTGATTTGAGTACTTTGTGGTCAGAGGAGAAATTGAGCACTGCACATACATCAAGTACCACTACTCCTCAGCAACCATCCCCAGGAACCTCACATTCAACATCACGAAGACCATCCGTCAGGATGAGTGGCATGACCTGCAAATGCTTGAGAGAGAAGGTGAGCCAGACCCAGCTCCCAGAAGGAGGCTCCCCCGCCACCATTCCATGCTCCTAGGGCAGAGAAGGTGAGCCGCGGGGCCGCCAGAAGCATCCCCCCACACACACCGTGGAAATGAGAAGACACATAAACAAGCCTCAAAAACAGATGTCCAGGTCACCTACAGCAACCCCCAAAGGGAAACGAGATGGAACAGTCTGATACTCAACCACCTGGACTGTCTGAACTGGCAACAAAAGAGGATCTGGGAAAAATGGAATCAGAAATAATTTCTCAGATAGCAGCAAAGATTGTGCCCATAGTGCAACACAGGATTAATAAATCTAGAGGGGACACAGATAAAAAAATAGAGGATCTGAGGAACATGATGGAATCCCAACATAGGAAACAAATGGAATCCATAAAACAGATGCAAATAGATTTCCAGGAGATTAAAAACTCCATCGAAAGTCTGCACAGCAGAATGAACCAATGTGAGGATAGAATTTCACATATAGAAGAAAAGATTGCAATTAGTGACCAGGAAAAGAAAAATTGCTTTAAAATTGTAAGGGAACATGAGAAATCAATCCAGCAGCTGCTAGATGATGCAAAGAAGAATAACATAAGACTGATTGGAGTCAATGAAGAAAGAGGAGAGAGTGCAGATGACATAAAAAACTCTTCACAGATGTGATGGCAGAAAACTTCCCAAGCAGGGGAAAAGAAATTGACATACAGATAAATGAGGCATATAGGACTCCAACTAGCTATGACAAAAAAAAAAATCTACACATAGGCATATAATAGTTAGGATTCCAGAAACCCAACAGAAGAATAAAATTCTACAAGCAGTGAGAGAAAAGAAACAAATCACATACAAAGGAAAGCCCATCAGAATCACAACAGACTTCTCAATGCAAACCCTCAAGGCAAGAAGAGCTTGGAGTGATATATTTCAAGCCCTAAAGGAAAACAGCCTCCAACCCAGATTGATGTACCCTGCAAAACTATCTTTCAAAATTGATGGAGAAATAAGATACTTTCATGATAAAGAGCACCTCAGGAACTACATGCATACCAAACTGGCACTCCAAAAAATTTTAGACAATATCCTAGGAAAAGACAATGAGGATCACAACCCCAGAAAGCCCAGCAGAATGATCCATTGGGCGTGACAAATTAAACGCAAAGGGAGAGAATCCAACAAAAAGAAAAAGTCATGACAAGGCTTTTAAAACTTTTAACTTCATCTCCCTAATGAGGGTGTAATTCAATCTTGTTATTGTACTGATTAGTATTTTTCTGATTCTAGAGTTGCACACCTTTCCTTGTGCTGTACTGGCTATTTATCATCTTCTTATGTCTACTTTTTAATTGGGTTGTCTATTAATGAGCTGTAAGAGTTCTTTATATATTCTGGTCATAGGTTATATGCATTGTAAATATGGTCTGTTTAAGGACTACTTTTCATTTTAATGATGTCATTTAAAGTTCTAAATTTTGATGGAATCTCATTTATCATTTTTTTTTCTTTTATACATCATGTTTTTTGTATCCTAGGTAGTTCTTGCCTACTCTAAATTCATAAACATTTAAAAAAAAAAAAAGAAAATAGAAAGACATCCCCTGCTCATGGGTAGAAAGAACCAACATAGTAAAAATGGCCATATTCCCAAAATTTGTATACAGATTTAATGCAATCCCAATCAAAATATCAATAGCATACCTCACAGGACTAGAGAAGATATTCATAAAATTCATTTGGAACCAGAAGAGACCCAGAATAGCAAAAACAATTATGGGCAACAAAGGCAAGGGAGGGAGCATCACAATCTCTGACATGAAATTATACTACAGAACTACTATGTTAAAAACAGCATAGCACTGGCAAAATAAACAGACCCAAGGATCAAGGGAACAGATTAAAAGATGCAAAAGCAACTCCAAACACACTTAGCTACCTTATCTTTGACAAAGGGACCCAGGACCTTAACTGAAAGAAAAATAGACTCTTTAATAAATGATGCTGGAAAAACTTGCTGACCAAATGCCAAAGACTGAAACTAGACTCATGTCTCCCACCATGCACTAAACTAAAAGATCTAAATACTAAAGATCTAAATTTTAAAACAAAAACACAAACTGCTAAAAGAGAGAGTAGATAGAACTCTCAAAAATAGATATAAGCAACAACTTTATGAACAAACCCTGATTGCACAGGAAATATTACAAAGTGTCAACAATTGAGACCCTATCTTATTAAAACGCTTTTTGCACAGCAAAAGAAATCACTGACAGAGTGAAGAGACAACCAACAGAGTGGGAAGAAATTTTGCCACCTATTTCTCAGACAAAGGACTAATACCTAGGATGAAGAACCGAAAAAAAAAATCAAATGCCTCAAATTTAAAGACCAATCCAAAAATGAGCATCTGAAATGAATACACACTTCTCAGATGACATACAAATGATAAATAAATATACAAAAAATATTCAACATCACTGGTCATTTGAGAGATGCAAATTAAAATGATGAGATTCCATTTCACTCCAGAAAAATGGCTATTATGAAGAAATCAACCAATAACAAATGCTGGTAAGGTTGTGGAGAGGAAAGAACCCTTCTCCACTGCTGATGGGAGTGTAGACTGGTGCAAACACTGTAGAAATCCATGTGGAGATTCTTCAAAAAAGTAGGACTAAAGGTTCCATTTGACCCAGCTATTCCTCTTCTTGATATCATCCCAGAAGAATTAAAAGCATCATACCATAGCAATATATGCACACCCATGTTTAAAGCAGCAGAGTTTGTAATAGCTAAATCTTGAAAACATCCCAAAATATGTCTATTTTATTAACAATGATCTACTTCAAAGATGAGTAGATTTTGTTATATATTCGACACACTCCAGTATCCAGAAAATGTAGTATTTGTATTTATTAAGTAAATACTTTTTACTGTAAGTAAACCATTTTGTAGCTGATTTGCACAAGTGGAAGTCAGTATGTCAATTTTAACTCAAAATTCATGTAGGAAAATCTGTATACTATATCCAATGTAGCTCAAGCTGTTCCTAAGCTACCATATATTTAAGAAGCTGGAGTAGAATAGGGATATTATTTGATGGATTTTATTATTATATAGTTTTTAGTAATGGATGTAGCAGAGGACAAAGTATCACTCTTAAAAGCTACAATTTCATTCCAAAAAGTCCTAACATTACTCTGATCATTTTTGAGATTGTTGTTATTCTTGATTCTAGCATTGTCATTTTATGTTAGTTTCACTACATTTTATTAATACATGTGAAATACTTAAAACACACAACTATTTTTACAGCTAATTTTCACATGTGAGAGTCAATACATCAATTCTAACTTAGAATTTCTGTAGGAAGATAGACTCATACCTAATGTAGACAAATACAGATATTTTATATTTACTGTAGTACTCTGACATTTTAGACTCTTTAATGCCACAGGAATTAATTACCTGAATTAGAGGCACAAAAACTCTAATATCTATAAAATTCTAGAGCAGAATAATAGAAAATAAACTTTACCTTTTAGCTATTGAAATTTGTAAATCTTCCTATTTTCTCTCTCCAGTAGAAGCCTTATTAATTCATAACACACACATGCTTCTCTGTCTCTCTCACATTCATGAAAAGGTGTTGCTTTCAGCTTTCTACATATAAAACATTATAACATCTTCCACACCTATAGCCTTATGGGGCCAGAGGTACAGGCTGTGGGAATTTTCTACTAAAGGACTTCAAAGATTCAGTGTGACACAACGGGGTAATTTGGGATTCACAGAAGCATCTTGGGCATAGAATTTTGGAACATTTTTAGTAGAAAGCAGTCCTTGGCAATTATCTCACCCAACACCTTTCATATAACAATGAAAAGTTAAAATATTCCTCATGCTTTGCATAATTGCTGGCTTAATTTCCTCTCACTTGCAGTGCCTTGCTATCTGGTCATTCAAACTGGCCAAGCCACTCTTCAAGGCTGCTGAATTCATTTTGTTGTTCTCTTGATAATGTTTTCCCCTGCTGATTATATTCCTGGCTCCTACTTGTCACTCAAATCTCAGTGTAAAGGTCAATTGCTCAGAGAGGTCTTCCTGGAGACCCAACCTAAAGCAGCCTCAGTCGCCTGCCAGCACATTTCTTATTTTAATTCTCAGCGTAGCATGCCTCACTGTCTTTTCTGGAGTGTCTTTGTATTTATTACATGTTTGTTGTTCATCTTGCCACATTAAATACAGACAGAAGCAGCCTGGATTTTTCACTGTATTCCTAGGGAAACATTTCCTGGCAGTTAGTTGGTGCTCAATAATTATTTATTCAATAAATGAATGATGTAATCCCTGTTACTTACCATCTTTGCACTAATGATTGAGAAACATCCAGTGACTAAGAATGTAAAACCCAACAAATACAGACTTTTCCAGCCTTACAGAGGTCATTGACAAATCACAAAATTAACTGACCTGTTCTTCACATTAAGGTGACATGCCCAGGTGTTTTTGATATTGTCATATTACTCTGTGAAAAACATGTTAATCATGTTACATTTATTAGTTTGCCAGTAATACACATCTCTCTTCGTCCAGCACAATCTTCCATCTTGCATCTGCAAGGAGAAAAGATTGTTTATGTTTATGATTGATGTTTTCATTCCCAAGAAATATTTTAGTCAAGTATTTCAGATGTGTTGCATTGAAATATAGAAAACTAAGTTTTCATATTCATTTATCAGAAAAATGTTAATGATATTTAATCAACGAATGAATTTTCAACCTACTAGATACCTTTTCTCATTGGATTTGGATCCTAATGGGGGAGGATGAATAACAAGAAATGATTTCATTTTCTTTTCAATCTATCTTGATGTTACTATAGTCTTACCATAATTCTTTGATGTAGGAATTACTAGTTTTCTTTTTTACATGTTAAAAAATTAAGCTCAGAGTAGTAATACTCAAACTTACATTGATTGTGGTAGAGTTGGAATTTGAACCTAATTTTTTATTACTTTAAAACATCCTCCTTTTGTACTTTATCATTTGGAAATAACAAAAATCTTAAAAAATTTAACTGTGGTTTTTCCTATATTAGAAATCCAAAATAAAATAATTTAAAGAGAAAAATAAAAAATACATGATAAGAAGTAGGGATGTATACTTTGTGGAGACAATAAGGGGTTCTGGAAGTGGAGGGAGAGAAGCAGGGTGGGTGAGGGAAGTAAAAATAATTAAGATATGATATGCATATGTACCAATTCCCCAAGATGAATATATTTACCATGTATCCCAAAGATATATTAATGAAAAAGAAACAATTTAATAACAGTAAGTTTTAGAAAAATTTAAATAATTATCTTATGTAAAAATTACTTGTTCCCATAGATGAGTGAGCTATATGTTTTATGTTTTCACACTGAGTAGAATATATATTACCATCATATATTACTTCAGCCATCTACAGAATGCATTATAGTATAAATTAAACCTAAGAAAAAGACTGTTCAGTGACAAAGTTTAAAAATTAGACCTAATCAAAGATATAAAGTTTATCAGTTATTGTCCAAAGTGTTCTCATTATGATACCTCTAATTCCTTTACGGTGTTTAAAATGGCAGACAATAGACTCTAGGAAGTAGATAAGCCAATCTGTTAAGTCAACAAATGCTCTTATATTAAGCCTTCAATTAGTTGACTGTCATCTAAGGCTAATGTAGACTGAGCATATTCCATTATGAATTATTTGTGTTTTGGATGTGAAATCTTTTGAAGGAAAGGAGATATATTGTGATTTTTAAGCAAGGGTGAAAGTGGTTCCAGTGAGGAACCTAGTGTCTCTGGTGATATGGGAGTTATACAGTCCAAATTACCAGCATCACACTGAGATGTTGAGAGCAACAACTGAGAAGTAAGGCACTTACTTGTGATTGTGTGGGTAGGTATCACGTGTGCAAAGTGAAATTAGGTACTTTAAGCTTTCTTGCTAGTTACATCAGCCAAAAATATCTTCATACAATGTTTAGACCACAGTAGCTGATGGTCCCATTGTAAGTATTTTGTCTGGCCCAGGCTCAACTCAATAGTCATAAATACAGGTCTAGCTCTTTGGGATTTGATAATTAGAGAGGTATAAGCTCATAAAGTAAAAGAATCTGTTTTTGTAACAGCAAGATATGTAATTCAGTTCAAAAACAATCAACTATATCAGCCAAAAATTTGGTCAAACAAGGATATTTAGTCAATCATTTAGTCATCTCAAAAATATTAACTCATTGTCCACAGGTATGCTAAAAGCATAGGTGGATACACAATGTTCTTATCCTCAGAAACCTCACAATTGAGATGCAAAATAAGACACACATAAAAATCAAATGGTAATGAGTCAGCACAGACAGTTTATGATAAAGTGCCTTGTGAATAGCATGAATAGTAAATGATATGAGTTCATAAAAAGGAAAAATCTAGAAAGGCACCATACAAAATCATGCCACTGCTTTTTGTTTGGGGTTGAATGTGTTGAGGTTGAACAGGTACGAGGAACTCCATACAAGTTGGTGAGCAGGGGTAGCAAGAGGCAGTCAAAAGGGAGTTGAATCTGTGAAACTAGGAACTGGTTTGTCATCTTTCAGAAATAGTAGAAAATCACAGAGGTAGTTCCTTCCCATCTATGGGGTTTTGATTGTTAAGACATTGATTATTTAGTCTGAGGATTATGGGAAATTGTGGAAGGTTTTCTATAAGAGAGGTAGGACAGGGACAACATGTTAGAATAACTAAGCTGATAGAAATGTGACAATTTCTTGAAAATAAGAGACAAGAAAGGAAGAAAGTAGAACAGTGGTTCTTAACTTTAATGCGCTTAAGAAGCTACCTAGGGAGCTTGTTAAAATTGCAGATTCCTGAGCCCTACTTGAGATTCTGACTCAGTAAGTCTGAAGAGGGCCTATAATCTCCATCTTAACAAAGATCAGTGCGACTCGGATTTAAGTGGTCTTCAGACTACAATTTGAATAGTATTATATTAAAAGACTGTCACAATAATCAAGGAGTGAATTGGTGAGAATTTGTACTATAATTTGGGAAGTACAAAAGGGAAGAAATAGCCAAAGATGATATTAGTTTATTTAACTCAATATTTTTGATATTTTTTGTTTATTACTGGTTTTGCTAGTCAACATCTTTGATAAATTTTGTTTATAGAACTGGAATTATTTATGCAATTAAAATAGTCATTGCACATAAATACAATGCCAAAATGAGAACTAAAAAGACAATATAATATGAAATAATGATATGGTAATATAGATGATTTAAAAAGCAGTCCAGAAAACAAGTGACCACTCTGTATTATAGTCAAATATATTGTTATGTTTATTTTTCCCTATCCATGAATTTAACTATAGTAATCCTTAGTCAAGGCTCCTGAATTCCTTTTTTACTAGCTTTTTAAAAGTGGTTGTGGTACTCTCAATTATATAAATTTTCTTCATTTACCTAAGACGCCAACACTAGGGAATAGCTTCTTTGTAGTTGTGGTTGTTACACATCCTGGATTTGGAGAATTGATTCTAATTTTTAAAATTTTTTTCCATTTCCTAGAGTACTATCAGACTACAACCCCCATTTCTTGGTTTGGACAATATAGCTACTGGAATTACAGCTCATAGTGGGTAATTTATACTACCTTGAGTCTTATTCTAAGGAAGTAGCTTCCAGGCATAAGGAAAAATTTGAGATTATTACTCTTAGGGCTTAGCTTACATCAACCCATCAGGAATGGTACTGATAAAAGGTATAAAGAAAACTAAGTTTTCAGTAGAAATGACAATTACCACAGGAAGTATTTCAGTCTCAGATTGATGAAAATTCTGGGTCATAGTCTTTTCACTCATTTTCATCAAAGAGTAACCAATAATTAAAAGCAACAGTCTCCCAAATAATCCCATTTTTAAGATTGAGATTCTTACATTTCTATTCTGTTCTTTACACATGTGAAAAAATTTGGCTTTTAAGTTAATAATATCTGAGTATTTTTACATATTACCTTTACAGTTTATGTGAGGTGTGATGTGGTATTAGGAAGCTGAAATGTTTCATTGACATGGATATTGACTGAAATTATTGAAATTACAAAGTCCTTAATTCCAACAAAAGGAAAAGGCAAAGAAAGTCAAGCACCTAAAAATTAAAATATTGTATAGATTGGTCTCAGTTAAATGTAAATGATAATCACATGGTTGAAATGGATGTTTGGTGTAAAAGAAGAAGGGCTTTCACCTTCTGAAAGGGATGAAGGAAATCGAATAAAGAGGATAATGGTGTCTTGTGAGAAGTTTCAGCCTAGAGGAAAAGGATGCCTGGGGGAAAACATGATTTTTACTTACCTGCTGGGAGTAGAGGAGCTCTTCTTGGAGTGAAATGCCTCAATCAGAGCTATGCCCTTGATTCAGACAGGGCCTTATTCCCTTGGCCCCTGCGGTGGTGGCTGACACTGAAACTGACACATGCATGCTGAAGTCATCTCCCTGTATGTTGATGCTCGCTTCTTGCTCAGACACAGCAAGGATTAGCTCCTCAGAGAAAGCCTCAGAGTAAGGCTTACTGATAGTAGAATTTATCGGACAGTATTTTCTTACTCGTGGGTGATCAGGAAACAGTTTCTATAAAGATCCATTTGGGAAATCTCATAGATTTTGAGGGCTGCACAGTCTTTGTCTCAGCTACTCAACTCCGCCATTGTAGCAGTCATAGGCAATAAGTGAAAGGTGAGTGTAGCTGTGTGCTGGTAATTATTTACACAGACAGGAGGCGAGCTGGATTTGTCACAGAGCCCCAGTTCTCTCAAGTAGTTTTATTGTGACATTTCTATTGTGGAAAAGCAGGCTGCCTTAGAACACTGCTTTTCTAATTTAAGAAATTAACTTTTTCCTAGCAGAAGCAATTTCTTATTAAAAATAGATATGAACCTAACCCAAAACTAAATCTGGTAAGTTCTTTTAAAAAAATTAAAAGAATTTGGAAGTACAGAAGGAGTGGCTACAACGTGGGTTCCAGCATTTTCTAATTATATAAATTGTGGCCAGTTGCTTAGGATACCTATTCTTTATCAGTAAATTAGGAATAACAAATAATACCTTCCTCATAAAAAGGCCACAACTGACAATTGCCATAGAGAAGTGAAATTCCTATCACCATAGCATTTGACAGAATGGCTTTTCAGTAAATATTCACTTTCTTCACTTTTCTCCATTTACCAGAAAATACCTATGAAGTAGACTTATAAGTAGAAACAGATGATAGAAGAAGAGGTCACTAGTTTCACTTTTAAGATAACTCTATTCATTATTTCAATAATTGCTAATCGCTGGCTTAAAGCACAGTCCTACTGCAACTTGAACATAGCTCATTCTTTTCCATAGCCCTTTACTTAGTATGATACAGTGGTGGTGGGGTTTCCTGGCTCTCTGCTCGACTAACTTCCGTGTATGTATAGATAAATACACATGTCGATACATCTGTGTGCATACTTATATGTGCATATGTGTGTATATTTATATAATGGAACTGTGCTGAGCATTTTACATTATTTAATATTTAAAGTATCTTTGCAAATTTGGTTCTATTATCATCCTCATCGATGAAAAAAACATGATGTTTAGGTTATCATAACCAGCCTACCATCAGACATCTAAAAAGTCTTAAAGTTGGAACTGATACTCAGGGATTTTTATCTATATGGCACATTCTATAATAACCATTATGAATAGCATACATTTTAAAACAAGAAAATAATATTTAATGGCAATGAGACTGATTCAGCCATTTAGAAAAAAATAAATTCACCATGTATGAGTTATTTGACCAAAAGAACTGGGTCAGTTAGCCCAATCTGGGGTTTATAATTGGTCAGTAAGTCCCCATCTTTGAATTTGCACAGAGGCTACCTACAAATAAATCTAAATCTACATTTTGGAAAACTCCACAAAGCACTCTGAAACATTTAATGTGTTCAGAAGATGAGATTTCTGTTATTTATGCATGAAGAAAATATGCTGTTTTCCATGCACTGAGCCCGGGGAAAATTACTCAGCCTTAGCAATATTAGACAATGGATCTTCCATTTATTTAAAATGGTAGTGTCCTGCTGAGGAGAATAATGGTTCATAGCCTTCTCTTTCCTCCAAGTACTATGTCAAAACTACATTGATTAAAATAAATAAAATCTTGTATTATTGTGCCAAGCCTATAAGAACACAGGTAAGCAAGCAAAAGCTTTAAAAACGTGTTGGAAAGCCTATCTTGAATTGTAAATTCTCTACTTTTTGCCTCTCCTGAAGTTCTTACTTTATTCTACCACCCTTACAAATTACATGGAAACTTAGCAATTCCATTGAAATAAACAGTGCCTTTTCCCAGTGTATTTCTTAAGTACTACTTCATTAAAAATTTGCATTCAAATACAGTGAATAGCTGGACTATGGTCCAAGTTAGTGGTGAGTGTGCCCCAGGCATGGATCCTTTCTCTCTCTTTGGGAGCTAATGTGTACTACTTGAGGACAGATAAAAAATCCTCTTTCTTCATTGCTAGGAGATACTGTTTGAGATACTGTTTACATTGGTTCTTGAGAGAAGTGTGCTACCACTGAAAACACTTGAGAAAAAGTCATTATTTAGACTTTTTCATCTTTCAATTAAGAACAGCTATAGCTACATTAGGAATTGAACTTAGTGGTCTTGGATAATTATCTAAAAATATTCACAGACATTTTGGAAGCTAATGAATTAAAGTAGGCTAGCTAATCCTAGAATGGTTTTGTTCCTGCAAGGTAGGAGCAGTCTCCCTTTTGCCTTTCTGTTTAAAGTTTCTGGTTTCAGCAAGTGTTCCAAACTTAATAGGCATTTGATTCGGGGGGAAGAAAGAAAGAAAGAAGCAAACAAAACTCTGGTTTATTTCATATATACAATATGTACATGGTCTAGCAAATTTTTTTGCACAAGATTTGTCGTAAGGATAGATCTGAGTTTATGTTGATAATTTCATTTAATAACTTTATCAGCCACAACAGAATCAATCTTATTAAGCATATGGAGTGGATTGCTTTGATTCTCACAGAAATCTATTATGTATATTTTGTCGTGGATCTCTTTTACAGATGAGGAATCTAAGCCTCAGCAATGAAAAAAAATCTTGCTAAGTATCACACAACTTTTGGAGATTCAAATAAGTTGTGTCTTATACTTATCACCCTGCTCTTAAATGGAACATTTTATTCCACCGAAATTGGCAATGTCCTGGGATACAAGGCATGTTACTAGGGGGCCAGGTACAGGGGCTTCAGAGAGGCCAGCAGGAAAAACCCTCTTAGGGTAAGAGTTCTGGAACTGCCACAATCAGAACTCGGTTTTGCCCATGCACCGTGTGCCCCTGTCTTCTTTGTGCCTCAGTATCTTTATCTGTACACTGGGATATTAATTAATTCCTGAAAAGCACTTAAAGCAATACCTCTCTATAGAGAAGTCAATAAATATTAGTTATCATTAGAATTTAGGTGCCCTATCCTCTCTCATAACTGTTTTAGCCTTTCGAGCCATTAGACATTAAATGAGTCCTTCATTCAGAGATTTATTGAAATTTTTCACACTTCAGAACCATTTGGAAAACCTGAGATGATACTGAGGAAGTGGAAAGCCTTTTGTCTCTAGTCGCGAATCTTTAACTGAATTTCCCTCTCTTCTCTGCCAACCCTGCTTCCTGATCAGTAGGTAATCACTCTGAGTTCTTATTAGTTACTAATCTCTGCTGTGATGTTTGCTAATAGCTAAAATGTTAGATGATAAAGAATATTACATTTTAATGGAAGACGTTTTAGAAATGAAACCACTTTCTGATCACAAGGAAGATACTTTCTGGAGATGGAGACCATGTAGGGGGTAGATATTCAAGGATGTATTTATGTGTAGGGATGGGGAGAATCACAGCCAAAGGATGAAGCAGATTCTTCTTGCATTTGAAAGCTACACATCTTTTCACAAAGACTTTAATCTTAATTCAGTGTTAATTTAAAAACTGAATTTTGAGAGGAGAATGAATCTATTTTAAAGGAGTTTGTATATATTTTTTAGCTCAGAGTTCTCTTTGAATTGCCCACACTTTTTAATGCTACCAGAGTTTGAAAAGTTTTTCCAGTGGTTTAATTTGAGGTACAAATATGGAGTGTTTACAAATGGCCCACAGCTTTCTCTTGAGAAGTGGAAATACTCACCTCTATGTTCTGTGTTGCTTCTTCCTGTCTTCCTTAGTTTTATCTGTTCTGTTGGTGGTTTTGTGGATTTCCTGCCCTGTAAGGTTTTTATTTCCCTAAGAGTATTTATTATAAAACATCTAACATATGCAACAGAGTACCCATAACATACATATAGTTATAGACCGTATAATTTATGAACTGCAATGTTATCAATGCATGATCTCTGTGAGCTCCTTCCTTTTCGCATTCTCCATCTTTTCCTTCCTCTCTGCCCAGTAACAACCACCCAAATTTATGTGACTAGTATAGCCTTTCAATTTTTAAATATATCCTCTAAGACTTTTCTGCATAAGTATGGTCCACAGACCTGTAACATTGACATCACTGATTAGTTATCAGAAATATGGAATTCGAACCCCATCCCAGAACTATTGAATAGAAATCTGCATTTTAACAGAAACTCTGTTGATTTATATGTACATTTGTTTGAGAACCAGTACACCAAAATACATTAGTTTGTTTTCTTTGGGGTTGTTTTATTTGTCTTATTTGTGTCTTGTTTGTGAGCTTTATAATAGTGATAAACAGCTGGATGTTGTGTCACAGGTCTGTAATCTCAGCACTTGGGAGGCTGAGCCAAGAGGATCACAGTGAGTTTGAGGCCAGCCTGGGATACATAGTGAGTTCATGGCCAGCCAAACTAGATAGCAAGAGCTTGTTTCCAAAAAAAAAAAAAAATACACCATCTTCTGCCACTTGTTTGTTCATTCTAAGATCAACCCAAGCTGTTTGTTGTAGTCATGGCTATATGATGCAATGTTTTTGCAAATTTTTAAAAATAAACATTTAGCTTGATTCCAGCTTTTTGTAATAATACATAATCCTCCTCTCAGCATGCTGGTACATGTTTCCATGTGTGTTTGCTTGTAAGTTAATTTCCATGCTGTGTGCCGGGGAATAGAATTATGAATCATCATATATGTAAATGTATACTTTTACCAGGCAGTGGCAAATTGTTTTTCTACTAGTAGCCTCTAAGTTTCCAGTGAGCTACATTTTCTCCAACACATGGTATCAATACACGATATCATGACCAGCTGGATATAAAATGCCCTCTCCCATAAAATGGTATTTTCTTGCATGTATGATTGTTAATGAGATTGGTCAATTTTTCTTCTGTTTAATCCCATCTAATTTCCTCCTCTGTGAAATTTTTTTAGTATTTTATTTCTCTATTGCTATTTCTTTTTTAAAACTAATTTTATTGATTCACTTTTGATATACATGATGTCACAATCATCATAGGGAATTTGTATCTGTATATAATATACCTTGACTCTTTTTTTCCCCATTCCTCTGCCCTCCCTTCAACCTTTCTTCCCTTTCTTATTTACAAAAGCTTTTTTTTTCCATTTTTCCCTTCTATGCTTTTTTTCTTTTTCTTTTCTTCCCTTCCCCTACCCCCTTCGTTGTACCCCTTCCCATTTGAATATTTTCTGTTGCCCTTTCTTAATTAGTTACAGGAATACTTATTTGAAATCATCCTTGGCAAATTATCTGTATTGCATATTTTCTCCCAGTTTATGACTTGTTTTCTAACTTTCTGCATCATTTTGCTTTCTTTTGGTCACTTATGATGAACAGAAGTCTGAACATAGTTTGGTTTATCAATATTTTACTGTTAGTAATTTTGTATCTTTTAGAAAGTAAATTCTCTATGTGAATATCATAATACCATTCTAATAATATCAATGGATGGGTAGTTTCATGCAGAATTAGAGCTAAAATAATATTAGCTGAAATTTTAAACCTCCCATTCACTGATATTATTAAATAATCCATCCATTGACATTTCACTTTCAAAAGGTTTCCCTTTAATTTCTCCCCTTTGTTATCCAGGCAAGATCACAGGTTTTTAGATTCAGCTTGGCTGGGGCAAAAGTCCAGGCTTTGATACTAAACAATTATCTGACCTTACATAAGTAATTGCCCCAATGAGTTTTAGTTTGCTTCTGTATAAAATAGCTACTACTGTGATTCTTTTTTAAGAAATTCATTAATTATAGTATGCAGCTCAATTAAATAGAGGCTTTTAAAATAATAATTATTATTTAAAACTTGCATCTTTTTAAATGGATAAAAAAATCAGACATATGACCACACAGTGCCCACAACATTACTTTTCAGCATCTCAAAGTTTAAGATTAAATCTTCTTCACATTAAGAATGTAAAGATTAACAATCTTTGACATTTGGTAGTTGGCCTGCATTTCATAATAATGACCTCTTACTTGTAATCTCTTTGCAATTTCGAGATTGAGAGTGACATTTCAAGACATACTGATTCTTTTGTTAAATTTAATTATCAACCACTAGAAGTTAAATGTCCTCTCATAAATGTCAGCTCAAAGCTTCTGACAGATGGACATTTAGTACCTGAATAATCGTCTTTCCTGTCTCATAAGTCAGTCACTCTGAAAGTTTTGTGACGCCTTCTGAAGAAGTTGTCATAGCTCCTCACTTTAAGGGTAGAAGAACTATGCAATTGGCTATGACTTTATAGTCATTTCAATGATAAAACAATATACAGCTTCAAATATTAAATCTAGATGCTTTACATTAAGATATGGAAATGTAGTCTTTCTCTTGGAATAAAATATTTTCTTCACTGATAACAAATGTTTAACTCCCAGACAGTTTTCTCCCCCTACATACAGAAGGACTTCTTTCTTCAATGAAGTATAGTATAATCTTTTGAAGACATTTTAAATAAATATTAGGTGTCTACATTTAAGTGTACAGTTCAACAATGTGTAGCTATATAAATACAAGTACCAAACCCAAAGCTGTAAACCTTGATTTGTCTTCTTTCCAAACAGCCTCTACCTTACTTTGCCCCAGGCCACCAGTTGCATTACTGTTCCTCAGCCATAACCAGCTTGTAGCTTTTCCCATAACTAGAATGCTGCCTGCATGTCTTATTTCCTTCAGGTTTCTGCTCAGATATTATCCTATCAGAAAAGCCTTCCTTGACCACCCCATGCAAAATAGCATATGCAAGCAATCAGGCTCTGTCTTCTTGCTTCAATTTGCTTCATAGCACTTTGCTCCATCTGACTTAGATATATGTGAGTTTGAGTATTTATTCTTCCAATTAAAACAGGAGACGTGGCAATTTTCTTTTCTTTATTGACTTCTGTATCTTCAGAATTTAGTGCTGGACACGTATTAAGCGCTCAATAAATATTGGTTGAATGAGGGAACTAATGTTGGGACAATCTAGTGAACAAATGTTTTCCATGTATATCAAGGTCTTACCAGCTAGTTATACTCAATAGTTAGTGGTGTTGTGCTAGCACAGTTCCTTTAAGCTCTTTTGAAAGACTCATTTTCAACATGTTGAATGTGAATATTGTTTTGTATTGTTACAAGAATTAAATAAACTTAATGGGGGGCTGGTGATTTAGCTCAGTCGTTCTGTCTCCTGCCCCACAGGTGCAAGGACCTGAGTTTGATCCCGGTACCAATAAATAAACAAACAAACACACAAACTTAATGGAAAAAAAGAAAAAAAGAATTAAATAAAATTGTGCATGAAAAATGCTAAAATATGAAAAGTTAAATATTCAATAAATGTAATAAACTATGTTCTTTTTTCTCCTATCACAAAGCAATTGTTTAGGGCAATTCCTTTCATCTGGTCTGTGTTTTATAGTTTGTCCTCATTACCATTCTTCTCAGGGATAACACACTGCTATTCTCCTTCTTCCCCACATATCCTTGCTTTCTCCCTTTTTTTGCATCCTATTTATCAGCCTTAAACCTGACCCACCCAGAACAGACACAAAATAAGATAATGTACACAAAATCACCACGTTGCCTCAGGAGATGCTGCATAAGAGGTGACTCTCCATTGGGCTTCTGCATACTTTCATGGCTGTCCTTCTCACATATTTCTGGAATTGTTTGGCATTTCCTGAATGTTCAGTGCCCCCTGTTTTCTCTTTAATTTTTTTGTTTGTACCAATCTCTGCCTAGAATGCCTTTACTCCTAGATCCTCCCCAAGAAACACACACACACACACACACACACACACATGCACATAAGTGTTTCTGCACAATGAAAATAGACAGTTTCATTCTATGAAGTATTGGCTTCAACTTAGATGCAGCTCTGTTTGTTAAGATTCACTGAGCCTTAAGAACTGGACGTCCCTCCTGTGTTTCCACATCAGGTACTTCATATCCACACCAGCCTATACCTTTCATTATCATTCTCTCTCTACCTCTTTCTCTTATATGTCCAACTCATGACCCAAGGGCTGCTTGCCCTTTTTAAAATGTTACAGTAAAAATACTGAAAAATAAAGGAAGTTTTGTTACTTATATATATTAACTATATTATAAATTTTATATGTAGCACAAGACAAATCTTTCTCACTCAGTGATGCTCAGCCACAACAAGCATATCCAATCCACAGGTGGGTTGGACACACCTGCTCTAAATTATAGTTGCTTATTTATCCCCCCTGTAAAACACAAAGCTCCTTGAAGGACAGTGCTTTTGATGTGTATTTATGAATGAAATACCAAACTCTGCATCTAAATTGGCACATGGTAAATAAGCAATATTTTCAAACTGACAAGTTTTGTTAGAGAGTTAGGAAACTGGATTCTAGTGATACTGAGTTACCAGTTAGTTTGAGATTCACATGCTGTTAAATTTGCCTTAGTGTGCTAAACAAAAACAAACTTATTCCAGTGTAGCATTTCTCAGCTTATCATTAATTGCATGTTGCTGTTTAGTTCATATTAGAGAAAAATTAGTGAAAATGGCCTAATACACTAGAAATAATAGAATAGAAATTTCCTGCTAGTATTTATTACATTGATGATATTGACAACACTGTCTAATATATGTGTAGAGTTTTATAATTTTAAGAGCCCTTTATATATCTCAAGAAAATGTGATATGGCTACTTTTACTTAACATTGAAGATGGGTGAAGTCTCAGACTGTCAATGTACCATTTTGCTAGATAGGCATTTGGCCTTGTGCAAGACAACATCAAAAGAGGAAAATTTTCAATTATTATGTAAAACATCTTAACAAAATAATGTATACGTTTGAACATGCATAAGCTGTATGCAAAATAAAAGTCTCATTTAAATCTTTCTCTCATCACCAAGATAGAAATGAATCTTTAGTTATTGCACCTTACCATTTAATTCTGGATTCTGAGTAGAAATGGTACTAGCTCTCTGCTAGCTTTAAATTGATATAATTTCTCCTAGAACTCCCCGTCATTATTTTTGACAAGAATGTTCCCCCTTTTTAACTGTCCAATACAAAATGAGCAAGTGATTCTATCATTATGGCAGACTTGAAATGTGTTGATAGAAGAGGGTAGTAATGTATAATTTCCATCTCATGGGAATGGCACCAATTAACTGTTTTTAGGTTTGTTTTGTAAAAAGCCATTGATCATTTACCTGATTTTTCCCTTTTTATAGAGATGTGCTGAGGATAAGTAGTGATAGATTTCAAAGATGCCCCATATTAAAATAAATTGCAGAGTGTCACACTGTATCCTATAAAATTCTAAGATATATCTATGATCAATCAGTGGAGAAAAGTGAATAATTTATTTGAGATATAAGTGAAGAGATACAATGGATGTTTCACATTTTTGTTACTTTAAGTAGGAAATCTTTAGATTAATAGAAGACTTTTTACATGGAAGGCTGGGAATGCTCAACTTTTAACATTATATTATTTTCTTTAAGCATAAAGGTTACCAGAGAATAGATAAAGTGCCTATCTCCAAAAGTCCTGAGCTTTTACACTAGTTTTATCTTAAAGTATTTGAGACACATGAACAAGTCAACTGACAGGACTAGTTTGTCTTTGCAACAAAAGGGGACAAAAGGGTTGGATAAGTAGTTACTTTTATATAAAATCACCTGAAGACTTTTTTTTAAGTGTTGATGCCTGTGTTCTTCCCTGGAAATATTGATTTCATTTCTCAAGGTAGGGTGATGTTCTCAAACTTGACTCTGAGCCATAATCACCTTTAAAACTTGCTAAAAATGTAAAACTACAAGTCTTATTCTGCTCTTAGAACCCTGGGGCTTCATGTTATGAATTTTCTCTTCAAATGATTCTGATAACATCAAAATTTGTAATGAGTAGTGTAAAGTTCAACATCAGATGTTTTGCAAGCTCTACAGGACTACCTGGTTTCCTAGGTGCAGGTAATGTTGATAACTACTGATTAAGATGATATTTAGGATTCTTCCAAGGTTGGCAAGAATCATCAATAAGCACTTTTTGTGTATAAATCATTATGCTAAGTGATATCTCATTAAAAGAATAATCAGTTAATTCTGTGTAGTGAGTGATAAAAGTCCCACTTTGCATATGAGAGATAGGGAGAGTAAATAATTTAGCTAAGCTTATATGGGTAGGAAGTGGTGAATTGAACCTGAGCTATAATAATGAGGTATTACTATCAATAATCTTTTGGAACTATAGAAATTTAAAATTTTACAAGTGGGAAGCATAGTAAATAATTTTCTTATATTTTGAAATTTTCCTGACTTATAATTATATAGTAAAAACAAGCAAATTACTTTTAAAAATTAATGGAGAACATGGAAAAGAAGAAAATGTTCATAAATTGAATGGGAGTAAACTATGGTGAGAAACAAGTTAAGTTTGACTTATTCTGTTTAATCTGGAAGAAAGATAACAGACCACTTGCACTGTTAATATTTGAAAAGTTAGAGTGGGATTTACAAGTAGACCTTTTTGGTATACTTTTGGTGAGTAAAAAAGTGGCAAGCATTTCACAGAAAAGAAGAAAGATGTATACTTCTTTGAAATGGTTCCAAATGTTAATAAGAATGATTTCAAAGAAAAAAAAGCAGTTTATATTGCAGAACATCTCCTCTTCCTTCCTTTTGCATTTGGGAATATACTGCTTCCAAGGCACAGACAGTACTTTGGCCACTGTTGGCAGTCACACTTGTGTCTGCAAAAAAGATAACACCTTAGTCAAGTACCAGTTTCAGTCCTGCATGAGGAAGTGGTGCATGGGAGACTTCTGCCTTATTCCTTTAAGGACAGCCTTTCTCAGATTTTGTGCACGGGCCACCTATTATCACAGTGCCCATATCAAAACGTTGAAGGAAAAGGACATCTCCAGCTGTAAATAATACGAAATACTAAGGATCTTTTTGCACAGTGTTATATGTAAGTGCTGCCACTTAAAGACACTTGCACATTTCATGGGTTGTTCTCATTGCGGAGCAATGATCATTTAGTTTCGCTGAGGTTTTCTTCCCAGTGATGTCTATACTGAATGTTCACTGTGTGGAGAGCATTAGATTTTTCAGCACTCTGGAGAGTCTGAGACATGGTTCGTATTTCTGGCACTTTAGGACTCTTTATATGATATGCATAAAATGTACATATTCAATTATGTTAAGAATGCATGCAAAAAATAGAATATTATACTGCCGACAAAGTATTGTGAGTCCTAAATACAAGTTAAATAATGAATGATACTTGTGGTGATTTTCAAAAAGACTGATTCTAGAGCTACTCTAACAGGGAGTAAGCAACATCTGACCTTTAAGTAATATGTTAATATAAACATTATATATTTGGCTTTTTAGAAGCATTCGATGTTGCAGGAAAGTGCTAAGTAAAGAAAGACAAGAGTTGAATTTGGATGTAGGATCAAATAGAACTTTGGTTTCTCTGTACTAGTCTTGGCACAAGTGTTTTAAAACGCTTTGGTAATAGAGCTGTGTTCTGCTGGAAGTGGCAGAAAGGCAGATTGCTGGCAGGATGTTAAGGCAGTAACTGCTGAAGACAGCTAGAGGCTTGTTAATGGGAAAAGTGTGAGGACATCAGTGTGGCCAGCGACCTCAGGAGTGCCTCTGTAATTAAGGACTACCCTTGCTCCAGCTGGAACTACTCCATATCTCCAAAAGAAAATATTGGGCATACTCCCTTGCCATGGGAAAGATGCACACAGTATTTAATCGCCTGTCAGGAAGAGAGACTGAATTAATCCTAAATATTGGATCTTCGGCCAGATCCATTATTTTCAGCGACGTGCACACACCACTAGCGGCAACTTGGCCAGGTCACATCCCTCCTCGCTGGTCATAGAGCTCATTGTTCACAGGCTCTGAGAACCAGACAGAATCGGCGAGCTCCACGTCTCCAAGAGGACTGAAGCAAGCCCAGGTGAAGAGCGCAGCTCTCTGGACAGTGAGGAGCGTGGGGGAGGGAGGCGCGGGCGCGGGGAGGGCCAGGAGCGGGAGCCCAGGTCTGACTCCTGACTGGCTGGAGTGGTTTTGGAAAGTCAGAGGTGGGGCTCCCCAGTCGGGAGCTGTCCAACTTTTCAGCAGCTCTGAGATCAGGCTTCGTTCGGGTGCCCTGGACAGAGGAGGCGGCTACCGTTTCTGTCGCTGCTTCTGCAGCCCTAGCTGCTAACAATTCCTGCTCTCGCCGCCGGCGCCCAAGGGAAGGGAAGAAGAAAGGGAGGAAGGAGGGACCGACTGTTGGTGAAGCCGTGCGCCGCGCTCCCCAGTCTTGGTCACTTGGGCAGCAGCACAGGAGCGCCTCTGTCACTGCACCGGGAAGGGGAGCCCTGCCGCGTTTTGTGACCGCTCCCGCTGCCGGAGCCCCCTCTCGGTAGCCTCGAGCCTCCGGTGGCTTCCAGTCGGAAGCTGAGCCCAATCTCTGCTCGCCCCCAGAGCGGCAGCGGCGGCGGCGGCGGCGGCACCGGGGAGGCGCGCGGGCTAGCGCGGAGCACCCGGCCGGGCTGGGCGGCAGGCGCGGACCTGCGGGCCGCGATGGAGGCAGAGAGCAGCAGCGTGCCAGCCCGGGCGGGCAGCGGCGAGGGCAGCGACGGCGCCGGAGGGGCCGCCCTCAAAGCCCCTAAGCACCTCTGGAGGCAAGAGCAGCACCACCAGTACCCGCTCCGGCAGCCCCAGTTCCTCCTCCTGCATCCCCACCACCACCTGCCCGCGCCGCCGCCTCCCTCGCCCCAGCCCCAGCCCCAGTGCCCGCTGCAGCCGCCGCCGCCGCCGCCCCCCTTGCCGCCGCCCCCGCCGCCCGGGGCTGCCCGCGGCCGCTACGCCTCGAACGCGGCCACCGGCCGAGTCCGCCACCGCGGCTACTCGGACACCGAGCGCTACCTGTACTGCCGTGCCATGGACCGCACCTCCTACGCGGTGGAGACCGGCCACCGGCCGGGCCTGAAGAAATCCAGGATGTCCTGGCCCTCCTCGTTCCAGGGACTCAGGCGGTGAGTGGAGAGCGCCCCTTCCCCTGGGTAGCCAAGGGGTCTCCTCCCCTTTCCAGCTTCTAGTTGGTCTCTCTGTATCACCACCAATCCTGGACCCCAGGCCATATTATATTCTGGAAATTGGGGGAGGGCGAGCAGGGGCGTGTCTGTCCTTGAGAGGATACAGTTCAGGTGTGTGTGACAGACCCAGAAAGTAAGGCATCGTCGTTAATTTGTGTGTGTGTGTGTGTCGCGCGTTCGCGCACACATCAGCTATTTGTGCCACGCACCCCACCTCGCACACACGCACACACTCGCTCCCATCCCGCCCTGACAGCGAGATTAAACAGCCAATTCATTTTGCTCCCAGTGGAGGAGGAGGAAGGGAGAAAGTGGGGCGGGGGCTGAGCCCAGAAAGCATCCAGGAATCTGTCCACTCACCCCACAGTGAGGAGGGGTGGGCTGGGCACCTCGGACTGGAGAGGGTGCTGGAGGACACAAGGTAGCATGGACCCAGGATTGCAGCCGCAAGCCACAGAGCAACTCGAGTTTCTCTCTGTCAAGTCGGGAAGTAAATTGAACAGCAAAAGGGGAGAACAAACACGTGGGTGACTTGGAGAGTTTGGAGCAAAATGTTCAATCCTTTACGGGAGGGGCGGAGGGAGGCATGGGACAGCGGGCTGGGGGAGCCACGCTGCGTGAGTGTGTGAGCTGTGTGTGCGGCACGGGTGTGGAGCTGTGGTCCTGCAAAGTCCTCGGAAGAAGGCACCTCGTTTAGCAACAACCAAGTAGTAGAGATTTGATTATAGTGATTTCCCCTTAACGTAAAGTGCTCCGGAAGACAAGGCAGGGAAACCGCACGTCAGCTGGGAGTTTTAATAGACGCCTACCGCTGTTTTTCCAAGGAAATGAGTAGGGTAAAGGGCCAATTACAGCTGCTCTGTGGAGTCAGCTCCAGGTTCTTAACTCCAGAATGGAGGTGGACGTCGCCCGCTTTTGGCCTCTCTCCTGGTACCCAGCCATGAACCATGAACCGCCCCCCCCCCACACATGCAAGTTGTAGGAACTGCTGATCCTTGGCATGCCTAGCGACAAAGTGGAGCTGTCATCATCTAACCTGGATGTGGGCAGGCACTGATGTGCTGCTCTTCCGACACTCCTATCCCCCAGTCTGGATGACAGGTGATTGTAAATCAGGACTGGATGTGGAAACAGAAAAACCCAGGGTTGGGATGTTTGTCCAACTCTAACTGACAGTAGGTTAGATTTATCTGCAAAGCATAACCATGTTCAAATGTATTTAGCTGAGGTTTCCCTCTCTCCCTTTATTGCCTTCCTTTCTTTCTTTGTGATCATGCCTTTCTGTCTGGTGTAGACCCTATGAAAACAGGAATTTAGCTAAACAGAGTATCCTCAGCTTGGTGTGTACACATCCTTAAGCTTGCACACGTGCTCTTAGCCCTTTGCCTTCCTCACACCTTTAGGTGCCATTGTGCCTGTTGAATGCAAAAGATGAGAATTGCAGTTAATAATCTCAATTCAGATTAAACTTTAGTGACTGATGTGGATGTCAGACATTACAAATTAATGTATGTTTCATTTTTATAGTGTAGATGGCTAAAACCCAAGTGTAGTTTTACTCTTTGAAGAGCTAACAATCCTCACCTGTGGTTAAGTGCTTTACTCTTTGTGTTCCCAAGGTTAGAATAAAGAAAGTATGACAGTTTATATATTTGACCTATTTAGAGAAAAACATTACGGGATGATGAGCCTCTAACAAACACTAAGACCAAGGGCTGTAGCTTAATCTGTAGGTTTACTGATTGTTTTAGAGTCTGTAAATTGACTTCATTTTTAAACAAAATGGATTATATCTGGTAAGATGGAATGGAGAAAAGTAAAGCTAATGGGGAGTGATATTGCATCATTGATTTGAATGTATTTTTGCTATATTCCCTATACTGATTAATTGTTCCATTTGAAATTCCTTAGTTGATTGCTTAAAAAAAAATATGATGTGCAATGTGTATGTGTAGCTTCTATGATGTCTCATCCCATATATCATTGGCATTCTATTTAAGGACCCTTGGACTTAAAATTCTTTGCATCACTTACATATTTCCCATGATTACACATTGCATGTAATGCTTTCCTTCATAGAGTTGCTTTTGCAAACAGATGTGTTTCCAAGGAGGTATTGTTATATAGGTATTATTTTCATTCTTTAAAGGAAACTAGCAATTCTTTAAAGTTATTAAATAAATTGTGCATGTATTACCTTAGTCCAAAGCTATAACAGCAGGAAGATGAAACAGTATCATCTCCAATTTATAGACAAGAAGCCTGAGCCCTAGAGGATGTAGTTTACACAGGATCACATACAAAGGGAGTACTAGAGCTGAGACTGAATCCAAGGTCTCCTAACTCAACACAGGGCCTCCTGTAAGAAATGTGCGCGGTAACTGGGCAGATGCTGGCAGCATCAAGACTGTGAAACTGAATGTGAAATTTGTATAACTGATGCCACAAGACATGAAACCAAAATTAACCAAAAATGAGATATTGTTTAAATCCTCTTTTTAAATACAGCAGGAGCCTCTGGAAGCAGTGAGAAATTTTAACTTTTATTTTTAACTTCAGAACTCCTGTACACTAGGAACTGGCATCAGTGATCACAGTAAAGGCAAAGAGTGTGTTTGTTGACCTTGTACAATGCATAGAATAATACATATGAAGCAGTGCTCAGAGAAATTAAAGAACTTTAGGTTATTTTCAGGGATCTTCTGAAAGGTGACAAAAAATTGGGGAGTGTGCATTGGGTAATATGTGGATGCATGCACTTATTACCATTTAAATGAGGGTTTAAATTGTCTATCCGGTTAATGTCTGAAAAAGTGTCATGTGTGGATGTATGAATGATTCTCTATGGATTATCAAGAAAGATACAACTTTTGAAAAGCTGTTTCTAGCATGTGTAATAGCATTTCCAGATATTATTTTCTTGACTGAAATTTTTAGAGTTGCAGTTCGTGAAGGAATGGGGGAGAGCACCTGCTTAAGTAGGAGGGAAGCAGTCCTCAGAAATTTCATGGTCAATTCCTTTGATACCTGGAATACATGGATATGTTAAATGTACTTGAACTAAGGTGTATCTGTGTAACAAGGTAGATAAATTTATTAATCTCAACATAGAAGGAATTGAAATAATAAAATTTTCAGAAGAATAGGTCTCTAAGAGAGTTAAAAGAAATACAAAAAAATTCAAACTCTTTAAAAATGTATATATCAGATTTATTATTTCAACCAATAGTTCCTCAAAATGTAACAACTATTTAACTGAATGAATATATGATTTAATTATTTCCTTGACTTCATTCTACATAATAAGATATATTCCTTTTTAGGAATATATTTTCTCAATAATAAATTACGGTTGGAAATTCAATAGCATAGGTGATATCTTATAGCATAGATAATATTCTAGATGACAAGATGTAAATATGAAGAAGGTAGCATTTGATTTAGTCATTTTAGGACAAAAATAGCTGAAAACTATAGTCACACTAAAATCAAATCCCATGCCTATTATAAAATATGTGGCAAGCTTTTTAAATACATTGGTATATTAAGTTAAGGGAAGGTTATATTGTAATTGTAATATTTCAGGACTAAAAACAATCTTTTTTTTTTTTACTTTTCTATTTGGATTCTAAACTTTTCTCCATTGTTTTCCTTGTTTTTTCCAAAGTGTTTTGGTGTAGAATTTCCTTCATTAAAGAACGTAATGATAATCTAAATTTACAATACAAAATTTGAATTTCACATCCCCAAAACATTTATGTAAAAAGTTGGCAGGGCTGAGAATTTAGCTCAGCGGTTCCACCAACTGCCTCTCAAGTGAAAGGTCCCGAGTTCCATCCCTGTACAAAAAAAAAAAATAATAATAATAATAAATAAATAAAAAGTTGGTTATTAGGCTGGGGATTTAGTTCAGTGATTCCGCTGCTTGCTTCACAAGCACAAGGACCCAAGTTCGATCCCCGGTACCCAAAAAAAAAAAAAAAAAGGAAGAAAAAAGTTGGTTATCTACACTGTCTGCATCAGTGGTCTATGACTTTGTATTTTATTTTAATTATTTTAATAATTTTTAGTATTGGATAACTGATAGAATGCTGATATCTTTAAATTTTAAATGACATTAAAGATATTTAAATAGTGAATGTGTAGAGAAAAAATCATATTTTCACATTTCCTACATACTGTCAAAATAATGCCAAACATTTGGTAAAAATTTATTTGAACACATTTTCCTTATCTCCCTCCACTAATAGATTCTTTTGATAACTTGATTTAGTGCTTTATTAACTAGTGTGTTCTGAGACTCATGGATCTATCACTTTCTCACATTTTGACTCAGAAATTTCATACGTTTCATGTGCCATGGTGTTGGGCAGGCAGAGCTAGAAAGGAAAGAGGAATAGGAATATGTTTCCCAAGGATAGAATATTCATAAATTCTTGTTTCATTTTTACTGTAGCATCTTGTTTCAGTTGTCCATATATGCAGTAATAACAAGGAAATATGTAACCAAAAATATCTACAAGACACAAATTTCTAAACTATGGAATATTGAAATGGAAAGGAACTTAGAGTTAATCTAACCTAGCCCACCACTATTCATCCTTTACACTTGAAGAAACTTGTATTCTAGTTTATTGGTAAGACCAGATTTACAATTCATACCTTCCATATCTCTTGACAGTTAATTTAGATTTAAAACATTGGAGCCATCTTTTAACAATCAATATGCTAATCTTCCAGGCAATAGCTTAAAACCGAAAGTTTGGAGATTACTTTTAAAAATTTATGGAATTAATATGAGAAAAAAATGGAAACAAAGTCTTTGTAGATAGGGACAGGTGGAGGGGTTGAAGAGAGGGCAGGGGAATGGGGAAAAAATAAAAACCAAGATGGATTATGTAAAGGTGCACATTTCCAATGATGAATGTCATTATATTGTATACCTTAAATGTACCAGTATAATTAACACAAGAGCACTTGTGAGTAAATGAAATTTTCAAATATGAGTGAGAGAAAGATGACTTTAGAAAACAACATCTTTCATTTTTCAGTAGAGATGCATTTACACACACAGAGTGATAGATTGATCACTAATTTTTACCTCCAAATTTTAATGTAGGTTTTAATGTAGTTATCCTGAGAAGGATTAAGTAGCATCATATAGAGTAAGAAACTGAAAAGACTCTGTTAATGTCTTTTGCTAACATGGGTAAAATTATGTCCTCACAGCTTATTATCCACCTTCGTGTTTAAAAATATGCAGTATGTGTGTCTATAACTTGAGTGCTTCTACTCCTGGCTCATAACAGCAATGTTGCTAAGGGATTATACCAAATAACACTGTATTATATTTCAAAAGATGTTGTAGTTATTTTTACCCTAAGAAACATTTTTCTACATTTTAAAACAGGGAAATCTAATTCTTCCCAGAGAGAGCATTTCACTTTATTTTTTAAAAATTCATTAGCTAAATTGGTTTGGCCCCTTGTCATGAGCCTCACCATATCACTTTGGAGACTGAGAACTAAGATTTGCTTTGTCATCTACATAAACACTCATAGTTACTGACCTATCTAAGTGTGTGGTATCACCATTTGTTCTAGTATCTTAGGCTAGTGGTATCTCTAGCCTACTTTTCTCCCTTAACCGCGGATCTCAGAAGGTCTTCCAAATCTACTTCTGAAATGTCAGTGTTCTTTATTGCCACCTCTTTGGTTCATGCATTTACCATTAGTTCAAGCACTGTTGCAATAGCTTCTCAGTAGTCTCCAGTCCCAAACTCCTCACATTCCAATTCATTTTACACACTAAATGCATCATCTCTTTGTCTAAAATTCTAGGATAATATCACTCTGCCTACAAGATAACATCTAAATTTCCTAGTCTGCCTCTTTAGAATATTAACCCAGGTATCTTTCATGCAGAAAGTCTTGCTATTCATCCCTTTCATTAACTCTGTGAAATGACCACAACCAAGTTCTTGTCATGTGCCAAGCTCTCTCTCTCTGCATTGCGCACCTGCCTCTTTCTATATGAAGCTGTTTCTTCTTTGTAGATTGCTTTTCTCATTCCCTGCACTGCCTCTACTTATTTGTTCAGAAAACTCAAGAATATCTTGTCGTACTCACCTCATATGTTAATATTTTTGTGGATATTCCTTTAAGAAAGAGGGACATTTTTCTCTTTTGGAGTTTCCCGTAGCATTTTGTACATCCTGTTTTCTTGTAGCTACTAATTACAATTTGTTATAGTTGTCTTCCTCAACAAACGATGAACTTATAAATGTAAAAAATAATAATAAAACCTCACATTCAATTTGTGCCATCTTAGACAGGATATATTTGATTTCCTTAATAATCTCTGTGAAGAGTAAAAAGGGAGTGATACTTTGTTCATTTCATAGTTTAGGAAAGGGAATATTATTATCTCTCAGGAAAATGGACCCATATCCATATTTAAATACATATAGAACCTGAACTTGAGCCTTACCACTTTTAGGCTGGTGATCTTTTCATTGCACTGATTGGCTGTTGGTATCTGATAAAAAGATGCCCATAATTTAACTTGACACTATGAGGACAGAGGGGAATTATAATGTTTATTAATAAACATAGCAGTTTTGATGCAACTTTTAAGAAAATTATATCGGCATGAAAATAATTCTGATGAAATGAAACTCCCCCTTTTAATTTAATAAGTGTCTCTACAGAGTAAATTCTTTTTTTTTTTTTTTTTTTTGGTACCGGGGATCGAACTCGGGTCCTTGTGCTTGCGCAGCAGGTGGCGAAACCACTGAGGTAAATCCCCAGCCCCAGTACAAAGTAAGTTCTTAATACTGGGTTCTTCAGATCCAGAGAATCCAATATATTTAAGCAATATGGTGATATGGCAGATTTGGGGGAGAGTATATATCAGATTCTCAGTGTCTTGGATTCACAAAATTTAAGACATTGTGTTCTAAAGTTAACTGAGTTATGGGTAGTTAACTAAAGGAACAATTATGAGAACACCATATATGAATGCATAATATTTTCACTAGGGTAGCTAAAGTAAGCTATTCGAAATGGGATTTTTAAAAAGCACAATACTTTAGACAGAGCAGATTACAAGTTTATTTAAAAATGACCTATACCCACTCGAATTTTAGAAGATTGCTTGACTTAAGTTTTGATTTAAATATGTATAACCATAGTAAAGAAAATTTTGGAAAAATAAGTCTTTCTGCATAGAAATATACAAATATATCACACAAGGTAGTACTTCAAACATGGTGTTATTAAGTGAAGAATAAGCAATGGAATTGAAAGAATAGTCAAGAGTGAGACACATATATATTATATATATATATATATATATATAAAATTTAGGTTCGAGCAAGGACAGCATACCTACTCTGTCAGCATAGAAGAAATTATTCAATAGAGACTGCATGCTAGTTTATTGAAATTTTAAAATTCTTATACTTTGATAAAGAATACTTCAAATCAATAATAAAAACATTAAAAACTTAAGAGAAAATAGACAAATCTCAGTCAATTTAAAAAGAAAGATTAATGGCTACACATTTGGAATATTTTTTACACCTGGCAAACAATAAAATAAAAATTGAAACATCAGTGTTACTTTTTCACCCATCACTTTGGAAAAAAATGCATAATTCAAAAGAATCAGAGAGGGTACAGAGCAATAGGCACTTTCTCATGTACAATTTTGGTGAAGAGCATAAATTAGGGAAATGTTGACGAGTAATCAAATAATATAGTAAGTATTTTAAATGTGTTTACCTTTGACCAAGTAATTCTGTACTTAAGAATTTAGCCTAAAATATAATTGAACAAGTAAAGAAGTACTATTTAGCAATGATGAATATAATAGTCAATGTCTAGAAAACACCAAAATGTCTTTTAATGGAGAACTAGTAGAATAAATGATATCATATCTATAACAAAAAGCTGCTAAAGAGTGAAGGGCACCTGTATACATTAAAATATAATTATAAAGTCTATGAATTTTAAAGAGCAATTTATAGAATAGATCACAAAGCATTTTTTTTTCAGTACCAGTGATTGAACTCAGGACCTTGCGTTTGTCAGGCAGGCATGGTGCCACTGAGCTACATCCTTGGCCCTGTCACAAAACATTTTATAGTGACATTTTATTGTCTGCTTTTATATATATATATTTATTTATACATGTGAGATTATGTCTCTGGCGTGTGTTTACACATATATGTGACACATAAGTATGCATGTATGTGTATGTATATAGGCATATATGTGTACATACACACATCCACATACACACATAAACACAGTTCTCTTTAGGCAAGAGAAGTCATTTTATAGGTGTGTGAAGAGAGGATATTTAAGAGGTCTTTTTCTATTTTATGTTCTTTTCTCTGTTTCCTTTTAATATCAGAATATGTTGCTTTCATAATAAGTGCAAAATCATGTATGTCTTCCTTTTGAAAGCTGTATGTTTTTAAAGTTTTTAGGTTAATATATTGTATTTGTAGCCCATTTTTCTCTCTCCTTTCTAAAAATAGTGGAGTTCTGTTATACAGCAATTTGCTACAAAAAGGTAAAGAAATGAGGATGTTAACCAGAAGAAAATAACTTCATAAAAATAAAATGAAAGCAAAAATACATGCCACTGATTCCTGAGTAATTGCTAAAATGATCAGATATCTGGCTCTGTAATTCCTGTCAAGTAATACAAGGAAGAAAATAGTATCAGCTCAAGAATCATTCATTGGTAAATAAAAAATGAGCTGCTTGCCAGGTGTGGTGACATGTACCTGCACCTGAAATCCCAGGACTCTGGGAGGCTAAGGCAGGAGGATTACAAGTTCAAGTCCAGCCTGGGCAAATTGATGAAGACCCTGTCACAAAAATCAAAGAAAGATGGGGATGTGTCTCAGTGAGAAGACCCTGTGTTCAATCCCCACCATCACAACAACAAAAGAGTTGCTCAGGAGGTACATTCTATGGACTCTAAGAATTAAAAAGAAATATTTCCTGTGATGACTTGTAAAAAAGATGCTATGTGCCATGGTTTATATGATTTCAACAACTTTCCTACACTTTATTAAATATGAAATAACTGTGACTATTTCTTATAACTGTGGCTGTTCCTTATAAAACTAAAGTTGATAGTCTGCTGTCAAAATGCCAGTCATTGGAAGTCTAGGGGCCTTCAAGCCCAGACAGCATTCTTAAAAGGGCCAAGTTGAGTTCTGTGTATGCTCTATTTATTGAAAGGAGCTACGTTCTCCAGCTTGAGGAGCTGAATTCTTCAGCTTGTTCTTTTTTGGTTACCTGAATTTGATTTACATGCTTTATTTGTTCCCCAGTCCTTAGGATTGAAAACTAAATTTTTATTTCAGTTTCTATCTCAAGCAATGCTTTTTGACCTGATTTGTTCCTATAACTACAGCACTCAAGCAGGTCCAATCTGATTAACTCCCAAGCTTGGCTTAGGATTCTGGAACACCAACCCAAATTCAATCTCCTTTAACTATGATGGGATCAAACCAAAGGAAAAGGAGAAGTCAGTCTTGGTATCCAGGTCTCTGATTTTCTAACATGATTACCCTACTCATAGTACAGTCTATTCACTTCTAGTTCAATGATTTCAGATAGCTATTTACAAAATGTAGTTCCGATAAACGCATGGATTGACCCATTAAAACAGACTAAGTTGCTTACCAAACATGATGTGGACATTTCAGAGTAATTTACTCACAACCTTCTCTGAATGTAGAGAGTCACACCTTTTATCTGTTGAGGTTGCTCCAAGTGTCCCTTAATAATACTGTTTTCCTGTTGTACTTATTGTTATTGCAGTTTACCTAGTAAGCAAGTATTCTTCTTGCTCTTCTGGAAACAATTTTAAATCCTTAAAATATGAAGGAAACTTTGGAGTTCTCTGTATAAGCCCATTTTTGCTTTACCAGGGAATCACTGTTACCCTCTGAGATATTGTAACTGTGTGGAGAGAATCAGGTTCTTGCCCGTGATCAGTATCCAGGGATCCATACTGTACAGAAGTTATGCAGCTCCCCATGAGGGGAATTTTTACCGCAGATAGTGAAGATCATCAAACACTAATAAATGCCCTATGTTATTTTTATCATACTTTTGAAAAGTAATAAAGAGTACAATAATGATCCTTATGTAGAATGTAGATTGAGAAACCCACACTTACATTAACAATTCAGAAACTTCCATAAACATTAACTGAAATCTCCAGTAAACCAATAGATCCACAGTTTGTGGTAAATAGAAAATTTCCCATAATAATTTATTATTCATTCCAATAGTAAATCTACCCATTCATGGACTTATTTTGTTTTCTCTGCCAAAGATAATCTTTCAAACTTCCTACTCCTAAGATTTAGTAACACTTATTTATGCTTGAGAGCTTAATCCAAAGATCATGTTTTCAATAAAGCCTTCTCAGATCTCCCAAATCTATCATAATGCTATATAGTTCTTCTTTATAGCATTTATGACATTTTAATTACAAGTTTAACTGTGTTATTTCATTAATGCCAGTATCTTCCACCAAACTATAAACCCCTGTGAAAGCAAGAACCATGTAAATTTTGTTCACATTCAGACACAATACTTGTATATTTCTTGCACAAAAAGAATTCTTAAATAAATAAATGAATCCCATATTTTTTTTCCTTTTTTCTGGTGCCATGCATCGAATTCAGGACCTTGTGCTTGGCAGGCAAGCACAGCATGAATCCCATATTTGACAAGGTTGCCAATTTTATAGACTTAGGAGTCCACTATTTATGAAGGATAGGAAAAATTCCAATTGCACAGAAATTCAAATTGAGGCAATCTTCCTCATAAGCTTTATGTTTTTAGAGTCAAGGAATTACAAATCAATTTATTTAATGTAAAAGACAGTGGAATATTAGCAGGGGTGAATATTACCTCTGGAAAAAAGGCAGAAATTCAGAAATTCAGGAGCCTTGTGGACTCTTGGGACCATACTACAATAGAAGAGTCACACTGATGCGAATAGGAAATGAAAATGAAGGCAATAGGCACTAATTTTGTACTAATTTCTGATTCCATATTATTTAATCCAGCTTAGGGTTGATGCTGTATACATCATTTAACCTTTAGTAATACATTTTAAGTATTTTGCCTCAAATGCTATGTCTCTGTTACTGTTGTTCACACAAATATAAAGTGTCACATCTCAGTTGACCTTCAGTATCTGGTATTGCACTTATTTATGACATTAAAACTGAAGAGTAAAAGCAAATATATTTCCTGATAATGCCATAATTAATTCAAAATTATCTAAGCACTTTCACAATTATAGCAGAAAATAAGAGTATGCACTGTTATTCTTAGAAAATGACAAAATTTCTTGAATGCTTCCCTTTTACTTATTATTTTTTATTTTTGGTCTTGTAAACATGGAAGCTGTAAACTGTTTCTGTTGGCATGGAATAATTTGTAAGCCAGAGTCATAAAAAAAGTGCAGTAAAAAAGAATTAATAACAGGTTATATTAATCACAGTAAAAACTGTAATCATTATTACAATATTTTAGAAAAAAAATCTACTGAGAACAATCTTGTGTTTGTTTCTAATGGCAGCCATGCATGGGGACCCCAGATTCAACTGCATTACTATTTCTTCTCTGCACTTCAGTTTTTATATGAAAACTTATATAACTCAATTAGACATATAACAGATAAATAGTATGCTTTGCATTGTATTATATATCCATTTGCTCTTTCTTTTTAGAGAAAAACATTTCTACTGCCTTAGTTAGCTTTAAGACATGACTATTGTAGCAAATGAGTAACTTTGCCAAGCAAATTCAATGTAATATTTCCCCAGAGATCCTTAAAACTGATTTGACTGACTAAAGGTTTTAGCTGGCAGAATTGAACAAGATACTCCTTTGAATGTTTGTCATTGCATCCGTTTAAAAGTCAGGCAAAGTTTCAGAGGTGTTCAAACCCATATGAACCTACTGAAAACAGCAGGAGTCTGCAGAGAAGTAATAACACACACCAGCATTGGCCGTCAACCAGTCTGGCAGCCTGTTTAATTGCTTTGGATGCTGTTTTTGTCCAAGTATTTCCTTTAAATATTTAAATGTAGTTAATTAATGAGTGTTTTGAATCTTCTATTATAAAAAAAATCTCCCTATAAAAATAAACATAAGCAAATCACAAATGATAGAAAACCAAACTGAAATACAATAATTTTTCTCATTAAATTCCCACTGGTAGTTGCTTTAGCAAGATATCACTATCACCTGTTTTATTAAACAATAGACATTGTTCAGAGAACAGCTAAACATTGTAGTATGTAACAGCATTTTCCAAGGTACTGGCCCAAGAGTAGTTTAGTATACATAGAGTCGAGCTGTGTGGAATGCAGCTGGGCATGAGAATGCAAGAAGGGGACCTAAGGCTCTGCACCAGCTTCCTCAACAGTCCTCTAAGATGTTAGAAAGGCACAGATACATTTTTGAAAGGAAGATCCAGTAGTTAGCTTTGATTATTTTTCTTAGAACAGCACAAATTTGTTCTTTATGGATCTGGATGTCTAAAGACCAAAATAGTTTTAAAGTGGTAAAAACAAAGTGTCAATAGAAGGGAATTATTGGTGGGGGCAGAGTCCAGAGCGATATCCATTGTTTGTTCCCCTCCAGCTTCAGAGGCTGGCCACACTCCTGGGCTCCTGGCTGTGTCATTCCAATCTCTGCTCTACTGTCACATCTTTAGACATTCTTCTCAGACCTCCCACCTCCCTCCTGTAAGGATCCCTATAATTCCATCAGGAGCACACAGATAATTCGGGACAGTGGCCTCATCTCTTGGTCCTTAAATTAACAACATCCACAGGGTCTCTTTCATCAGGTGAAGTAAAATTCTCAGGTTTTGAGGATTAAGACATAGACATCTTTGGGGCTACTTTCTTTTTATTGCTGAGTAGTATTTCATTGTACAAATTTACCTCAACCTGTTTATCCATTTATATGTAGATAGATGTTTACTTTAGTTACAGTGTTGGCTTATTTTGAATAAGCTTTTAAAATCTCACTTTGGAAAATATAGGAAACATGGAATGGGAGAAACTGGAGACATGATTTAGGTGCTTATTGTAATATGCCAGGCAAGAAGTAAATGATGATGCTCTGGTCTGAAACTAGTGCTGTAGCAGGAAAGATAGAAGAAATGAATTTAAGAAAATTTTATAAATAGATACAATTGGACTTGTTAACTCACTTAATTTTATGACATAAAATAACTTATATTACATGTATTTGTGAAAAATATAACTAAAAATCTGTAAATGTCTGGACTCCTAAGGTAAATTTAGAGTCTACAATTTTGTTGCCCTGCAGTCATTCTCATTTTTAGTTTATTTGAGTGGCAGGAAATTTAAAATATTATTTTAAAAAATAATTTTTTCAATATTCATTTACAGATGACATTTTTAGTATTGTTATGTATAAATAACTATGTCACTACATTAATCTTAACAAATGCTTTTTGATTGTGAATGTATAGGTAGATATATTTTACTCCAGCTCAATAACCTGGATAACCAGGCCAATAACCAACAGTTAATTTTTGTTGATTGATTTTTTTTTTTTAGTTATTTGTTAATTTAAATTGGTTTTCTCAACTCATTTAAAAATGGTGAAAAGTAACACTTTAATACTTCAAACTATTTCCTCTTAGGAGACATCATAAATGCTAATGAACTTTCTTTTTCCATTCTCTCTCTTTCTCTCTCTCTTTTCTTCTCTTTTCCCCCTTTTCTTTCTTCTTGTCTTCCTGCTTCTTTCCCTCTTTCATAAGCTGCTATTACCAGGCTATTCAGCTTTGAGTTTCTTATCAATTATTTCTCTACTCATCCATTCCTATGAATACTTTAAAAAATAGCATAGATGTTTGTGTATGGTAACAGCATTGTTTTACCTTTTAAAGTTTTTGAAAAATTGCCTAAAGCTTTTTTTCTTTTATTCTCCCTTTCTTCAGTTAAATTTTCTCTTTAAAATCTACTGTGGACTTTTACTTCATTTTTTCCTTTCTGGTGCTGGGGATCGAACTCAGGACCTCATGCTTGTGAGGCAGGTGCATTGCCACTGAGCTAAATCCCCAGCCCTTGGTCTTTTATTTCTGATTAAGTTTCTGTGCATATAATTTACCAATTCTCAGGCAGCACTGTGCATTTGGTATACCTCTTGCACACTACAAAACAAACATATAGAAAAAAGAAAAGAACAGCACCAACTATAAACATCTCCTAATCTAGTCAGGCATGGTGTGCACGCCTGTAATCCTAGCACTTGGGAGGCTGAGGCAGGAGGATTGCCATGAGTTTGAGGCCAGCCTGGGGTCTATAGTAAGTTCAGGGCTAGCCTGAACTACATAGTGAGACCCCGTCGCAAAAAAAAAAAAAAAATCCTCCTATCTTTCTTTTGCTTGTTCCCTTCTAAAAGTTCCTATTCACTAGAATGGTTGTTCCTATGAACCACTCCTAACTGGACCAATTCTTTAATTTTTCATTTTCTTAAAATTTAGGAAATGTGTTATCATATCAAGGTGTAAATGTGGTATAAAAACAGAGTATATGTGTGTGTTTTTTATATATTTTTATTTTATGTATGCATATTGGGTGTGTGTTTATTTTTATAACCTGTTGGTCCATACATTAATTACTATGTGTTTGTTTTATTATCTAACCTTTTTCTTTTATCATCATCTTGTCACTTAGTATTGGAATAGTGATAAAACAGTAATTTTCCCTTTCCATGACACAGTAACTTTTACTTCTTTCTAAAAGAATATTAAGACCAACCACTTACAGATCAATGCTCAAAAGACTTTTTCGTAGTGCTTCAACATGCTCTATCCCAAGTGACCTATATATAGAAGGGTTTTAAGTTGAATAGACCTAGGATTGTTATGTTTCAGAAAGATGTCTCTGGTAGTATGTATCTTAGAGGAAGAATAGGCATTCAGCAAAACTGAAGCTAGAGGCATCCACTTGGGACATTGTGACAAAATTCCAGAAGTGGCAGAATAAAAATGACTGTTACTAATAGGCGGGATTAGTTCAGTCTTTGTAATCAATTAGAAAAAAGATGGTTGGATGCAGAATATAGCAGAGATGAAGTCTTACAGCTTGTACTCAGCCATCTGGTTGGATAATGGTACCATTGACCAGGTCAGGCAAATAAATTCCTGACTTTATCTGTGATAATACAAATAAAAATGTTCAGTAGATAATTTTTATCATCACCATCATCACTATCATCATCATCATCGTCGTCATCATCTCTTCAGCATTACTATTGATTTACTAGACCTGGTACTCCTAGAAATTTATACAGGTTACATCTCAATTCTTCTACTAGTTGAAGAAGTATATACTCTTATCTTTATATGTATACATGCAGATATGGGAACTGGTACTTCAAAAGGTTATAGAACTTACAGATTCACCCAGATGAAAGCCAGAGTGCTTTTGCTTCCAAAGTTCAGGTTCTTTTGATACTTCATATTTCAATATGCTTGTAATACGCCATAGTTACATTTGTTTTGAGGAATTGGTATGTGTGTATAGCATTTATTTATCATTTTTGATCATTTTATCTTCTCTCTCTTCCTTCCTGCACTTTTCTTGTTGCTTGAGGCCTTTTCATTTTCATCAAGTCTACCTCTTTTTTCTTACAATCTCTCCTTTATTTTACTCTTTTATTTATTTGTGTTTTAGGTTTCTTGTATGAGAGAAACATGTAATATTGAACTTTCTGAGTCTGGATTATTTCAAAGAATATTATGGTCCTAAGTTCCATCAATTTTTCTGCAAATAACATGGTTTCACTCTTGTTTATGGCTGAACCAGTACTCCATTGTTTATATATACCACATCTTCTTTACCATTCATCTATTGATGGGAATCTAGGCTGTTTCTAGAGCTCACCTATTGTGAGTTTTGCTGCTATCACTATAGTATGATGTCTTTAAATCTTTTGGGAATATATTCAGGAGAAGTATACCTGGGTAAACTGGAGTTTGTATTTTTTAGTTTTGTTTTTTTCTTTTTTGATGAATCTCCATACTGATTTCTGTAGTGGTTGTACTAATTTACATTCATATCAACAACAGAAGAGTTCCCTTTCCTCACATCCTTGCTAGCATTTGTTGCTGTTTGTTTTCTTGACGATGGCCATACTGATGAATTTCCCTAATGACAATGATCATTTGTATTTCCCTAATGACAGTGATCATTTTTATGTACTTATTGGTCATTTGCAATACTTCTTTGAGAAACATACATCTGTTACTCATTTTCTGATTGGGTCACTCATCTGGGGGAGGTTAATATTTTTGAGTTTATATATATTCTAGAATCAGCCCTTTATCTAGAAGAGTAGCTGGCAACATTTTTTCCTATTATGTAGGTTGTCTCTTTCCTCTATTGATTTCAGGAATTTAGGAGAATGAGAGAATTATATAGATTGGTTTGGAAGTTACTACCAAAATACAATACCCACTAACAAGAACACCAAAGAAGGGCTATCAGTGGATAAGGAGCTCAAGGAGGACTCCTGGGAAATACCATCATTTAAACTAAAGGTGGGAGAAAAGGAGCCAGAGATAGACTCTGAGGTGACATTTGAACCCTGTGCTTTTCTGGCAAAACAGATTTTGTGTTCACTTGAAACATAAAATCTTTGTGTTCACTTGAAACATAAAATCTGGGCAAAGGACAGCTTATCTTGAATGTAAAAGAAAATAAGATTTCTGCTATGATTTGTTTAATAGTAAAAGAGCAAAGATCTTTGGACATTTCATTAAGTTACGTAGGTTGAGTGTTTATTAATTAACATCAGAAAGGCAAAAGTCCCAGATGCCAGGAGCTTCCTGTATTACCTGGCAAAAGAGAATAGTTTTGGACTTTCACTTCACATCAAATGTGAAATAAAACTTTAGATGTTGCCCCATAGTATGGTTCTTTAATTAATCTCATTGGATACTAGTCAAAGAACAGTAATCATAGCTTCAGATTAGAAAACATTAAGGTTGAAGTTTATTCTTTTTGTGTCCCTCTGGGTAAATACTGTCTTTGCTTTAGGTTAGTCCCCTGTATTTGAGAAAGGGAGGAGGGAATTATGTATTTGAGATGATTATAGGTATAGGCATAAACTGTGAAAACTATTAGGACAAGAAAACCCAGTCTTGCCATAAACATTTACCTTGTGTGAAGAAAGGGTGCAGTTTCCTGGTTCTTCTTCTTTTTTTTTTTTTTTACATGCAATATTACTTTGCATCCTCCAATTACTTTTATTTTTTTAATGGATAAATCAAATCTGGTGGTGAGGGAAGTGAAGCAGTCTATTACTTTCCATAAATACCACCACTCACAGGTTGTAACGCTATTATCTAAAAAGTCTTTCCAAAGTTTTAAATGAATATTGTCTCTGAGTTATAAGAATCCTTTTTTGGGGGTAGTTAAAGTTCCCTTCTAGTATATATTAGAATTTTTCACTATTCATATTTCATTTTTTAGTCACGTGTGTGAAAAGAATTGATGTGATAACATTTGCAATAGTACTGTGGAAATAGATCTGTTAGTGTAAGTAATGTGGAGATGTGGAGAAGTAGAGAGAAAGGACATTACCTGAAAAACCCTGGTTTCACCAACCCTAAATCCTGCTTCTTATGTAACTGGTATTAAAGGAACAAGGTTATCTTAGGTTACTTTTGACTTTTTAATTTCAAAACATCTTTTTGAGTAATTTAAGAACATCTTGTTTCCTTGAAAGTAGTGGCATAAAGAACTAGTTTTCAAAAACATACAAAGCTGAATTGGAAGTGAATGTAAAGGCCATGGCTGCTTGATTCTGTCATCATCTATTTTTCTGCTTATATACTTTCATTACTTTGATTTAGAGATGCAGATGGGTTATTACACCAGTATTTTAAAATTAATTCTCTCCTCTTCATTTCTGAAATGTGTTTTGTTGAACCATCTTTCTAGGTAAAAGTTGTTCAGTATTTCTACCTAATAGAATCTCATGCCCCTCTGAGCCTTGGAGAAGAAAAAATTTTCATCTTTTTTTCTTCCCGATTTTTGGCTCAATGCAGGCTTCTGCAGGGCTGGAGTGGCAAATCCCACTCTTGCATCTGGTGAGCTGTACAGTTAGCAGTCCCGATGATGCTCTCCACTACTTGAGTGACAGCCCCAAATGTGAGCATGGCCTTAAAACAAGATGATGCCATGTGACCACCAGATTGCTTCAAGATCTGCCTAGTCATCCCCCTGGCTGTGGCAGCCTTTAAAAATCTGTGTCATCTGGGTACAGAGAATGGAAAGAATGTTCTCTTGATCTTGGTTTAAATTTTTGGAATTTTCCCTTTGAAATTTAACTTGAGAATTAGAATTAAACTATTTTATGACTTGAGTCCAGGCCAAATATTGTTTGTATTTTTTTTATTGTAACTCCCCTCCCAAAGAGTGTATTTTCCGCAGAGATAAGAGGGAATAAGAAATGAAGAAAAGGAAATACATGTAGCATTTCAGCCCCCAAAGTGTGCCTTTGGCGATTGATTTGCTGAGTAGCTGCTTAGACACGGCCACTTTGTCCATAGGAATATCTGAGGATGAGCAGACAGTCTTACAAGTGCCTCTTTGCAATTGAAAATTGTGAGAAGAGAGAATAGAAAATGAAAAATCCTTCCATTTTCATCAAGGACAACTGTATTGTCACTTCCTACGAGTTAGGAGGAGTCTTCCCTGATCTGTGCTACCCAAGAAGACAAACATGAAAATGTTTCCTATCAAGAGTGTCGCTTCTTTTCTCATATCCTTCTTTACTAGGTGCTATTTAGATGTTAACTTTATTGCCATTTAGATGTGCATACTCCCTGAGATCAAACTCACTCAGCAAGCTTTAATTAAATATTAATGGGCAGAATAAATACTGTTCCATGTTTTAACATTTAACAAAGGGGAGAGGAAGTAAACAGAACTAAGTTTTATTAACACATTACTTGGCATCCAAATTGTTTGTGCATATATATGTATATATGATTTTTAAATGATTAAGATAATAAATTTTATGTTATGTATATTTTCCCAGAGTAAAAAATTGGGAAGAGATATGATTTTAACTAATCAATTCAAAACTAGAAAGTTAGTAATAACCTTTTCCCTGCAAGAAACTTGCTGATTCATAATGGACCATTTTTTTTCAAATTAAAAATAATTTTCTGCAAAGAAAGACCATGCTGTGCTTCTCTTACATATCATTCTCTGTTGTAAATCCTTTAATGGTGTTCCAGTGTTCCCAGGATAATGTTCAGTACCTAGAGGAAGGTCTTTAATCCATCTGTATTCTCCAGCCACAGGTCTGTCCAGCCTTTCCTTTCCCATCCCTGCCCGACCATTTCTACTCTGCCTCCTTCACTTCCTCCCCAGTGACTGCTCCATGGAGTATTTCTGGGACTGAAGGGAGCCTGTGGTCTTAGGGAAGGTGGGAAAGAAATTTGGGACAGGGAGATCAGATAGGAGGGTTGTTTGGTCCTAGAAGGGCTCATGAGTAACAGTACAGATAGAGCCAAAGAGAGAAATGAATCAGAGGTGAGGAACTGGTGGGATTCGTGACTAATTTGCTAGAAGATATGAAGCATGGTAGGTAGTCAGCAATAATTCTGAGGTTTCTAGTTAGACTACAAAAATGGAAGGATTACCTTTAAGCACAGTAGGAGGGAACCAAGCATGAAATAAATTTTGGGATGCAGGTAATGAAAACAAGTTTGCCTTTTCTCCCTTGATGGCAAATTTGAAAATGTGTGTGTATGTATATGTGTGTGTGTGTACATTTGTGAATATATATATGCATGTGTACATTTGTGAATACCCAATATATCCACAAAAATACTAAATTATATTCAAATACTTAAACTGTCCTAATTAGGTCATATATATACTTTTAGCCTGGTACCTTTTATGGACTGTAATATGAAACATCATTACGTTAGTATTTCTACTGTAGCATAACAAATTATAACAATATCTTAAAATAACACACATTATTTCAGTTTTTATGGGTCAGAAGACTACATATGGCTGAGGTGAGTTGTTTATTGCCTTACAAGGCTTCAATCATGGTGGTGACCAGGGTTGGGGGTCTCATTTGAGGATCTAGCTCATTTTTCAAATTCACATGGTCGATGGCAGAATTAATTCCCTTATAACAATAAAATTAATGGAAACGTCCTTCTTTAATGTCAGCACAAGAAAGACCTTGACTCCTAGACCCTAAAGGGCCCACCTACTTAGGCCAGGCCCACTTAAGATAACCCACTTTTGGGTTAATTTAAAGCAAACTGATTAGTGCTTTAATTAAATCTGAGTAATTCTTCATTTCTGCCATATTCAGTTGATTAAAAGCAAATTACTGGTCCTGACCTTTCTTAAGATCAAGGGATAGTATAAAGACATGATTTACTTGGGGGTGGGATCCATAATAGAATTGTGCTACCACAACCATAGTCTATATTTATGTAGTTATGTACAAGTGTTTATGTGTGTAGATAAATTAAAAGAATAAATCACATATGTCCAAAAATAAGGAGTAATTACACAACTCTTGCCTCTTACTTGGACTATTTTTCCTGATGTTTCTCCAGGGCCTTCTTCTCCCATTGGTAGATCTTTACTCTACTGTCCTGGCTTCACCTTTCTTAGGTGGGAAAACATTAGAGTTGCTCTGGAATGTATATTTCAATACAATTTCCCAGTCTAGCAGCAGTGGTGAGCCGCCTTCAGCAAATCATTTGTGATCCAGAATGAACTTCAGCAGTTTGGAGTGAGGCTATGGTCCACACACGTGATGCCTCCAGCCTGAATTTTGTACTGGAAATGTATCAATAAGGTAAATATAGACTCTTCTTGACTGCGTTTTTAAAATTTTTGTGTGATGTTCAGCATTCCTGCAGTGGAACAAATAGATGTGACCCATTCCTTGTTTTCGATATCTTTACCAATGTCAAAACAGAAGAATCAGCAATGAAATTGTTACATGGGCTTACTTTTTGAGCTCCTGTTGAGATATTAGGAAGTCTTCTGGAGTACAAGGTGTAGTTAGCTTTGTTACATGTATATTGTTTTCTATATGTCATTCCATAAAAGGATTAAAGATGGTTTAAGGATAGATTTTAGTTTGATATAAACAAAATGTATCATTAGAATAAAGCAAAGAAGAGAAAGCACAAGAGTCACCCATAGACAGTGCCATTGAACTCAAGTTTTTACTCTAACAGGCAAGGTTGGGCCAATGTGGCAATTTAATTTGTTCTCATTAAGGCAAAAGAAGAAAAGTATCTGTTTCTTGGGGAAAATCATGTGCTCTGGGGCACTATATTATAACATTTTTTCCATGTCAGACTCTATGAGAAATTCTAGATAATAAAATAGACCTTGTCCTAATAGCATGTTGGCAACAGATCCAGACACATCTATAATGGGACTTGTTTTTATAACGCCTTTGTTAGGAGCTTGAGGCTAGAATATTGAAGTTAAACTCAGAGCAGATGATTCAAGTACTCAGTTACTATGGTCCCTGTACAGTTTTGATACGTAACTGACGGTTGGATAAAACTCTTTGAATCAGAAAATTCGAGGGACAGTAATATCACTTAGATATCTTAGTTAATCATCCTAAGAAATCACTTCTCTCTGAAGTTTTTGATAGCAGGCAGCGTGAAACCACTGAGCTAAATCCCTGGCCCATTAGGAAGGAAATTTTGAGGACCCATATGTTATATCAAACATGGCTGATTGAGGTCAAGGAATTCTTTGAACCTCAGACAAGTAGGTGTAAGGTCCACTTCCAACTGGACATTGTGAGGAACTGACCATTCATCTTGCTTCTACTAATCATACCAATAAAACCACCAAATGGTTGTCGTACTTGTCAATATCTTTCTGTTGCTGTCAGGCAGCTCATATGCAAATACCCTTACTATTGGCATTAAATAATCTATGTGGCTTGAGCCTTGCCTATACTGTATTCATAGATCATCTTGTAACCTTTTAAAGTATAAAGCTTTTTAGGGCTCAGGATTTATCTCAGTGGTTCTGCCGCCTGCCTCGCAAGCTCAAGGTCCCGAGTTCAATCCTGGTACCAAAAAAGAAAGTATAAGGCTTTATAAACTGATACATAAATTATAAACATTGTATATATTAATGAAGTAGCATGGTGTTTTTAATATATGCATACATTGTACAATGTTTAAATCAGGTTAAAGATAAATATATCCTCAAACATTTATCACTTCCTCATGATAAAAACATTCCAAATCCTTTGTGGCTTCTTGAAATAGCCATTATCACTATCTCTAATCACCCTTCTGTGCAGTAGCATGTTAGACCTTTACTCTATGATCTCCCTATTCCCTTCCTATCCAATTTCTGGTAATCAACATTCTACTCTTGACTCCTATGGGATCAACTTTTTTAGATTCCACAGAAGAGTGAAATAATGCAGTATTTGTCTTTCTGTGCCTAAATAATTTCATTAATTATAATGTGTCCATTAATATCAACCCATTTTTAGCTTTATCCAGGATTTCATTCTTTTTGTGGCTGAATAGTATTCCATTTTGTGTATATACACCAACTTTCTTTATTCATTTATCAGTTGATGGACACTTATTTTATTTTTTACTTCTTGGTTAGTGTGAATATAGAGCTGCAGTGAACATGGCATGCAGACTTCCTTTGGATATACAACCAAATATATAGTAGTGGGTTTGGTGGATCATATATTAATCCTTTTAGAGTCTTGTCCAAAAACTTCTTGTCCATTCCAATATCCTGAAGCATTTTCCCTATGTTTTCTTCTAGTAGTTTCATAGTCTTGGGTCCTGCATTTAAGTCTTTAATCCATCCTGAGACTGGTGACAGAAGTCTAGTGTCATTCTTCTGCTCATGGATATACAATTTTCCCAGCACCATTATTGAACAGACTGTTCTTTCTCTAATGCAGATTCTTAGCTTGTTGGTCATAAATCAGTTAGCTGCTGATATGTGGTTTATTCTAGGTTCTCTGTTCTATTCCATTGGTTTAGAATGCTTTTATTTTTCTACCATGGTGTTTTGATCATTCCAGGTTTATAATATATTTTGAAATCAGTAGCGTAATGCTTCTTGGGTTTTGTTTTGTTGTTTTACTCAAAATGGCTTCAGAGCATTCAGGGAATTTTGGACAGGGGAGTGGCACACAGATTTTTGGATTGTTTTTCTATTTCTGTGAAGAATATCATTAGTATTTTTTAAATTAATTTTATTGGTACACTTTAGGAATACAATTCGTTTACATTTATCATTGGGTGTTTGTATATCATTAGTATTTTGATACAAATTGCATTGAATAGGTAAATTGCTTGGGCAATATGTGCACTTTAACAATATTGATTCTTCTAACCCATGAATACAAGATAGCTTTTCTTTTTTGTGTGTCCTTTTCAATTTCTTTCAACAATATTTCATAGTTTTCACTATACTGTAGAGATCTTTTATTCTGTGGTTAAATTTATTCCTAAATTGTAGGTGTTGTATATAGGATGCTTTTTTGACTCTTATTTTAGATACTGGCTATTGGTATATAGGAACGTTACTGGTTTTTGTATGCTGATTTTGTATCTTGCAATTTCACTGAATTCATTTACTAGTTTTAGTAGACTTTTTGGGGTGGAGTCTTCAGGGTAGTCTGCATATAAGATCAGGTCATGTGCAAACAGTGGCAATTTGACTTCCACTTTTCTAACATAGAGATTTTTTAGTCCTATCTATTGCTTGATTACTCTGGCTAGGACAAATACTATGTTAAATAAAAGAGATGAAAGTGGGCATGTTTATCTTGTTCCAGATCTTTTAAGGAAAACTTTCAGCTTTTCCCATTTAATATGTTACTAGCTGTTGGCTTATCAAGTGTAACCTTTATGTGGAAATACATTCCTTCTGTACCTAATTTGTTCAGCATTTTTATCATGAAGTAATGGCGAATTTTATCAAATGCCTTTTTTCACCTATTGAGATGATCAGTTGGTTTTCATCCTTCATTTTGTCGATTCAGTGTGTTACATTTATTGACTTGCATATCTTCAACTCTTGCTTCCTCAGTCTTGTCATTGGTCTCTGTGTTTTGACAACATTGAACTAATTTCAGCACCTAGAACCTACCATATGCCCTCAGCCCCTGAATGTGCTATTTTCTCTGCATGGAAGAATCCTCAGTCCTACTGTCACTACTAACTCCTACATTTCCTTAATATCTCAGCTGAAATCTTACCTCTGAGAAAATGTGTCTGATTCCCCGGAACTTGGCAGGTGGGCCTTTATGGGTTTTTAGAGCTTACTAATGTTTTATTTCATCAATGTTAGTAATTTATGAGACTTTTTGATTAATTTTGATCAGCCAAACTGTCAGTGCCATGAAGACAAGTTTCAGGCTTTTTTGCTGACCAACGTATCAGTGGACTAGAGTACAACAAATTAGCATAATGTACATTCAATAAAAAATATGCTGAAGCCAGATATGGTGGCATATGTCTGTAATCTCAGCATTCTGGAAGCCTGAGGTAGGAGGATCACAAACTAAAGCCCAGGTGGGGCAATTTAGCACCTTAGTGAGACTCTGTCTCAAAATAAAGAAGCGCCGAGGATGGAGCTCAGTGCAAAGACCCTGGGTTCAATCGCAAGTTGTGGGCAGGTTGTCAAAGGTTAAATCATGGTTACTTATTGCCACATTAATAACTTTCATTAACTTTTTATGGGTTTCAACTCATAGAAGCTAAAGTTCCCATTCTACAGAGACTAAATAATGTCTACAGAGACTGATAATGTCTTAATAAGTTTAGGACAGATAGGGAAATGGTTTGAAATTTCTCAAAATAGTGTATTGGAGCTAGATTTTTATTTTTAAAAGTTAATCATATTGAGCCTGTGTTGGAAACTATACTGCATAAAGAACCTTTTGCTAGTATTGTTCCATTGGAGAATTAAACTTGGTATACAGTCATTCCTAGAATATGGGTTTTATCCAGCACCATTGCTTTCTCTGAGCTGTATGAGCCTGTATGTTATGACAGGCCAACATTACTAATGGAATTGGAAGGTTCTGGAAAGTGCAAGTAAAGATGATTTTTTTCTATAATGGCTAGTCATTTGTAATGTTTTATTTTTATTCTGACCACTGGATTTTGCAGCATGGACCCTTTTTCAGGGTTCTGTAAGAACCTGTATATTGTCGTGACAATAGCAACATGTCATTTACCTTCATTGTACATTTCTCATGGGAGCTCTCCAGACAACACATAACATGACATGTGTCATGTTGCAACAGACCAAGTACAGAAGCAGATATGAGAATCCAGGTGTCTTCTATTCAGCTTCCAAAAATGGAAAATAGTGTCAATCTTTGCAGTTTTGGATTTTTAAAAATGGTTATATTTTGCAAAAAAAAGAGCTCTTTCTTTTGTTTTTTGAAAATGAAATAAATATTTTAAAATTTCTCAGTTTTAAAATGGCAAATATTTTACATAAACAAATTTCCTCAGGTCTTCACTAATTTTTAAGAGCAAAAAGAATTCCTGAGTCCAAGATGTTCAAGAACTTATTTTGGAGCCATTTCATGGACAGATTTATCTGACTTTGCAATTTAAGTAATTTAGGTATCTCCCCCACCTCATCTTTTGTCAAGATTGTTTAGTTAATTGGGTTGAATAGCTAGTAGAGACACATAAATAAAAGTCTCTTTGGTATTAAGAGATTCTCATGAGCAGTAAGTCCTCTGCTTCTTACTTCTCCAGTTCTCTTTTCTGGAGGTAACTGTCACTCTTGTATTTCCTGATAGGGAACTTTCATGTGTTTACACAAGTTCTAGGAAACTATCTACACTATTCTGTTTCTTCCTTATTCCCCTTAATGGCAAAGCAAGGAGTCTGATCCCTATCTGCACGTATGTGCCACAGTCCTTTAAACAATCGGAATGTATTCCATACACAGATGAGGCACAATTGCCTCTGTCTTCCTTTAGAAATCTAGGTTGTTTCTCATCTTTTACTTCAGCCCACAGTGTTGTGCTGACTACCCTTTTGCTTAATTATTTGTACATATAAAGTCAGCGTATATGTTGAATAAATAACTAGAGATGGAATTCCTAAGTGACTAGAGTTGTGTATTTTCAAGTTTGGTGGATGTTACTAAATTGTCCTCCTAAACATTACATCAAATTTATCCCCCTGCAACTATTTCTACTTATTTTCAGTGTATTTAAGAATATAGTACATTATAAAACATTTAACACTTGTCATTCAGATGAGTGAAAAACAGTGCCTAATTCTATTTTTATTTTTTCATATTTATCTTCTTTTTCATTGAGCCTTATTGGTTTCCAAAAATGTGTCCTAATATCATATCCAATGTCCTTGAATCCATGCCAGGTTGCAGAAGTGCGCTCTTCAAGATCTCTTTCCCTGGCTTTAGAGGTCTCATCTCCCACCTCTCATTTTGTACCCGTCACTCTCTTCACTCCTCAGTGAAAGTCAGCTTCAGTTCTTATCCTCTGATATCAGAAAAGTCCTTAGGATTTCAGTTATAGGTGACCTGTGCCATCTAGTCTGACTTCAGTTTGTAAATTGTGTTCAAAGAGTGGAACTTGCCTTTATTTTTTACTTTGAGAATTTGTATGTGCTCAGGAGGACTTTAAGATTAGGAGATGCTGCTTAGTTAGTCTCTGGGGGGAATCATAATTAATGAAGAACTTTGTGTCTGATGGAAACCTTCATCTAACAAATCATCCTAAAACCTCATTAGCTACTGTGTACTCCCCATGGATCCTGTGAAAGAGACACTTGATTAAGCAGATCGTGACCACCTCAGTTTTGTCTGTCAGACATGCCCCAGGGACTCCTCAAAATCAAGACAGTTTCAAAGGAAAGAGTAACTGTATTTTAGAGATATTTCTAATATCACAGCTTTGCCATATTTGTATGAACTGTCTTATATAGATTTATATTATAATCAATTGATGCCTTCTGTATTCTAGGTTTTATTCATGATGGAATGAGCAATTTCTCCTTTGACTCTGTTTATTTCAAAATACTTTTGGAAATTGGAGTAGATAAGAAAAAGCATTTCTTATCTGTTATGGAAGCACCATTATTCCTTTATAGTGTATGGTGTTTGGCTTTTAATACTTATGTCTCAGCACCAAAGCAAAAATATCGGTGAAACATTAAAGTTTGATCAAAGATAACTCAGATAATAAATTTTTGGCAGTACTGGGACTTGAACCACAGGAGCACTGAGCTATATCTTTAGCTTATCCCCTCATCCTTTCTTTTAATTTATTTTTATTTTTATTTTTTGGTACCGGGGATCGAACTCGGGACCTTGTCCTTGCGAGGCAGGTGCCAGAACCACTGAGCTAAATCCCTGGCCTCCCTCATCCTTTCTTTAAACTTTATTTTGAGACGGGGTCACCCTAAGGGGCCCAGGCTGGCCTGGAATTTTTCTTCCCACCTCAGCCTACATAATAAGATTCTATGTAATCAGAAAGCAAAATAAAGCACAAAAAGTGATAAATGAGTCCTATTTGCTATAAATTTGAAGAACTTATTCTGGAAGTTGCCCATTGTTGCTTAATTCAAGTTCCTATAAACAAATAGTACAACTGATTGAGGACATAATAGAAATTAAAACTAGAATTATTGATTTAATATGCTGTCTTATTCATATACTTCCTGCACAATAAATTATTAGTACACTACATTTTAATATTACCTTGGAAGTTCAGCATATAAAGAACTCAGAGAAGTCCTGGTGATCTAACAGTGCTAGACACAATTGCTCTAGCAATAATTATGTTAGAATGGCTCAAGTTGAATTCCCTGTTTTTTGTTTATTTGTAATATTGGGCATCAGACCTTGGGGTGCTCTACTTCTGAGCTATATCCCCAACCCCCTTTTAAATTTTGAGGCAGAGTCTTGCAAATTTGGGTAGGACTTGGTCCTTCTGCCTCAGCTTCACATCCTGCATCAGGTTGGATTCTCTATACCACATACTTAGAAGTTCTGTGGTTTACTGTCCCTTTTTTTCCCTCTAATTCTAAATTTCCTCATATGTGGTAATAGCAAACTCTATGTTGGAGTGAGAGACTTAAAGCAGGTAATTCATTTCAAATTGTAAGTCATTATTGGATAAATAACAACTTATCCTCATTTTACTCTAGTAAGTGGCCATTATCTAAAATGGGCTATGAGAAAAGAACATCAGATTACTAAATACACATAAAAATTCAAAGACCTAACAGTTTAAATAGAATGTACTATTTTGTTTCAAAACAAAGAATGATTTATGAAGCATCAGTCAGAATGTCTTGATGACATTTCTTTCCAACCTAGCATTTAACTGCTGCTGTTGGGCCTGGACCCAGGTTATGCATTCTTCTTGGCTGTACAAAAGGATATAGCAGTAGTCCTGGGTGAAACCAGAGGAAGAGACCTCAGGGGCTCCTCTGTCTTCCCGTTATCAGATTTTACCTTAACTGGGATTTAATCGAGGGTATGTAAATCGCATTTTAGAGCCTTTGAATTATTGTGACTACTTGTACTATATAAAAGAATCGTCACGATACATGTGTCATTTATAAATATACTTCTTTTTTAAAAAATAAAGGAAGAGGATCCAGGGATTGGTGGAAGGGTGAGGGAGGGAAGGGCAAGGGGATGAAAAAAGAAATTCAGATTTGTTATGTACGTGTACAAACTTCCCACAAGGAATGCAAACATTATGTACTGCGCACATGTAGTACATAAACTAAAAAAATAGGAGTAAACTGATATCTTCTAAATCAAACTAGCTTTTATGTTTTATCTACTGAAGAATCCTAAGGAAATGTTTTGCACATAAATTGTTTCCTTAAGTTTTAAAGGCGACCTAGTTTGAACATTGAACATTGATCTTCATTTCTGTATCTTACAAATTCACCTCCCAGAAAGAAATGCAGAGAGTGCCGGGCTATTTCACAGAAAGTCACGGCTCACTGCTGTTTCCTGATAACAAGGTGGTTATTGTTCTTGGCTAAGCCTACCCCAGAGAGAGTGTTAGGTGACCTGGAGTGAGGCCTCCCAAATCTCAGGCCACTCAACAAGAATGTTTGTTGCTGTGCTGGGCACTGCTTTCAAGCAGTGTGGACCTCTCAGCATCCTGCCCTGCTCTCACTGGGTCCACTGGAGGACGTAGTGAAGTGAGGTCATGTATTAAAGTGTGCCAGAGAGTCCTCTCTGCGGTCCCTACCTTTCCTGTGGCACAAAGGAAGCAGCCCCACGGGGCACGGCTGCAATGACTGTACAAAGGGCAGGCTCTGCAGGCATCCGAGGGTGAAAGGTACTGCCAGTCTGTTGGGTTTGTTATTCCCATGGAGCTACACAGGAAATAACACCACCAAAAATAACACATTCAAACCCAGAGGCCAATCTGCTGTATGCATTCACAGACACACGTCACAGGTTCTATACATATACACAGCTGTTTAGGAAGCACATTGAAATACCTCTTAGCCCTGCAGTTAATTATTAGCCAACATTGAATAATCATCTGTGAGAGGATAGAAGGGCAAGTGAAACATGAAGTAGAACTAGTTTATTTTTAGAAAGGCACTACTTTAAAGTGTTGATTGATCGGACAGGTGTTTAAAAGCATTTGTCAGAATCAATTCACAGGAAATCTCTTTCACATTCAGGTTACAGCAATAGAAAGAAAAAATAGCCTACACATTTACAATTTCAGTTGCAAAAAGTCATATTTTTGGACTTGTGTGGGTATCAGAAAATATTAGATTACACTCGATCCAATTAAAGCTTTTTAATTCTGTCAGGTTTTAGACAATCAGGTGACCACTGTTCAGCATCCTCTGGCCTTAAGGGGCTTTATCTTATATCAGACATCTAAGGGGAATGCCCACCTGCACATCCCCCTGAAGCCTGTGGCTCCCCTGCTTGAACCATGAGGTTATTGAAAAGAAAGCAAATCCTTTTCTGAAGAGCCTCCAAGAGGAAGATATTTCAGTTAATTTCAGCTCCCCGCCAGCTCAAAAGAATGATGCTGTGCAGTGTGCTGTTCTCCTGAATGCTCCACGCAGAGCTCTGTTCCGTGACTCAGCCTGCCTGGGAGCCAGTTGGGGTTTTGAAGCTGCAGCATCTATTTCATCCTTGAAGTTCTTTTAAATTTCATCAATGATATAGAGGGATATTTTTAAAACAATGTTTTTTTTTCAAGACCAGTCAAAAGCTTTCCCTAGTCACAATGCTGAAACCATCAGAAACATAAGTTATGTAGAAAACAAATTCCAAACTAAAAAGCAGTCTGACACATCTACCATCATTATTTCCAATAGGACTTGGGTCCATGGATAGAGATCATTACCTGTATTAAGAATCATGCACAGGGGCCGGGGATTGAGCTCAGTGGTTTCACTGCCTGCTGTGCAAGCACAAGGACCTGAATTCGATCCCTGGTACCAAAAAAAAAAAAAAAAAGAAGAAGAAGAAGAAGAAGAATCATGCACACTTAGACGATAAATTTAAATTCAAATGATCCCTTTGAGAACCCAGTAAGGAGAGTTCAGCATCTCTATTTCTAGAAAAAGAGACCACTTTTTACTTTTAAAACAATGATACAGAAGTTAGTCTAGTAAGCATAGTAACCCAAAATAGATGCCCAGCTTAATCTCAAATTATTATTCACACTTTTCCCTTGCCCTTTCTGTTCCAACAGCACAGGCACTGTAAGCTTTTTATTTGGTATTACCCAATTGAGTTCCTTATAGAGAGATTAAAAGCTTTTCTACAGTAATAAATCTGCTAATGGTTGAGCTGGGATTCAAATCCAGGCAGTTGATTCTAGAATGCATATCCCTAAACATACTGTAGTACATACTGTAGCTGAGTGTCTGCATTTTGCTCACAACTACACCATGACCAAGGTCTTATTAGTCTCCCATTTTACAGAGATGGAAACTGAGTGCAGGGTGGTCAAAGAACTTGCCTAAGGTGGCCAGGTCTAGTTTTGAGCCAGCCAACCTGGCTCCAGAGGTGGGATAACCAACAGGTTATATATAAATATCATAGTAGCCAAACTGAGGATACATACAACTAGTAGGTAGAATTATAAATGTCTCTTTCCTTCATCTCTTTTTCTGATTTTGATTATTCTGTCTTAAGCAAGTATCACTTTTGAGCAAGTATCACTTTTAATAACTTTAAATTTTAAAGTTATTAAAATGTGGTGAACTGATTGGAATATTAAACACATTAAGGGGTCAGACATCTAGCCTTATAGAACAGAGCCCTGAAGTACAGAAATGGTTTTGATGGCATAAGATATAAGACTAAGAAGTGTTTTGGAGACAGGGTGTGACTAGGTGGTGTTTGTATTCAGGAGTAAGGAGGTTACCTTCAGGGCTGCTTGGCTGCTTGAAGGGTGGGAATTCTCCCTCCCTGGGCAGGGAGAAGAGAGGCCAAGATCACTAGGCTGCCAAATCACTATAGGGCAAGAAAGCCCCCTTTAGTCAACTCTAGAAAAACTGAGAGATAAACACTAAATTTTGATTGCATCACAATTTTGCCTAAGGCTGGCCTTGGTCAGGCTTTTTGCTGCTGTTCTTGTACTTTGTTTAAAGCCTTGATCTTCAGGAAAATAGCCCTGACTTCACCAAACTTTAACAGACTTTTAAAAATGCAGTTTGAGGACCTATACTCACAAAATTTTCCACCTTAAATTTTGTAAATCTGCAATTTTAACATGGATCTTCCCCAAGGAACTGCAATGCAGAAGTCCCAAGGCAAACCTTAGGCAGGTGATGTCTTCCCAAGGTGAGGCTCCTTCCCAGTTCTTGAATGAGATTTGGGAAAAGGAGGAGCATCAGTCTCAGAACAAGCATGCAAAACAGTGGAAGAGTGGAGCGATTAGTCATTCTTCTCTCTTTCCCCCTGGGTAATTCAAGAGAGACATTCAAATTGATTATATTCTTGTTTGAATTGGTAGTCTGATTTAATTTATTGAACTGATTTGGAGATTTGTGGGTGTGGGGGTGTTTCAGTAACGTTACTGGAAAATAGAAGTCTGCTTACCTAATGACCCTTTTAGTATTTTTACCTATTAACAGGCTGACAAACTGTTCTGGGAACTCTTTCAGCTGGAGTTACTTTGGGCTTTGTTAAAAAGAAATTGAATAAGTAAATTACTCTGGTTAAAAAAAAATAGCCTTCTAAAGTCCCAAATTTCCACTAAAACTTTTGCTAAATTAAATATGATTTTAAAATGTTACAAAATTCAGAATAAGCTATAGTTTTCCCCTTGTTTTACCTGTATCTCTATGACTGAGCAAGAAGGTTACATTTACATTAATTAAAAACTAATAATTTAGATGGAATTAGATAGAGTAGCATCTTAAGTGAGAAAGAGTACTGTAGTTTGGGTTCTTTAGAGGGTTCAAGTTTGTGGGGTTTTTTAGCAATTATGCATATAGTTATTCTATCTGGTTACTTTATCACTAATGCTAGTTAAATGTGGTTGCAAGATTCAGTTTTCAGTTTTTGATTAGAATGTGGTCTTTTAGTATTTAAATCTATCTTTATTATGCAATTATATACTTTTAAAGTGATCATTTGAATACTCTGTTCAGCAGTTAGCACAAATCTTATCACTAAATTAATTGTTACTACAATAGTGGTTATTAACTTTAATAAGTAAATGATTGCTCCTTATTGTATAATATAGTCATTTAAAAAACACTCAGTGAGTGTATATCTATAAAATAAGATGAGGATTGTTTACTGCAGTGTAGGCTTCCTCCATTAAGAAGAAAGTGCTCGCAATTAAATCTCATTGCATCCTTTGCACAAGGTGTGTGACGGCAGAACAATAACAAGTGAGTTATTTCAGTGCCTCAGGCTTCATGATCTATCTCACAACATCCATGTTCATGGGCCCTGAGCTCCTTAGCATTAGTGCACTCTTTGTGCAAGCTTTCTGAATAGAAGGGGAAGTAAAAAGAATTAAGATGTGTTATGTACATGTACCAACTCCCCACAATAAACACAATCATTATGTACTGCACACATGTACTAATAAATTTTTTTAAAAATTGAAACCACCAGGGCCTTCTTTTGATGTGCTATTACCTCCCCACACGAGAACTCACTGTCCTTGATCATCCTGGGCTGCAAGTACAATTTCCACACAATCTCACTTATGTGTGCTCTTACTGGAGTACTCCCAATCACAGTATTGGATTATCCAACTACAGAAACATAAATCCACATTCTTTTAACATATACAAAAGAGTTGGTTTTGGTTCATTTTTAGAAAGTTCATTTAAAGCTTAGCTGGTTATTTATCACTTTTTTTCAAAACAAAACAAAAACACTTTATACTTTCAGAAAAAAATCAGAATAATCTTATCTTAGAAATGAAAATTACCTATATTGATAGTATTTTTTAGAAGGTTATGAACTCTACTATCACTTGACTTGTTTGGAATTATCTTTGAACTGTCTAAACAAGGCTTTCTTTCCAGACATGAGAATCCTTTGTCAGACTAAGAGTGTTGGAGATGGTAGAAATAAGATTAATGGATAAAATCTAATCATTAGAATTGTTTCTCTTTATTTCTGTATTTCCTATCTTGACATCAAACATAACACTGTTTTTTAGGAAGCATAAAGGCAAAGCTGGGGAAATGAGAGGCACTTCTCATGTCATTATTTAAAAAAGAACATATCTAGGTGACCAATTCTAGCAAATAGGTTCTTGTTTGTCGTGTAGTCTGAAATTTTGCTTGAATTTTTCTCTCCCCAGGAAATAAAAAATGTTCACTTCTCACTTGTTTTTGGAAGACAAACAATTACTAAAGGTTATAATGCCTATCAAGGTAAACAGATGCTTTTAGTTGCCTTCACAAACAACTACAGTTATGTATTTGTGACAATTAATGCTCACCAACAAGCCACAGTCCCAGTACTGCTTCAGCACTTGTACTGTGTTTGTTTTGAAGCCTCCATTCAGGATCAATCAGTGTGTGGCAGTACCTGGGTGAGATTTGTAATAAAACTTCATCTTTTCTTCTCATTGTTCTACTTGAGTGAATACTTGGCAAAGAGCAAATTAGGTCCAGCTGAGACCGACACCCATTTTTCTCTAATTTGAGAGAAATTGACTGGTTTTGTTAGAGTCTGTTAGAAAGGCACAAATAATATCTCAGTTAGCTATTACAATACTTAGGCTTATAATGATACTATTCATAACAAGTCTGAGTATGCTGGTGTTTTGTTGATCTATATTGAACTCATAGATGGTTCTGTGACTGTCAGATAGACTCACCTCTGAAAAGGCTGGTAATGGCTGTATTCCACATTCTCTCTCACCTCCATCCTTGGATGGATGGGCTTTCCTGAGTGTGCTTTTCTCATGGAGAAGAAGTGAAAGATAAACAAGGCTAATATATGCGCATACTTTCCAAACTCTTTGATTACATTTGCTGACATATCACAGCTAAGGGTAAAACCAACAGGTGGAACAGATTCTCCCACTCATCATAGGAGAAAATTTCAGGAAAATTACATGGCAAAGAATGCAGGTACAAGAAGTAAGGACTAGGGCCAAATGACATACTCCCACAATGAGGTAGGAGAGAGAGAAATTCTAGACCTTCCAGTCTTGTTCCTCCCAATAACCACTATAGTTAAGACTTCAACTATGATAGCATCAAGCAGGAAGGCTGAAGTCAATAGCAGCAGCTGTACATATGTAAAAGAAGCTTCACTTTCCAAGTATTGCATATCTATGAAATACACCTATTTTATATCATGGGCTAAAGTACAACTCAGAACCATTACGAGTTCCAAATAGAAACAAACTAGCCAACCTTCCTCCCCATGTCCTTACACCCTCCTTCCCTTATTTTTCTTCTCATCTAGTTATGAGGACTCATTTGATGTTTATTGAGGTTTTTAGATCATCCTCACCCATGTTCCTTAGTTTCAGTTTATGAGTCTTAGAAATAAAGTTTGGCTGATAGATTTATGGGTGCATAAAACTTCTTTAGAAATTACAAGGGTTTCATTTTCTGAAATAGTACTAGTTCTAAACTTATTAGCTGATAGTTCACAAACATAAATATTGATGCAGAAATGGATTTGTTCATCGGGGAGATAAATCAGGTAACTTTTAGTCATAATTTATTCATAATCCTTCCCAAGTGATATCCAGAGATGAAGAAAAACTCACGTTTTCTTTTTCATATATTTTGAAATATAAGAGGCTTTGATGTATTCTGGGAGCTAGAATCTAGAAAAGAAGAATAAAGAGTGAATTCTCTGGAGTTAGGAAGTTCCAGTAAATCGTCCAAGAATGGGTTTAAAAGATAAATGTGATTCCTCAGAAAGCACAACAGCATAGGCAGAGACATTCTGGCTAAAGTCAGAGCCAGTAAAGGCCTCAAGGCAGGTGTGCTACTGCATGTTCAGCAGTCATTCCAGATGCAGCACACTTTCTGTGGACTTCCACTTGGTTGGTGACCTTGCACCTTTGTTAGGTAGTTCTTAGCCCTTGCATTGGGAATGATTAGATTTAGAGGCTAGCAGGTGATAAGGAGATTGTTTGCACACCAAGGCTCTCCTTCATGACATGAACAATGCCTCATTTTGAGCATTAGACCATTCCTCCTACTTACAATTTTGTGATGCAACAGAGCTTATTTAGTGTATAAAATAAAATATTCCTGCCTTTTACCAAGTGAGTGGATTTTAGAGAAAAAGAAATCTTAATAGGACTCATTTTCATTAAAATATACTTTTCAAATTAATATTTTAGAAACAAGACTTTACATTCAAAGTTTCTTGTAGAAGCTCAAAAATAATGCAATTGCAGTACTTGAAAATTTTGAGATTTGAATATTTTGAGATTTGATCTTGACTCCTCTTGCATTTTAATATATTTCTAGGAAGATGTCTGCTTCTGCATTGTTTTCTCATGATTTACTGTAATAGAAACTTCAGCCAGATCTATTATTTTTCTTCTCTGGCACATTATGCAAATTAAATACAAAATTCAGCGATGATGAAAGGAAAAGGTCTCAGTGTATTGAGCAGGTGCCACATTTCTAATATAGTAAGGCAATTACAGAATTATTGGCAGCTACTAAGACTGTGTATTTTCCACTATTCAAAGAAATGTCTTTCATATACTCATCACTGTTAGATTTATTTCCCTATTGATACATGGAAGATTTATGCATTTAACTGGTCTGCCCACTTATGAAAGAAGCACACACTTAGAGAAATACATTGTTTCACATTAATATGACATTTAATCCTGGCTTTCTTTCACCTAAACTAAAATAATCTCATATACATAGTCTTCTTCACCTATAAATATCATCATCAGAATGTCTCAGTATGCTAGAAAAAAAAAATCCATGTGTAGAATTACTAAGCCAAAAGAAAAACTGTAATTTACTATTTTCTACTTTTAATAAATAAAAGCCATAGTAAAGTCACTTTAAAGAGCAAAGGGTGAATTAAATGATCTCTAAGGTTTCTTTTTTTTTTTTTGCTTAAATTCTTTTATTGGTACATTTTAGGTATACAGTATGTTTACATTTATCGTTAGGTGCTTGTACCTGTACATGATGTATCTTGGTTCTTATTTTTTCCCCATTCCTAGCCCTCCCTTCACCACCTCCACCCTTCCCTATTTACAAAGACTTTGTTTCCATTTTTTCCTTTTCTCATAATTTTTCCTTTCCCTTCTTTCCTTTCCCCTGTTCCTTTCAGCTAAAAGTGCTATGATTCACATCTGTTACTAGGAAATAATAATATTAAATGGATTTAGGAGCTCAGAGTTCAATTTTGTTTGCCATTGGATTGCAGTCTTACTATGAAGGACAGTTCTCATTTGCTCCTTGTCTAGTTCAAGACTATAATATGTATTTTAGTGAACAAGCTAGAAAAAAATTGCCTGAATCATATGTAATGTCTGTTCAATCCAAGGGCAATAGCCTAGAATACTTGACTCATAGTTTAAAATAATTATATTTTCAAACTCAAATTAAGTCTTCTGAAGATGTGATAATTATGTGAATAAAAATGTATTTGTGTGAAACAAATCTCCTTCCTTTCTAGACTTACTGTCAAAAAAAAGTCTTTAACTGAATGGCAATGATTTCTTCTTCCTCTTTCATAAGAATAAATTGAGATGTAAAATTACAGGAATAAAGTATTCTCGTTTCAAGAACATCTACAATAGGCATTAGCCTAAGCAATCATTGTGGATGTTCCATATTTAAAAATGGGTAGATTATGAAATATGAATAATGTAGCTCTTCTGTTTTTCTTTGGAGTATAATTCTCTGGCCTTTGGCAAAAAATAATTTTAGTGGTAGATTTCACAAGTTCACTTGGAAAGAATACTTGAGACTTTTGTGACATACAGTCTTGGGTTCTTTTTTTTAACTTCTTTTCATCATTCTTTTTTTTTTTTGTACTGGGGATTGAACTCAGGACCTTGCGCTTGGGAGGCAGGCAGCAGAACTGCTGAGGTAAATCCCCCGGCCCTCATTGTTCATTTTGATTTCCACCTGTTTCAAGTATTTGTTACTCTGTTTATCCTTGTAAAGAAATGCAGGCCTAAAGACCTTGACAGTTTTATAATGGAACTCTGTTAAAAGGACAAGCACTTGCCTGTGCTGATAGCAGTTATAGGAAGCCTGATGGTGTGGAAAGAAAGAGAAGTCTAAAGGTGCAGGTACATATTGATTTCACTATTCATTGCCCCAGGTTGCATTGCACTCAGACTATGGTCTGTGGACCATCAGTAGTAGCATCACTGCGGGCTGGTTAGAGAAAAACCTCAGTGCCCCCACTAGGTTTAATAAATAACAGGCTCATTTTAATGTTTTCAGGAACTCCTGTATACATTTATGTCTGATAGACACTGAGCTCTGTATTCATCTCCAGCATCCTGATAATCTCTCTCAGTTCCTTCCTTTGCATCTTTTTTTTTTTTTTTTTTTTTGAGACTAGACAGCTCAGGCTGGCCTCAGACTCATACTCCTGCCTCAGCTTTCTGAGTTTTATAATTATAGGTGTGCCTCTCTACCCCATCCCATATTTTAAAGGAATAATTTCTACCTCACACTTTCAGTTTGAGAATTAACTGTATAAATGCAGAAGTGTGTTTGTTGCTTGACATATATGGCAGAAGATGTCCTCCCAACACATTATATATGAAATTTACATAAAATAAGTCAGCAAGAGGGAGAAATTGGGAGGGAGAGAGAGTGAATGAGAAAGGATGGGCAAAATGTTAAAACTTGGGTTGTACTTGGGATTTTTTTCTTTTGTCAATGACTATATTAATTGTGCAATACATTTAATTAAAAACTTTCAGAACAGAGTTAAATTCTAATGTCATGTATTACTTCAAAATAAAATTCACATATAGAGTTTTGAAGAACTAAATATAAACGAGGAATACACAAAAATTCAAAGGAAAATTTCCTAAATGCTTACATCACCTTGGATGTTTGTACTGACCCGCTCTCAATACAATTTCAATGGAAATCTCACTAAGGAAAATATTGATATTTAAGAACATAAGTGTTTTAAAATTTAATTGACTTCAAAGGAGATAAAGATAATTTAAAAAGGATGTCACAGACTAAAAAAACCTATGCATAGACAAAGTGTTGATTATCTAGTAAGAAATAAGAAAAAAATAAACAGTAATTTTAAATGGATAAAAGACATTAATAGAGCATACACAAAAATAGCATAGCAAACATAAAAAATAAATTTCACTACTCATAAAAGTGAAGACAATCAAAATACTACTTTCAACATATCAGATTATCTGAAAATGAGAAAGTGCCCACACCTTGTGTAGTCACAGTGAAGGAGATAAGGGATTCCTTTTCACTCTTTGTCAACACACAAACTGCTATGTTATCAATTAAAATTATTTGGCCATAACTATTTAAATTATTTGTATATTTTAAGTCAATAATTATACTTTTGAGAATTTTTCCTAAGGAATTAATCTAAATTTGAAATGATATATGATCAAATTTTTCACCAAGGAAAATAACCAAACTATACAACAATGGTAATTATTAAAAAATTTATAAATAATGTCCATTAGATAGAATATTATGCACCTATTAAAGCATGTCATAAGCAATGTTTTGATTGAAACACATTCTATTTTGCTAACCAAAATAGAGCAAGATATACATAAATATGAATAACATTATTTTTATAAATACATATTTTTGTGTATATATATATAAAACATATACTATTTTTGTAAATACATTTAAACATCAGAAGTTGGTACACTAAAAGTGAGTATTGATGCCTCAATCATCAGGTTATGTTTTCCAAAGATTTTTGTCCTTGTTCCCTTGACTTTATTACTGAAAACAAACTTAAAAAGTACTAAAAGAAGAAGTTAAATATAGCTTAAAATAACTTTAATAGCCTAGGGACATTACTTTATTAATGCTGATTAAATGAAAAATACAACATTTTCCTGGTAGGAATATTTTAATTTAATAAAACATCCATAAAAACTATTAAAGAATGTTTAGCTCTAGATATGGGGATTATGGATAAATTTTATATTCTTTTTTCAACATTTCTATAATAAGAATTTATGATTTATATAATCAGACACAAATCACTTTAAGACTCCCTACTAAACATACTTAATTTTATTCTCAAATTGCATATTGATATGGCTTGTATATTTCCAATCTAAATATTTTGCAAACACTAAATGCTTTTGGAATTCAGTGAAGACTTGGCAGCTAGTTGAAGTGGAGTGGCTTCTTGTGAGTTCTAGATACAGTCTGCAGCGTGAAGGAGTTCTTCCTAGCAGGATTCTCACTGAGTCTAAGAGGCATGTGTTTCCACTTTGTCACCAGTTACTCCCAAAGGATTTTTCTATTTCCCTGCTCTTTTTTGTGCAAGTCATAGAAAGAAAGGTGTTAAGGGAGTGTTAAAGATAATCAAGTGTTGAGGAGAACCAGCGGAAAAAAGAACTCTCAAGCTTTTCATCGGGTCCAGTTGTCAAAGATCTTTGTCTTTAGCTGCCTTTTTTTTTTTTTTTTTTGTCAGTGACAGATAATCCTTTAAATAAAGGATCACAGGTCTAGCCAGTGCTTGTCAGGAAATCTCACCTTAAGTACTACTGAAAAGCTCTTCTTTTCCTCTCTTTCTCTATTACGAACTAACAAAGGACTCAATCTTTAGAAAGAATCCTGTGAACCTCTTAATTATCTATTGCTATATACATTCCAAGCTTAGAAGTTTAAAATAATACAATTTTATTAGGCCCAGTTTCTGAGGGTAAGCAATTTGGGACAATTAGCTGAGTGATTCTAGCTGGGAATCTCTGTAGAGCAGCTTTAAGCATCTTCATGGCATGGGGATTATCTCACAAAAGCTGAGTAGTTCACAAAAAATTAAGATGGAAGCTGCAATGTCTTTTATGTTAGAGTCTCAACAGCTGTACAGTATCCCTTCAAAAATCTCTCTGTTCACATAGTTCATGCCTACTCAACGTGAGACAGAAAACTGCCTAAAATAGTGAATTCCAGGAGGCAGAGAGGATCACTGGGATGCCATCCTGGAGGCTGGCCTATTAGTAAAGGAGCATGCTCTTTGGCCCTATATGATTAACTCCCCTTTTACCTGCAAAATACACTCACCTCCTTTTAGGGTCCCAAGAGTCTCCTATTGTGGTATCAGCTCACAGTCTAATATCTGGCCATTGAAGACAGGTACATTAGTTTTCTATTACTTTGTAATAAATCACACAAATCCAGCAGAACAAATAATACCCATTTCTTTTATTTTAAAAAAAAATTCTTTGTAGTGCTGGGGAGTGAACTCAGGGCTAGACAAGTGCTCTACCTCTGAGCTCTATCCCCACACCCCTTTGCCCATTTATTATATCACAATTCTGTAGGACAGAAGTCTAGGGTCAGGATAGTTGAGTTCTTAGTTCGAGAATTTGAGGCTGAAATCAGGATAGCCATCATGGCTGCAGTCCTCATGTGGAGCTTGAGTTTCTCTTCCAAAAAAAATCAGGTTGTTGGCAAAATTCAGTGACTTGTGGTTGACAGACTGGGGCTCCTGGAGGGACCTGCTATCTTGCACTTTGTGGCCTTCTCCACAATACAGCTGCTTGCTCCTCAAAGGCCAGCAGAAGAATTTTCCTCTTGCTTCATGTTTCTCACTCCTTTGAATCCTAACTCTAGACCTAGATGTAAATATTCCATGGAGCTTGATTAAGCCTACTAGCAGGATGGTCCATTTAACTGTACAAAAGTTACCAGATTAGTAGCCCTAATTGTATCTGAGAAACCAATTATCTCACCTAAAGTAACAGAACTGAATTGAATAATGGTATATAATATCCACAAATGCTTCCACACTCAAGATATGGAAAGTAGGAGAGGGGAACCTTAGAATCTAACATACCAAATTTGTGTGCAGATGAGCTAAATCTGAATTAGTTTACTCTTATTGCATAATAAGTTATCCTCAAACTTAGCGGTTTAACACAACAATATGCATAACTACTTTTGCACAGTTTCTATGGGTCCGGAACTCAGAAAGGCCTTAATTGGTGGTTTCAGCTTGGGTCTGTCATAAAGTTGGAGTCAAGAGGTCAACAGGGTTTACTGACATCTACAGGCTTTGATGATGTCACCCATGTGCTGGTCAAGTTGGTATTGATTGTTGAGGGGAGATCTCATTTCCTACGCAAACATCCTGCTCTCCACTTTCTGCTCCTCTTCCCATACCCTGCACACACTTCCTGCATTAGTGTGTTAAGTAAGATGGTGGCTTACTCTGTCCAGACTGACCCATTTAGAGAGCAAGGGGAATGCTATAATGTCTTGGAGGACCTAACTTCAAAAGTTACACACCTTTACTTTGGCCATATTCCTTTGGTCATACACGGCAATCTTGATGCAATATAAGAGAGGTCATGATAGCAGGAAGCGAGTATCATTCAGGCCATCTTGAAAGCTGTTCTCACAACCTCAATTAACATCATCAAAATGAATAATTTTTTAATAGAGGAGTTTAGAAATTTCTGGAATCTGCACGTTTTGCATATGCAGTGCCATAGTCTCTTCATGATCCCATCTCCATATTGGAGCTGTGTGTGGCCTTATGATTACTGTCCTTCTTCCCAATGTTATCCCTTTTTTAAAGACATCAAATGGTCTAGTTAAAATATATGCCAACTCCTATGTTTTGTAATCTCCTAAAGTCCTTAACCAGGTTTCCAAACCACAATTTGTGCCTGCTCCTCTTGGATCATCCTTTTTATTCCCCACACATCCCTAACTATTTTTGTTTCAGTCATGCTGAACCTCTCAATGCTTCTCCAAATGAACCAGTCTCTTTCCTATTTTGATGCCTTTGGTTTTCCTGCTTTCTCTGCCTGAAAGAAGAACAATAGGTAATAGTGACTATACATATCCTAAAATCTAGGGAAGTACTGTGCTAAACAATCCATTGACTAGTTCAACTACATCCTTACAACAATCCTACATGATAACCTTCATCGTCATTCTCTTTCCACAAATGAGCACTTCTTTAACTATATGAATAGTGGTTAATACATAGACTCCAGGGAAGAATTTGAGGGTTCTGCCAAAGCCTCTTTGTTATTCTCTATGCAACTAACTAGGAAATGCCAAGTTTTTAAAAATTATTCTTATTTATTAACTAGTTTTCAGAAAATCTTGAACAAATCATTTAATTTTAAAAAATTTGTATGTATGTTTTTGCTGCAGTTGGAGAATAGAGGGATGAAGTTGATGATCTAACAACTGCTTTGATTTTCCTGGCACAAAGGGAGTTTGGACATATCAAGCAGTTGAATGATCAACACCTTATTAAATGTAGATATCTATCATGGATATAGTTATATTTTTTCTTCTTCTCATTTCTAAAACTTCTTTCTGCAGTCTCATGAACAGCTTATCAGCTTTGAATCACCAAATAAATCTATTGGCCATCTCTATGTATTTTACATAGCCCACCAGAACATTTCCTTACAATTGTATTTTCAATATTGCTTGATTTTATTATACTTGAATCATAGCATCTAAGCAAACTTTAAAAAGTCAACAGGATCACCTAACTTAGAATCATAAGAAAAATTGAGATTTGAGTTTTTAAACATTTGTTATACATGAGCATTTCAGAAATACTCTTTTGAAAAGAAAAATAAAGAATTGACCAAAAGCCATGAAGTTCAGACACCACAAAGTGAACTCTTTATTTTTCTGTATATAGTTTTAAAAATTGAAAATATATTCGTGTCTGTTAGCTTTGGCTTTGATTAAAAAAAATCCTCACTGATTTTAATTCAAGAAATTTGACATCCAGAAAAATCAGTCTGAAGCTCCTCTTTGTACTTTCTAAACCAGGTAAATTAAAATACATCAATAGGAGAAATGAATGCAGTTTGTAGGACTGCTCATGCTTTCTAGCAGCCTGTGCATGAACAATTAATTGAATGAATGGAGTGTGGATTCCCATATGAACTACTGGGCTTTACAAGGTATTTTTAATATTTTACTAGCTATATTAAAAATTCATGTCTCTTTGTAACTCACATAGTTTATTTTTATTCTCAAAGTCATACTATAATAATTTAAAATCATATGAAATAAGACAGTTAAGCTTCCAGTCTACATTATGAAATATTCTGGAGATAATTTCTTTTAGATAAAGATCTTTCTTGAGAAAGCATTCTATACCCTACTTTTTTCAGTGTTTTAGATGACCATTTACCACAATAGGCTTAAATTGATAAGTAATGAGTCTTTAAATTATTCTTTCCACCTCTGGTAAAGGAATGAATTTAATGCATTTTAGATTTTGAATACTGTGTATCTTCTCCTTTAGAGAAGATATTTCTATTCATCCATTATCTTCTTTTAAAAATACTTTTGATAATAGCCTTCCTAATGGGTATGACATGGCCTCTCATTGTGGTTTTGATTTCCTTAAACCTGTCATTGAAGGTTATTTGTTACCACTGTGACATATTTTCCATTTTTATCCATACTTAGAAAATTTAGGTCTTAGAGTGTGCACAGTTTGGTAATATGCATTTAACAGCACTATTCTATGCCATTAGAAATTCCTTGTGAACACCCTTTTTAGTGGTTATAAAAACTCAAAGACATATTCTAATGTATATAGGTGTCCATTGCATAGCTAAAATGATTGATTTTAATGCAGCCAGCAATCGTAATACAAAGGGATGCTAACCTGCAACCACAGATGTAATACGGAGACAAAGGTATAATTTCATAACACCTTCTGTCACAATATTAACTGTTCAAGCATCAAATTCTCTTGAAATTAAAATAAACAATATAAGAACAAGCATTAGGTAATTTGACTATCAGATATCCTGAAGCAATTTCCCATCAAAAGAGGGTTTATTCTTTATCCAATTAGGTGACCAATGTCTTTTAGATAAAGGTTTTAGACAAGGAAGTAAGTTTAGGGATAAACTCAACCAGATTCTATTATTGTAAACATGTTCAAATTTTAGTTTAAGATTTGGTTTCCTTGGGAGAGTCACTCTTTCTAATTCTTACCAGTGGATCTTAAAATGTCCCCTGTGATTAACAACTCTACAATTACATATTACTAAATAAAATGTTTATAATAGAATACTTTAAGCACCCTGTCCAAAGCAAGAGATCTATTTTGTATTAATGGTATTCATGCTATGATGCTATGGTGAAAAGCTTAAAGAATTATTTGGTCTTAGTGGTTTGGGGGCAGAGGAACTGGCACTTCCTTGGTTTCTGTATAACTTGGCATAACTGATGGTTTCTGGAGGGACTTTCAGAGCAGACTTCTGTCACATTTTCCATATGGAGTTATTGGGCTTAGATTATAGAGATTTTCCTGGTTGTTTGCCTAATTCAGGAATTATTGGCACTCTACAGTATTTTCTCCGAACACAGAGAATGTGTTCAGAAGAAACTGACACCTCAGGAAGAAAAAGTAGTTTGATATTTGGGAAGTTTAGATGGTTTCCAAAATTTCCAAGAGGCACTGTGTCTGATGAATTGTGCTGGCAGTGAGGACAGTCCCTGACATCTCTGGAACAGTTAATGGTCTAGCACTTGGCCTCCTCTGAACTGGTACAGGGTGAGCACAGAAAACAATAGCACTGAAACATTATAGATCTAAATGTTAGTTAACCTACTCCACAGGATCATAGATGACTTAGTGTGGGATGTTGTGGAAATGTAAAGATAAGAAAGTTATCTTTAGAAGAAGAAATCAAATTTTGTGTGATTTTATTTTCTGAACACTAGAAGACACTTCCTCCTCACAGTTCTGTGAAATGAAGACCTGTCTTCAATGGTCTTTTCTTATGCAACATCATTGTGTGGATGGATTTTCCTTCTTGTCTTTCACCTATTAAGTTCATGTTCTTGAATCACCACCACTGTCAATGAGATGCCCCCTTGAATTTCTCAAATTACATAGAGAGTTGAACTTGGTGTGTTGAGGCAGCAGTTAAAAACAGGCAGCCCGTACCCCATATGTGGAATTTATTAAAAAACCCATGTTTCAAAACAATCAGGAGACTTTACATAAAAATCTAGATTTTCTGTTTCTCTTGAAAATACAGCCTGTCAAGCCATACTCTGCTCACTTTCTCACCTTCTGGGGCCTCACATTGGGGCTGGCTGTCCACCTTGGTGAGGGGGGTCCACCTGATTGTGTTCAGCATTTCCATACCTGTTCTCCTTCATGGATATTTGAGCTCTCTCCCTGTCATTTGCATTATGTATACACCAGAAAAGGGACACAAGGTAAGGCTAAGTGGTAGAAAGTGTGAGTGTTTAGTTCCTCAGTGTCTCAGTCATCTCTGTGGTTTGTTTAAAATACATATGGCACAGCCATCCCTCCAACCCAAAGAGAACAGAATTTTTGAGAATTTTTCACCTTAAAACAAGCATCTCAGGTGATTCTTATGAATCATAAAGTTTGAGAATTATTGAATTCTTCATGGATCTGACAGCTCTTTTACTAGACAGATCCAATTAAAGGCAACTGATGGGCTTTGCTAGATAATTCCACCTAACCGTCCAGCAATGATGAGGACACAGAATTCTGTCCTTATGAAAAGCCAATCAATGCTGACCTTTTTCACTGAGTCCAGTACTAAATAAGATACTACAATATGTAAGGTAGACAATTAATCAATTTTATATAACATAAAGAAGAACTAGGGGGTTGCCATTTTCCTAGTTATTATAGAAAGACAAGGAATCACTGGGTCTTTTGTGTTTAACTACATTATTATTTTTAATATGGAACTAAAGTATCACACGTCTTCTTGCTTTCATTTCTAATATCTGGAAGTTTTCAGCTTGATGTCATTAGCATGTAGAACATGTTCACCTCCTACAGTCTCTCAGATGAGTCACTCCACAAGCCCAGCACATATCTGCTTCTAGGATGCTGGCTATTGTCAGCTAACCAGGCTTGGAAACCCAGAAAAAAGAACCATGTGATTTCTTCAGAGGTAATCAATAAATGACAAATTACCATAAATATGCAGTTATTCACTCAGGGATTTTTACATAAAAGCTGACAAGACTGGTAGCAAATTATATATAGATTCAGGTTCTGTATCCACACAGCTAATGCATACATGAATTATTCAGTGAAATTTGCTTCGATGAGTTTTTCTGAGTTACCTTGGTGTGTGACCAGTTTCAGATAATGTGTTAAATGTTATACATTATAGCACATGCACTATGTTTTTGTTTAGCTACATTCTGTGTTGATAATTTTGTCAAAATTCATGATTCCATTATGCATTCCTTAGATAGATGCTCAGATAGGATGCTTAGAAAGGCATCCTATATATTTCACCCTTTAAGCAAATATGTCTACACCTCTCAGCCTCCATGTTCAGTTGTTGATTGTGTAAGGAACATACAGGTGAGAAAGGAGGCAATTGCTATTCTACTGTGCTTGCTTTTGATGGGGGAAGTAAAAAGGAGCCAGCACCATAAACAGGAGGAGTCAGGGGAGGTTCCTCTTAGGAAAGAACCTCAAAGCTCAGGCCTGACAGACCGGTGCAAGTTGTTGATGAGAGAAAGAAAATGCTATTGTTTTCAATTCCAGAGAGAAAAAGAATGTTTTAGCTTTCTATTGCTGAGCAACAAACTACACAGGCTCAGTGGCTTAACCTAGGACAAACTGTCTCTGTATCTCTTGGTCAGGACTCAGGCCTGTCCTTTATGGGTCCCCTGATCATGGTCTCATGAGGCTGCTGTCAGGTGCCAGCCACAGTGCATTCATTTCTGGGGCTTGAGCTCCTCTTCCAAGCTCTTGTAGGCTCTTGACAGAGATTTCTTTCTATGATTTCAGGCCTGAGGTTCCTACTTTCTTGCTGGCTGTCAGCCCGGGGTGCTTCAGCCTAGGAGCCACCTGCAGTCCCTCATCCTCTCATGAGCTCCCTCACACGACCTGTTAGCTGACTTCTTCAAGGCAGGCAGGAAATGTCCCTCTTCAAGAAGGGCCAAATTCTTTATGATGTTTCTTCAGATTAAGTCAGGCCCACTCTGGATAATTGGTCTTTTTGATTAATTCAGAATCAATTGACTCACATCAGCAGACTTGATCACATCAGTGGACTCCCTTCCCCTTTTCCATGTGCTGTAACCAAACATGGAAGTGACTGGTCCTCATGCTCACAGATCAGGCTGCTAAGTAGGAGTATGGAGCTACATATGATGTGGTATAGGGGCTGGATTTCTTGGGGACACCTGAAAATTGTGTCTAAACAGGGAAGAATTTTCCAGGCAGGAAGAATCATGCACATGAAGGAAGCCTAAATAAAAATATAGCCATTTTCTCTGTCTGAGTATAAGGCTAAAGCAGGGAACAGACCGGTTATGCACTGCTGGTTAGATTAATGGCCTGTGCATACACTATTATGCAACTATTAAAGACCCACTTTAAAAGAGTACTTAAAATATAGAAACCTATATGCATAAAATATGAAATGGGAAGCTCATGATATGTGTTCATACAGCATATTCAGTTTGGGAAAAAAACATATATACGTATCATAAAAACCTAAAAGTAATACATTCATTTGATAGCCTTGAGTGTTTCGGAGTGGTAAATAAATGGATGATTTAGAAATTCCTTGTTCCTTTTCTTATTTCTAATATTCTCTGTGATAAATATGTATTTCTCTAATAATAACAATTAATCAAGCTTTATGGTACCTGCAAAAACCATTTTGAGCAGAGTTCTCTTTGAATCTGTTGCAATTTCTGTCCTCCAGATGTTTTGACAGGGTGCAAAGCAAGCTTAGGAATTAACTTCATGGGTGCTGTAGGAAGATCAGGACAAGCCTGTGGCAATCAAGTCCAGGTTCAGCCAAGAATGACTGAATACAGGACACAGACCTAACCAGGTGTGTCTTATGACTAAACGATGAGCAGGAAACTCAATCTTTATATTCTTGTATAAAAACAATGAACCCCTCTCTACCTCAGATTCCTTGTATCTCAAAAGGCAAAAGAGTAAAACCCATATTTCTTTTTTTTAATCTTTTTTTTGTTAAATTCTTGTATTGGTACATTTTAGGTGCACAACACAATTACATTTCTCATTGGGAACTTGTACCTTTACATGATGCATCTTGGTTCTTATTTTTTCCCCATTCCTAGCCCTCCCTTCAGCCCCTCCACCCTTCCCTATTTACAAAGACTTTATTTCCATTTTTTCCATTTCTCAGCATTTTTCCTTTCCCTTCTTTCCTTTCCCCTGCCCCTCCCACTACCCCTACCCCTTTGGAGCTTTTCTTCCTGTTTTGCATTATCGATTATTCATTCTAATCATTGGTACATTTTAGGTATACAATATAATGACATTCATCATTGGAAATTTGCACCTTTACATAATCTCTCTTGGTTCTTATTTTTCACCCTTGCCCAGCCCTCCCTTCAACCCCTCCAGAGGGTTTGAAAACCCATATTTCTTACAGGCCTGAATTGCAAGTAGTGTGCAAGTGGCCTGAACTCTTGGCTGTCAATCCAGTTTGTGTTGATTGGGGTCCTTATTTAATCATTCACACTGATGACTGTTGGACTGGAAACTCACAGGGAGCCACGCTAGAGTTCCTGGGTGCTGTTTCCTAGGTACTTTCACCTATGTACTCAGATTTTTAAACAGAGGTGCCTCATCCCCTGCCAAATTTATTACAGCTTTCGGGTTCACTTGGAAGAGGAGAGAATCCGTAGAGAACCAGATGGGAGCTTGGACATAAGTAACATTGACAACCAAATCTTTCCAACACATCTTCAAGTTTCAAGAGAGCAGTTAACAGAAAAGAAAATTGTATTTTTAGAAGTTGTTTGGGAGGTGAAAGGATTTTTCTGGGTGGGGAGGAGGACAGAGAATGGGTGGAGGAGATTTTGAGGGGGCCACTGCAATGTCTCAGAGATCTTTGAGTTGAAATATAGTGAGATGAGGCTTGTTGTCTCTTGCTCCAAATATGAAGAGCGAGCGCACTAGAAAATGTCAGTGGTATACTGAACAGACCATATTTCTAATTCATGGCAAGATGGCTAAAATAAAAATTCTTAAAATATATTTTTTAAAATTAGAATTCTGACCTTCGATAGGGCTTATTGTGCTATTTATACTGTGGCAGAAGGAGCTGGTTTTTCAGGAGTTGCCTCATCAAAGCCATGACTCACATTTCCTTAAGCATTTGTACCATATGTTTCCTGAGATAAAAGAAAAAAATCACTTATTTTTTATATACAATTAGTGAAATAGGAACAAAAATTACAAGAAATCATTGAAAATATTACTTTTGAAAACATATGGCTTAGAAATGTTGGTTTCTAGAAATTAAAATTATGCTAAGTATTTGGCTGGCTTACCATTAGGTAATTTATGAATATAAATGAGAAGCAATCTTTGTGATGCTAGTTTCACCATTAAGAAAAAAAAGCAGAATTCACAGTGTTTAGCATTGAGATACAGATACTACTGAAATGTATTTTATATTCACAAATGTGAATTTGAGTTTTAAAAAAATCTTTTGTTAAGCTAACTGAAAAGGATCATTTTAACACTTAAAAAGAAAAGAATTTTTGCATTGACATTTTAGTGACGTTTTCGGGTGTGTACAAGCTGTGACTATAAGATAATGAGACACATTATTTTGTGCCTAGCAGAGATGAAAATGAATTTATTTTTATGATTAGCATTTTTACCTAATTCAAAACTATTGTTGCAAAATTCCCAGGCAGTATATATTCCATTTAAGAGATGAGGGACTACATATAGAGAAAATTGTTAATATAATACATGAAAATCAGGTTCACAACTAAGGAATCCCATTTCTGACTCAGTGCTCAAGTCACTTGACATTTTATTTCATTACATTTTTTTAGGGCAGTAGATTTAGGAATAGAAAACAAGTTCTATACACATAATGCATTCTCCCTTGGAAAGGGGAGTCTTCCCTTTACACTGACCTGTTCCTGTCCCAGGATACCCCCAGCATATCTAGAAGGAAATATATCTCTGTACTTACAGCCACCAAGCCAGAAATCTGGTAGTCACCCTTCACGCTTCCAATATACATTCTGCCTAATCAGCCCCAAGCCTATGTTCTTCTGCCTTCTTAACATCTTGGAGATATTCTCTGTTGCCAAGCCTCCCCTCACCTCTGCCTCCTAACCCTCTCCCAGACTCCCAGTTTAAAGCACCTTGACAACTCTCCCCTCTAATGTATACTCCACTTGTAACCTGAGTGTCCCTATGAAATGCTGATCTTATTGGTCTTTTCCCTACTTTTGAATCTTCAGTAGCTTTGTAGCAGCTGTTCCTAGATACAGTTCTAACCCTTCACCTTATTGAAGAAGACCTTTCTCTTCCCTGGTTCCTGCTCATTCCTGCAGACTTCCCTTTGGCATTGCCCTGACATCTTTCCACAGCCCCTCCTTGCCACACAGGCAGGGAGTTTGCTTTGCTGAACTCTGAGTAGCTTCTGGGTGGCCTTCCTATCTACACCGAAACCTCCTGTCTGGTGACTCCTTTATCTCCACGCCTCCCCATTGGCTAACTGCTGCTCTTCATTTAAACAGATGTCACTTTCTCAAGGGTGCCCTCTTTGTCCCTCTCCTATTTTCAAGCTTGGGCTTCTCTGTTGTCTTGGTTTCCTCTGTCGTGACCCCTGTCTCACTGAGCTGTAATCATGGTTTCATTGGTATTTCTTTCTAGAAAAGTAGATTTTTAGATGCCCCCTCCCCCAAATCCCCAGGATTCTCTGGAACACAGTAGGCATTTAATAATACTTGACAAATGAGTAAGTATGTAAGTATATGTAAAGAAAAAAATCTGCCTGCTTGAGCATTACAAAACAAAATTAATCTCAACTCTGCCACTTTCTGTTAATTCTGGAAATTGGTTGGAAATGCCCTGGCCTGGAAAAAAAAAAACAAAAAACCCTACAGTCTTTTTAGTAATTAAGGAAGTCTAAACAGAATTGCTGGCCTTGATTCTGTACAATATTAGGGCCACCTTCTGTAGGCTTCTCTTAAATCTTCTCTGATGGTCATAAAATGGCTACTGTAGCTTCATTCTTTACATCTGCTTACAATTCAAAAGGAAAGGCACCAACAATCACTTCTGTCTCCTTCATCAAGAATGCAGAGCCATCCTGGAAGCCTCACCATTCTTTCTCATTGGCTGGAACTATGTCAAATGGCTCATCCCACTGTATGTGAAGCGAAGGGAACTATCCTATAGTATTCCTAGCCTCTATGCTGGGAATCAGTAAGAGTAAGTTTGAGAATAACTGCACAATTAGCCAACAATGTATGATTTGTAACCTTGGCACAAACCATGTTACCTCTCTTACCCTTGGATTCTTCTTCTCAGAGTAAAAAATTAGAGTAGTTTTTCTTCCAGAATCAACTTTTGCTTGTTCTGCAATTCCTACATATTTCTCACCCAAAGTGTATAAGCTTCTACTCCTGACAGTTGCTCTCATATTTTCCAGAATGCTACACACTGAGAGAGAGCCAAGTTAGGAAAGAATCCTATCCTTTTTAGGGAAACTATACCACAGTGTCCTCCCCAAGTCAGACTGAATAGCACAGGCCCAGGTAACCTGCCCCTGACCAAACTGATCATTCCTTGAGGGCAGTCCCTTGTAACAATCATTATAGTGTCTTCCACTCTTTCTTTTCCTGGACCCAAACTGCCCTTGCTTGAAGAATTTTTCAGATAATCCCTCTCTGTCCTTTCACACCCAATCAGTTGACACGAGACATGCTCTCTTCAATTATTTATGATTCATTTAACAGATTCCTTCTGAGTTCCTGCCATGTGGTAGCACTCTTCTAGGGACTAGTGATATAGCAGGGAACAAGGCAAACAAAGCACCTCCTGTCATGAAGCCATCAGAGGACTGGAGGGAGGCAGATGATAAACTACCACACACACACACACACACACACACACACAGATTGTTCCAGATAGTGATTGATGAGTGCCAAGCTGAGAGTGGTGCAGAGATGGACAGCAGAGTGACAGGGATGTGTGTATGTGTGGGAATGGGTGTGGGCCAAGGTTCATGGAGGTGGAAGCCAAGCCTTCAGATTTGGTGAACAGGGAAAGTCTCTCTAAGACCTGAGTGAGGAGAAGTCATCAGCATGGAAGAGGAAGATCTTTTGAGGCAGAGTAATTGTAAGTGAAAAGCCTTTGGATAAAAAAGGGTCTGACCTGAGATAGAAACAAATGATGGCCAGAGAAGAATAATGTTGGGAGATTTGGCTAATAAAGCACACAAGGAAGCTATTAAAGAGGTTATTTAGGTAGTCTGGGTGAGATTCCAGACGATTCTGAATGATTTTACTGTAACGTCCATCTTGAAACACATCTGGACCAAAGTGGACAAATAACTGCACATACAGTGTGACTGGAGCAGTCACATTTATGTCTCCTTAGAAAGGGCACTGTGTCTCTATTAATGCAGGAGACAATTATAGTACTTATTTGGAAGTCATGTCTGCCCAGTTGCCATTGTGATTTGGTGTATGGTCTTTGATGCACTTTGCTCATCTCTCTGAATATTACTTGCACAAATAGATGGAGTAGGTGGATGTGATGCAAGGAGTTATTAAAATGATTCACATCACACTTCTACCATATGAAAAATAATATATAGTCAAATCATATCTTTGAGCAACTTGGTGAAGCTTAAATTACATGTTTGAAATTCATTCAGTCAGTTACTGAAATGAAATAATCTGGATAGTCCTGAAAATGTATTTCTTTAGGGTTTTTCCCTCAAATAACGAATGATAAGAAAAAATGAAGTTTAACACCCCCCCCCAAAAAAAGCAGAAAAAAAATGTAAAAAAATTGATCATTCCAACCAGGCAGAAGTTGGAGGAGATGAATTCATCTGTCATTACTTAGGGTGAGCCAATTAAAGGTTGGTCATCCACCTCCCAGAGACATTAATTGCCTTTTCTGCCGCATCTCATAGGTCCAGCGTTTTCCCTGGACCGTGGAAGACAGACATTAGTGTTGACAGTTCCAGTGGTGTCTTAGTCACTTTGCCATCACTGGGGAGAAATCCCTGACGCCCACAATTTAAAGGAGGAGGGGTTTATTTTGGCTCACAGTTGCTGCTGCTGCTGCTGTTGTTTTGGACTCAGTGCATAGTCTGCTCGCTCCAAGGCAGAAAGGGCATGGTGAAGGGGCTGAGGGGAGGAAAGTTGCTCACATCACGCCATGCAGGAACCAGAGGCAAGAGGAAGGAGCCAGGAAGCATATACCCTTCCAGTTCACTTACCTTCAACCAGGCTACACCTCCTAGCAGTACATTTAGCTTCTAAACTTTAGCAGTGGATGAATCCACTGAACAGTATAGTGCCAGGCGATCCAACTGCTTTCCAAACACATGAGACTTGTGAGGGATATTTTAGATTCAAACCATAACAAGTGGCTAGTGGGCTCCATGTTAATACCAACCTGAGCATGCGGCTATTCTCCAGACACCCCTGTGAGCTCCTAGTGTACATTGCAAATCAAGCTCACCCTGCAGCACACCCACTTTTCTGCCATGCGGTCAGCAGGGATCCTGAGGACTCTCCTCTCCCATATGGCACAAGGTTTTGATTCATCCTTTCCTCTTTTCTATTAGTGGGTATTCTAGAAGACAGTTTTATGATGACATTCACAGTTAGCATTAAAGCCAGATAAAAATAAAACAGGATGTCAATATAGAACTAATGATGTGTGTCGGTGTAAATGTATAATAATAATAAAAAGAATAGACATCTGTTTGCAAAGGTACAATTTTAAAGCCACGGGGCTTTAAATGAAGCCACTCTATAAATGGACCAACATATGTGAATGTTTGCAGATGTCTTTCAGCCATGAAAATCACCCCATAGACAGTTGACTTTGAGTTGGAAAGCAAACTATTGGCACTGGATACTTTACTACAGCACCTTCCTGAAGTACTAATCTAACTGTCTTCATGATGGATGTTTAAGGAGACAAATGGGAAGAATTTAGAGGTCATAGAAAGAAATTGTTAGGTTAGTAATCAGAAATTTCCTATAATCTGGGCTCAAAATGCAAGGGAAGGTTGGGAGAAGAATCAAGGCAAGTTTTGTAGGAGTGAAGTAGGCACTATTCATGGAGATACAAAAACACCTGGAAAAATTTAGGAGAGAATGGCTTAGTCACTTATGTCACTAAGACAAAACCACCCAGTCGGTGAAAATTAAAGGAGGAAAGGTTTGTTTTTGCTCACATGTTCAGACGTTTTAGTCCACTGTTGACACGCTCAAATGAAGAAATGGGATTGTGGGAGGAGATGGCAAAGAGGACAGCTGCTCACATCATGGTAGACAGGAAGCAGAGAGAGAAGAGAGGAGCTGGGAGGGAAACAGACCCTTCCAGGTCACGCCCTCAGTGACCTGCATTTCTGACCAGACCTCACCTCCTAACAGCACACTTGGCTGTGAACTCATCAGTAGAGTAATCCACTGATGAATATAGAGCCCTCATGATCCAATCACCTTCCAAAAGCCCCACCTCTGAATACATGAAGTTTTAGGGTCATTCCAGATTGAAGCTGTAAAAATGGCAGTGGTCAGTAATGTCCTTGACTTGGTACAGCATGGTAGAAACACCCCAGGGCTCCAAGCCAGGAAGCTTTCATGGCTCCACTATTGCCCAGCTGAGTGACACTAGGCAGGTCTCTCACCCTCTTTATCTCTTTTCTCCTGTGTTAGGTAAAGGGCTGGTCCTTCCTGGTTCATTAATTCAAACTGTTTTCAGCATAGCAGCCTAGAATGAGGACACTGGGTAGGGGTGGGTGATGCCGGACACAAGAGTGGCTCTGGGTTATCTCTACCCTGTTTCCTGCAGGGTCACCAGAACAGCTCCACTCCTATCTCTTTCTATATTGAGTTCTTTGTAAGATCCTAGTTTTAAGAAAGTTTCAATGATTAAAAAAATAAAGTATAAGAATTCCTAGATATTGACTAAGTTCTTCCAGGTATAAAGTACTACAATTCTAACATACTAGTTAAACTATGTTAATAATATACAGCTATCTTTACATGTTAACAAATTATCACCAAGCAATAGAGTCAACTAACCCCTAGAAAGAATATACAAATAAGCAACACATAGTGCTGATAAGCTATGAATAAGGTATAAAACTAGAATGAAGTTGATTTTGTAATTGTTTTTATTTTTTCCAAAGACTAGTGAACTTTTATTTGTAGAAAGCTATGGTGTTCTACCTATTCTGGCCACAACTTCAAGGAAATTCTGGTACCTGCTTAAATGACTTTGAGTACAAAAATTATACATTTTAGGATTCCCTTAAGGTTGAGTAGTAGTTTTTTTTTTTTTTTTTGGAGATTTTGGAAAGGTTTCATAATTAACTTTATAGTCTCCATTAGCAACATCTTGATTTAAAGCACATAATTATGTGCTTAGAAACCTCACAGGTGGGAGATTCATTCATTCATTTATTTAGCAAATATTTCCTGGGTACCTACCATGCAATAGACACATTCCTGGCACTTAGCTTCATCAGTAAATAAAACATGACACATTGCTGCCCTAGTGGCAATGATGCCAAGCCTTTTAGAGCTTTCAGTGATATAAACAGCTCACTGCAGAGTGTGTGCCATAGGTTCACCACCACTGTATGATAGGTTAAAGACTTAGACTTACACAACAGCAGTATCTTGCAAGGAACTTAGAGTCCAGTTGAGAAAATAAGCTATCAACACATCCAACAATAAGAAGATAAAATAGCTGATGTACACCCTAACTGCTATGGCAGTTTCGAAGGAGGAAGGACTTGGCTGGACCTTGAACATGGGATAGAGTTAAATAGCTCCTGGCTTAATATCTGGCATGTAGTTATAATTTCTCAATAAATGTGTATTGAGTAAGTGAAATACTAGGACTGACTAGATAGGCAGTTCACAAACTTGAGTAATAGGGAAGTGATTGGGTGGTGGGGGCGGGGAGGCTAGAATGAACCTGGGTGAAGAAAGTGTTAGGTGAGAGATGGAGAACTGTACACGGTAAATGTTATGGAGCTCAGTGAAGTGACCCAAGGGAGGTTTAACAAGGAGAAGTAAAAGTGTGAATGTTTTTCAAGTTGGCTTGATGCTGTGCTAGATGAGTCTTGGAAGGATAGTGCAGGGAACAGATAGAGGAGAGAGCTGAGGTGCCTCTGAGAGAGAGAGAAATTTGAAAGAAACCAGGTGTGTGATGGGATTTTTTTCAAGGAGCTGACGTCCCTTCTCCATGCCAATACAAAACACCTAGCCCTGTTTTTTGTGTAAACTTCTCCCTACTCTCATTCTTTCTTTCCATTCTAGATAGATGGATGGATGGATAGATGAGTGGATAGATGAATAATCTTGCAAGAGGTACAATTATGACCAAGAAATGAGTGTGGCATGTAGAAGGATGCAGGGCAAGGTAAGAAGCAGTTCAGACTTAGGCCACTGCCCTTGTTTATGCTTTATCTCTTTACAATAAATTTTATCACCCTATCCACTCATTCATATCATTGGTGGAAGAGATTATTTCTGATATCTCTTTGTATTTATTCCTCGGCACCCAGATAGTTTTGAAATCATTATTTTATAATTATACCTCCTGTCTTTCTTACTTCAAGGAAATACATATTCACTGCATGAAATCTAGTAGATACAGATAAACCAGGAAAGCAATAATATCAGAAATAAAGGCTATCTTGTAGAACACCATGACATAAATAATGTGTGTTACAACAACACCAGTGATGATTATAATAATGGTAATGATGTAATGATGGTGATAATAGTGTTGGTGATGACGATGACAGTGACCGCAAAATCATGTGTCGGACTATGTGCAAGGCACTGCTCTAGTACTTACAAAAAATCAACACATGTAATCTTCACAACACCCTAAAGAGGAATTATTCTGTGCCTTCCCATTTGCCTTATTTTATAGTATTGATAGTTGAGGTATCTGAGGCAGAGGGATAGATGACCTGGCCAGGATCACACAACAGAAAGTGGCAGAGGAGGGATCTGGCCCTGAGTCAAACGCCAGTTTTTGTGACACTCCTGAATTACAATTCTATAGCACGTTGGACACATATACTGTTTGTGAGTTATGAAATACTTTGTAGAATAATTTATCCTCACAGAATTCTAACCCAAAACTATCTATTCCAAGCAGGAGTCCTAACCATAGGGCCTCTTACCATAAATCCATTTTACCAGATCAGTAATTATCCACCTTTGTGGATAGCTGTTTCCATGCTACCCAGCCTGGGCCACTATTGCAGAGTGTTCTTGCTGCCTCTCTTGTGGGGCACACGGCTCTCCATCAGAAGGTGATGGGAAAGGCTAGCCAAAAGCACGGTGGAAGGAGGGCTTGTTTCACAGCATTTAAACCCCAGGCTGGGCTGCTGCCTTAAAGTACCAGATGAACTGTAGGTATTTAAAAGCAAGAGGTCTAAGGAGCTCCTTGTCTGATAGAGCAAGATGTTTAACTCTTTTGCAATAAAAAAGAATCCTTTTAATTTGCAGGATTACAAGGCACCATGGAACAAATGAAAATTCATAAGTAGGTAATACAATGTCAGTCAAGGAAGGAACACACAAACTGTTTCCACATGTCTTGAAGATTATCAAAGTAATTCAAAGACCCAGCCTTATTTTCAGATCTTATGGCAAGTGTTAGCTATGTAGCTTGTGAAACTTTAATTAAAAATGAAACCCTTCAGTGTTAAGAATAATAAAAAGAGCTTCTGTACAGATCCAGATGGAGCATTTTGTGGTAAACAAGTTAACCATTGCCTATTGAACTAACAGAATCTTCTAGAGACCTTGTCAGCCCTGAAGAGGAGCTTTTCAGGCCAGATACCTTGCTTTCTTCATCCCCACTACCTTGTTTGTCCTTTATCCCTAGCCGTGTTCTACTGGACCAGGGAGGTACACAAAATAAAAATCTGCAAAATCTTGTATATAATGTAGAGAACACAAACTAGCTGGGGTAAATGAACTGAGACCTCATATCAGATCCATGACAGGAAAAGAGGGAGGCATTATTATTCTTGGAAAAGTGAAACAGAGTTTGCAATTTAAATGTTACTAATGCATTTGCTAAAGCTTTCAACAAAGGGTCATTTGCTGTGATTCTAGCATTTGAATTCAGAAAAGCCAATTATCCAAACAAATGGCTCAAGGAAACAATAGCACAACTATATTTTAGTGGAATATTTCTTTCTCATAACCCCTTCTTATTTGAAACATAATATTTTATTTCCACAAGTTGAGCTGAGGCAAAGTTCAGGTGACATCATTATTGCTACAAAGTTCATTGTACCAAGGCTCTCTCCAGACTGGCATTCAACTGGTTATTTGGTTGACGGAGAATTGGCAGAACCAACTGAGATAATAATTTCCCATTTACCATGTGTAAATGGATCTGAATTCAAATGCTACTATATCAGGGCTATGATTTCCCAACCTAATATTTTATATGCCACTAAAAACACTTTATTTTTATATCTAATTTATATAATATTGGGTATTACATTTAAAATTTGTTAATAGTATTGCCAATGAGCTGGCTAAGAGGAAGAAAGATGGCACATAGTTCTTGAATTTCATCCTGTGAGGGCCTGAGAGAATTTCTCCATATTATTCATCCAGTGTGTAGGATACAGGTTATAGGAAAGGACGTGGCTTTAAAGTTGTCTTAGAAACCCTTTTTAGCTGGTGCAAACTCCCTGAAATCTCATAGTAAACTTCACTTTCCAAACATAATGAATTTTACTCTGAACTCCTTGAATTCTCCAATCTGCTGGACTAATCCTGGTTGGGTATGTCTGCACACATTTGTGATTACATTCTTAGCAGGTAGCTAAAATCCTTTTATTTTCTGCTTTGTAGGATATAATAAAGATGGGTCTTCCTCTTCTCCGAGGAAGCAACCCTCTTCTCCCTGCTGAAGAGGGTGACAGAAAATGCAAGTGGCTTTGCTGTTGAGACTATCTTTCTCTCCCTCTTTGGTGGCCACACCCTTCCCTGACAAATCTGTTCCACACTCCCTGAAAAGTAAACTGTGAATAAAGCAAGGGCACAACTATTAGTATCCACCTGGAAAAGCCTTGGCCCATGTAGCGTTCTTCTCAGGAAGGACTTTTCAGAGCCTACTTCCTCTGTGAAGATACATGTTTGATGCATTATAGGCTCAAACTGAATTAGGTGTGTTTATCTAAGAGAACATGCCAAGCCGTGTAGCAGGATTTATTATATTGCAAGCATCAGCTAGGACATGGAGAATTCCTGGAATAGGGATATGGTTGTTGAATTCATAACCTGCTTTTATTGCTTTTTCTTCTATTCATAAACACAGTGATAAGCCACTGCTCTTATCTACATGTCCCTAGAATAACCTGCCAAAATTATTCTTCAACACACCAGACAGGACTGTTTGTGTTCTCTGGTTTTTCAAACATTAACTATATGCAAAATTATTCTAACGATTTAAGTTGGAGATAACTTGCCCACAGGACATCAATATTTCATGTACAGTTATTATTTTTACTAGTTATTAATATGTTTATTACTTATCTAATTATTAAGTGAGCACATGTTTATACAGGGGTTTATAATGGTAAAAGAGAAGCTAAAAAGACTGCTAAAAAATAACTTTGAAAAAGTAATGATTAAACCACAGGCCCTGTGATAAGTCATGGTCACATATACCACTAACTTTAATTGTCATAGCAGCCCACAAAGGTAACCTTCGTTGGGGTTGTCATGTACTGTGGTATTGTTTGTACACTAAATGAAGACATTTGGCTTAGGAGGAAAGTAAGGCTCAGCTACAGACTATACTCCTGTTGATAACCCATATACCCAATATAATGCATCCACTCAGAAAAGCTGGCATTGTCCTGGGAATAAATGTCTTCATTTTATCAGTGAGGAAATTAAAGATCAAAAATATTGTTTCTCATGAACATATATCCAGGCAGTAATAGACAAGGACTCAAACCTAGGCCCACACTGCCCAACAGGCTCCCCCCAACCACCATAAGGCTTGCTGCACCATTTAAAATGCAAGAATTATCTAGTTGTGCGTTATATTTTTAGATTATTTTAGAAAATAGTTTTTAATGGCTTTATCAAAAGGGATAATTGCAAGAGACCTTTGAGATGGTAGATGGCAAAAGTTGCAAAAATTAGAAAGCTAAGGATATTAAGAATATTGTATTTGAAAAGAGAACACTAGCATCAAGCTTCTGCTGAAATTTCAAAGTGGCCTGTTTACTTAATGGCAATTCATTGATTACAAGCTATTAGTGACTGTTAACCTATGAAATTGTATTTACAGTTCACAAATGGATTTGATTTTCACAAGCTTTACTGGGGAACAACACTCAGTCAACACTTTCTTTGCCTAAAGTCTATGATCAAAGAGCATGAAGCATGGCAAATGAGTATTTAGTCTTTTGATTTGGAGTTGACAAAGGATAATCATTCATAGGTTGATGCAGTCTCTGCTCCACACAGCCTCTAGATTCCATTTACAACTTTCCATGATCAGATGTCAAATTAAAATTCAATCATTCCTTTTCAACTGATACCCTGTACAATTGTCTCATGTTTAAGCTTTCACTAATGTGGTTATTCTGGTACAGCTATGATCATCATTTTAAGTATATAAAAATGGCATCCTGCCCAGTGGCTCATATCTGCTCATAGTTGGTAACAAAATATTTTCCTTTCCCACCGTGCCTTGTGATTTTGGTGAATAAGATAGGTGTATGAGGTGTGGTTTTACAATATTAGCTATTGATTATGAAACAAAGTATTATAGATGTTTCATAAAATCAATTGTTTTGTGATTATGGTGTAGTTTTTTTGCTGTTTTGGTTCTTATTGCTGTGGGTAGATTTGGTCATACAGAAAAGAGTGGAAGAGGGAGAATGAATGTGTATTTGGTTATTTCAGAATAATGCAACTTGGCAATTGTATAGGTATGGGACAGTCTCCAAATGATTTTGATGTGGAACTTTATTATGAAAAATGATCGATTCCCCCACCCAGTTATAAATATGCACTGATTCTTTGTCAGTTCAGAACTGACAAAGTTACTTCAGTTTGAGCCCTGTTGTCTGTCTCTTGGCTGAAATTATTGGGTTACCATATCACTTGGCACATAAAAGAGAAAAATCAGATTATATGCAGCAGTGAATACCTATGTATATGAGGCTTGTAATCTTATGAGGGATTCTTCTAGAAGATTGCACCTGACCTCATTTCCCACACCACTCCCACCGCAAGCTGCACCTCCACCATCACACTACCACCCTGACTGTATAAGCCAAGGCTTCCCAGCAATGCTATCACAGCCAACCATGTATCTCAGACTCATTGGTACTGAACAATTCCCCCCAGGGGAATGCTGCCATCACTCAAGGATTTCAGAAAGTAAATTTCCTTTTACATTTCCAATAGCTTCTCACAAAGCTCTCTGAATTTTCTTATTTGAAATTTGAAACCTATTTGAAATGTGACTTAAGCAAAATTACCTGTATGTCCTCCAGATCTGTGATTGCCGCATACTCTTTCAGAACTCACACATATCATGGTTGAGAAATTGAATTTTAGTCTACTTACCCTCCGATGTCATTTTTCAATTATACTTTACTGTCTTATGTGAAGACTGACACTAAGTTCACAGTATTCTTTCCCTCCTTGAAAGGTCACTCATTGCCTTTCTAGAATCTTCCACAATGATTTAGTCTCCATTTCTATTCATCCCACAGGCCAATGCATTGGTCACATAGTCCTGGGGCTCGCTAAGCTCTTCACAGGAAGTACTTTCTCTCCACCACAGCTGCCAGCATACCATGGTCTCTGCCATAACTGTCATAGTGCAAAAGTATTGTTTCCAAAACTGGGAGTTCACACAGTACCCTCTGCAGTTGTCACCTCTTTCTTTTCTGTTTAATTGGGCCGCCTCGCACTGAGACATTCTTCTACTTGTCTAGACCCTCGATGGCCTCTCCATTTCTTTACTCCACCTCTCTCATCCCTACTTTCCTTCAGGCTTCTACCTCTATATCGATCATTTTGGTTCATTTTTCTGATTTTTATGTTGAAATCTAGTCAGATCTTCTTTAAGGATTTCTCTACTAAAAATAGTCTGTCTCATTTCAGAAGTAACGAAATTGCCACAGAGAAGGAAGTTGGAATTTAATCAGTGGCAGATATACTTTGATAGCCAGTCCATATTCCTTTCACAATAATGCATACTACCAAATTTTAAAAATAAGATAAGAAACTGTCTTATATTCATGTGTAGGCTTCTGATATTTCAGACCTGCTTTTGTAATACTTTATCTTTGGGAAATTATTGAAAATCTCATTAATTACATATGTGTATCCCACATATATCATCTATACATATTCTGTAAGAGCAATGGGGATTCATAACCATGAAAAGAATGACCATTGCTAATGTAGGCAGTTTGTACACCTAGAGGCAGGGAGCTGAAGCAGCTGACATCCTAATATGCTTTTGATTCTTGCTTCCTGGGGAATAAAGTGGCTTCTTTAAAGAAAGAATTTTAATCATAACTCACTTTCTAATTTCCCTCCTCAGTGATCTCATTATCTTCCGAAGAAACCCATGTGGTCTTGAGTTTCCACATGGAATCCAGGGCAGTGATGTCAATGAGTTAGAGATCTGCCAGAATCAAGTGCAATGATCCTCACCAAGGCATGAAAATATATTCCTTTGGGTTTATGCAAATTCAAGAGATTCCATTTAAGCAATAGCCATGAATGGCCTGAGTTGAGCTCTGGCTTCATCTTTGAACTTCTTAATGCCGTTGAATCTTTGGATCCCACACTTTTCCTTGCCAGACCAAATAAAATCTATAGACTAGGGAAACTGCCATCATTCTCTGGGCTATTCCAATGTTTCCTTAAGTTGAAACTGTCTTTCTGTACAAATAGCTGCTGTTGTTGCCATCCTTCCCAGCCTGTGTTTCTGTTTGCCATTCATCCCCTGCTTTTATCTGTGCCCTTATCTGTGCTGACATGTTACAGAGTCAAAGGCTTCCTTATCAAAAGTCATCTTTTTATCTGATCTATCTTGCCGTTTACTGCTCTGAGCTCTACTGGGATCATTTCTCCCCTGACACTACTAGACGAACTGTGTCAGCTTCTTGCACAGCATTTTGTAAGTGCTCCTTAAGATTTCACTTTCATTTTAAGCCAATGTATAGCTCAGAAAACGTGGATGATGATGTGAAACAGATCCAAGAGATTTTGAGTCAAAGGTGAATTCAAATTCTGCCTCTGACACTTAAGATTTGACCAAGGTCAAACTATACAACCTCAATAAGCCTCAGTTTTCCTACATTAAAAGGAGGATTATAATATCTATAATTCTACCCCCATATCACATTTTTGTGTGATGATTAGATAAGATAATGAATGTGGCACTGAGCTTGGTGCATAGGAAACAGTTATTATAAGATACTGTAGTTGCTATAATCATTATTAAAAATAAACCAGTCTTCCAAGGAGTCTTCCCTTGGGCCACCAAGCCTAAAAGGCAGTGATATTGTTTATCTCATTTGCCTAGTTCTATGACCAGTGTGACAGCCACTCTGGCCTCCTCTTGACAATTGTGTCTCCTCATACTAAAGTTAAAGTTATACTGATTCTCTGAGTTTTCTTTTCAATAAACCAAAAAGTGCTATTTTTCTAGCCCAGTGTTTTCTTAGCAAGAAATAATAATTTCTAAAATAACACTTCTAAACCAATACCTTAAGAAAAGTAGATTTGATTTTGTTTCTGGCCTTTTCTCATCCCATTTAAGAAACTAATTCTTTCTCCTTCTTTAAACAAGTTATAAAACCTTCTATTTTTAATATGCTGAAACTTTGAGTCAAATCATTGCTACCTCAAAGAAAAGCCCTTTTTCTTTTTAGCACATTTATAGCTTCTTTTTATATGTGCCCTAATTTAATTGGTCTACAGGGATGGGTTCTTAACCATTGAGATGACATATGAACACAGTTTTATTTTGAATTACTAACTTTTTAAAACTTTTTTATAGTTAGAGAAGTCTGTTGAACTGAAATCTGACCTCACCGAAGTAAACAATTTTCCACACTCCCAGTTTTAGATTTTTACTCTCCATTCATAAAATGAAAGTGTCTTTTTACCTCTTGATCCATGTATGTGATGGTTTTCAGTTCCCTTTATGTTCTTTCTTTTTTTGTTGGTGTGGAATATTCTAATTTGTTAGTGCCCAAAGGCAGCAGTTGGCTATTGATGTACAGTGAAGAAAGATATTTGGTAAATGCTACCTTAAGCTGATGATGAAGATAATGATAAAGACAATGATATCTGACTTAATATACTCTTTAACTATTAATCTTCCCCCCCAAAGTCTTACGGTAGATGTACACTTTTTAAAAGTTGCACCAGCTACTTTACCGAATGGTAATTATAAGAAATAGTTTGGAATAAATAGATTTTTCCATGGTAGATTCACAGAGTAAAAATTACTAATTTTGCAAAATCAAAGGTTATTTTTCAGTCATTCACTTTGAGTTGTATATTTCCTTATATCAGGAGCACGGAAGTTACAAAAAGCTCAAAAAAATATCAATCCTATCACCTTTTTGGTGATAAGGAGTTATGTAACTAACAAATGATGTGCTGGAACACCAGCCAGGAAGCCTTTCTCTCCTCTAGTCCTTTTTTGGTCCAATTACAGTTGAAAAGATGCTATCTGTTAGCCTGTCATTTAAATTCGAATGTAGAAAAGGTCTGCCAGTTCTCTTTCATGTACTTCTTGCAGAGATGAGAGAGTCCCCTACTGAGGCTTATATTGATGTTCTGCTAAAGCTCAGTGTACTTGTAAACAGTATACTTGTCAGGAACGGAATAAAGATGCAGGTCCAGAAAATGTATGACACTAAGAAGTTCAGATATATCTCCTGTCACCTCAAGATTTTAAGAAGAAACATACAATAACAGAGTATATTTAAAAATTAAAACAAAAACCATCTTTCCAGGGTATTTCAAAGAGAGGAGATGATTTCAATTACAAATGTGCCTTTTAGGGATATGTGATACCAGGGTGATTAGTGGCTTCTTTTGCCCTATTACTTTTTAATTAATAGGGGAAAAACAAATAACAAATAAAAATACCTTAAATAGACACTTCAAAAATTGATTCATTAAGGGATAATATATAATTAGATTAAGATGTCTTAATGTACACACTGACAAAATGATTTTAGGTATAACTTATGATTTTGCATTCTTTTTCAATGAAGTGTGCATCTAAATAAGGTCATAATTTTTTAGGCTAATCAGAACCTTAAGATTTCTTACAAAAAGAGTTGCTTTTTGTTTTTGTGGGATGCCTGGCAAACTGGAAGATAGCACTGCTGGAATGTGGGAAAACGCTGTGAGGTAACAGGAGCTGCCAGCCCCCACACAGCTGGCCTCAGAGGTAATTAATTATGAGAAGAGTAAGGAAGTAATCCACATAATTGCGTACATGTTAAGTAATTTGCATAATTGGGTGTATATAGGAATGGATTTTTTTTCTCTAAGTTATTCTTCTAACATAGAAAAATCTAATCTACCAATGGTTGACTATTTGATAAAAGAATCTGAGTTTTAAATATACCCAAAATTATGTATTCTAATGTATACTGTTCTTCAAACTTGTATTTTTCTGTGACTAGATCCTTTATCCTTTGTTATAATTGCCTGCGTGTCTGTATCTTTCTGACACTGTATGCTTAATCTCTTGTTCTAATTCTTTTTGGGCCCACTCCATGAATGACACAAGAACATTTTTCTAGATGAATACTCTGTACAAGAGGTGACAAATATGTGTTCAGTATGACTTTTATTAACCCCACATTATACATTTATTTATTCTAGTAGTTTTGTTTTTGGCCTCTGATCAAAGACTTATTCTAGGAAACTTTCCCCCAAAATTGCACAGACTGCTGCCACCAGTAATCAGAGCTGGCCTTGGGGTGGAGCTGGTTGGCTGATCCTTTGGGAGACATAACTCACCTTGGAGCCCACACGTCTTGCTTCTGTGCTGTGTCCCTGGGGCTTATTGGATGCCGCCACACAATTCTTCCTTCTTTGGAGGCCCTATCAGTATTTTGTTCTCCTAGGGGTATATGACAGGGTGTAAGGTGGGTTAGGTCAACCTTTTTTGCCTGTTAACAGGACCCTTGCTAAGGTTTGCCAGATGTGCAGATTGATCTGCACCTCTTCCAGCTTTATCAGTGATGGTGGGAGTTCCGAGTGAGCCCCAAACCAAAGAACCACACATCACATAAAGCAGACTCTGAAGGAAAATCCTAAAGAGGATCTCCAAACTCTTATGAAACATAGAAACACCATTAAAATAAGGGTTCACCTTTCCTAGGTTGTTACTTTGAAACACTTAAAAAAGCATTAGCAAAAATACATCTTTTTATACTTTATGTTTCTTTTTCAGTTATTTTTAGCTTTGTTTTTAGAGTCTGATACTCACCTTCATCTTCCTGTATCCTTAGCTCTCTATAAAAAGGAAAAAAGTATTCCCATATATTTCTATTTGAGAGTTTTAATTTTAGATTTATAGTTTCACATTTTCATGCCAGTATTTTTCTATTTCAATTTTGCTCTATTTATAGATTTTTCTTTTGACCCCTCTCTCTTTTCTTTTTGGTTTTGAAAATGTATTATATCTTTTAAAAACTATTCACTAGATTTTCTTTATTTGGCTTCAGATCATTTCTATAAAGTATTTTCTTTTACCAGTTTTTTCTCCTTCCCTTTTGTTTTGTTAGTTTCCACCAGCCGTCTTCTAGAAAGCATTTGAATTTGTTTTTAGTGTATAACTTCTTCTAATCTCTATAAACATTATGAGAAAGTAATAAGTTTATAAAGACAATAAGACCTCAATTAACCATCCTAATACAAGCACAAATGGCAGAGATAATTGTAAGAGCTTAATTTTTATTTTAATATGTTTTTCATGTGTATATTTTATTGCATGCTTGTATGATATTGTTTTTCAGTCACATTGTTTCAGTGTCGACAATGGAGGCATTTTGTGAAGATCAAGTTCAGGATGAGCTATTTGGACACCCAACTGCCCACCCATCATGAGCATCCAGCAGTATCTCATAATGAGATCTGCACTAGCCCTGACCTCAGTTAGCCCTCTGTCCCTGGCCTTCTCTTTCTAAGACATATTTTCCCGATGAGTATTTTCTCTTTCTCAATTAGCATACTCCTGTCGGGCTGGAAAACTGAGTGAGGGTCAGAGAAGATTGTGAAATGTGTAAACAGATATTGGACGACTTAATTAATCAGCAAGCTGCTGTGTGGTTGAAATTGAAAGTAAAATGTGTGTATGATTATCTTGGATGACTGAAGATTAATTTTAGTAAGTTGTGGCCAGATGAAGGTATATTTTAATGATGCTACAATATTTAATGCTTCCAAGACACTTCAATGGAATTCTTATTTGAGGTACTGAAATCTTTCTTGTTTTCCACAAACTGAGTAGTTGAATGCATTAGGAGATTCTGGCTCACAAAATTTCCTTTGTTTATTGACTCATGCTTATCCTTTTGCAGGATAGGTGTCTAGCTACAATTAAATCAGGCTAATGTTCAACCAATCTTAACTAGCATGGTTCGCCTTGCTTTATCTTTTTACCCAGGGTGCACTATGCCTGTCTGGCAGCAACTGATCCTTGACAAAAAAAGCTAAAAATCAATGTGGCCACAAAGGCTATCAAAACCTTTTATCTGACCATAAGTTCAAAGTTCAAATCAGATAATTTACCTTAAACCTAGACGGGGAATTAACTATATCCCAAAGTTTGGCTTTAATAATAATCAGTCTTTGTCTACATTAAGTTAATCATTTCTCTTATTATCTGTAACAATCCTATAAGTTATGACAGTTGCTCATAAATGTCATGTGAAAAAGTTATTAGATGTTCTTTCAGTTATAATAGTCAGATAATCTCTCCATTATTTGTTCCCTCTTGGCCCTAAATTGATAGTAGCTTTTCTTTATGTGATATTTTCCATTTTTCTATTAAAAATAAAAAAAATAATTCTGTTTTATACAACTTTCCATTTTCCCAGCCTCTAGTTCCTTGTTTGGAATTGATTTCTTTGGCAAGTGATATATGGACATAAAGGAACTGATCTGTATGATTCTTAAAACATCAAACTTTTGTGTGAAATTGTAAGAATTGAAATAGCCACTTTGGTACTTAAGTTCTTTTTCACAGTGTTCTCAATTTTCCAACACTGACTATATTTCTGGCTTCAGAGATCGGTAAGAACATGAATGAGATTAATTTCCCATGAATGTTTTGCACGCGCGTATCTTGGAGGTCCTCAGAGGAAATAAGCAATATAAATCTCATATACTCTACATAATTTCTACATGGCTCCCTACTGTAAACTTTGGTACAGCCTAAAACTTTTTAGCAAATTTTGTGTAGTGTAGAAATTGAGGTTTAATGATTGATTGGCCACTCATTTTTAATTCACTTTTTCATTGAAATTATTTCTTGAATTCTTGGCACTGCACCAATATCTGGGGATTGGGAGGTAAAAAAAAAAGACGTCATAGAGAGAGCAGTCCACTGAAGAGAGAGAGGCATGCTTACAAAATTTCAGACCTTGATTCTTTCTTTTAAGTTTAGCATCAGATTAATATAAATTCTACTCCTGAGTCACTCCTATCATAGAGCAAAGATTGGTTTAATTTATCAGTACAGTAGCAAGAATTTGACATCCGTTGGTTCAGGCTTTCCAGTTGACTAAAGTTGGATGCCTTGAGCACACATGACCTTGGTTTCTGTTCTCACACTTATCAATAACCCTGAACAACCCCTGAGCGTGGATGCTGTTTTCTTTTTTTCTAACTTGCGTGCTCCTCAGATGGGTAAGGGAGAAGCCTTAATTTATTGTACAATAAATGAGCAAGTGTCCTCTGTTAGCAGTCTCCTCCCGGCTGCGTGTCTCCAGACCAGGACTTGGGTGTGTGTGTTGGTGGGTGGTTTTAGGAAGCTTGATTCTTTCTGTATATCTCTTACCTGCTTTAGTGGGTTTTGTGGGTTTCATCTAGGCATGGTGGCATACACTGTACTCTCCGTGAGGCTTAAGCAGGAGGATGGCAAATTCCAGCCTAGCCAGAGAAACAGAGATTTAGCAAGACCTTGTCTCAAAAAAGCATAAGAAGGGCTGGGTGTGATGCAGGGCCACCAGCAGACAAGGCAATACAACCTGCCACAGTCATCTTAACTCAATAGTTTCTAAAATAAAAGCACTTTGGAAAGCTGTGCAATGATTCTCTCAGGCAGGCCTAGGTCAGCCCAGACCTGATGATAATCCTTTACCTTCCAGGGTCCCATCTGTATTTATCAACAACAAAGAGATATTTAGATTCATATCTGATGCTTTTGTATTCACTTTTTCTGACCAGTGTATCACATGTAGAAGGCTTTGGGGAACCAGTCATACTCATTTTTTTCTGAGTTTAGGACAGCTGAGATATGTTAATTGAACCCAACTGACACACACAGACCAGTATTTGTCAAAAGATTTCCATCTTGTCAATAAGATAAATTAATTATGTTCTTAGAGGATATCTACAGTCTTACTCTAATATTGTAACCAACCCAAGACTAAGATCAAAGTCCCCTCACAAAAACTGAGACAAGAAATAGGACAACTCTGTCATAACAGAATAGGGTTTAATGTTCTCATGCAACACCATCCAGGGTGCCATGAAATCCTAGTGAAGGTATGGCCAAGCCTTCCTGGAAGAGACCTGCTTCCCACTGTCATGAGGATTTGAGGTAAGATGTGAAGGACAAGTAGAATTTTGTAGTGGGTGAGCAGGAATTTTATTAAGGACCTAACAGGTGTCAAAGAACCACTGAGCAATATTATGTACATTGTGAAAAATACCAAAGACTGGAGATCTTTCCCCAAAATCTATACTTATTTTACTAAATTGATACTTTTTATCACCCCAGTAACTGATTTACTTAATTCTTTAAAAAATTCTAAGTCTTTGGAATTATATATAACATCAGTATTTAGTCTTATGAATTCCACTAAGATCTCAAAAGTCATTAAACTGTTCTCTCAGTAAATATTTATTGAGTGGCTGCTATATTCTAGGTACCATTCTCTCCATAAATACAAGAAATGAAGCAGCAAGCAAGACAGGCAAGCTTTCCATTTGCATGGAGCTTAAATCCTAGAGTGGTGCTCTCCAATATGGTAGCCGCCGAGCCCTTGGAATGCAGCTAGTCCCTAGTGGATGTGCTAGAGCAGTAGTATTTATACTGGATTTCAAAAACTTTATATGAAAGAGATGAGTGAAAATGTCCCATTAGTAATCATTTTGATGCTTGCATCTAAAAATTACTACAATGTGTTGGTTGTATCCAGTTAAATAAAATATACAATGAAATGAACTGTATTTGTTTCACTTTCATATGGTGGCTCCTAGAACATATCATCACACGCATGACTCACAAATTCTTATTGGATAGTGTTCCCTAGAGAAAAGAGTCAAGAAATAAACTAGGTCACAAATAAATGAACAAGATGTTTTCTGATAGCAAGAAGTACTGCAAAGAAAACCAAGAAATGCAATGGAGAGTGGCAGAGATGATGTTCCATCAATCAGCCAGGGAAAGATTTTTCAGAATGCAGTTTTTCTGACATATGGATGATATGAAATGAGGTCAGAAAGGTAGGCAGGCAAGGAGCTTGAAGAACCGGAAATGAGATGGGTTGCATTTGAAGGTCAGTGGGAAGCCACAGAAGGTTGCTAGCAGAATGACCTGGACTGATTAGCATTTTTCAAAAGACCTCTGTATCTGCTTATAAAGAATTAAATGTAAATGAGCAGGAAGAGAAGCAGGGAGCCTGGAAGCCATTTCAATAGTGCTGGCAAGATTAGTGGCTTGGATTAAAAGTAGAGGTGATGTTAAAAAGAGACAGATATTTGAAACATACACTCAGCCTTCAGCTTTCAGAATCTTGTTGATGATTTGGATTTTGGAGGGGAAGGATGGATGTGAATCAGTAGTTGCTCCTGACTGCTGGCTTGATGTGTATGTGACAGGGATGGGGACAGTGGGGGATCAACTGAGATGAGGAAATTATTAGACTAATTTGGGGAGGGAGATTCTATTTTGCTCTTGTTAAGATGGGAAACCTTATTAGAGAATTACGTTAGGAATTGCTTTGAGTTTAGTGGACACACTGAGGCAAGAAATATAAATTTTGGAGACAGTTTATGTAACTGGAGTGAAAAGAAGGCACACTGTCATGAGGTAGGGTCAGAAAAGTGCACACAAAATGTCCCAGGATGAAATAATGGACAGTGATTCCAGAGAGTGCGTGCAGCTTTCAGGTGGATGCTCTGGGGACGATGAGAAGCTACCAAAGCTGGTGGATGCCTCTCCTGGCTACAGCTTTGCTAGGCAAGTTCTGCCCTTCCCTCCATTCTTGCTTTCTGTAGGCAGTTGGAGATAAACTAAAAGCATCATTGTTAATGTTGTTTTTCAAGGACTGGAAAGACAGAAATCATTATAAGCAGGAAATCATAAAATGTGGGGAAATTGCTTTATTGGCCCTTGGCTGGAGTCTACAATTTGGGGAATTATGCAGGAAGGCAATAAACAGAAGCGAGAGAGACACAAGTTTGATTTTATTAGTCTTAGCTGAGAAATGAACCTCTCTTCAAGAGCCCTGAGAATCTCTGAGGCCTAAGTGGAACAGTCATATAGACATATGGACTGCAGGCTCAGCTAGTCTTAACAAAGTAGAAGACATCACAGCATCATAGCTCAGAAAATCCAGTAGACCTTGTTAAAAAACACTGATTTGTAAGGGTGGTGGGCCATTTTTTAACCCTTAGACACAACTCTTTTAGTTGACAATCCCATCAGCAAAATGGGTGGCTATGTAAGCCAGGATTTCTGCAGTCAGTCTCAGCTGAGGAAGATAGTTCCCATCCCCACTGCTGATTTGGAAACTCTGATGACCCTATAAGAGAACCTTAGTGGGAAACAGCTGCCACACAGTCAATTCACAAATATTCGACATCCACAACTTAAAGGAAAAAAGGTTTATTTTGGCTCCCAGTTTGCAGAGGTTTCAGTCCATAGTCAGCTGGCTCCAAGACAGGGTGCCGTGGCAGAGGAAGATTGCTTGTGGCATGGCAGATGTGAAACAGAGAGAGATTAAGGAAAGAGGGAGAGAAATATCCTTCCAGACCACACTTCTGGTGACCCATCTCCTTGCACCTTGCTTCGCCTCCCAACATCACATTTATACAATTACCAGTGGACTAATCCACTGATGAGTATCATGCCCCTTTGATCCAGTCACCTCCCCAAATCCCCACCTATGAACACCTCAGACTGGGGCGGGGTTCTCTAGGTATAAACCATAACAGATAGTCTTCATTTTAGCCCCCATGCTTGAAGTTGACTAGGAAAGACATGCACAGAGGGACATCAGCTCATAGCCGGGCCAGCCATAGTTGAGTGTTTCTTGCAAAATGTCTTGTTTGGAAGAAGATTGTTGGAGTTGGGGTGACAAACCCATCTATTCAATAGCAACACTTTGAATATCATATTTGAGCAGATATTAAATATGTTAAAATTCAGTATTTCATTCACAACATATCTTTTCCTTTTTACTGTCACTTTTTTTTAACATTTAGGATATCCTTTTGATTTAAAAAGAGGTGTTTACAAAATACAAAATGAAATGTAACAAATTCTATTAAAATACAAATTCTGGTACTAAATCATTACCCTCAATATCAAGTGAGATCTTTCTCCCTACCTCAAATATAATAAATGATAGAAAACAAAATAAAAATATAATATATTCAAGACCATTAAAGTGTATTTGTTTCAATAAATTTGTCTGCATATATGCTCAATGGAGAACCAAGTTTAGTAATATGTGCTCTTTCCAATATCATAAATTACAAAAGTTATTGTATACTGTGTTTCTATTACTCAGTATCAGATTTATTAAACACATAAGCACATAAAACTTGAGCACACAAATTACTCTGAATAATTTATGGAAACCATACCCAGAATTTATTTGGTATAGAATAGAAATGAAATATATAAAGGCATACAAAGCCAATGTGAACCAAAATAATGTAAAATAATATTACTATTAGACAAGGTGAAATGTAAGGTTTAAATACCAACAGGATGAAAAGGAACTCCCATAGTGTAAAAAGATAAAATCAGCGGTGTTAGGGAGTTGGCTAGTAGCAGCTTATAGAAGTCCATTGTTATCATTTTTTCCTAATTCCATGTTCAGTGATATCACATTGAAATTGGTAACAGTGTGATTATTTCAACCATTGTAAGTAGAAATGATAAAAATCAGGATTTTCTTCTTCCCCTTCAGTTGCTCTTCTTTCACCAGCACACCACTGGATACAACTGATGAAGTTAAAATCATTCTAAATATGTATATGCTAAACCATGTAGGAACTAATGCTATAAAACAAAAACTATTAAAAATGTAAAGAAACTTAAACTATATTATGTCCAGATATTTTATTTATAAGGAATTACATAGATCTAAAAGTTACTAAATAGCAGTATAAGAGTTAAGTGATGTAATCTATACACTTGACAAATGAAACATGTAATATTTACTCATGTATAAATAGATGTCTGAATTTAAAAGTGAGAAATTTTAAATCAGCAATGATTGATTCAAAATGGAATTTATCTTCTTTAGCATCACTAAGTTGTGTGAGAGTAATTCTATCATTCTCATCTAAATTTCATACAAAAGAATGGCAATTTGAATGTTTTGGCATATTTTATAAATTAGTATAACCCCATAACCAAATGATAAGAGTAGTTATTCCCTCACCAAGATCTTCAACACAAGCAATATTTCAGTGTTAATATGCTGACTAAGATATGTAGGTGTACAGTATTTGGGGGGGGGATACTTACTGGATTAATCAGAAGAAGGCAATTAAGAATTAAGAATACTGTTTTTTTCTTTTTTAGCAAAAGAACTAGAATGTCCCTTTAAGACTTTCTTTGGATGTTCCCATCTGAGGGAGGAAGGCCTTTTCCACTAATACTTGGTAGTCAGCTGGTCCCATGATAACTCTACAAGAAACATAAGACACCCATCTGAAAGTGGCGTGAGAAGATTTTGCAGAGTTTCCTACTTTAAAGTTGAGAGGACTTATAATGAATTGGGTCTGGTTCCTCAAGCATTTAGCATCCAGCCAGGTTTCTCTTATAAACTTCAACAGAAGTAGAGAAATAAAAGGAAAATGTGAGAAGATGGGCCTGAAGTTCAGAAGAAGTTTCTGTTGTCTGAGTTGACTTGTCCTGACTTAGAAATGCTCCAAAAAGTGAGTTCACACATCTAACAGACTAGACCTTCACAACCATCCAGCAAATAAATGAATAAATAATAAGCAACAGGAGTGGAGGATCCATGTGCTAAGAAATAATAACATTGTCTTGGTGGTTTTAGAAAACCAGAAAAGAAGAAAAGGAAATGTAGATGTGACTACTAGAAAAGAGGTTTAAGTATCCCCTGTAGAGATATAATTGTTCTCAATTCATACACAAGGACAAGGAAGGACATTGTGTGTATGATGACCGGCCAAGTGACTATTCAAGGTCAAATGAGTATTGAAGGTAAAATCACTAGAATGCAGCAGTAGCAGAAAATGAATGCAGAGTTTCTGATTACAAATCCATGATCTTTTCAAAATGCTTCTGTTGCCTTGAGGCAGACTGCCCTGTACAGAAATCAACACAGTTCACTGCAGTTATAATGTGCACGCGCTTGCCTAAAAACTTTCTTATTCCTGGGTCTTTTTACTATCTCTGGCCCCATCCTTAAATTCATAGTCAAAAAGCGGAAAACAAACTATTGTCTAGATTCTTGCTAAAGATCTTCAATTTAAAAAATTCTTTTCTCTTTTAGGTTTTCATTTGACTCACAGTGTAATCATATTGGTGAGAAATAATTTGTACAGTCATACCTAGTGCCTAACATCAAATGTTCCCCCAGAAATGCAAAACAAAATGATGTGTAGACCACCTGGCTTCCATAGAATACTATAAAAGTCAAGGAGAACAACTCTGCTAATGTAGGGATAGCGCCAATATTTCTGAGTAATAGGCTTGTTTGACAGGCAGTGTGTGGTGTGTACAATTCTGATGACAATATGTTAAAAAATAAATCAGTTTTCTAGAGGAATGAGAGAATAAAAGCAAAAACCTATAGAAACTAGTGAATTTGGAGTCCTTTGGAAGGAGATATACAAAACATTGCCAGACAACTACCAGAAGGTCACCTCCAGGCCATACTTCCACCTAGTTTTACCAGGACCAAAGGATGGGATACTCAAAGCCACGTGCATAGTCTCTGCCCTTTGGAACCTTGCAGTATGGCAGATCCAGAGAAATTTCACTTCATTTTACGTAATTGAAAATATACCTCCCCCAAAGCAAAGCCTAAATGAGAGCATTTGACAATGTTATTTACTCATTTCCATATATGCAAACTTTGTACAAAGGAATTTCTAAAATATTTATCAATATGAGACAAGTAAGATCCAGGTAGATAATGTCTGTCTCCTGCACCATCCTTTCTCCCAGTGCCATTTTGGTTGTTAAGTCAGCAATGGGTTCCACAGTAAATTATAACTGGTCCTTATAATCTTCCCTATATTGACTCTTTCTTTTCAGGTTTCTTTCTTTACCTCTGCTTCTCTCTTTCTTGTTTTCTATCTTCTTTTTCTTGCTCTTCCAAAGGAAAACCTGAGAAAATACCTTCATCTTTCTAACAGCTCTTAGAGGTAGAAAAGGTACTTCATAGATACCCTGTCTTCCCAGGAATGAGGGCCTAAACAGTTCCTAGTAGCAAGGGACAGGGAGAATTCATTCTGCCAAAAGAAAGCCTTTGTCACTCATGCAAAAGACTTCACATTTACAATATATAGGCTTAAATTGATTTAGCTCCTCTGATGGACCACGTCTGTGTTTCAGAGATGGCTGGGGCCACATGCTCAGAGAAGACTTAATTAACAGGTGCTGTTGCTGAAATTTCTAATATTCTGTCCATGACTTCTTAATAATATTAGTAGTAGGTGTGTAATAGTCATGACAGTAATAGCTTCTCTAGTAATACAGATGCTGTTTATTGAGCACTGACTATTTCGGGCATTGATCTAAGTGCTTCAAATGTACTGACTTATGTAAACCTCTCAGCAGCCCAGTGAGGTGAAGATGATTGATAACCTCATTTCATGGCCAAGGAACCTGGGGTGTAGGGTTAAGGAACTTGCCTGAACTCACACAGCTAGGCAGTCATCAGTCACATATTTCCTCCAGCAAGAAAACAGTCTATTTCCCCAAAATCTTGTGTTAGGGCAGCAGGCTCATGTGCTTCTAAAGAGGTGCCCGACCATATTGTCATCACTATAGGTCTCAAACCTGAGACCAGGATTGCTCTGAACTAGCACTGGCTTTGCAGTGCTCAGCCTCAGAGGTCTCCAGATCTCCTTTTATTGTCTCTACCCTTCACTCTGCTTGCTTTTACTTCAGAGCACTTAGCGCTACCAGACTGTGTTAGCTCAGGCTGCCAGAAGAAAATACCATAAACTGGATGACTTAATGAACATTCATTTACTCATAGTTCTGGCGGCTGCCAGGTTGGCTGAGTTCTGATGAGGGTCACTTTCCTGCTTGTGGTCAGTCCTCAGGGTGTGTGTGTGTGTGTGTGTGTGTGTAGTCTCCTAGAGACTCTCTTCTTATAAGGCCACCAACCTGACAAGTTAGGACTCACCCTTTGACCCCATTTAACCTTGAATACCTACTAAAAGCCCTATCTCAAATATAGTCACATGGCAGTTAGAGGCTTTCCATTCACAGTACTGACCCAATAGATATTTAATAGCTTCCCAATGTGTTTATAGCATATATCTCTCCCTCCAGCCTGCACTCTACTAGTAAGTTCAGTGCTTTAAATAATGATAATGATTATTATGACTGGGTTATTCTTATACTGGCCCATACATGGTAGGTGCATAGGAAATACCTTCTTGATGAATAAATAATAGAAAAATGCCTCTTCTCCCTTTTATGATAGAAAATATGAGTGGCCTAAGTGAGGGAGAGGAAGAACAAATCTCATGTACCCTTCCAAGCTTATGGAACTACTCCTAGCTGCTCTACGAAATTTTTATTCCTTCAGCTGGCAATCCAGGTGCCCTGCATGTCAGCTTCCAGAGCCACTCCCTGGGGGGCAGAAAGAGGCAGAAGTGCACACACATTGTGCACCTGTGGGGGCCACCTGAGGCATAGTGGTGGTACTCCTATTGTTGCTGAAGCCTGGGGGTAGGTGAGCAGGTGGAGAGAAGCAGGTAATGGGTAATGGCTGAGTGATGACTGGTGCTCATTTACCACTGCTCTGAGAGACCATTGTCCTCTAACTGTCCATGTCAGCTCCAACTCCAACGACCAAGGCTCACCTTGCTTCTTGCCTGGCACACTGTGGATCTAGGGACATCTGTAAGTTTATAAATTCATTTCAAAGTGTGTGGATTCAGGGTCTAATCACTACAAGCTAACTTCTTCCACTCACAATACCTCTTGACTCAGGTCTCCATGGTGGAAGGGAGGACTGTTTGGCAGTAAAAATGGATGCTTCTTGGGAAGGACGCATCACGCGGCCTCCTGGGTTTTTATGGAAACTCTCGGGCTTCTCTTTCTCCTGTGTACAAAAGAGTAGAGTAGAGCAGTGCTGGTCATGACTTTGGAATACATCTTGGGTAACATCCAAAATTACATTGGATATCCACAAGATGACTAGCAATGATTTGTGTTTGAGCTGGGTTTGTATTATTGAGTCAAGCTTTCATTGATATTTAAGTATTAATATTAACTACTTGATTTTATCTTATGAATAATATAAGATATATGCTCCATGAAAACAAGAACCTTTTCTCATGTTTTTCTAGAGACTAAGACTAAAGTAAATATTCTTTGAGTGGATAAATGATCCCTAAATATGAAAGGTTGGTATTTTATCACTACTTTACAGATGGGAAAAAATTAGTGAGCTTATCAAATTTATGCATAGTTGAAATCAATAATTTCAAGGTCTCATGATTCATTGGACCTTCTAGTTATCAAGGAATCCCACCTGAATGTAAGTACCACAAAAACAGACTGTTTCATTGACATAAATTCAAAGAACCTGGGATAATGCCTAGCCATATATTAAATGCTTAATAAACATTTGCAAGAATGAAGACAATTTTTAGGGTTATTTTAACATATGGCTCACATGAAGTTCCATGATCTTTTCATTAAAGGGCCTTTCAATTTCTATTTGAGTATGTTCAGTAAAGGAGAAATCATTCATGCTTTAGTTATAGCATTTCAAAGTTTGTCACTTTTAGTGCTGAAAGTTATTTTTGTATGTTTGGAATATTTCATAATATTTCACAGTTGTCACAATAAAACAAAGTTATTTAGGGTCTTATTGATGAAAAATTATACAATAGGACTGGGCTGAGCACCATCTCAAGGCTTAAAATTGGAGTTTTCTCCAAGCTGAAGTGACTGTGTAGTTGTGCATGTAACCAGATGTGAACTGGCTGTATGCTCTCGATTTGTCCACCTCTTCAGTCACCCTGGCCTTAGTTACAGCATGCAGGACTTTCTGAAATGCTGTGTTGGGTTCAGTTTCATCAGCCCCCTACCTACCATTCCACTCAACACTGGCCTGATCATTGTATCAATGATAGCAGCTGGTAATCGCAGGGGAATAATCTCCACTGGGTCTGCTCTAAGTCCTTCATATGTAGTAATATGCTCATCCACCCATTCTTTTGTGTGTGCATGTGTGTTATGTGTATGTGTTTTGTGGTGCAGGGAATTGGGCTCAAGGCTTTGTAACTGAGCTACATCCCCAGCCCTTTTTAAAGTTTTCATTTTAAGACACACATTTGTACTAAATTGCCCAGGTTGGGCGTAGAACTCACGCTATGACTTAGGGTGGCTTTGAACTTAAGTTCCTCCTGCCCCAGCCTCCTAGAGTGATGGGATTACAGGTCTGTCCTACCACACCCAGCCCTATTCCATTATTATGCCTACTTGACAAGTAAAAAAATAAGTAAAAGACATGAGAGAGAAGTAACTTGCCCAATGTGCGATCCAGATGTGTGCAGCTAGGAAGTGACAGCAGCAACTCCAGTCCCTCGTAGCCTAACTCCAGACCCCACACACTTATCCCTGTGCTGCGTGGTGCTGTCCACACTCAAGATCATTCTGGAACTTGCCCAATATCTATTCACCTCTGTGTTCACAAACCATTGCTCACTCATCTTTCCCGGGACTAATACCCAAGTCACTTGTGACACAGTTTCAGTGATTGACATCACCATCTTCCACCCCTTTTACAAAGCAGAAGACTTTTTCCAGCTGAGCCTTCCATCAGCTCTCCTGTCTCTAAAGTCTGAGCCATCTGGTCGGTTTCCCTTGGTTCTTCCATGCTCAGGAGGTCTAGACAGCTTGCACTTGTTAATTCTGGTCTTTTCATTCTTCTTTGCCCATAGATCTCTCTACTACACTACTCCCTCACTGGGGGAATTTCCCCACAGATGTCTGGTTCCTTTATGTGGAGAGACTCTAGACAAAAATATGCAGATATCTGAGGCTACTTATTGTTGTTATCCACCTTTCCCCACTCCGCCACAAAGGCCTCCATCTTACCTATTTATCTGGACACTTTCTTCCTCCATACCACATTTCCACTTTGAACCTTTATGATCTGACAGAGTGTTGCATCTCTCAACAGTAATGGGCTTTGCAGCATCGTGGAGGACAGCCTGCTCCCAGCAGAGAACCCTCAGCACCCTGCCTGAAGCCAAACCCCATTTTGCAGCAGGAGATCTGGTCCATTCTCTTTCCTTGGTGAAACTCTAATTGGAAGCAAAGTTGCAAGCATCATTTACATGCCCTGAAGGTTCATTTCCAGTGCTGTATATTGGCTGGATGTGCTTCCTAGGTTTCTTCTATTGGCATCATTTGCCTGCATGTGATTCGGTAGAAAGGGCTGGCAGATGGTGATTTCCCCACGTTCTTGGCATGCATTTGAGGAAGCTGGCTCCTCTCCTGGCTGGCCAGACTCACATCGAAGTTTCTTATATTTACCATCTCCATAGGTCTAGTGCACAGGTCAGTAAACTTGTTCTGTAAAAAGCCTGGCAGTAAATATTTTAAGCTTTGTGGGATAGAACAGTCTGTGTGTTAAGTACTAGACTCTCATGTAGCATGGAAACAGCTATAGACAATATGCAAATGCATACAGCTGTGTTCCAATAGAACTTTATTTATAAAAACAGACAGCTGGTTATGTTTGACCCCTAGGACTATACTTTGCTACTCTATGAAATTTCTGGGGGAAAAAAGGAGGAAAGAAGGAATAGACCCAGAAAAAGAGAAAGTGTCCTCAACTACTTCTCCAAGATTTTCATTCATTTATTTATTTTCTGAGTCTAGCAACAAACTAATCTTTTGTTCCTAAGAGGTGAGAAGCATCATGTATTAACTTTGGGCCAGAATGTCTGTCTAGTTATATGTAGTCTTCTAATTGTTCAACTGTGCCTCCAATGCATTATGTAGCCTATAGTGCCACCTGGTGGCCAGCACGATGGTTGCAGTCCCACAGAGATTAACTTCATGTGTGTTAAACAGATAACCCTGCCCAGCCCCTGACGTGCCCACCCTGAAACAATCTTGGAAAATACTGTTAGATTTTAATTGAAGAATTTTCTTGCATAGACTTGAGGTTTTTCCACACTGCTTTTGTGAATGTAGCTTTTTTTTTTCTCTTCCACTAAACTCAGTCAAATGATTTTGTCATTGTATGAAACAAGAAAACCCAAAGATTTAAAAATAATTCCTTACTGGTTTAGGTATCCTTTTCTACTCTTTTTTTGCAGTGCTGAGGATTGAACCCTTATGCGAATCACACCCTCTCAGGTAGCTGGAGTTACATGTGTGCCCACCATGCCTGGTTTAAATTGATCTTCTTGAATCATTATTAAAGTGGATTCTAATTCCCTGGACAAAACCAAACCAATGGGGTGTGTGTGTGTGTGTGTGTGTGTGTGTGTGTGTGTGTGCACTAGTTGGTTGGGAAGGAAAACACTGAAGTCGTTAATGGTAATTATTATCTGCATGGCCTACACACACACATATGCTCTGCAGTCTGACCAGACCTATAAGTGCCTCACACATGTGTAACAAAGAAACACCAGCAACCATTGGTGGCATGGCATTAATGTAAAGAGGACTATTTCAATGCAAAGCTGACCTGCTTAGGAATCTTTGCCGAAACTCTCCTTGGATCTAAGACAAGAAGGACAAGTTTCACTAACAGAAGAATGTCTTAATTTTCTTGTTGCTGAGACAAAATACTCAACACCTAAAGTTAAATGAGGAAAGGTTTATTTTGGCTCACAGTTTGTAGAGTTTCAGTCCATAGTCACCTGGTTCCAAGGCATGGCAGAGGGGCATTGCAGAGGAGAAACAGTTCATGGCAAAGCAGAGGAGCCAAAAGGCAGCAAAACAGAGAAGTAGTGAAGCAGCAGCAGCTGCCTGTCTCTCCCTTTTTATCTCTTCTGGGCCCCGAATTTTGAAGGCCCCCAGAGTGAGCCTTTCTATTACCCATACCCAGAACTATGCTAAACCAATCAGTTGGATAATTTAGTAGTCACACACCCTTCATCCCAGCATCACACACCCTACATTCATCCATCTCCAAAGAGATCCACCTATGACCCCGTGAGGCCTTAGAGCGGGGGACACCTAGATACAGGCCATAATGAAGAGCAAGTGAGTATCTAAACCAATTATACTTGGATCATAAGCAAATGTTGAAAAAGTATCACTTGCATATGGACATTAAATGCTTAGAAATAAGAGAAAATCTTAGTAGCAAGCTGTACAGGCATAGAAGAGCTAAACTAGTTGATTGGTATCAGAATTTAGGGGTATTACTTTGTGTCCCAGTTTAAGTGGGACATAGCAGCCTGACCTGGCAGAAAACTGGAAAATGTCTTTTCTTCCATTCAGGCTCACCACCTACTCCTTGGCATCCATCCTGCTGTGTATATTATTGCCTGAGAGAGCCGCTTGAGATGCCAGTGAGAAGGTGCACGATGCCAGTGTGTGCTTCAGGCTGAAGATCAGAGATCACCTGCAATTCCATTGTCTGCAGGAATGGCTTTTTATAAACTATTTAAAAAATTTCTCTAGCTTTCTAAATTCAAGGATTCCCTAATGTCTTGAAACTGAGCCTGAATTTATAAGTGGGCTATGGCCACGCTTCAAATACGCCTTCTTATCACAGGGATTGGAGGTACCCGAGAAACATCTCCTTGGAAGCATCTAGGAAATGAGGAGACATGTGTCTCTGGGTTTGAAGTGTGCACCTCAGTCTTGTCAGCAGAGTTAAAATTATTCCAGTGTACAGCATCATCCAAGGGCATGGAGGGGGAAAGAAGGCCAAGGTTCTTCTCCTGGGGAATGTTTGAACTTCAGCCTCCAAAGAAGGCAGAAGAGAAAGAGATGGCACCACTAGGAATGGTTGCTGCAACTATACATTAAAAGAAGAAAGGGCCATAGGTCACAGGGCAGCAGCTCAGGCACTCACCCCGTTCATACTCTGATGCTTGATGTTTGGGGAAGTATGATGTCTGCTAAGAAATATGGTGAATACTTAAATTTATAAGTTATTACAGTAAAAGACACATTTTCTGTACCCCCCCCCGAATATTCCCCCTTGCTTTTAAAATACTTATCCTAGTTCTGGAAATCCTCTTTCACAAGTGTCTGCAGTGGCGCTGTTGTGGTTGCCTCGATGTCCTGAATTGATTCAGAATGTTTACCACTCATGGTCTTTTTGACTTTCTGTCAGAAGTCCTACAGTCCCAGATCCAGTGAATAAGGACACATTGTAATGTTTTTACTTGATGGACATTGTCATGCCAGAGGTTGTGTGTGTCATGGAGCACTGTCATGGTGGAGGACAAAAGCGTTTGCCCATCTCACAGACTGTTTTCTATGTGTGCTGCTTCTTAAACACTCCAATAAGCCCTATAATATTCAGAGCTCACTGTTATGTTCTTGGGAGAAACTCAATTCACACAGTTCCAACAGGGTAAAACATCAAAACACTCAAAGGGCTGGAGATTTAGCTCAGTGGATCTGCCTCCTGCCTCTCAAGCGCAAGGTCCTGAGTTCGATCCCAGGTACCAAAAAATAAATAAATAAAAATTAAAAAATAAACACTCAACATGAGCTCAGTGTTGAATCTTGACTGAAAAGCTTTTTCACAGCAGGAGAACTGGGGGATTTCCCCTAAGAACTCTGAACCTTGGTCCCAGTATCGATCATTACCATAGACCTAAATTTCCTCTCCTGTAATGACATTGTTTAATAACCTGGACTCTGAGACATCACACTCATGCAACTACAAAGAAATGAACAAAATTTAATATTAATGCGTTGCTTGTGATCCGTGATTTATGGCACGCTTTAAAATACGCCTTCTCTCAGCAGTAGCTCACAACCCAACTGACTGCACCAAACTGAAACTTGTCACACAGTGCTACTGAGGACAGTGTACCGCTCTTGTATTGAAGATCCTTACCTCTCTCTTGGATGACACTTGTCAGCTGCATTCACCATATTCTTTGATCCCCCTTTGTATTGTATTTTCTGGACTTGACATTCTTCACATTCAAAGTCAAAAGAGAGGATATCTCAAGGAATTTATTTCTATGTAGTGTGCAAAGTGCTTTCCCAAGTGATACATAGGTAATCCTCAAACCATTGGATGGAGGCGGTGTTATTCCTGTAATTTTGCAGACGAAAGCACAGGGTCTTGGTGCAGTTGTACACCTTGTGAAGGGCCATATACTTAACTAGCTGACACTCCAAGATTCAGACTGAACCCTTTGGAACATTTTGGAGTCTAAGGTTCCCACAGCTTTTATGCTGATCCGTGGCCCACAGCTGGATAAAAGGTTGGCTAGAAGCAAGCAGGGGATCATCTGTGAGGGAGAAGGCAGTGATTGTTCCTAGGAATTTGAGGTCAGCGAAAGTGGCTGAGGGTCAGAACAGTAGGTCACTGAATCATCTAATGGTAGGCAAGGTCCAGCCAGGTCCTTTTCACTAATAGAGTAAAACAGTTTTGAAACATCCACTGTGGCTGGTAGGAGGGAGAATTAAAATTGTGACTGAGGACATGGCTAGAGTGAAAGAATAAATCTACAGTGGGCTTGTGAATTTTTGTTGGACAAGTCTCTTGCAGAAGTCAAATGAAATGGATTGAAGTAAGCTGAATAGGAGAAATAGATTGGTAGTTAGCATGGTAGTATCAGAAATGACCCCAGAGAGCTTTATGATCCATCTGTTATTCTCCAGGGTGAATTGTGCTTCTTTCCACAGATACTGTCCATGTCATAGGTTTGCCCTACAGCAGAGTTCTCAGGACATTCTGAGACGGATTCAAATTCCCCTGGGTGTCAGTCCCCTTTGCTTCTGTTCATCACTTTCCTTCTCCATGGGGTTGGAGCCTGGACATTGCCCTTTGCGCTACATTTCCTAATCTCTCCTGGCCCCTAGACACCGCCTTCAAATCTCCCCTAGTTTCTCACGTCATGACACTGATTTCTCATGTCAGCACTGGTCCCAGTGAATATTTGGGGAAAGAGGCTCCCATGGAAAGTACGTCCACAGCTAGATACATCTGTCTTACAGCACATGTTCAAGGTCAGTTAGCACAGAGGTCATTCTGATTTTCCCATCCTCTCTCAAGCCCACAAATTTATGCAAACCAGAGTGCACTGATTTTTTTTTAGTAGAAAAGTGAGAATATGGAGGAAGGAGGGGATGGAAAAAATAAAAAAGCTTCTGCTGACGAGATGGCTTGAGATCAGTCACCCCGAGTCTCCAGACATGGAAGGGAACGGGGTGCATGATAGGAGAACCCAGTTTGGGGTACAGAAAGCCAATTCCAGTCCTTGAAGAGCTGAGATACAGAGATGCCCTTAGAGTTTCTTAGCCACTAGACAGCCACTTTTCCATTGTCAGTGGCAGAAAGAAATTATCCGTTTAGCTATCAGTTTAGCTTTAGTACCTTAACACGTTAAAGGACAATAGGTGTGTGGATTTACCTACAACACCCGAAGAAGAAACAAGTACAAAGGAGCAGGAACCATTCTGTTCTGTAGCCAGCTTATGGTTATTAGCAACTATATGTATCGCTCGGCATCACTGCTGATATAACTAATGGATGACTAACACTGCGGAACCAGACTGATCTTTTTATTGAAAGGCTTTCACGCTGTGTCCACGGAACTGATTTTCTGGCGTCCCTTTTGCTATTTCTTTTTTGTTTTTTTTTTCCTTTTGCTATTTCTAAGAAGCCACCGCCACCTAGTGGCCACTGAGAGGATTGCTGGCCAGGCCTATTGAATAGGGTTTCTTGACCATTCTTCAAGAGGCCTTGGAATTAAAGTTAGCTTTCAAATTTTTACAGCATAATAATCACCCAAGGATCCTCCAAGTAGCGTAAAACATTTACTGTATGAATAATCTTTATAATAATAACCAGTACCCTAGCACAGTAGCTGACAGAAAGGCCTGGGCACCTGCAGGCTCTGCTTCAGTGGGTACCACCACTGTAACCATGAATGGAATATATCGGAGGAAAGTTGGGTCTCTGCTGAATGTGTATGGACTTTTTTCCTTGTTATTCTCTAAAAATATAACAATTATTTATGTCATTGTAGTAAGTATTAGGGCAGGTTATAAATATTGTAAGATGATTTAAAATGTATGGAAAGTTGTGGAGAGATTGCATCAAATACTGTGTCATTTAATCTAAGAAACATGGGCCTCTGTGGGTTACTAGGGACAACCATCATGTAGAGGGGATTGTCACCTTGGTTTCCTGACTCTGAACAGCAGCCTGGGGTTGACCAGAATTGCACAAAGAACCCATCTTGGTAACATTGACATTTTATCCCTTCCTCAATGGGAAAAATAAAATACAATTCTTATCAATAGATTAATGACTAAAATTGGGCCTTGTTGAAAAATCCATCGCAGGCTCCACCTGCCCAGCTGGAAATTACACGTGTGAGGTCCAAGTTCAGAGCACACGGGCAGACAATCTTGCAGCCTAAAAGGGCGCCTCTCTGGTGAAAGTGAGAAAGTAGAGTCACATAGCGTACATTTAACAGTGGTATGACTTATCGTAGTACTCTTTCTCTTGATTTTATTCTCTGCTTTATTAGGAAATGTGCACTTAAAGCTGCTTCAACATTTAAAAATTGCAGGATTGGGTTTCAAAGTTCTCCCACAAACTAATGAAATAATTATGTGGTTTTTAAGAACCAAACCACTGTGAAAATCCATATAGAGATACCTCAAAGAACTAGGATTAGAGGTCCCATTTGACCCAGTTATTTCCCTGCTGGGTATCTTTCAAAAAAAATTAAAAGAATCATACCACAGAGATATATGTGCCCCCATGTTCACAGAGGCAGTTTGTAATAGCTAAAACTTGAAAATGGCCCAATTGCCCATCAACTGGAGGCTGGATCAAGAAAATGTGTGTTTTTTTAATAAAATGGAGTACTACTCAGCCATAAAGAATGAGAAATTAGAGACATTTATATCTAAATAAATCCACATTGAGGCAATACTCTTAAGTGAAATAAATAGGACACACATATGTAAATATCAAATAGTTTCTTTGGTGTGAGAAACTGAAAGAAATAAGGATCAAAAGGTATAATAGATAATGTGAAATAGGAAGAAAAGGGGCAAAGGGGAAGGGGAAGTGAGAGGGATAGTGGTAAGGAAAGAAGGGAATGGAATTAATATGAGAAAATGAAAACATGGAAACAAAATGTTTGTCAATAGGGAGGGATGGAGGGGTTGAAGGAAGGGCAGGGGAAGGGGGGAATAAACAAGAACCAAGAGAGATTATGTAAAGGTACAAACCTCTAATGATGAATGTCATTACATTATATATCTAAAATGTACCAATAAAATTAATTTAAAAAAATTTTAAGAACAATACTTTTAAATTCCAACTGAGCTGGGACTATATTAGTTGCTTTGGCTTAAATTAGATGTGATCTTTTTCTTTATTAATTTTGAAAATGGTGGTAGTAGAACAACAGTCACCTTGACACATATCTACTTGGTACAACCATCTCAAAGCCCTTTCCTTAATGGAGGTAAATAATGTGATTAGCAAGGGCCAACTTTCTAGCATGAGGCATCCGCAATGTCACTGTACTTGAATTTCAAGGACGAGTTTTCATCTTCCATTAAGTACAAGCACACATTACATTTCTAAATTACTGGATATGTCACTTGACTTTGTTTGTGATAGTGCCACTGCCCCCTCCCAACAAAGAAGAACATTCTCCTAACCAAGAAGGCCATCGAAGTTGTAGCCAAATTCAGCCTTGGTTTTGCATTTAAAACTGTGGAAAACAGTGTTGGTACCCATTGTCCTTAAGCAGATGTCATTACAGAAGATCTTGAAGTGCATTTTGGTGGGAGGCCACCCTGTGAATATTTTCAGGCATTCATGGAATACAGTTATGAAAACTGGGATAATATTCAAACCAACATTTGTTTAGTGCTATAAACATACTAAAGAAATATCCAAAAATCTCTAGCTACTTGAGGGGTGGGATAATTCTTTGAAGTTTTTTGTAGTGTAAGCAGAAGCACATCTGTTCTCTCAACTTTGATTACATATATTTCATATGTCATAGACTGAGATTTAAAGGGTCAAAGTGGGGCCCAATCATAAGAATTTTCTGAGAGTTGCAGATGACCCTGATATGCTGCCAGGGTATTAATAGAGATTTTGGAAACAATAACTATTTCTCACCTAGCAGGAGAGAAGAAAGAGCTCTAAGTAGATATTAAAGGTTAAAAGGAAACTTCTAGGTGTTGAGAAGAGGTAGTTAGAAAGAGAAAGTAAGTATTGGGTCAACTGATTAGCTTTTGGAAAAAGGGATGAAGAAAGGCCGAGCTTAACGAGAGAGAGAGTTCTGTTGATGAGGAAATGTGGTCTGGACACTGAGTGATTATTACCGAGAGGGCTGTCAGAGGCCTTCCCCAGGATGCCAGCGGGTGGAGAAAAGTCAGGATAGAAGCACAAGCTCACAGGGCTCTCCAAAACTATTTCCTAAACAAAATGGAGTTGGCTTTGGGATGTGTCTCATGTACCAGTAAAATCTGGCCTCCTTTGGCCGCTTTCATGGCTTGGGGGTGAATTATTCCAAATGATTTCGTGGACATTTGGACTCAGTATTAAAAAATAAGAGGAGATTGTGGGGATTTAGCTCAGTGGCGCCATGCCTGCCTGGCAAGCACAAGGTCCTGAGTTCAATCCCCGGTACCAAAAAAAAAAAAAGAAAAAAAAGAGGAGGTAGTGGTTGGCAAATGAATTATGCCAATGACTCATCCGAGGAGGTTGTTAAGATTCACATTTGCCAGCCCACCTCCAAGACATTTTGACTCAATAGGTCTAGAATGAGGCTCAGGGCAGTGCTGCTTCTGAAATGTATGCAGTAGGAAAACAGGCATGAGGTTCCCCACCACGCCTCCATATTTAAGTATTGTAAATCCCACTCAAAAAATTAAGGAAATTTGTTCCTCCTTCCATGACAAAATATAAAACTATAGGATGATCTAACAGAGGCAGTGACCCTGGGTGACTCACACTGGAGCAGAGTCTCAGGAACCAAACTTGTACAGCAGTGACCTCACAGTACTGGCAAGAGGGGACCTTGTGCAATGTCACCGGGGCATTTCACTCCTGGGGCATTTAGGACAGGCAAACACACTGGTCTCTGGAAAGCCCTGGTTTAATTATCTCTCCTCCCATCAATACGTTTCCCATGAAATAAAATCAAGAAAAACTACTCCCCTTACTCAAATGCTATTTAAAAGGAAAGTAGAAGTTTTATTATTTTTAAATTGTGTATGTTTGTTGTGGTCAGGATTTGCAAAGGAAATAGATTTAACATAGAACATATAATTTAATGGGTTATTTTATAATATTCACCCAAAAAGTCAAATGCAGAGGAGTGCAAAAGATCTAACTGCACACTAGAGACCCAAAGAATCCAGCCAAGGGCCTTGGTCCCACAGCAATGTCCCGCATAATAAACCCAGCTGAAGGCCTAGAGTCCAAGGCAGTGTCCTCCATGAGTCCAGCCAGTGGCCTAGGGCCCATGGCAATGTCTCCTGCTTTTTTCCATGTTGAGGATCTGCACCTGGAAGGCCCAAAGGCCAATGGTGGAAGCCACAAAACCTGCACCAGTGGTGTGAAGAATTTGTGCCACCAGCCTGAGGGATCTACATTGGAGCCAGGAAGTGACAGTCACGGTGAAGATCAGAGCTCCCCTGATGAGAAGAGCGGCCATTCCCAGTGACAGAGAGGCCCTGATGGAGCTCCTCCTCCTCCAAGAACAGCCAGGTTTGCATTAGGAAAATCAGCCTCAGCAAGCTTCGAGATCAACAGCCCTTGATTTTCCCCTCCAGTTCTCTTTTTATGCAGTTGGCAACAATCCTCACATGGGTCTTCCACACCCAACCACACTGATTCAGTTCAGCTGGCCATTCCAAGTTGACCATTAGTTAATCCACCACAACATTTATTGTGTACATCATATTGTTTCAAAATTACAGAATGGCCAAATTGAGCTAATTGGCATGCCCATTACCTTATGTATTTCATTTTTTTCATCAAGAGCACATAAAATCTACACTCTTAGCTATTTTCAGTTTAAAAATGCATGGTTATAAATCATTGCTCTGCAACAACTTGCTGTTAACAATAGAATAGAAATTTTAATAGATGTCCTTATATTTTTCCTGAGTTTTACAAAATAGAAGCTTACAGCGAAGAGATTAATTTCACCCTGATGAAATAATTCTGCAAATCTTTCCACCTTGTTGACTGTTAGCTGAACACTTTACATATCATTAAAAACTCATTAGAACAATGACCTAGCCTTTAGCTCTCAGTGTATCCCTTGACACATTTCTTGTTTAAAAGCAGTACTGTTTCTGCCAGTCACTGCTTGTGAGGGGTGAGGGGGGTCCAGTGTTGGGCAATTCTGGGTTCAGAAGGAGGGTGTGGGAAGGCAAGTCTGTAAGCATAACGAGGGAGAGCTGGTGTTTCAAACTGTACATGAGCCCAGGGACCAGTGCTCCACAGGCCGGATCACATCAGCGATGCTCCTTCCGTTCTCTGAGCTAGCTGGAGCCTCTCAGCTCTGCCCTTCTGTTAGCTGGCTGGGAAGCTTGCAGAAAGACCAAGAAAGACCAAGGGGGGAATCTCCAGAGATTCCTGTGGAATTGGTCTGCAGTAGATCTGGATTGGTTTATAAACTGTCCCAGGAAAGGTAATATGCAACCAGACTTGAAAAGCACTGCTTTGCTGAAATGGCTACTAACAAAATTTGGGAAATAATAGAATTGCAAACAAGTAAGTTTTGATAAGAAGGAAGGAGGGAAGATGGAGAGGGGCAAGGAAACATTCCATCAGAATTTAGAGCACAGCTGGAAATGGTAGCAGACACTCAATAGGAATGTGAGCCTGACTGATTGGGGGAACAAATGTGCTTACAGGCACGGGTCACCCAATGCTTACTCAGGGGACTGTCCATTATGCCCTGTGCAGAGTTTGCCTCCTCCTAACTTAGGACACATTGAGACGAGAATGAATCACCTAGCATCATTAAGCATTGACCATTCCCCTGATCCTCTTTAGGGATTTTAGATTCCCAAGGGCCAAATACCACCATCCATTGGGGTTTGACCCTTGCATTGGATGACATGCCACGGACCCCCCACATTCCCTGAGAGTAGTGTCCTAACATCCAGCACATCTTTAAAAGTGAAAGGGGGATGAGGATGCCCCGCCTGCCTAGAGTCCTAACCTAGCATTGGTCTTATTCTTACATTTTCAAAATTGTATAAGAGTCTAAACATAAATGCACAAATTGCAAATGTAAAGACCTAGAATTGCACTCCATGAACACACAGATGAAAGTAGCACTTGAACAAGAAATCACATTATCAGTACCCCGGCTCTGGAGCCCTCTTCCAGGCCTGACCCTCAGGGTAATCCTTATCAGATTTCTATGAGTAAAAATAAGGGGGTATTGCCTGTTTTAACTATGAAAGTGAAATCATATTCTACAGATTCCTTTATGAATGGAACTGTTAGGTACATGATGTTTCTAGGATTTATCTATAGTATTGGCTATAGTTGCAATTTGTTTATTCCTGTGGTTGTATTCCTTTTTGCATTTTTAAAAATAAGATGCAGTGAGTTCAGAATTAAAGTAAAAGTAGGAAATTGTCAGGTCATGTGTTTAAAATCGAAGCCTTACTGAAAATACAAGTTTGTGAATTTCTCTTAGTACCCGCAGGCAGCAAATTTCATTAGTACTGCTGTTACTTTGTCCCAGTAGCTTTTTCAATAAGCAATTTTCTATTTCCTATTTTAAGACCTTCCCTAAGATTGCTGTCTTCCAGAGGGGTTCACAGCAACAATGATCTTGTTGGTGTTGAAGAATGAGTGGATGAATGTGTATCACCCTGCACTGGCAGAGTGGCTGCACCTCAGAAAATGGGAGTGACATCGTGGTCGGCCTTATGTAATGTCATCCCAAGGTCATCCCAGCCTGTAGAATGTTCAGTCTCAAGAGAAACCATAGGGCAGGGGTTCTCAGCTGTGGCATGTACAGGAATCATCTGGTACCCCGGAATCACCTGCAGTGCTTGTAAACCTCAGTGGTGCCCCCCGCCCCTGTGCTCTGTTCTGATTAGGTAGGTCTGTGGTAGGTCCGGTCCTGTGCCTTTCTAATAAGCCTAGGGTGATGCTTCTGCTGCCAATCTGGAGTCCCTGTTTGTGAACCACTGCCTGAGAACCTGCTGAGAGAGTCATGTTTCTCTTCCTTTCCTGTTTCTCACTGGTGAGGAGCCTTTTTGCCATGCTTCCGTTTTTCCAGAATCCCCAGGGATCAGCCAGGTAGAGGTTTTAGTTCTGTTGGCATACTCACTTTCCTATATCATTAACATCTACTGCCTTATTTCTGATTTTATTCTATTTAGAGCACACATTTTATTTATTCTTGATTTATTTGCACATGGGTGGCCCCAAATATTTGTTAGCTCATTAAAGCACCAGCCACATATTGGTCCATGTTCCCACAGCCCCAGCAGGGAGAATTTCATGCACTACTGAACTAAATTTCCTATCTCTGCTGGCCCTCGATTCGATGCACAGAGTAACTGTTCCTCACTTGTCTGTACCTAGTTCATGGCTTAGGTGCTACAAAATGAAGCTTTGTCTCTTGCTCTTCTAAGAAGGGGGAGGCTGTAAGAAGAATCTGTGATCACAGACTGAGTCCCCAAAATAGGCATCGCCTATGTGCTTTGAATGAGGTGTTCCTTCACTGAGGTAAAGTTTATCAGACAGGATAAACTTGCACATTGGCACCACCCAGAGAATTTACTAAAAATACCAATGTCCAGGTCCCACCCCAGAAGTTCTTTCCACATGGGTTGTGACCTGGCCCAGAGAGTTGTAAAGTCTTTTAGGTGATCTAACAAGTAGAAGGGTTTCTGATCTGCTGAAGTACATTGTTCTTAGGAGTTTCAAGACAGCCACATTTTACCTGGAGGGTTATATTCAGAAACACCTCTCCCTGCTTTACTTCTATGCCTCCTGGGGATGTTTTCCTTTTGAACGTTGCTTTCTGAAACAAGAAAACATAATGAACTGCTGTTTACATGTTGAACAAAATATTAACTTCATTCTGATTCTTGGATAAACCTGCTCTAAAGCTGGAAGTGAAAAAATAACTGCTGAGTAGTTTATTTTCTTTATCGGTTTAGCTTCTCTGGAAGGATTTGGCAGGTAAGCGTTTGTTCTCCTTGTAATTAACGACTAGAACAGGTTATCGAGATTAGACAATTCATTTTGGAATACTCCTCTCATTTGGAAGGACATTTCCCTGTTATGAAATAATTACACAAAAAAGTAAAATTACCAGTTTACTATGAAGATTTACTATAACAATGCCATATCATTCTGATAGTAATGACTACATGTGTATCTTCGCACTTATTTGGAAAATAATTCCAGTCATATAAAGCTACTTGAAAATATCTTATTTTGAATCGATTACTAACTAGTTGTTTCTAATCTAACTGATGCTGTAAAAAGAACCAATTGATTTCCACCTGCCCCCAAAGTTACGAGGTATCACCAGATAAAAGTGCCTACCATATATCTAGGAAATAGCTCTTTTTCAAATATAGTGTCAGTAGATCTAATCTGTTAAACTCTTCCTATTTCTTCCTTTCTTCATGTTCTGCCCTTTTATCGCAGAACAATAAAACATGGAGTGAAGTTTAGTTATATGATCCACCCATAGCCATTTAAAAATTTAGGCCCATTAGTCAATGTTACTTTCTGACTACTGGGACAATATAGGCAGTGTTCTGGAATTTCTAGAGTGATAAACTTCACCACACAAGATATGATAATTGGAGCATGCTAAATTCTGTTATTGATTCAGTGTACAAACTTGAACAAATAGTGAGCTTTTTTGCTGCATCTAGGATTAAAGCAAATTTACTTATTCTACTTTAAACATTCATGTTTCAGGAAACAATTTGAGGACAAATGGCTTGTTTAGAAGTTTAGATATAAGCCAGATGTTGGCGGCACGTGCCCGTGATCCACACCTTTGGGAGGCTGAGGCAGGAGGCTTGCACTCTCAAATATCAGCTTTACCAGCCTCATCATCATCTCTCACCTAGAGACGTGAAGACTACAGTATTAATATTTGTGCCACAGTTAGCATTTATAAAGTACTTTTGTTTATTTCTCCAAATCCCAGGGAGCGTGGAAGAGCAAAAACTTACCTGTGTTTTTTTAAGTAGTGATAGTCAGAAGGGTTAAATTAATAATTTAAGCTGAAGCAGGCAGAAATTTATGGAAGTAGGAAGCTACCTAGATTTTCTGACTCTGAATTAACTGTATACCAGATATAGTAGTTACCTATTGAGTAGCTAGTTGAGAAAGATGTGAAGGGTGAAGAAAAACAAAATTCTTATACTCGCTTATTTTATGTAATTTTTGCTAAGTCTTTCATGTTTTACACCAACTTGTCATTGGTAGAAGTATCCCTGTACTGGTGGTACAATTACACTGTAAACAGCAAAACGGTGGACATGCATTGGGGTCTATCTGTGACCTCATGTAGATTTTTCAAGCATTTTAGAACAAGAAGACTTGCAATATATGTATGCATTTGCTGTATAGGGTAATATTTTCTCTGACATTAGGGAAAATGAAACATTTTTATGGATTATGACATTTCTTTCCCCATGTTCCTTCTGTGCTTTGCCAGTTTTTGTAGTTCTTTCAGTTGACCACTAGAGGGCAGTCTTTAGTTAGTATTGTCACAAATATTCCACAGTGGGAACTTTGATTTAACTGGAAACATTTTGTGTGGCTGAGGCTGTTTTCCCCACATGGGCGAGGCACAGAATAAAGTTTCCAAGTGGTTCAAGTTTTATTTTGTCTTTTAATGCCTGACTTCCCTTCCACACACACTTTGGTCCCAGATGCTGTTTTTTGAACAACTCATACCCTCATCCCTATTCTAGCCTTATTGAAGTAATGGAGTGTTGTAAGTCTGCCCTTTGGAGGAGTTTGGTCTAAACTTAGGAAATGTAAAAACGACTGGGTCCCAGGATATGATGTATTCCGGGGAAGTCCGGGGATAATGCACTGAGAGGTCTGTGTGCCGGCTTAGGGAGCAGCTGGCAATTTGTATCTAGGAATAAATCTTGAGTATCTTTGTCCTTCCTTAGGTATCCAAATCACCTAAGACCACAGTTATAGTTGACACCACATTGCCAAATACACAGACTCACCTGAACCGTCCAACAAGTGTCTTTTCCTACTTTATTGAAACCCTCTGATTTTTTCCTAGCAAAAAAAAAAAACAAAAACAAATAAAAATGAATACACACAGGCTGCTTGCATAATACAGTCCAAGGGTTTACTATATTATGTATGTTATTAGTCACCAAGTATTGAATCCAAAAGTCACCTTTAACCATTTCCTGTTCTTTTCATTCCCCAATGACTGTTGATTCTTCTAATAGCATAACTTTCCTTTACTAATTCACTTTAAAAACCAAACCTGCATTTCAGGTTCTTGTTCTTTACAGACCCAATTAAAAAATGAGATGCCACCTTTTATTTTATTCAGTAAGTCAAATCCTCCTCTTCTTAGATTCTCCAAGAGTTGCTTCCATACAGTCTTACTGTGTTTTGCCATTTCCTTAAAGTTCCTTGTCATGCAATAGAAGTATTTATATAGCATATCCTCATAAAATCCTTTCCAGTAATTCTCTGCAATTAACAGATCTCTGTGATTGGGTCATAGTTGTCAGTTGAACTGTTGACCTTCCCAGTGAGAGGCAGAGTAGAGAGGGCAGTTACTGAGATGTAAATATGAACTTTGGGGTGCTGGAGAAAACAAAGGCTGGGTTTCTGGTTGCTATCACATCAAACCTTAGTTAAGGTATTTTATTGTTTGTAGAGTATGCAGAATTTTCCTCATGGGGGTGGACTGGGTTCACTCTATTTCCTGAAGGCTAGATGAAATTGGCACAAATCCTTACTGTACAGACTGTTAAAAGTCCCATATTACCTCCAGAGCTTTGAAGAAATCCTAGGGGACCCAGAGTCCACCCCAGGCTCACTGTCGGCCCCCTATCTGCTAGGCAGAGTTAGTTCAGTATCGGCCTTGTCTCCCGTTTGCCACACCACAGAGGTCACAGTGGAACTCAGCCCCACCCTCTACCTTCCCAACCATCAGGCTTCCCTCGCTCCCTACAGAAGGAAACATTCACACAGGATATTTATGGGTGTATCAGACTTTCTGATGGTTGAGGAAATGGAAGGCATAATCTTCACAAATCTCATGAAATAGTATTTAAATACTAGTAATATTCTTCAAAAGTGAGCTATGCAGTTGTCTCTGCAACAAACTTGCTAGCCTTCTGTTATTTTGCTTGGCCTTCTTCTCCAATACCTACCCCCCATATACCTCCTTTGCCAAAAATTACTCATAGAAACTCCACATTTTTCTCATTCAGTGGTATTTAGCACTTTATTTCTCTCAGCTCCATCCAGCTTTTGACCCGAAGACCTATCCAGGTACTTAGCAAAACGAACCTTTCTTTCCACAGCACCCACCCTTGACAGAGGGTACTTTTGGGTATAAACACATTCTGCCCAAGCCCTATTTATATGGGATACAATAAACAAATTAAAATTTGGCATTTAGCTCATATTTGATCTGGATATTCCAAATAACCAGTCTTAGCACTCATTCTTTCAACAAATAATTATTGAATACTACTTGTAAAAGGAAATACAGTTTCTGTTCTGTCGATCAGTTGTAATAAAAAAAAATTACTGTTTTCACATATCATTCTGGACTTCAGTCATCTCTATGAGGAAAGGGCATACAGTGTTTTGAGAATCTGTAACAGGAAATGTCTTAGTTTGGGCTACATAACAAAATGCCCTAGACTTAGTGGCTTATAATAGACCTGTATTTTCTCAAGAATCTAGAGGCTCTTGGGCGCAGATAGGCTGTGGGCACAGTGAGTTTCTGGTGAGAGGTGGCATCACCAACATAGTCGCTGTCTGAGCTTCCAAAGAGGAGTCTGTTCTGAGCAGTCTGTCTCTGAATGTCTCTGCATGCATTTGAAGATGTGATCTTTAAAGCATCATTGTCAGGAGTTTGGAGGGTAAAGATATTGCTAAAAGCCCTGTCAATCAGGCTGTATAGTATTTTGCAGAGCATAGAGGGCTTAATGTCTCTAGCACAAGACGATAACTCCCCAGGTCATGTTCTTTGGCCAAGTGACTCTAGCTTGCTCACCCTGCAGTGCACGTGGGTTGTGTTCTGGTGAGCAGGGTTCTGAGATCTTCTTAGTGCGGAACCAACCGCATTCAGCATGTTTCTTTTATTTACTTTTTGGCATCTTTGTGACCATAATACCAGCTGGCCTGATTTCTGTGTTTTCTTGTAACAGATATCCTATTTCCCCAAAGCAACTGGATCTCTCATTTCCCTGTGTAGAGTATTTATCTGTTGTTACTTTTTTAGCAGCTTTACAACTTCTGATTTGGTTGACTTTGTTAGATAACATCTCTGCTGTATTTTAAGTTTGTCCCAGCCAATCACTACAACAGCTCACATGTGTGTGACAAGGAAATTGATTACCATCCTTGAAACCAATTCTGAACCATGAAAGTCAGAGGATGAACTAAGCTTATTTAAGAGTGATTTGGCATCCTGGTGGTACTGTCAGAGTGAGGCAGCTCAGCAGACTTATTTTCAAATACCTCAAAGTTCATGGAAATAATAACTTTTTACATAAGTTGTTTTGAAGTTTTCTGGGCTTGAGCGTAACTAAACAGTTTTGTGTGCTATCCATGTTCTCAAATTTGAGGTTTATATTTGACATCTAATGCACTGCTTTCAAAGCAATGAAATGCTCCAGGATCTAAGATGGAAGAAATTATGTAAAAATAAAACATAAAATAAGTGTCATCTAAAAAGATAAAATGCAAAAACTAAACCTGTGTTTTTAACTCTCTGATGCTTGCCTTTAATTTTTCTCTAAATTAAAGCAAGTATTTGCCACTAGCTATTGTCATAATGACTGAAATTTGGTTTTTAGTCACCAGGTGTGAAATCCTGAGCCCAGTTTCTCAGTGCATTGATCCCAGGCACGCACACAACAATCTTCTTAGAGGAAGATCAGGATCGGCAACTTGCTGAATGCACAACCTAGGCGCAAATCCCTTTAGCCTCATACCTGCAACTGGGTTCTTAGTGGCATGTCACACCATTATGAAAGCTCTGTTTATTTCCCAGCCATAAACTCTGCTTAAATTTCTATTAATAGTAATTTGATTTTTTTTCTCTTTCTCTAGACTGTAAATTTATATAACTGGATTTCTGCATCACTGGTAATACTTGAAATGGATTTATTTTTTAAACTTATGATATTAAATGACTCCCATAATCTGAAAATTCCTCCCAAAACAACCAGACCGTCCTTGTTCTTTCATTTGACTAAAAGTTTTTTGGCCAAATGGGTTAGTTTCCTAGGGCTGCAACAATGAAGTCTCACAAAATAGGCACCTTACAGCAGAAAGGTGTGGTTTCATAGTTCTAGAGGCCAGATGTCCAAAATAAATGTGTGGGCAACTTGGTTCCTCCTGAAGGTTATGAAGAAGGAGCTGCTCTGGGCCTCTCTTCTTGGGGTGCAGATGGCTGGCTTATCACTGAGTCTCTTCAGAGTTTTGCTCTATGCATGTCTGTGTCCAAATTCCACTCTTTGTAAGAACACCAGTAACATTGGATTAGGGCCCACTCTAATGATCTTATTTCACCTTCATTACCTCTTTAAACAGCTTTAGTCCACATAAGGTCACTTTCTGAGATAGAGTGTCAACATACTTTCTTGAGTGAGATGACACAATCCCACCCTAACCCTAAATTCAGAGCCGGAGTAGTACGTGGAAGTAGGGGGCTAGTGCTATGACATGGACCCATTCCAGAAGCGTGGCCTAAAAAAGATTTCCCTTCTCATAGTAGATTGGATCCACTGACTTCTACTCCAATATTGTATCAGTAACATGCTAATTCTATCTTGATAGAATAGATGTCATGTATTTCATAATTTCCTCACTGATGTAATTTCAAAAGTTTTCACAAAATTGGCTGCATCCTTCCATCTCTACACTTTTGCCACAAAGGGAAGTGTCTACCCAGGAGGGCTTCTTTTGGAAGAACCAGTTTGGGGGCTCAGGTGAGTAGACATAGCCAGCATCTTTCCCCTTTCCTTTGTTCTCTGTCTTTGTTACTTCTCTCATCACTTGGACATAATACCTGGTATCCACATATTAAAGGTTTATTTTGGCTCACAGTTTGTAGAAGTTTCAGTCCACAGCCAGCTGGCTCTAAGGCAGGGTGGAATGGCAAAGGAACACGGCAGAGGAGTATTGCTCATGGCATGGCAGACACGAAGTGGAGGGCAGTAAGGGGAGGGAGGAAGAAAATACCCCCTTCTAAGCCACACTTCCAGTAACCACCCTTCTTGGACTAGTCTTCATCTCCCTACATAACCCTTAGCTATGAACTCATTGATGGATGAACCAGTTTTAGTCACTAATGCTGTTCACTGATGGTATCATGGCTCCATGATCCATTTGCCTCCCAAAAGCCTCACCTATGAGCATATGAGGCTGTGGGGATGCAAGCAGATATAGACCATAACAGCCTTCGAGACCTCCTGGTTTTTCCTGTTGCACCCACAAAGACCAACCTCTGTTCCCACAAAGACAAACTAATGTTCCCTGGGTGTGTCTTCCCAGATAAAGCCTCTGGTATAGCAAGTATCCAGAGAGACCAAAGCTGTTAGATTTTGAAGGAGCTGCTTCCAGCACTGGATATGCTTATTCAGTATTATTGTTGGTAAAGAAGGTTTTTGTTGATATTAGCTCCTGAGACCTCACTGGCTTTTGCCAACAGTAAACATTGCTGAGTACACAAGTGACGAGGCCTTATGTCATCTGGTGTGAAGTTTACAATCCCCCTAGATTGAGTCCTAGTGTTGTAGATGAGGAAACTGAGGCTCACAGATACCCAGAAGCCTCTTGGGTGACACGGATTTGTGGCAAATGTGCCCGGTTTGTACTTGGGCATGTGGAAGAGCTGTGGGTCCTGTCCTCACCGCCCAGTTCGGGAATTCATTTTTAGATTTTTCCCACTGAGAAAATTACATGAAGGATTAGAGATGACCTCCCTTTAACACTGTTTGGCACACTTAATCATGAATTCACTGGTTTTGAAACTATTCAGACTAACAATCATTTTAAATGCCTTGAGGAACTAGAGCTTTTCACTGAACCAGCATACTATTTAGAAGATAAATATTTTATAAAATAAAGAAAGTCAAGAAGAGTGGTGAAGAAAGCAGAAGAAAATGGGCATAATTATAATGAACATCTGTGGATCAGCGGAACACAAGTCCTGGACGGGAAGGCAGAAGACCCAGCTCTGGGAACCAGGAAGGAGGAGGGAGAGAAGCTGCTTGTGGAAGGCAGCTCTGAGGGTGCAGGGAACTTGGCACTTGGCTGAGCTGGCTTTGAAGATGGCATCTCGGTGAAATGGTCCACATTCTGTCCCTTCTTGATGAACATCATGGAGAAGTGCATTTACACACCTTTGCTACCTATGGATTTGTGCCTCTATATGAATATTTCTCTTTCTTCCTCAGATAGGATTATACTTTGAGAACAAAAAATGTCAGCCCTGGAAGCAAAGATGAGGCCAACTTCAGGGCTTGTTGAATTTCTTCAGAGATAGCTAGGGTTGTTCATGTTTGTGTCTGCATATGTGTGCACGTGTGTGCGTGTATGTACATGTATGCACAGGTATGAGAATGCAGTGTCACTCATTGGCAGACATCATTGGTAACCTCCTGTACACTGTGTGAGCTGGTCAGATTCCTATGATTTCATGACAGTCCACTTGGATAGGGGTTAACTCAGATTAACACCATTTATGCTTAACCAGTAACATTTAAAAAATATAATTGCTCTATGTCACCACTGTTTAATCTATCATTTCCTAAGAAATAAAACATTTTTTAAAATGTCCTTTCATCCACTGCTAATTGCTAAATCTGCAGATGGTCCTGATCTTTGTGAAGTGAACAGGTCAAGTGATTAATCATTTGATTAGAACTTTCCTTGGCCCCTAAAGGTACTTGGAAGACATTTCTAAAGATCATTGCCTCTCTTTTAGGTAATGAGCCATTATGAATGGCTCTTCAGTCCTTAAAAGGCTGAATATTCATGCTGAACTGTCTTGGCAACTGACCTAAGTCAATATGATTAGAAACATATCTGGCTTCTTTCAGTTGGGCATTTATAAGTGCCAGTAAATTTTGAGCTGGTAAAAGTTAGCTATTTTTCTACATACAGTTTTACCACTTGGTTACAAAGCAAGCAAGTCTAAGATTTGATTCTGATTTACATGAGGACATTTATTATCAAGCAAGCATGAAATAAATTATAAAATCAATTCTGTTTCTCTAGGTCAGTGGTGGGGAACCTATGGCATGTGTGCTGCAGTGGGCTGTTTATAGCATTGAAAGTTCTAAAAGGTTCGGCATCACTTTTTCCCTTAAGGTGAAAAAACATTCTAAGTCATTCTGTCTCTAAGTCCATCGCTGTCATGGAAATCGTGCACATCCATATACATATTTTCTCAGTTCTTCTTTTATACTGGTTCATTCTGCCTCCTCTCCCCTCAGCCATAGCCCCAACATCACGGTTGACAGACATTCAGTTCCATTTCTTTGCCATCCAATTTTTAAACATAGTGCCAGACACATTTCCTAAAACTGCCCGGATTAAATTATTCCCCTGCTTAAAGACTCTCAAGGACATGGATACCTTATTTCATACTCGAAAACTCCTTCACACACTCAGTCCCCACTCACCTTTACGACTTTGTATCCCCACCCTATTTTGTACAATCCTCTTTTGACTTTGTGTTCATAGTCCTTCAACTATCTCACAGGCAAAGGGCATCCTTTGGGAGTTCTTTTCCCATAATGTTCTTGTTTTCTTGCCCCCCCCCCACGTGTTGTAGCCACAAAGCTTTTTGCTAGTGTTTCATATGTCTGGAATTTGTAACTAATAATCATAAGTAAAACTGTTTTAATTGTAAGTGTTGTCACTTATTGCTCTAACGCGACTTCAAGCTTGTTGTGTAACATTTTTGAGCCTCAGTTTCTACATCAGCACAGTGGCAATAATGCCTATTAACCTAGTGTCCCTCTTTAATTAATCTTAGCTTCCTGTCACCTTTCTTCCCTGCGGAAGTCACAAATTGTCTTAGGATTATATATTGTATCTTTCCTGGTCTGTGTAAATACTTTGGCCACATAGCTTTATTTCTGTGTAGTCACAGAACCCAGGGCACGTTCTCACATATTTTCTCCTTTATTCTTACAATATAATGGGAGTGTATATAATCTCTGATGCTACTTTATTTTCTGTTGCTATTAACAAAATATACAGGATAAGTTTTAAACAAAGGGGTTTATTTTGGCTCACAGTTTTGGTCCACAGACAAGGAGCATCTGTGTATATGTCTGTCTGGTCTTTTTCTCTTCTTTCTTCCTCCCTTCCCTCCTATCTCTCTCCTTTCTCTCTCTCTCTCTCTCTCTCTCTCTCTCTCTCTCTCTCTCTCTCTCTCACCACCAGGACCAAATATTGGAGGCTCCATCCTAATGATCTTATCTGTTCCTTATCTTTCTAAAGACCCCCATTTGAAACAGGGTTTCTACCCTCTTAATACCTCCCAATGGGGATTAAATTCAACATAGGGGGCCAGGGTGAGACAGACCCAAACTACATCCAAACACAACATCCCTGATTTGTCAAAAGGGAAAGCGAGAGGCAAAAGTTTAACTGCCTTTCCCAGAACAAACTGCACAAGTGAGCCTTGAATCCACGTCAGCCCAGGCCTCTCTCCTTCCTCCTACAGCTGTACCTTTAGAAGCAGCAATTTATTTTTATTGGTTATATTTAAGCATTTAATTTTATAACTCTCATAGGGACTAACCTATGATGACCACCTGCAATTAAGAAGGTATTCTATAAGTACTTTTAAAGGAGTAAATGAATATAACAAGGTATATTAATAATCCAAAATAATCATTTGAGGGACAGTTTTGTCTAGGTTTGGGAGGGGGCTGCCTCACTTTCCATCCAACTGGTTTCTCCGAGGGTGGCGGCATGAAATCTTCATTCTGAAACACAGAATCATGAGGTTAAAGGAAGCATTCAATGCCATCATCTGGGATGAAGCAGAATTCACATCAAGGGTTCTCTAAGGTTGCTTTGTGTTGCTGTGAACACTGTAGTCATAGCTTCTCAGCCTTTGTCTAAGATCAAGTAGAGTGTTTGTTCTTGTGGCTTTTCATAACTGATGTGTTCTCCATCCAAGGACAACAGATTTAGACCATACATGCATTTCAATGTATTAAGCTCCATTTAACCACAAATTTTTAAACAAGAGACTTACTTGAATTCTCTTGGATGCCTTTCTTCTATTGACATTGTTCCTATAAAATGCCATAGTGGATTGTTCTGTGATGCTTGGTAGACTGTTATGACTTGAGTCTGCATTCTGGAAGTGTTCCTCAGACAGAGATAAGGGACATTTTCCTTCTCACAGAAAGTATTAACAGTGCACCCTGGCCCAGCTGCCTAAGCTCCCTCATGCATACATTCTGGGGTTGGGGTGGACAGCTCAGGAGAACCATTGTGCTGCACAATGAAAATAAAAATAAAATGATTATTCAGTGAAGAAATGGGTTACACCTACTTGGGTTTAACAAAAAGCATAGCTGTGATATGTGAAACATTTTCCTATTAGCTTCATCAGTTTCATATTATGAGTTTCATATTAGGCTCTATTAAAGAAAAGATAGAAGAGGAAGATAAGACAGAGTAAAGGAGGAAGCAAAATTTAGGTAGAGGGTCCAATGAAAAATAAGAACAAAAAGAGGAAAAGGAAAGAAAAAGAAAAAGAACAGTAACATCAGCTACTCTGTGTGTTCTGAGGTCCGGGAGCCAGTCGTAGGTCAACAGCTTTAGTCACGCATCCTGTTATTCACTTTGGGTATCAGAATACATTTTCACACTCCTTTGAAATTTCCATATACTCCACAATGATTCCACAGCAATCTTTCCTTACTGGGAAATTGCTTATCTGCTTTTCCTTTCAGTCTTGGAGGTCTATGTGTTTTTCTTAATGCTTCCTTTTTTCCCATGAACCCCCAAATATTTTGAAATGGGTTAAATAATGCATTTGGTCTTACATATTTCCATTGTAACCTTAACTCGGGGCTAATTATTCCAAAACAAAATGGAGTGGCTTCTTCCTGGAAAACTGAAATACGACATTTTTCAATGTTCACATTGTTATTTTGTTTTGTTTAGTTATTTCAAAATGGACATGTTTTGGCACGAGCTGTGCTCTACATTTGACTAAACTAGTGTCCTCTGTAAGTTCCTGTATCCTTGCCTACAGAGTAACAATACCGGCTCCTCTGCAGTTCTCCTCCTCTATGACGCACTCTGTGCCTGGATGGCAAGTCTGGCATACAGTAGATAAAATGGTGTCCATTTCCCCTCCACTGGCTCCCACCAAGTATAGGAAGGACGTGAAGAACTGTTCCTGGCTTTTGATTTCTGCCGATTATAATGAATGTGGTATCACATGTGTTTACAAGTCATAAAATTATTTATTAGGGCTTCAGCTCTGTGTGTTCTGAGCTCAGAGGAATATAACTTTGGTTCCAGGTGAAACTGAACCTGGATCTGACTGCATTCCTATTAGAATACTGAACCTTGCTTTACAAAATCCCAAATAACAAGGAAAAGAGGTAGCAATCCAGAAATAACAGAACTAAATCAAGGACCTCAGTGTTATCCTAGATTAAAATACTACTTATATGCACTTAAGGTACCCATATTGCAAGAGTCAGGCCTGTATAGAGCTTAAAATATGACTAATTAAATAAACCATATGACTTTATCAATGCCAAGAAAATTATGACAATTCCAAGTGACACTTTTTTCCACCAGATGTAGAACAGAGAATCTTGAATCTCGGCACCAGAAGGGCTATAGACTTCATTGTAGCCTAATCACTCATCAGCACAGGAGCTGCCTCGACCACACATCTGAGAACTGCTTCCTGCACCCTTGGCAGCCAGTTCTACCAACAGACAGCTCAGGTTGTTCAGAAACCACCTTCATGTGTAACTAGCTGCTTGACCATCTCTTACACTTAATTCTCAGTGCAACATTTCTGTTGATTTTCTTCCAGGAACTGGTCTCCACTGCTAGGAAAACTGGCATGTCAGTTCTAACTGTGTTCTTCCAGACATGATGATTCCTACCTTTGGAGGTATCTCTCTCTCTCTCTCTCTCTCTCTCAATATTTCTAGATTCATCACCAGCCTTGTTCCCATTAAGGCTGTGGTTATCCACAGCAGCCAGATCTTCCCTGTGCTTAAAGAACAGTGAATTGATTGTCTCCAGTGAACAGTAACTTCCTTTTAAAGGTTAAGGAAGCTTAAAATTACATTGTGTTTATTTTAGATTTTGTATCATTGGGTTTTTAAATGAAATTCATATCACTAACTAGGACAAACTGATAAGTGACCTTTCAAAACCTTCCTTTCCTATACCTTTGTGGTTTTTTTAAAATACGTTTTGCTAAATTTTTCTAGCCTATAGAAACAAAGGACATTATATTATGAATTTTAATTCTGTTAACTTCTGCTCACATTTGCTGAACACACTTCCCCTATGCAATCCATCTTCTTATTTCTGGAGTAGCCAAAGGTGGTGCAAAAGAACAAGCTCCCCTCTTTGAGGACCACTGCTCTCCCACCAGACCCAGCAGCTCCCTGGATTCCCCAAGTCTTAGCAGGCCACCTTCTCACCCAGGCACCTGAGGCCTTGCTTCTACTCTGTACCTGCTCCAAGGGACATTAACATTTCTCTCTTTGTTCCTGATATTGTAAAAATTCTATGCAGTATCTCTTTACTTGAAGCTGTCATTAAACAGTCTTCAAAGCCCTCATTTTTAAGTCCTTCACAATGACCATCTGAGAGATACAGAATACCATTTGCCCATTCTTCTATCACTGAGAATGTTGATCTTTTATCGTAGTTTATTTTAAGCAAAGGGTGTGCTTTACCTTGTTACTGTTATAATTGAAATTCCACTCACTTTTAGCATTTGAGAATAGTTTCATATCCTAATTTGATATATTAGCATGGTTAACAGCATTTAGCGTCACATAAATATTTTAAAGATGAATCTCTGAGGTTTTATTCAACAAATAAAAGTTAGCTGCTGACAGACCAGTTTTATGTCAGTGTGTGGCACTTCTGTGGTTTTTGCTATGAGAAGCCTACATGAAAGACAGACATACTTTGCAAGGGATGAGTTAAAATCTAACCTGTACTTGCTAAAATCACTGAACATTAGTTTAGCTGCTAATGGTATATTTCCTAATTATCATTTAAAACCCTCTATTAAAGATAAATCACACAAATGAATTTTAGAAGTAAAAGAAGTTTATGGCTTAATCAAGTCAATCCATCCATATATGCATTTCTTAATAAATCATTTATTGTCTTCTTTCTGAATCTTACAGGCAAGACAAATATAAGGGAATAAAGGGCAATTCACAGACCTCTCCTTGTGATATGGGTGACAGAAGAGTAAATAGGAGAGGCAGAGCATATGATTGCTTCTGTTTCACAGGTGAAGAAAGGATTCCTAAGTAACTGAAATTTAAGCAGCAGCTTAAGAAAGAACAAAGAATTCAACAGAAAAAGACAAGTGATTGGGTAACAAGCTTAAAAGGGCAAGGCATGTGGGGAACTACATGTATTAGAAGGCACAGTATTCAGCTTGGGATGAAATTATGTAGATGTTAGTCTTACAGATAGTTTTAGTATAAGGAACGTAAGAAATGTTTGTATTATGTACCATGAAACAGGAAAAAATCAAGGTTATTCAAGAAAAGGAGTGATATGGTTTGGAAAGGCATTTTTATTTCTTTATGGAAGACGGAATATCTGGAGGCAAGAGGTAAGACTTTGTCAGTGTGACAGATAAGTTTATTAATAAAGCAGATAACTTACAGGCAAATCTATGCAGGATGAGGTCAGTTTATCTCATCTCCAAGGGTTCTGAACATATGGTAAGATTTACCTTGTCACTTTTGTTTATTTGCATGGTGAAATCTTTAGATAGATAGAAAAAGAAAAAAGTTGGTGAAAGGCACCAACATGCTCCTTTGCCTTGGTTTTATGTGCCTTGTGGAAGGTAGCTGATCCAAAGCTATGAAACTCAACATCTCCCCAATCCCATGTCTTGCTCTTTTGTATGATGTAGTGAGTAAATGCCTCAGGCTTCTTTTGTCCACTAACAAGCCAGTAGTGAGTCACAGTCTGAACCTGAGGAAATGTTCATTTACTTTTTCATGGTCGCGGCAATGAGACTTTTTCTTTTTGTAAGGCTGAAGCAACTATTCTTGCCTAAAGTGCCTGGTAAGAAGGTCATTTTCTCCCACAGGTTGGGAGCAGAATGTCAAACTAGAATTCTAAGTGCTCCATCATCATTCTGATAGCCTCAGGAAATTGAAGTTTCACAGCTGCCTGGAACCCACATGCTTCGCATGATGTAGATCAGCACTGTTAATTAGCTGTTTCAGGATTCTTAATGCCCTGTGGCTTTGGAAACACTTTGTTAACTCAGAGAGGAAAGGAAAAGCTGGAAGCAATTGGACTACAGCTGAATTTATTATAATTCAATTTAACCTCTCATCTTTCCAAATCCCTGTTCAGAATCTGTTGAAAATTGTAGTTGACTTAAATTGTTTGTTAGTGACACATCCGAAGAGAAGAGGGAGATCACAATTCAAGATTTCTTGAAGCTACAGAAATATGGGGAACAGCAGAAAAGGTATAATCAGTGGAACTTTCCAAACACACATATGCAATTCCAGAGGCTAGAAAATATAAGCTGGAGTGAGAGAAAGGAGAAGCCAGATGACGCAGAAAGCCCAGTAGGGTACCAATGAGTCTGCATTTCTGTTCTTACAAATGCAAAGCTGAGAGCTACCATCCCCAGCACACACTCTACTCAGTACACAAAGCTGGCACTTACCAGAAGCATAATTCTTCTCAATACGATTCTCATGACATAACCTGACCAACCGCATGAAACCCGATGGGGAAAACAACTGTTGTCATTGGCAACAAGTGTAGGAATTGCATCATAAGTAAACCACACACTTCATTTCACAGAGCAGTTTAGAGTACAACCTGCCAGACTTGCCCTATGCTGTGCTGTGCATGTGATGTCATAAAGGCAAAACAAAATTTCACAGGAAAGTCCATGTAAATCTTTAAAAGAAACACACAAAGGCTAATTTGTTCATGTCCTTCTCATAGTGGACATTGCAAATTTTTTTGTATAAAAGTGGCCTTTAAAAGCCACCTCTCTGCCCACTAAACCTGAACAATGGCATCTTCTTCACCATCGTCTTCTGAAGTGACACCGTGAAAGTGAAAGGGTTTCTGTAGTTCATGATCCTTGGCTTAGGTAGATCACATTCCCTTCAGATACTGTACTGGGAGAGGTTGGTGACCTAGATTTGTATATCTTTATACTATTTGCACAGAATTCCTGAAACACAGATGCTCAGTAAAAGAAAAATGTTTGCTGAATGAATTAATGAGTCAATAAAATAACTAATTTTCATTAGTATGTGTGTTGTACTGGGATTGGAATCCAACAACTCTCTACCACTGTGCTGTGTCCCCAGCCCTTTTCATTGTATTTTTTAATGTTGAGACAGTTTCTCCTTAAGTTGCCTTGGTTGGCCTCAAATTTTCAGCATTCTGGCCTCAACCTCTCAAATAGCTGGGATTGGCCTGAACATCACACCCAGCTCTTGAAATGCTAACTTTAAGGATATTCTTATAGTAGAGATTTTACAACGAGAAATTTTCTTGTACTCACAAATGAAAGGTACATTTACTTAAATTTTGGGATAACAACTATTCTGATTCCGGTAACACACTCTTATGCTTTTCCTAATATACTTACAAAATGAGAAAACAGGGCTTTTAATTATAAACTAATGTTTACATCTGTGTTTTAAAAATGTATACATTGTGTAATTTCTGAGACCAGGATAACTGTGTAGTGAATAAAAGTCTCCAAAATACATGGTATTAATTTTAAAGCAGGGTTAAAGACATTAAGTGATAAAAAAAAAAGTTTGAATATTGTTTTAAGATTTAGTGACTTAGATTGTATGATATTTGCTCCTGTGAAATACTTAGGCTCCCTGAAATGCTACCTAACTCCCAAGTTAATAACCCAAACTTGTTTTGAAATACTAATGTTAAAGCTAATTAGCTTTACAGATGTCAACTGTGACACCTGATCTACTCTCATGTAGATTTTTAATGTCCATGTTTCAACCTGTTCCATGCTATGCCCTTTATTACATCTCTCTTATGAAAGGGCCTGTAAGATTTTACTTTTTACTTTTATACTGTTATTTTAGTGAAAAAGAACTGAGAGGAACTTGAGATTCCTGTATATTTAGAGTATCATTCGTTTTAGTTTTGATCTTTGTTTCTTAATCCATGAATGCCTAAGAACTTTGATTTACAACCAAGAATCTTAAACAGCACAATCCTTTATATTCACTTATTTTTTTAAGCTGAAAGTTGCTTTTGGGAATCATAAACTGTACTGTACTTTCTTTGCGCTCTTGGAGAGTGTTGAGTGAAGAGGGGGGAATATTCACTCCCTTCCCTGATGGGCAGGTTCTTCTTTATCATATAGATGAGCCTGAAAACTTTTTTGAGCTCAGACAAGGAGCTAGTACCTTTTGACTTACAACATGTAATGTCAAGAACAACTTTTAACTGCTTCCAGGGTCAATTAAATGCAGTTGAATATCAAATAGATGTATAAATTATATCCTGTTCCAATTTAGTTAGAAATCAGTGATGTTCTGTTTGATAAAAGATGAATGCTTTAGACTAGAACACTACAACTGAACTGAATTGGAGCCTGGGCAGGAAAGTCTTTATGGGAGACAAGACATGGTAGAGGAGCCAAGATTATATGCCTTAGAGAAGAAAAGGATTATTTAGGTATCTTTGATCAGTGGGCAGTGAAGGAAATCAGATGGCCATTTCTAGTCAGGACAGTGCAGAATGAATGACCTGAAGTTATGGATGTGGGTGTATATTTTTCTAAATCTTGTGTTATGTCAAATTGGGCCACACATTGGAATCATGAAGAAGTTTACAAACTGTGTCCCATCCTCAGAGAGCCTTCTTGGTTTGGTTTGGAGCATGGCCTGGATACTGAAATTCATACAACTTTTTGGGTATTTTTAATATGCAACTAATTTTGAGAATGCAGCTCTAAATTAGAGAATACTAAAACCAACCATTCTGCTTGGGCCTGAAATGTTTCTCACTGTAGTTCCTGTGATATGTTCAGACATTGTTTCTAGAAGCTCCTGGCTAGCACAAATCATGGGTGTGGTAATTCATCAGCACATTCTTACTAACGTATAGATGTCACATAGTTTGGAAGAGGCTGCAGAGCAAGTTCTAAGGAACTTCTAAGGCATGGGCAAAGAGGGCCACAATCATCCCACGGAATATAAAGGAGTCATTAGGTCGGTCTTTCCCCCTATTTAAGTCCTACATGTCTCCATGTACAATGCCACGAAATTCTGAAAAATTGTTAGAGAAAAGTTGCTTACAATCCACTATTTCTTAAGATAAATGCATAAATTGTGTCACTTTGGTAAAAAGAATGCTGCTTGGGGTTACATGGGTGTCACATAAACTAATAAGATGAAAGGAACCAATAGAACTTTAAATTTCTTTACAACTTCTGGATTACATGATTCTTCATTTCAAGATCTTGCAACTTGAAAAATGATGGTTAACACTTGAGTAGGCTCTATATCAGCTTGTGAGATAGTGAAACACAAAGTTAAAATGAGGGCCCTCCTCTGAAATGTTTCTTTATAAAAACAGCACGTGGTTCAGTATTCCAGAGGCTCACTATAATATTTATGTGTTAGTATCTTCTTTGGAAGATTTACTTAACCAAGCGTTTATTGAATACTTATTACTTGCTACCCTGTAATCCTATATTTGTCAAATACCCTCTTATAAATTGGGATCTGGCCTAAGAGAGATATTAGGAATACATGTATCTGATAAAAGCCTCATAGCTAGAAATTACAGAGAGCTTCTATAAACAATAATAAACAATAGAGTTTTAAAAAAATTACCAAAGAACAGGCACTTCAATTTAGAGGATGTCAAAGCAGACAATAAACAGTTGTGCTTTAGAGCCGGTAATGACTCAATAAGCACTTATTTGTACATGTTCAGAAATTTGGTAACCTAAACTCTTAAACTCATCAATTATTTTAAATTAAATTATATAAATCTTCAACTCAGTAAATTACTTTAAAAATAAAACTAACACAAAATGCACTTGTTATTTCTTTATGATATTATCTATAATCTTGAGGATATTTGCTTATTTCATCCCTATGATGGACACACTATAAAATAATGCGCTAATGTGTATCTTATATTGAACTAAACTTGAGTGGTGATTAAACAATAGAAAATAGCAAATGCTATAATTCATGGATTGGTTGCTTTATTTTGTTGATTGCATAGATTTAGGAAGGTGATGGAAAAATGTTACTAAAGCATATTAAAATTGATCATGTATGTAATCAGAATTTTAAATAGCACAAGAACTGAGGCCATGGTCTTCTCGAATTTTAAAACACACAGCCAAGAAATTTCCCTGGTAACTGACAAATAAGGAAAATCACAACATACTTTTTTATTATTTCACTTTTGTCTTACTTGTTAACATAAACCAAAATATCAACCAAAGGTCTTGTAGAAAATGCTTTCTCTTATCAGTTGTATCTTTGGTTTGGTTGGCTCTGTGGTCATTGATTTAATCGCCATCATTTTAGATAAGCAAAATAAGACTAAGAGCATGATTGGTTTGCCTTAGGCTCAAGGAGAAGTATGGCGCAATTGAGCCCAGACTCCTGGTGCAGTGTTCATTTAACCACACAAATCTGTTTATTTGAGGATGCTGCCATGACACTATTGTCAGTCCAGAATCCAGTGAGTCTCTGAGTCCAGTTCTTCATCTGTAGAACTCTGATTTTGCCCAAGGAAAAAGTTTCACAGTCCTGCCCAGGCATTATACCTCCTGTGTGGATGTGTAAATGAATGAGTAGATAAGAAGAATAAATGCTTAGCACAATCTAGTTTTATGGTAGGAAAACCAATTTTAAAAACAGTATTCCGAGTAGTACTAGAACATTAGTGAAGAAGAATGTTAGTATCTTTTCCTTCTCAAAAGCCTTCTATAATGTAAAGATATTGTCATATTAGAGATACTCCAGGGAAATGCTTGGTCAACTAAATTTAGTAAAGAGCTGAAATTGAACAGTGCCTTGGGAACAGAGTAAAATATAGCTTTTCCTTTCTGTGAATTTTAATGGTAAACACTGGTACTCTTCTTAACTTTTATCTTAAAAAGAACAAAACAAGATATTCTTGGAAGAAAAAAGAACTTTGAGAAACTGGTACAGGAAAATTGATGGTGGCATAAGGATTTCTGAGGGAAAAAATGTGGGAATTCCAGCACTTTCAGTGAGAATATAAATAGAATCATTCCCTTTGGAGAAGAGTTTGGCAGTTTTATCAAAAGTTTAAGACTGCAGATATCTTACCACTTAAGATGCCTACTTCTGTCATTAAAAAAAAATAGCTGCAATGTATGACCAATGATTTGATTTGCAAGGCTGTTCTTTGTATGAAGTAGTGGGAAGCTGAGAACCTTAAGGATTTTCTGTAATGAAAAAGCTAAATGAACTAGGAACTAGCCGTACTACAGAATAGTATGCATCAGCTTAAAATGGAAAGGAAGATCTTGCTGAAGGGTAAAAGCAAGTCCCTGAATGATCCTTAAATATGATACTATGCTTAAAAAAGACTCAGAAATTGGCAATATTTGTTCTTATGGCATATAATTGTTCATAAAAATCACATGAATGTCCAGAATTTACTGTCCAATATATTGGCCACTAGCCAAATAAAATATATTGGCCACTAGCCAAATAAAATTATTTAAATTTAAATCAATGAAATGAAGTCAAAGTTAAAATTCAGTTCTTCAGTCATTTGAGCTACACTTTAAGTGTTAAGAGCCACATTTGGCTGGTGGCCTCTGTGACAGACAGCAGAGTTCCAGATAGATAAACACAACTGGTAAACAGGTTACCTGTGGATAGGGGAGAGTTTGGGAACGGTGGTCCATAGAAACTTTAGATTTCTACATGACTTTTGAAATTTCACAATGAAAAAAATCATTTAGATAACTTAAAATGAATGAATACATCTGTAAAATTAAATCATGCCTACCTATAGGGTTTACAAAACATTTTAAAACTTTTAGTATGTGTATCAGAGTAAATTAATTTGGACACACCAACCCATTAGCCTATAACTATCTAGAAAAAATATGTACACAATACTAAAACCAATTGTATAAAACCATTTACTCCCCTCCCTGCTTTTCATAAGTGTCTACCCCAGGCATTTAACATACAAGGATCACAAGCCAACTGCTGCTTAGATTGAGGTGTTTCATTGTGTATACCTCAAGAACATCTGTTGGTCACACATTGATTTTCCCTTGGAACATTAAATAATCACGGGTTGGCTTCATGCAGTCTTTATATAATTGCATGCTGTAAGTGGTGGGTACTATGTTCCCTGGAATGTATATTTTTAAAATAGTGTAGTGGCCACTTATTTATTTTGTAAAGGCTTAAAATATTAGTTAAAAAAAAGAAAATTTCTAGCATGTACAAGACACAGGCTTCAAACCTCCAGTGCCACTACCACTATTGCAACCACCCCAATAATAGTAATTTTAGGGAGGAAAAAAGAGTGGCATTCATAATTTAGCAACCATTTGATCATGTCCAGGTCAGAACAACTTATTTGAAACATTAGAAAGAAAAGCACATACCTGCTGTTAGAGTTATCCGTAGACTATGAAACAAGGCCTGTAGGTTTTGTGGATGTATACTTTCTTGATTAAATAGTAGTGATTCAATTAGTGTTAAATTTTGTTGGTAAATGTCCTTGGCAGTGCTTCATTTTGCACAGTGGAGTAGACTGAGAGTTTCAGCTGAGTATGAGGATGAGTAATTTCCACAGACACAAAAGAATGAGCACATCCATGTGCAGAAAGAACCTAACACATTGTATTTGTCCCATTAAATTCTTGTAGAATAATCTAAAAATCACATTCAGGAAACAGTCTACAAATATTAAAGTTTGACTTGCTTCCAGATAATAACATAGACATAGCCAGATAATTCTAACATACTTGTAAAAGGGTTTATTTCAACTTAAATAATTCTTGCCTCATTGTAAAAGTGTGAATTTAATATAGAAAAATTTTCTTCTAGAATCAGATATTTTATAGTACATGTGCTTCTTTTGCATTAGCTATTAAAATATTGGCAGCTACACTAACACTAAATGACTGAATATAAAGAAATAGCATCACCTAGGTTGAAGTCAATTGCGTTTGTTCAGTAGATCGCATGAGCCATCGAATCCCTACTTGCTCTCGCACATGGACACTAGATGCTAGTGTTGGTCCATGGATGAGTGTGTCACCAGACCAGTGTCACCAAAGAGCTTTGAAAATTCAGACTCTCAAGGCCTACACCGAACACAGTCAGAGTCTTCGTTTTAGCATGGTCTCTACGTGACTCTTACGTGCATTGAAGATTATAAAGTTTGGCTGCCAATTGCCTTTACATATCCTCTCACATGCACTGTCGTCTAGTCCAGTACTTCTTCAGCCTTCCAAATAGCATGTTATCTACCACATTATCATTTATCTCACACATCCAGCTCTCTCATAGCTCTACTAAGGTTATTGATAGTTTTTGTGAATTTTTTTACAACAGTTGCAAATGAGAGTGTCCTGAGCCTGGAGCAGAAACACAATGGTAATCAAGTCTAACAGAAGGTAGTATCCAGGCAGTACATGGAGCCACCAACCATTCTGCCGGGAGCATTCTGACTGTGAAGAAACATGTGTGTGCACGCATACATGCGCACGTACACACTCCCAGAAGAATGAGAAATTTCAGATTTTCTCTCAGCTACATTTAAGGTGTTTGTAGTGAGTCAAGTGAAGGATTCCTGGAAATATCCACCTGTGGAAATGGTAGAGGATATCCTTGAATCCATAGCCATGCAAGTTTGCATTCACAAATCACATTAACTTGTTAAACAAGACAGAGGTGTTACTGTGAAGTAATCCATTTAGTTGTGTTCAACACAACCCATTTTTAAAACATCATAAATGCTTTCTTCTTTTATTTTTTTTCCTAACACTCATTCAAATTGGCCAAAACTAGTCCTTGGAGGAACATACTTTGGGAAATGTGAGTTCAGAGGTTCCTCCTACTGCCTAAATGGTTAATTAAGCACCGAACATACGAAAATCTGATTATGTAACAGTGGCTATACCTCTCTGCAGTTTTGCTATTTTAGAAGTACAACAATGCTTTGATTCCAAATATTAAATTAAATCAGGCCTTGCTCTCCCACTCTGTCTCCCAAGCTGTGACTCAGATGTCAGAACAAATTTTTTTACCTAGTTAGGGAAGGAATTAAGTTTCAGGACCGTAAAAGCATCAGTAAGGCACCTATTTGTAGGCCACTCTCTTATTTTCCATCTTTAATTTCCTAAACATTTAATGTATCCTTTCCTTTTTTTTTTTTTTGGTACCGGGGATTGAACTCTGGTCCTTACCCTTGCGCAGCAGGCAGCAAAACCACTGAGCTAAATCCCCGGCCCTCCTTTCATTTTCTTAAAGCCTCATCTGTGGTACAGCCTGAGTGCAAGTAGAAGAGAGCATATTTTTTCAGGATGCACTTGATAATGGGATTTAAGTCACATATAACTGAAACTTGCTATCAAAGACTAGGATATCATGTTTATTTTGATTTTTTGTTTTTATATAGCAGTGTGCCTTTCTCTGTAAAAATACGTTTTGTTTTCAAGACAGCTTTATTGAGATATAATTCACTTATAATGCCACTCATTTAAAAATGTATACTTTGAACATACTAAAAATCCTTGGGTCATACAAGTTTAAGAATCTTAGTTTTTGTGTAAGGCTTTAGAATAGGAACCAGAGTTCCACTGAAGTTGCATGAGCTTCTTCCAGATGCCTTAGCTAGTTAATTATAGAACTAGGAATAAATTGGCTTCTGTAATGCTTTTGTAAAGCATCCCTTATAGAAGACAAAGTTTCAGAAATTTCTTTACAGTTAAATATGAAACATATTATCCCTGAAAATATGATTTGCTTCTGAGAAATCATTTAGGTATGTCAAATTTACAAATTCCAACTATAATCATAAACCTGAATTATAGACAGATTGAGCAAAATACACTGTTTCTCTCATAGAAAAACATAACCAAAAGCTGAAATGACTGAAACAAACGTTGGGCAGAGGGAAGTTTTCTAGTTATATTATGCTAAGTTGGGGAAGACTCTAAAGTCCTTTTCTGGAGCGGGTGTGAGGTCACATAGATGGGCAGAGAGTGAGAGAGAGGTGAGGAAGGAGGTCACTTGGTCTTGGGATTTGACTAGACCACTGTGGTGTGATGTTTCTCTGAGCTTAGAGTGAATACTGGATTCTGTTCATTTTCAGGTCTACTCTGTGCACAAATCATGGGATTTTATTCCTCTTAACTTTCATAATGAACAAAGACTGAAGGTCTATCCGAGTTCTTTTGTGCACTGAATGTCTTGTCTTGTTTGTAATGTAATAAGCAATTTTGGGGAGTTTGGAGATCTTTATGAATTTGAAAAAAATAAGGATATCTTTTGGTGTATATGACCTTGAGGAAGTTATTTAACTTTTTTATCTCATTTTTAAAAAATTTTAAAATGTAGAGAATGGAACCTCCCTTCTTGGAAGGATTGTGATGATTAAGTAGTAATGCAAAGTGCTTCTGCCAATGCTTCTGTGTTTTGTACTTCTGACTAGTGACTTTTTCCATCACTGTGGGATTATCTACAGATGTAAGTTGTTTTTTTTTTTTTGTCTGCAAGTTGAAGGCAAAATGCTTGGCTATTCTCTCCACTGAAAGAAGACTCCGAAATAATAGTGTATGATAATATGGAAAAATTTTAATGGCCATCAATACCTATTATTGCTTTCAAGTTGGACTAATTTTTAGAGAGAATATTATGTGTTTCATTTTACCAAAGTTATTAGAAGTAATGGCTATTCTAGAACTATTTTTTTTTAAGTTAATATGTCAGGAAGAAAGGCTCCTACTGGGTTATATTGCAATTTTTCTTGAGAATAATATAAATATACCATAGTTATGTCTTATAAATGATTTTATATGGTTTGTGCACTACAAAATGTTCTTTCAAGTGAATTGTTGACTTAATGTTCAGTACATATTTCTCTAACTTATAGTTTTAATCTAGAAAAATTTTAATGAGGTTTGATCTTTTTATTAAACTGAATTGAGCTTGGAAAAAGACTTTAATATAAATCAAGAACATATATGTTTAGTTCAGTTAACTCTAAAAACTCTTTAAAATATTAATAAGTCTTTGATGATTAATTACGTGGACCATACTTAATTAGATAGAATGTATAACTAATAGTGCTAAGAAATTTTTCACTTCTCTGTTGATTTGTATACTCATATACACCCAGTGAACAAATCCTTCTTTTACTACTTTAACCCCCTTTCTTTCCATTTATATACAAACTCATTGCGAATAGTAACCATTGAGACAAACAGCCTTCAGAATCATCTTCTTTCAGATGATAGTAGATCTTACTTAGGCACATCTTAAGAATCTTACTTAAATTTTTCTATTTTTATTCACACACTAGCTATATTCCACAGATTTTTCCACACTAAAGAATCTAAAAATCCAATATGTCTTACCTCCTGAAACTACTGTCCTTCCCCAAACTATGTTATAATTATTTTTCCACATTTACCACCTTTTAAGAGTTATTTAATCCCTGCCTTTTCCTTCATATTCACCCTCTGTCTAGATATTTATTGTCATTCCTTTTATCCCGTGAGAAATCAATCATATCCATTATTAATTTGATATTTAGCATCTGATTTTTTGTTGTTGTTGGTGGAAATGTTCTCTATATCTTCCATTTTTAAATAGATATTTTACCCTTTTTTTGATACCGAGGATCAAACTGGGGACCTTGCGCTTGCGCGGCAGGCCCCAGAGATATTTTACTTTTTAAAAAAATCTCTGCCGACTATCCCGGAACCTAATAAAAATTCAGTGATGACGATGATCCGAAAAGCAATGTTCCACAATGTTCAGATGTACTTTTAGATATAGATAGTTATAATTTAATCATCAGAATTTATAAGGATATAAATCCTAAATGAAAATTAATCACGATGAAATAATTTTAGAATACATTATTTGACAAAGTGGAAGACTACCATGGAGTTTAATTAAAACTCCACATTGAAGGAGTGCAGGCCTATAGATGGAAAAAAAAAAAAAAAGACATAGGAATTCCACCTCTAGCTGCCCTTACCTGAATATCACACCTCTGTAAGAACTTGGCACCCTTCACAGGTTGTCACAGTTCTGAGTGTAGTCAAGGACAGAATTTTGTGTTAACACTCAGATATCTATTACTTTTCCATAGAAAAAGCCATGATTGATTTTTAAATGTCAGATCAGCTTTTATTTTGCCCTGGTCCCTCATTGACACAGAGTCAAATCCCATGTCTGCCGCTGTTGAACTATAATGACCTTTGGCAAATTATTTAACTTTCTATGCTGCTATCTATAAAATAGTGATACAAAAATATCAACTGTAGGAACTAAGATACAATAAAGAACTAGATACAATAAAGTGCAAAATTCCTGGTATATAGCTGATATCCACAAAGTGTAGATGTCTGTAATTTCGTTGGATCACCTAGTGATAGCTATTATTTTCTACATGCTTATTTTGTCCAAGAAACTTTCCTGCCTGCTATCCACACATATTAATATACTTGATCTAGTGGCATCTTTGTGCAATACCAAATATCAATACCATCATAATCATCACTACCATCATCATTCTATTTCACAGATGGGAACAGGAGTCACAGAAAAAAATAATATAGATAATAATTAGTACAGCTGGAATTCAAAATAAGTTCTCCAGCTCCAAACACACTCTATACCCTTTTCACCATTAGAGAACTTAACCTTACCCACTCTCTAGTCATTTCCATGCAATACATCCTATGGGAAATGTGAAAGCAATCTTATTTTAACATATATTTACTTAGGTAAAACAATATTGGGAGAATCAAACAGTTCTTTCTTTAGTCAAGTATAAATCGTTTTCATTTACCCATCCTTTTGAATGAGCCACATCATTGTTTCTCTTCAACTGTGGGAAATCCTGCCCTTGTACTTACCCGGACAAGAGCATACTTCCCAACCTTTGTCTCAGAATCTGCATAAGTCTTGTCTTTGCTTTGTAAGTCTTGGCTTTATTGCCAATGAATAATTAATCAAGCAAAATGTTTTTGAGGATTATTATTTTAAAACATGAAATTTTGAAGCTCCACCAAGAGGTGTCTGGAAAACCTTTTATGAAGTTAAGATGTTATCTGGTATTCTAGGCCTTGATGACTTTATCAAATCATTTTACCCACTTTTAAATTTCCACTTGTTAAAACTAAAGTCCTCATTTGGCTTGACGTATTATAGTGTTTACAGACAAGTTGCTGGCAGCTAATTTTAAAGAGACTGTGCAAAAATCAAGCTATAGAGCACTTGTGTTGGAAGAGCCCCCTTTTATAGAGAACACTGCCAATCCATCCAGTCATCCAAGCCTCACCCACTTTCACAACTTTACAATTTGTGTTTTGTAAGGCACTGATTTTCAAATATGCATCATAGCAGGGATCTTCAAATTGTTTCAAAGGAGTAGCAAAGAATTCTCAAAATAAAAGGAAATTGTTTTGAGAAAGCAGCATGTATGTCATACATACATCACTTGGATTCAGGAAGACAGTAGTAGTTGTTAGGAAATTAAATTGATAATGGCCTTAAATGGGGACCTGTGAAGTGCTCTCAGTCCTGTTCTTGCAGTGGTCCTTTAACACACACAAAGCAATGGAAGATTTGTAGAATGCTTTCCTTCATGTTTATTCCATATCTAGCCTCAATCCTCAATGACATTTTAAAAGAATATGGTTGTATATTCTATTTTAGCTTAGTTGTGATCATTAACAAAATGCCCAGTCTCTGTGAGCATCCTACATGAAATACCATTTATGAGAAAATCAGCGTATAAATAGTGTGGTCTTAAGTGCCTGATGCAAAGTCACTGAAAGTAAGAACTAGAATTTAGAATCCCCTGAACTAATGAATTTGCCAATATAAAGCACATATAATTCTTTGGAATATGTCTGTCATTTGAAATTACAAGAATACTGAGCCACTTTTGTCTACTTTGAGTCAGACATCTAAACACCTTCTGTTCCCAGACTCTTGGACTTGGGCTATACTTTCTTATATCAAATAATTTGTATTTGTCACATATCCAGGTAGACTATAAGCTCTCCAAGGGTAAGGACAGTATCACATTAATTTTTAAGTGCCATAGACTACCCAGAATGGTGTTTAGCAAAAAGTAAATGCCCACAAATATTAAATGGCACTGTCTTTAGAAACTGAGAATGTTTCTTTTTCTTTGTGAGAATTTTTCAAATATTTTATTTTTGCCACCTTGTTGCATCTGAATTACTTCCTTGAACCTGAATAGATTTTATATCTACTACTTGACTGCTGAGCTTTTTTTCTCCTACAAAATTTGCTGCTTTATTATATTTGTACTTTCTAGTTTTTTATCCTGATGTGCATTTCTACTTTTAAATTCTTATACCAGTGTGCATTTCTTATTTTCCTTTCTACTAATTGTTGAACCTCCCCCTTTTCAACCTATTTCAGGGTTCCTTTATCACATATCATTTGACAATATATTTTCCTGTACCTGATTGTGTCATATGCCGGGTAGTTTCCTAAGCATTGTCTAGATCTTTTAAGAGAAAATAAGCTTTTTGAGGGCAAGCATTGTACACCTGTTTTGTACAACTTCCTAATGTAGCTGTCCTGATCCTTAGTCTACTTTCTAGAAATTCATATATATTATATATATTTATTTTACATATACATTTAGAACTGCAAATGCTATGTGTAAGATATATAACCTTTTAATTCACTAATGAACCTTGCCACTCAGTGTTGCAAACTGATGAAACCTTTTTTTGATAAATATTCTCTAAGAACAAGAATAATCTCCTTAACATTTTTCAAATTTCAATATGTGCACAATGAATTATGATGAAATCCTGGCATGCATGTCCCAATGAACTGTTGCAGGTATACTCACAAGAGAGATGGACCAAGTGACTGATCCTGGGCTTCCATGAACAGAACCTCAGTGGACCCTTCCATAAATATCACATTGTAAAGGCAAGACACTGAAACTTAAGACTGAGGAATGAGGGGTGGGGGGTAGAAGAAACTTTAAAATTGTTTTAATAGTAATCATAGAAACTCCCCCACCTCTCCACCCCCCAAAATTATTGACCCAGACTCTTCCAGTTGTCATGTAAAATAGTCTTAGATCCTGAGAACTGTGATCTGATTTCATTCCTAAACGGTCTGTTGCATCACTAGGCTGCTGTGGACACCCTGCTGAAAGGCTTGGTTCTTTTCCAATGTCGCCGTCCTGTCTGCACTACTAGAGTCCACACGATGACACTTGGCTGGCTTTCCTACTTGCTTGCTTGACTTGTTTGTTACAACATGTTTACTTTTTTCCAGTAACAAAATAATTTTTTTGTTTTAATCCTCCTCTGAATAAGTTTGTTGAAGCTCTATTCATCGCAAATTAATTACTCTACAAGCAAAGGAATTATGAAAAGCTAGATCTATTATGTTTGAACATATAACTTATTTATAACATACATACTAATTGAAACTTTAAAATAATTTTTAACTACTCGTGAAAATAACCTGTCCCTTTGAAGGAGAATGAATTTAAATACAAAGAGATCACACAAACACCATTCATGGATGTAATTTAGGTTGTCTGAAGCTTTGAAAGCTTTGTGATTATCAAGCTGGTAGAACACAACAGCAGCCTTAATATATTAAGTGTGTAGTGTTTTGAAGCCTCTTGGATTTCTAACAGGAGGGGCGAGTCCATTTTATTCTCTTGAGATTTGTCTTATAAGGTACATCAGACTGCTTTAGTAAACAGGGAAGTATTTCTTCGTGTCTAGCTAGTGCTTGTTTATTCTTCCCTTATTTTTTTAAAAAAGGACTTGCAATTTTCTTTTACCAACGTAGACTGTAGGGAGATAAATAGCCCTTGCAGTAGAGGAAGGTCAAGTTCAAAGTTTTTCTTTCCTCTGGATTCCGGAGTAAGCAAATGGAAAGCCTGGCCCAACGGCGAGCAGGCAGCTCGTGATGGCTCAGCCCTCCCCCCAGGACTTTTATGTACATAAGCAGAAGTCACTCGGCAGCTGCGGCGCATTAGTTCCAATAGTTTAGCAGGCTGCTTTGTAGCACTGACACAAGCACAGCGAGCAGCTCCGTGGCTTCCCCTCCCTGTTCCTCTGCCTGCGAGCAGTCAGTGATCTTGGCAGGGACTGGGAGGAGGGTGACGTCGAGCAGGCTTCCGCTCGCCTGGTCTACACCCAGCAGCGTCTCCAGGGGGAGACTGAGGCAGGAGGCCGGATGAACTAACAGCAGCTGGATCCAACCTGCTTCCCTGGGCTTTTCCCGGACCCCGAGCGAGGGAATCGCTGGAAAGAGGCCAGGCAACCACGTTGCCCTGGATTCCTGCCGAGTATACAAAGTTGACCAGGAAAATGGCTCAGCAGACAAGCCCGGACACCTTAACAGTACCTGAAGTGGATAATCCGCATGGTCCAAACCCGTGGCTGAACGAGGATCTTGTGAATTCCTTGCGGGAAAACCTGTTGCAGCACGAGAAGTCCAAGGCAGCAAGGAAATCCGTTTCTCCTAAGCTCTCTCCGGTGATTTCTCCGAGAAATTCCCCCAGGCTCCTGCGCAGGATGCTTCTCAGCAGCAACATCCCTAAGCAGAGGCGTTTCACTGTGGCACATACGTGGTAAGCTCTGCACGGTCACCCCGAAACGAGATGGCAGCTGTTCTCCTCTCCGTGATTCTTGCTCCTGCTGCCCTTAATTTCGGGGGTGGGGAGGGAGGCTCATCATCATTCCTCACCTGTGATTTATCGGAAGTAATCTGCCTTAATAGGTCCCACAAATGTCCAAGTCGGGGCAGGAATCCTTGAATAGGTAATAGAAGTGGTTGAGGTGAGTGTTTTTCAAAGTTCCATTGCTATTACAAGTTCCTACAAGAAAATTGGATTCCAGATGTCAAATGAGAATGCACTTTTACTCCCATACCTATGTAATGGAATTTCTTTGATTTCTTAAGCCAGTATCTCTGCCAGGCTTCTCCACCAGCTTAGAAAAGAAAGGACTAGAAAGGAGGGAAGAAAAGTCATACTTTTCTGCCTAATCTCCATTTTGTGGTAGAGATGCTTATGGTACCTCTGTGGACATTTGTGTCCCCCCATAAAACTTCTCCTCACTACTGACTTTATTATATTTATAACATCAAACATGGCTTTCCAAAGGAAAGAAGAAAGGTATTAGGAAATCTGTGTAAAAACTTTCAAGCTACCACAGTACTTGGATAATATTGTTGTGTTCTTTGAATTTGGATTATTTCAATATTTTTATTTTCTTATGAGTATTTTAATGTTCCATATAATGGATAAAGTGATTTTATGCATATGCTTCCATATATTTTCCAGGAAGATTCTTGATGTTTTTTCACTTAGAAAAAAACTTAAATATGAAAATAAGTCATTGTGTGAGGGTTTTTTTTGAGTTTGTACTTGAGCAGAGGCGCTTCCAGGCTGAGCTCAGAGGTCTGTGGTACATGCTTGGTTAATGTTAGGTTGTAGTAGGAGCTTTACACACCTTCACTGTTTGACAACATGAGTACAAATTATGATAAAGCATCAAAACAAAGTGAAAATAAGGAGTGTATTAAATGAGAAATTGACTGGTTTTTATACAGGTTTTCCGTAGCAAATCAAAGAGTATGCTAGAATGGAAAAAAAACAGAAATAGGTCTCCATGGAAGGAAGCAACAAAAAGTAGAATCAGGATCTAACCTAGTGACATGGCTGTATCTAGGAATATATTAATGTCATAGATGAAAGTAGATGACAAAAGAAAAAGCATGTCACACTCAAAGTCACGTCCAATCACAAAATGTTAATTTTAAAAAGCTAGATGTCTGATTGAGGAAGTGTTCTTATGGTCTCCCACATTTTAACAACTAGATGGCATTAGTCTGCATTTAGATGGATATAATCACTATAGAAGGAATAAGACAGATGTTGGATTTTTTCAGTCTTAAGAAAATTACTGGAAAAATGATGCTTTCTCTCTGAGGAAGGTATTGTTGAAAATCCTTGTCACTGACAAGCAGTGATTTTAAAAAGAAGCATAGACTTAACACTGAGAGATTCTGTGAAGAATAGGATTGGCACAAGACAAGGCATTGGACGCCAGGGCAGGAAACTGCCTTTAGTTCATAAGGAGCCAGGACCAGAATTTTGGTGTCCAATGTCCCTTTTGGTTGAGTTGCTTTATTATTACAGTTCCTAAATTGTACCCATTGCTGAATGGGTAAGCCTCAACTCAGCCACCTGATTCTAGTCTGAGTGAAGCAGCCTCGAGTTCAGCTAAAGGTTATCTGAACTCGTTACACATGTTGAAATGTAAGGAAGGCAGGAAATCTCACGAAAACAAGCTTTCTTTTGAAATTTCTGGCACTTCCTTTTCTGGTGCTGTTTGGAAAAACTCCAAGAGCACCATTTCTACCAATATTTTATTTTGGTCTATTAGGTCTCAGCCAGCTCAGAGAGGCATATAGAGAGCAATGGAAGTGGAAAATAAAAATTATAATATCGATTCTCAGTTAACTCAGGAGGAAACAGTTTACCTCCTAGACTAAACCCCTCCAGCAAGAGCCTTGGAGAGAATATCTCAAATTTTCCGTATCGTTTCAATGAGCCCCAAGACTTTCATAATATCTACAGTCATCTTTTGACAAATCATCCTATCTGTGTTCTCATATTTATACTAAGCACTATGTAGAATTAAAAAAATTTTAAAACTCTTTCACACACACTTCTATGTAACTTGCTGTTACTATCACCATGTGCACATCTCCTGTTTCTCCCTAAATTAAATATTATGAGCTACTGAAATACTTGTCTTATATGGTCCTGGCTCAGAATATTGTTTCCTGCTGCTGGTATTCCCTTCCATTCAATCTGCACACATTTAATACCTACTGTAGTTAAAGTGTTTAATTTATACTTAGTGATTACAATGTTTGACCAGAAGTCATTCCTTGCTTTCAAGTAATTTACACTGTAGTAGAAAAAATAAATCATTTTGGAAATCATCTGTTTTAGTTAAGGTGAGCTTGCTCCACAAAATACTCCATAAAATACTCTCCAAATCTCAGTGGATGACACAATGAGTCTATTTCTTGCTTTTGCTTTTTGTGAGGAGACTTCCTGCTTTAGGGTGTTTGGGGGACCTGGGATCCTAGCATCTCCCAGTGCTACTGTTTGTTACATGATTCCCCACGTTGCCAGCTCAGATGAATCCACAGAAAACAGTACAGAGAATGACATATCGGTGAGTTTATGAGGCAAGCCTAGAAACATACCCATCATTTTGGTTCATATGCCCCTGCATAGAGGTCGCCTCTATGGCCAGATCTAAATGCAAAGGAGGCTGGAAAATGACTCAGTTCTAATCCAAGAATAAAGTCTAATTTAGCCCATCTTGGTCATGGTATGTTAATGATAACCTGGTTCACCCTCAATTCCTAGAATAACATTGGTTGTCGACCAATCTGTGAACTTCTCCCCATACCTCCTCACTGAGGCTTGTACTGAATCAAGTCTTCTTTTTGACAGGTCTGTTGAATGGAAGGACCTTGCTTGTAAACAGTTGACATCTCCTGTCCTGTAACTGTCATCTGTGAGTGTAGGAACTGCTCTGGGAAACCCTCAGCTTGACTCTTTGCTCGTTTGTATTGTGTGGCCCTCAACGCTTGGAGTAACCCACCAGAGAGCCAGGGCCCTGTTCTATTCGTCTTGGTACACCCATGCCTAACATGATGGGTGGCCAGTGGTGGATGCTTTATAACTATCTGCTAAAGAAATCCAATAATCATCATTTTAGTGTTCTTATCTTTGTAAAAGTTATCTCTTTCTTAACTAAACACTTGTTATTTTATGTTTTTGTATGCTGTATTTGCCAAATTAATCCAGATTTTTTTTTTATTACTACATGTTTGCAGTACTTGATGATTACATTCATTGTGGGGAACTGATACATGTACATAACACATCTCAATTCTTTGTTTTATCACCTTCCCCTCCCTCACTCTTCTCTCCCTATATTTCCTAGTCTCCTTTTGCAAAAATTCTATCTCTCTGTTTCCTATTATCTATCTTTTATTCTGCTCTTTAATTTATTTACACTTTGAGTTTCTTGTATGGAAAAAAGCATGTGATACTTAAGCTTATGCTCGTATCCAGACTTCATTTGGGTTGTCATGACCTATTTAAAGTGCAACATACTTGGTTAATACAATATTCTGGGTGCTGTGTGACTTAAGCAGCTTCCAAAACCCAGACTACAGATAATAGTCTAGTAGATAAAAATCTATTAGACAATCTAATCTACTAAAGTTTAAATTCAGATTCTTCCACTTACTATTGTGTGATTTTGGACAATTTATTTAACATGTCTTAGTTTCCCAATTTCTTGAAAATAGGAACTTCCTGAAATTTGAGGCTGTGGTTCTACTAAATACAGTTACACATAAATTAAAATGTGTTGCATAGTGCTGGATGCTTCGAAAGTGCCATAAACAAAATGTTCCCCATTATGTACTCTATGCCCCCTTTCCAGCCTTGATCTGTATGATCTATAGCATCACATTTAAATTTCTAGATGATTATCCTATCAGTTATTTGTGGCTAGATTGGTGCGAATATATGTGAAGAGACCCAAGAATTCAAAACAATGACTGTCAGTCAGTTGGTTTTGTAACTGTGAGAAAGCAGAAGCCAGAGAGGAGGGGTTGTGCTGAGACAGAGCCATGGGGTGAGGCCCTGCTCCATTTCCACACATCTCTCAGGTCTCTGCTCTTCCTGAGCACTTTGTTGGTCACATTGTCCCAACTGGAAGAAATCTCTTCCCACCTTCAAATTTCTGTAGCACATCTTACTTCTGCTGTTGCTCAATGTTTATTGCTAGTTAGTAAGTATTGAACACTGGTTTTAGATCTAGCACTGGGTTAGGATTAGAAATATCTGTGTCCATGCTTGTTGGCTCACCGTTTTACCATTTTAATTAATACATACTTCATTGCAATCTAGTGATGGTGTGCAGGACTTGGGTTTTGTCTGTGTAGGGGGTTCCCTCTGACCTCAGCAAGATCTCTGACGTCAGTGGAATCTCTGCTAAAGAATTTCCAGTACTAGTTTATTCTAGAAAAATCAGATAGGAAATTCTTTATATCTTCAGGTTTTCTCTTCACCCAATTTGAGTATATCTCCTTTATGATAGGGCTAAATAAAGTCATAGATGAACAAGTGAGAACTGCTGAGTACAGTTTTAAGGAACTTAAAAGTTACTGTTTCATTATGCTTAAAATATAAAACCTCTGCTCTTTCAGCTCACATTCTTTTAAAAAGTAATTTTATAATAATTATAACCATTTTTAAGTTATAGCATTTTTCACATTTATGGAAAATATTCACTCAGATTTTTAAAATGTTGTTACTTTATCACTGTTTACATCAGATTTTTTTGACAAAAGCAAAATATGATTTTCCAGTATAAAAAACATGATGGAGATTTTATTCCTGATTAAGGACTATGTGGGAAAATTCTGAGAGATACAAACAGAGATACCAAAGAAAAGTAATTTCTTTAGAATTTAATTTTGAAATTTAAAAAGATCTTGTTCAGATATTTTTAGGATATTTTACAAATGTATGGACCTAGATAAATAATTTGAACCATATTTTTCCTTTATTATCAATTACTTTTTATCAGGCATTGGCATGAGGTATAAAGTTGCTCATGTTTAAAAGTAAACATTTGCTTTCTTGAATCATTTCTTCAGCAACTGAAGTTGCTTTCTTGTTTAAGAGCCAAATATACTATAAATCTTCACAGAAGGGGGACGAAAGCATTTGTCACCTATAAAGGAGAAATCCTGCCATTTAGGGTTTGTAGGTTAAAAATAAACATAGGGCATAACACACACACAGACACACACACAAACACACACCACCCCCACCCCCACTCCCACCCCCATCCCCATCCCCAACTGACCAGGCTTTTCAAAGCCATTGTTTAGTGATTCTATTTGTGTACTCTTTTTTTATTGTTGCACCTGTCCTACATTTATCCTATTTAGCTTTAAGGTTATCTTTTCACTGTTTTATGGTGAAAATGCCCAAAGAAGAATGGCTGGTGCTCTCCTGGCAGATACTAACCCAGATGAAGAAAATAAGTGAAGTGTGGCACAAGGAGGTGGGGAGGAAGTTTCCAGGTGAACACTGTCTGGGGAGCACACCAGGAAGTACTGCCTGCATTTTGGGCTAGGGTAGTCAGCACCACTACAGCCAAGTTCCCAGCTGTTTGGCATTATCTGAATCATGGTAGATGGAACCACTGCAGCTTCTGAAAGGCACCTAAAGACACGTTTAGTCTTCCTAAAAATAAAACCAGAAGACCCCAGGAAGAAAGTCTTCCTATAGTGCATGTCCATTCAGTTGTAATGCTTACAGTATTGCAAAGATTATAAAGTGACAATTTGTTACTGAGAAATAATAAAGAAAAAAATTGAGTGAAGTTGCCACTTATTACTCCAGTGTATTTCCTGTGAACATTACCATTTATCATAAAGAAAAGATATGAAGGCTGACTGTACCAGCTGAAGCCATTAGTGGTTATGGTGAAAATGCACACAAAAACATAGCCTTTCTTGCAAACTTGGTAGAAATATTAAATGAGAGGAAAATAAAAACTTGAATCTCAAAGTTCATTTCAATAATTTAAGTCAAAGCTTTAAATTTTAAAATGATTTTTTGTAAATAAAAATCTCCTGTGAGTTTAGGTAACTAAATGAGTTTCAGCACTTTTTGTTTATTTTTCTTTCTCTGGTAGGAACCTGCCAGATTTCGTCTTAAAGTAGCAGTTTCAGGAAGAAGTGACATTTAAATAAATGACTTTGCTTTTGGAAAAAAGCATGTTTTAAAAGTTGTGACTGACTTAGTATAATTGAAGTATTGCTAGGTTTGCTGGGCTCTTGATTTTGACCTTAGTTACTTGACCTTTTAGAATTGTAGGCTTGTGATTTAAAAGTGATATGGCTAGAAAGGTATTTAATATTTACAAGTAAAAAACTTAACTAATTAAATTTACAAAGTGATAACAAACTGCAGTACATTTAAGATAAGTAATTAAAAACATGTTTCAGCTTGCTGCTGTGGGAAGGTGAGGGAGATGTTGCATGGGTAAAAAAAAGACAGAATTCTGCAATAATTCTCTGACTCATACACAGGCTTCTGGGCCTTCAGAATGAAAGTATTGGTGCCATTCACTCTAGGAAACCATCTGAAAACTGTGATTTTATGTAGAAAATATGTAAATCTATAGATCATTATAAAAATTCTAATTGAAAATTCTTTTAGCAATTCTTCAATATTATACCATCTTAACACATCAGTCCATACTACTGTGTATAAAAAATGGAAAAACTATTTCATGGGCAACTTTACAGGCACAGATCTCTCCAGCTATTTCAGATGAAATACTTCTAAAAATGAGACCTTGAAGCTGGGTGTGGTGGCACACACCTGTTATCCCAGGACTCAGGAGGCTGAGGCAGGAGGATCTCTGTGAGTTGGAGGCAGGCCTGAGTTACATAGTTCAAGGGCAGCCTGAACTTCTCTTTTGACAAGAGAATGAATAATAGTCTTTAGTCCTAATAACATAGTTTTCTAACCTGTGGCAGGTTCTTTATGTACATCAACCCTTCAAAACAACTAAGGTATACTTTGCAAACACAAATACTGTAGTCTGGCCGAGATATTTCAAAATCAAGATCATTCAGCTATGAAACTAGTAAAGTTAAAAATTGAACCTAGGTCTGTCTAACTCTACATCCTTTATGCTTTACTTTGACATCTCTTCTCTAAAAGTCAGATTCACTTTTATTACCCTGCCATGCTATATATGGAAAATATAAGGATGAATATTCAAAGACTTTGAAGGATCGTAGTTAAATGTAATTCCAGTGGCTCAGGAACCTGAGGCAAGAGGACTGCAAGAATGAGTCTGACCTGAGCAGAGCTAGGTGAGACCCTGACACAGAATAAAGAATAAAAAGGGTTGAGAATACAGCTCAGTGTGAAGACCCCGAGTTCAATCCCAAGTATCACAAATAAATAAATAAAATGATGGTAGTTATTTAGAAGGATAAGGGAGAACTCACTCTTGGCATAGCATCTTACTTTATCTTTCTATGCATGTGGCTTGTATGAAAATTGTTATCCTGCTTTCGGATAAGAATTGTGTGTGGAATAGAAATACATGTCTTTGGTGAAGAAGGGCTTTAAAGTCAAGAGAGGACATTCTCATTCAGAGTGATTTTTAAATAAGATGAACTTATAAATAAAACCAATCAGAATAATTTTATTTTCAGTGATTCAGGGAAAAGGGCATGAAAGGCTTAAGCTCTAAGGAGAAAGATCAAGTCAGAAATCTATTAATCGTTGGCTTCAGAAAAGCCAGCTGAGAGTGATGGTACACAGGCTCAAGTTACTAAGCAACGGAGCAGCAAAGTGCTTGGTAACCAGATCTGGCCTGATGCATGGCTGACTGTGAGTGACTGGTGCCCAAGTAGGAGGACCAAGTCCCGTCTTACCTCCAAACACTCTTCCGTTCTTCTGCCAGCTTCACGCCACACACCACCGCTATAAAATTGTGTCTAACTTAACAAGATTTTAACCAGCTTTTGGAATGAACCATCTGTGGGACCAGAAGTGAATGCAATTTTTCTTTAAAATAGCATTTTAAAGATTGTATTGTTTGGGTTCAGTATATCGTAAGTAAATCATATGGTTTAATGAGAGAGAAGAAAAGGAAAGCGTTGGCACTGGGGGCCCGACTTTGGGCTGACTGGCCTGATTGTGCCAAAAGCGCCTTTCTTCCAGTGGGAAAGTCTTTCTTGGAACCCTCAGACCTGCTGTGTTGCCATCTGTTTGAAACTTTGGATTTTATGATGTGTTCTATTTTGTACATGTATTTGGACTCTGTAGCTGGACTGTTCATTTGTAAAGAGTCAGAATATGCAGGTATATCAGTCTTTGTATGCACTGGGAAGCTCCAAGTGGCACCTGTCTAATATGTGTTCAGTAAATATTTTTTATTTGACTGGTTAAAGAATACACCTTCTGTGGCTGTGCCACTCATGCTGGCCACCCAAGGATCCATACCCCCCAGCCAAGAAGTCCCGGAGATATGGTGTTTGATGATCACAGTGGGAAGAAATTGTAAACTCAATGATTAAACATTTTTATGGATTTCGTTACTAAGATTGTGTGTGTGTGTGTGTGTGTGTGTGTACATATTCTGGGTTTATGCACATCTAGTGTGGCATATATTGATTTTAGTATATATGAATGAAAGTATATATGATAGTGTCACAATTTGGCAAATATTTGCATTTTTGTAATAGTTTGCATTTTTAAAAAGTTACGTCTATTGTATTTCTAAAGAAAAACCTACTTAAATATATTTATGAGTCTTGGGAAATTACTGAATAACTAACTGGTTAAACTCTGATGACTAATCCTTATCTTTTAGAATTCATACTGGTTAAATTATACACCAAGACCTAAGCTTATAAAAGAAATGCCAAGATTTTAAGGAGAAGTTTGGAAAAAAGAAAAAAGCCTCCATAATTCCTTTTTTAGTATGACAATTTGAAGAAATTTTAATTGGCAGAAAATAAGCACTATATCAAAGTAGATCATCAGAATAATTATATTTTTATCAAGAGTTTTATCATAGATATGTTACTTTCATGTTAATATTTTGTCCATTGTTCAACACATATTTATTTTTACATTGCCGTCATTTTAAAATTTCTTTACCATTACTTTTATGAGACAGCCCTGTGATCAAATAGCTATTATTAAAATAAAGTGACTTCCTCCTTACATTGTTGTTAGCAGAGTGCCTGCTTTATTCTATTTTCTTGCTGAGCAGACTACACATGTATACTTACAATGGTGATTGTATTAGTTGACCTTTCAGAGTAAGCAATTTTCTGACTAATAAGGTTATTTAGACTATTATTTCTACTTGTTTACCATCTTTAGGTTTATAGTATTTGTTTTACTTTGCTTTATTCTATACCGTGTGTAATTTTATGACCCTCTGCTGAGTGAGTGCCAGATAGGGCAGCATATCACTTATGGGGAGTAATAACTAAAACACACATGAATTGCAGGCTGCTGACGCACAAGGTGGACATGTACGGCTCTCCTCTGAACAGACTGAGGCTATCTTTCATAAAGCCTCTACTCACAACAGGAGAGAGTTATTAACGCTATGCTCATTCTCATTTTACCTTCATAGCTTAAGGTACATCTGTGGACTATTTGTACTCTTTTGCATTTAATATTTCTAGTACATATATGTTTTAATTTAAAGGTCCTTATGGCTAAAAGATGAAGTTTTGTGTCATTATTATAAATTGTAATACAGTGTCTTTTATCAAACATGGAAGAGAATTGAAAAAATACAATATAAAAGGCAAAATAATTCAAGTTTGCCTAAATACCATGACCAGCAAATGGCTCTGAGCCTAAGGTTTGGTTTCTCTTTTATTAAAGAAATGAATTTAGGGCTGGGGATTTAGCTCAGTGGTTTTGCCACCTGCTGCACAAGCACAAGGACCCGAGTTCGATCTCCGGTACCAAAAAACCCAAAAATGAATTTAGTAAATATATAGATATATGAAGGGCCAATTAACTCTTCTTCCTTCGGGCAATGAGAATAACTGAAGCAAAATGGAAAGGAAATAACCTTATTATTTAATTCCACACTTTAAAATTCAATAAACTATATCAGTTATGCCTAAAATTATCTTGATGTGACTCACACTATCAGGTATATGAACCCAAGGGCCCCCAAGCTTTTAATACTTGTTAAGCTATTAATTACTTGTTAAACTATTAATACCTACCTGTGAGAAGGCTCTTCTGATGTGAATTCTTTACTGATGGTCAACACGTTGAGCTTGAACCTGGAGAGTCCAACCCCTGTGCGTAAAGTATGGTGTTGGCACCCTGATTTTCTACCATGTAACTGTTCATTTCCGGCCTTATAGCTGCACAGATTCAAAGGAACAGAGAACAGTTTTGTGAAAGGTACTGCATCTGCTAGTGGCCCTTTCCATGTCCTAGTTACAAAGACTCCGAGGTTTGTATTTTAAAGTAGAAAATCTCTAAGCAAGAGAGTGAGGGCTGAGCTAAAAGATTCACATTTTTCTACACCTCTGTAATCTCATGGAGAACTTACTGCTAGACTAGAATACTAAAACAGGAGTGGCTGCATAGTTTGCAGAGCCAGTTAAAATGCCAAAGCAGGCCTCTTGATCAATAAAATGTGACATATTTCATGACAGCACCTTGCATCCAATCCATGCACAGAGCGGGTTCTGAGAGTGGGTCCTTTACAGCTGTGTAGGTCTCACCCCTGAAGCCACACCCTGAACCCACAGTAGGTTTGAGAGAGGCCTCAGACCTACAGGTGATGCCAAAGCCATCTTTTGAGAAACTGTCTTAGAGGGACATCTTGATTCCTCATTTTCTCCTCTTTTTCATACTATTAATAGAGATTTCAGAGGACTGTGATATACCTTGGAGTGAAAATCATAAAGCTCTCAAAAAAAAGAGCAGTGTACCAGCTGTAGGTGATTAAGGAGAAGCATTATCTAACATTAATCTCCAGCATTTTCTTTATAAATGAGCAATTGCATACATAAGTAAATTAAAAGCAATGTTGGTTTCGCATTAAAATTATTTATTGATATGTTCAGTGTCATCAAAAGAAATATATATTAACATTTGATACTTACTCTCACTGTCTTTCCTGCAACTGTCTCATTCATAGACTTCATGCTACTTCTGTGAGACTCTTTTCCCCTCTATTGTCTTTATTTCAAGCACCTTAAATGAAAGTTCCCTGAGTTCTATAATTAGCCCTCTGACCTTATTTCAGGATGCTCCTCACACCATGTGCTCTATCCCAGCTCTGACGTCAGCTCACTTAATACAGTCTGACTCCTAAACCTCACTTCCTTGACTTCAGATCTGTATGCTTCCTTTGGACATTTCCTCCAGGAATACCACGCTTCAATTTAACGTGCAAAAGTAAGCTTACTATTTCCCCCTTTCTGATTTTTCTGTTTCTGTTCATTAAACTACTATTTTCCTAATGCACCGTCTGAAGTCATCATTCACTTCTGCTTTGCCCTCTCTCTGCCCAGGCCTATGCATCATTTCATCCAATTTTTCTTGATGTTCTGTTCTTTCCCAACACTACCATTGGTTTTCATTTTTTACCTTATGCTTGACTAGTTCAATGAAATTCTATCTTATCTTGGTGCTGTCACCCTTTTCTTCTCAATGCTGTCCTACTTATGCAACCTCAAGACTTCATTCTGCAGGTCTGCTTTGGCTGCCCATGATTTATAAGCAGAGGTGAGCAAACTTTTGTCTGTAAAGAGCTACACACTAAATACTTCAGGATTTTGGGGCCACACTGTTTCTATGGCAACTACTCAACTCTGCCATTGCAGTGAAGAACTAGCCAAATACATACAAATGAGCATGAATGTTTTACAAGAAATACATATTTTAAAGATTAGACTAGATTTGGACCACTGGCCATAGTTTGCCACTCTGATCTATAGGTTAAAATTTGTATTCCTCAACTTGGTATTTAAGTCTGGATGATCTATATTTCCAAACTACTCTCCAGGATTATCTCTGGTGGTGTTTCCATGGATACCAGTGGAGATGAATCAGGAAAAGGGTTTCTCAACCTGGACACTATTGATGACTGGGCCCAGATAATGCTGCCCTAGGGGTTGTCTTGTGCATTGCAGGAGGTTATGATTAGACCTAGCCACTACCTACTAGGTGACAGCAGCTCTCATCTTGTAAAAAATCTGAAATATGTCCAAACATTTCCTCTGGAAGGAAAATTAACAAGAGTGCAGAATAATTGACCTGGAAATGTAGCTTCCTGAAGGAAGGAACTGACGACTGTGTTCACTCGTGCATTCCTAACACATAGCATAGTCTCTTCATAAAAGAAGAGGTTCAGCTATCCATAGCTCACTCTGACTTTGCTACTTACTCACTAAGAGGTAATTTAGAGTTATCATTTAAACTCCACAGGCCCCAATTACGCTCTTCCTGTAAATGGAACTATTACTAATTGATACATGCTTCATAGAATGATTTAAAAGTTCAAATGATATACTTAGCAAAAAGACCTTTGAAAATAATAAAGTACTATTCAAATATAATGCAAAATTAGTATTGATGGAACACGGAGCATGAGTTGAGCCTACTGAAATCTAAAAGTTTAATTCATCTCTTATACTGTGTCCACTCTGCACCATTGCTGAATGGGATGTTACTGGGGCATTGTCTTTGCTCACAAAGATTATGATTTAGTGGAGAATAGACTATGGCTTCTCAAATAACCATGTAACAGGAGTTACCATAGCTAAATACAAAGAGTGGCGAGAGTTTTTATCAGGTAGATATCATATATCTGGGTATAATAATTACTCAAGAATTCATGAGTAAGAAAGTTGCAGTAACATGAAGTCTCCAGTACCATTCAATGAATTATCTTATATTATTTAATATTAATGATAACCTAGTTAGGTTTAGGATTTATTATCACATCTGACAAAGAGAAGAATAGGACTTGGAAAAGAATTGATATTGATGTAGAGCATAATATATTTCATCAGGGACAGAACTGGTCTGGACAATGGAAAAAGAAGTGGTAGGGGATGAATTCCTATCACCAAACAAAGCATGAACAAATATGAGAGTTTCACGGGATTTAGGTGAGTTTGAATATCTCTGAGGAAGTAGACCATAAAGGCATCCTGGAATGAGTTTTTGAAGCATAACTAATACTTTCTCCTTCTCCTTTCCTCTTTTGCTCTCCCTTCCATTCATTCTCTCTCATTCTCTCTCTCTCTCTCTCCCCACACCCTTCACTCCCTCCCTCTCCCCAATCTGGGTTTTATGTGCTTAAATGAAACATGATCAATTTTATTTTCTTAGTATCTTCACCCCACATAAAAGTAAATAACATTTTGAGTTATTACCCCATACTAAGCTTGGTAAGCCTCAAGTGTGTGCGTTAAAACCTTTCAGTAGTTAGAATGTGAGACTCCATCCCATTAGACCAATCTAAACCATCTGAAGCTAGCTAATGCCCTGCTACTCCTGCCATGATAATCCTTCTGAAATAGAAGAATACATAATTCTATCTCCATTTAAACCAGACATATTCCAGTAGTGCCAGTTGTGTTATGATGCATAGAACACAGGCATTATTTCCATGGAGGACTATACCCAACTTTGTACTAAATTGCAAGAATATAACACTTAGATAAATAGGACACACATGTATAAATACTGAATAGTTTCTCTGGTGTGAGAAAATGAAAGTGTAAATAAGGACTAAAATGTATAATAGGTAATGTGAAATAGGAAGAAAAGGGGCAAAGGGGAAGGAAGTGGGAGGGCTAGGGGAAAGGGTAGAAGGGAAAGAGATTAATATGAGAAAATGGAAAAATAGGAACAAAATCTTTGTAAATAGGGAGGAATGGAGGGGTTGAAGGGAGGGCTGGGCAAGGGTGAAAACTAAGAACCAAGAGAGACTATGTAAAGGTGCAAATTTCCAATGATGAATGGCATTATATTGTATACCTAAAATGTAGCAATGATTAGAATGAATAATTGATAATGCAAAATAGGAAGAAAAGGTCCACAGGGGTAGGGGTAGTGGGAGGGGCAGGGAAAAGGAAAAAAGGGAAAGGAAAAATGCTGAGAAATGGAAAAAATGGAAATAAAGTCTTTGTAAATAGGGAAGGGTGGAGGGCATGAAGGGAGGGCTAGGAATGGGGAAAAAATAAGAACCAAGATGCATCATGTAAAGGTACAATTCCCAATGAGAAATGTAATTGTGTTGTATACCTCTAATGTACCAATACGAGAATTTAATTTAAAAAAAAGAATATAGCACTTAGAACCCAACTTGAAGTTCTGATGGACTGTGCAGCATGGAAAAATATCTTCCTCTGAAGATAGTTTTCTCTAGCTCAATACCAGCTAACCAGGGTAAAAGTCAGAAGCTAAATATCCTCTTATTCTTTACATTCAAAGAATAATTTCTAAGTGAGATGTAGTAGACAATCTTCTGGGCATAGATCATTGAACAAAATCAAAAAAGTCCTGTCCCCATGGGGGTGCCTATTTTAGTAGAAAAGGTGATGACCCACAAATAAATATTCCAGTGGGTCAGAGAGTGATGAGTACAGTAAAGTAGAAGAAAGTAGGCTAAGAGATAGTTTTATGTAACATTTTTTGGGGGGAGACTCTATGAAGTGACATTTGAGTAGAGATTTGAGGAGTACTGAGTGAGCGTGTGATTACTGAGAAGAGCATTTCAGCAGTGGATATAACAAGTGCAAAGGCCCTGAAGGAAGGTGTTATTGGCATGTTTGAGGGAGGGAAAAGGTAACAGAGTGAGGTCAAAGCCATAGAAATGAGTCAGATCACATAGTATTTTGAGGCAGTATTAACTTGGGATTTACTTGGCGATGACTGTAATGTATCAAGGTGAAAATGCTTAGTAGTGGGAGTGTCTGCCTTAGGGAGAGACACCATCTCGTTCAGTCTTGGAAAGAATCATCCCCACTTCTTTGTAGAAAATATAGATGCAGTGAGAAGGTGAAACCAGAGGATCAGTTAAGAGACTGTTGGAATAATCCAGGTGAGATATTATGGTGATGGATGTGGAGGTAGAAATGGTTAAAAAACAAAAAGGTCACAATTCCATCTACTAGCTGCAAGCAGATTTGTTGATTGACTATATATGAAGAGTGAGAAGGAAGAATCAAGGGTGACCCTAGTTTGGGGCCTCAGCAACGTACAGAATGTGGTTGCTGGGAAAGATTTTTGAAGGAGCATATTTAGGGGAATTCAGCAAGTAGTTTAGCTTAAGTATTTTACTTTTGAGATGTCTCTTAGACTTCCAAATGAATGTGTCACTTAGATAATTGGATATATGAATCTAAAGTTTGGAGCAGGGATCAGCACTAGAGACAAAACACTTGAAAGTCATTACAAATAAAATATATTAAAATTATGAGACTGGAATGCAGTTGCTTAAGGAGGAGGTATTTATAGTGAAAAAATTGGTGACAGGAGGGGCACATCAAAACTTAGAAAACAGCAAAATGAGGAAAAACCAGCAGTAGAATCCACGGAAAATGAGTAAAAGGAAAATTGAGAAAGATATCTGAAAGCCAAATAAACAAGCATCTTAGGAAGGAAGAAATGATAAGCTATGTCTTGTGCTGCTTGAGGTCACCTAAAAAGAGGACCAAGGATTCTTCATTGCCCTGGAGTATGGAGGGCATTGGTGGCTACTGCACTGGGGTCTTTGGTACAATAATGATGATATAAGACTGGATAGGGAGAAATATAACAAGTTACCCCAGAATTTACCGGTTTAAAATAAGGAGCATTTATTATCCCATATGGTTTCTGAAAGTTAAGAATCCAATCTGGGAGCAGGTCAGGGAGGTTCTGGCACAGGTTTCTGTCAGAATTTTTAGTCAAGTTGTCAGGGAAGGTGTATCTGTGGCTAGAAGGTTAGTTTCCAAGATGGCACTGCCTGCAGACAGGCTTGCTTTTTACTGGCCAGTGGCAGAAGACTTCATCACTGTGTGGGCTTCTCCAAAGGACTGAGTGTCCTTATGATATGCACCGTGTACATGATCCAAGAAAGGTCAAGCAGAAGCCCCATGACGTTCATGACCTAGACTTTGAAATGACACACCATTACTCTGACATATTCTGCCGGTCATGTGCACTAACCCTGATACAATAAGACAGAAGACTACTCAGAGTTTGACTTCCTATAAAATTTCCAGATCCACTGGGTTCAAGAAATGATGAGTGAAGTGGAAGCAATAGTTAACTCTTGGAGTTTTGGTCTCAAATAGGGTGGGATGATAGGAAGAAGAATTGGATGTGTTTCTAAGTGTAGACATTATGTTGTATTTGTATTATTTTGAGAAAGAACGCATAAAATGGAGGATATTTTGTTATGAGAGATTAGGGGAATTGCATGAGAAATAACTCTGAGGCATGGGGTATGGAGTGATAAGACTTCCAGTATAGATGCAAAGAGATTACCCTTAATGAAAGCGTTGTTTGTATAGTCCTCATAATTAATGAGAAACAGTAGAAGAATTTGAGGGTTTAGAAGGCCATGAGCTTGGTAGCTTTGCTGCTGAGCTTTGGGAAAAGTATCTTTCAGTTGCTTCTATTTTGTAATAAAACAGTTAACATCAATTTAAGAATGGAAAGAGATGTTGGAAATGTCAACAAAGAAATGTGAAATGATCAATTGTGGAATCTCAGGGAAGAGAGAGAACATTGTCTACAGCAATGTAAAATGTCCATACCACCCTAAAGGAGCCAGCTCAGACCAGTACTCATGCATTAAAAGTTGCTGTGGTTAGGGTTTTCCTCAGCTATTATTGACTGCATAGGTATAAACCCAGAGTTGAGAAAGGATTGGCTTTAACTGAGGTGAGATATTCCGGTCAGGTCTGAATTGAAGGGTGTGCAAAGAGTGGGTATGATGCCTTAGTTATGATAAGCCTGCTAAAAGTGGACACAGGTTGTGGAGTGTCAGTAAAAGCTATAAGGTCAATGCATTGAGGGCCTTGATGGGTTTGGACATTTTTTTGAGTAAGAATACTAGAGAGAATATGCTACAAAGAAAGGGAGAAGGAGGAGATGCTTGAAAGTGATTATTGTGTAAGCTACTGGTAATAGCAAGGCCTTGAATATGGGTATGAAAATGAAGTAGCTGAAGTGGAATTGTGAGTATCATAAGTGAGAGCAAGGAACCAGGAGACCATGGGTGGAATTATAGTCATGAATCCTGTCAGAGTTTCTGCTGGAGAGAGACAGTGCTAAAAACCTTTAAGGGCTGAGGAAAGACCTGGAGACTCAAGGAACACTGAAACCTGGAGGCCAGACTTATGCTGTACATTTTGAGGATGTTTTAAAGGAAGGGAGAGAGGGCTGGAAGCAGCAGAGAATTGCAAGAGAGACCGTTGCATCTCTTTTAGGGTCAGTAGTACAAAGATATGGGAGAGAAAATGACTTCCACATCACAGGGTTAGAATAAATCAGTATTCTCAGTGGGCAGCCAGGACTATTGGAAAAAGAAGATGAAAAAAACAGAGAAGGCACTGAAAATTTGGGATTTTACTGATAGGCTATGATTTGTAAAAGTCACACTGGAGAGTTTGTGATACTGGGAGAAGTCTGGGTACTTAAGTCAAAGTAGGGGATTTACAGAGCCCTCTGGTGACAGGAAACACCCCAGCAGTCTTGGGCTTCTTGTAATGAGTGTGCATTAAAATCAAGGACCTTGTGAGACCTTTTAGTCAGACAACCAGAGACTGTTCTGCTGGGACAGCCAGTATCTTGGGCCTCTTTTAAAAAATTCATTCCAGGTACCACAATGCATCTGGGGAACATTTGTAGAAAAGAGGGGAGATGCAGTGGGGAGATGCAGTGGGAATCTGGATGGCCAGGTGTGCCCAGCAGGCTGCAGGTCGACATTTTTTTTTCTTTATAAAGCTATATTCTTTCCATCTCTTTATCATATGTTTATGCTGTAGAGATAAGATACATGGTAGAGGATGCAGAAAGGTGACTAGGAAATTGCTAGTTTCTAGATGTATGGCCCAGGGACAGGTTTTCATGCATGAAATTGTCATTTGTTTTTCCCTGAATCAAACACAAAATTCTGTTCCTGGGTATGTAGGGCTAGATACTGAGGACTGAAAACCATTTAAAAAAAAAAATATATATATATAGTGTACTTGACAGCAGTTTATACACGTAATTGTTACAATAACATTGCTTTTATTAAATAAAGTTGGCATTAGGTGTTGGCATAAAATAGTTTTAAAAGACAACAAGACTGTGCCACATCTTAACATTTTTACCAGAGTGTTTTCATTATCATAATTATAAGTGAAAGAACTGTGAAATAAATAGAATGTAGCTTTCTCTTTGGAATTTGAATTGTTAGTTTGTATTGCCAGCTTATGGATCTATCTTATGTGTGCCAGCTGGCTGTTATTAGAAAATATCACTTTCTGTGTCTTAGAAAAGAAAGGTGCCCTGCAACTCAACATGTACAAACTCCCCCCCTCCCCAGGGGAAGGGTGAGTCCCGGAACCTTCTAACTTGTAAGGATTATGCAGCTCTCGCTATGATTGATTGGTTGGCTTCTTCTCAAGAAATGCTCTCAGTGTGTGTTTTATGTTCTAACAGAGCCAGGGCTTTGCTGATCAGCACGCCACCCCTGTGAAGACGCGGGCATGCTTTGTGCATTTGCTCTTGTAGCCTGGGAGGCATATTTCAACACACTCTCCAGAATTGGCTGGAACATGCCTGTCACTCCCAGCTGACTCTGATGACGTTCTTGCCAACGTAGATTTACATCAACACATTCTTTACTGGAAAAAAAAACAAAACTCATTCAGAGTATACAGGGTGGTCCATTTAAAAGCGGTGTGGCATCAGTTTGAAGAGGGATGCATTGTAAGGGAAGCACTATAAAAATACACTGCCAGTGAAAGGCTGTACAGAGCATAGAATTATGATGAAGATCACCCATGAAGACCGCCCCCCCCAAATTGTCTTAAGCTGTAACTTTGTAACTTCTAAAGAGTGACTTATCCTGAAAAGAGAAATATTTCCTCTATTCTAAACTTGTCCTTTCAGTGTGCTGGCTATGAAGACATTTTTAACCACTTCTTTCTCAAGCCACATAATCACAGTACTAAATTCGTTGAAAAAAATGAGACATGAGGGCTGATAAGATGAATTATAATCTGACAGCATTTGTTTTTACTGGCCCAAAATTTGGCTTGCCAGTTCAACAGAAATATAGATTTTACTGTTAGCATGAAATCTTCTGACATATATCCATCTCATTTTTTGACTCATCCTCAGTATCCTAATGAATGCTTGCAATAGACATATTACTCAGATGTCTACAGACAGGAAACCAGCCACTCAGAAATAAAAGCTGTTGCCATAGCTATCCAGAAAATAATACAAAACTATCCTTGCTATAGAAAAGAAAAATTCAATACCAGTGGCACATGACCTATGGTTAGTATTTTTATGACCCCAAACTATTCACCCTTCATTTTTGTCGTCCTAGCCTACTCCAAGTCGTTATAATAATGGATACAACTGAATGGATTTGCAATTTTACCTTTTCTCTCATGATAACAAGTAGGATTTTCAATGACACATGCTTTGATCTGTCTGCTTTTAAATCTCTTAAGCAGGGCAGCTCTAGACAGCTTCCTCTCAGAAGATTTTACAATCCTAATAGACCTCATCATGAATTCTATATTTATGCTTGTTTGGACACATCAAAGTCAGGCTTATACCAAGGGCTACCTGACAAGTTAATGTCATCAGCTTCTTGTTACAACCACGGGTTTTTTTTTATACCTAGCAGAAATGAAGGATACCTTGTAAAATTAAAAAAAAATTGTAGGCTACATTTTAGGAATATTTTTAAATGTTTTACTGTGATGTTTCCTCTGATGTATTTTGTCCACAATTAGTACTGTGGTCATAATGAGCTCCCAAAGGTTCTGTGCTGCCTCCATACAGTACAATGGAAAAGGAAAAGATGTGGATATAAGAATAATAAGATGGATCCCCATGAATAAATCTATGACATCTATGGTTAATGCATGAGAGTTATGATGCAACACTTTATTATAAAGATGTGAGTTTACTGGCCAATCAGATAACAGGAAGTTTCGGAATTTGAACTGTCATAAAAGATCACTAAAACAGTTGACAGTATATATTCAAATATAGTGCACGAATGAGGAACTGTTGGTTAAAAAACTGACATTAAACTTTCAAGTTATGTTAATCATCCTACTAACAGAATCCTGTCTATCTCATTCTCGTTCCATGTTCACAAAGCAATCTTCTGATTATAGTTTTCCTTGTTATATTGCACTGTCAACTGAGTCCTATAGAGCATAGTAGTAGGTCAGGTGGCTAGAAGCTTGATAGTCTGAGCAAAGATTGTAGTGTTCAATGAAAAGAAATACATTGGCTTTTGGATCCTGTCCAACAGTCTCATGAGCTTATACAATGTGATCTGCTCATGAGAGGAGGCCAGTCTCCTAGGATGAGAGATTCTAGTTTCTAAGTCTACAAAGTCTAGTGCCAGATTCTGATCCTTGCAATTTCTCTAAGATATTGCCAATTTTAAAGGCTTTCAGGAAAAAAATCTGCCAACATTTCCAGGCAAAATTTTTCTCTTCTGCCATGCCCTGAACATGTTTCATTAAAAATCACAGCAGCATTAAAAGCACATTTTGGAACTATAATCATGGTAAGAATGTAGATGTGTGTTGTTTCATTCCCTTAATAGAAGGTGTCTGATAAGAAAATCATGACTTATCCATCAAAAGCTGATATGTTTCTGTGTAGCAAGAATATGACTGCTCATGTTTGTTTCTCTGATGTGATTCTTTTTTTTTTTTTTTTTTTGATGTTGTGATTCTTAAAGAACTTGGTCAGAGGTTCTAAGAGACATGTCCAGCCCTTAGAATCAGTGTCTAGAGTTCTCTAGATCCCTTTTTCTCCACTTTCTTATTTTTTCTCAGGTCCAGTTGCACATAGGGAACCATGAAATATTATAGCTTCCACTTCACAAAGTTTTATCTTTTAGAAAGTTTTGATTTTTAAATAGGATATTAAAAAGACAGAAAATTTTGTATGCTCCAAGAATGTGAGTTTTAAGTTATAGAATTACAGAAGGGTGGAACATGTTTCAAGTCAACTGCAGTAACTGTTGTGATGGCACTCTATAGCAAAGCTGTGTGTTTTCAACCATATATAAGGTGCCATAATGGTATGTGGACTGTCGAAACGATGACAAAAATATATAGCAGGCTGTGCTGTAACAGTAAGGATTGGTTTGTATTTGAAACTTTGGTTCTCAGATCTTGGATCTACCAGAGAAAGATGTCTAAGAACTAATAGTTTGTTATGGCTGCCATTACAACTAACCTTAAACTTGATGCCTCAAAAGAATGTAGATTTATTATTTCAAAGTTTGAGAGGCCAGGAGGTCAAAATAAAGGCATATGAAGAAGGTCATCACTTGCTCTGAATACTCTAGGAAAGAGCATGTTTCACACCTCATCTATATTCTGGTAATTACTGGTTTTCTTGGCTTGTAAAGACATTACTCCAACCTCTGCCTCTATTTCCACATAGCTTTTCCCATGCGTTTCTCCTTTGCATGTCTCTTACGGGATATTTGCAATTGAATTTAGGGCCAATCTGGATAATCCCAAAAGATCTCCTTAAATACGTCTGTCAAGACCTGTTTCTAAATAAATTAATATTCACAGATCCCAGGGATTAGAACATGGACATGTCTTTGGGGGCCATTTTAGCCCACAGCAGTGCCTTGTCATGATGGTTGCTGAGAAAGCCACCCAGATGGCCTGACATTTAGATCACACCTGTCTGGAGAATACTTTCCTACAGCTCCAGCTGCCCTTGAGGCTTCTAGCTTGAACACCTGGTGCAACTGGGCTTTTAGTGATAAGAAGCCAAGAACATCAGCTTCCTTTAAGTGGACACTATCATGGTCACTGGATGTCCAGTCATAGTGTGTTGGTCTTTCCTTCCAAAAGCACTAGAAAGGGATTTGAGAAAGATAAATGAGAAATCCTATTTACCTTGTATCCTCTGTGCATGGAGTTCTCTTGAGAAAAGAAAGAAGGAAAACTGTAGTTCAAAAAAGGGACTAGTGGATGTTTTACCAGCTTTTTATGAATGCTTGCTCTAAATCTCAGTGACTAAAATTGGCATTTTAAAACATAAACGTGGTACATATTTATGTTAAAAGTGCATATAAAATATAATCATTTGTAAGTCCCCTAATGCCCCTTAGCTTTCAATTTGCTTTCATCAGAGAACTATTCTTGGCATTGCCTGGGGAAGCCATCTAAAAATGTTTATGTTTAAATAAATATAATAAGGATATCAGAAACTGTGTTCATCAGGGTTTCATTGCTGTGGTGAACTACCTAAAATAAGCAATTTAAAAGAAAAAATTATTTTGGCTCAACATTTCAGAGGTTTCAGTCCATGATTAGGTGGCTCCATTGCTTGTAGGTCTGTGGGTTTGTGATGAAGTAGAAACATCATGGTAGACAGGCATGGTGGAAGAAAGTTGCTCACTTGATGGAAACCAGGAAACAGAAAAAGGAGTAGAGTCTGAGAGAAAGAGACTGGGGACCAGATAATGACTCCAAGTTCACACCCCCATGACCTACTCCCTTCCATGAGACCATCACCTCTCAATAATGGCATCAGATTATGATCTCATCAATGGATTAATCCACTAATGAAGTTAGAACCTTCATGATCCACCTATCTTTCAAAAGCCCATCCTCTGAACCTGTGATCTTTTTGGGGTGTTGACATTTTAGAGCTAAACCGTAATAGTAACCATTATCAAATAAGTGTTATGTACTAAATACAATGGTAGGTGTTTCCAGAGATTATTTCATTTAATTCTCACTACAAGACCTGAAGGGTGTCTGAGTATGGTGACATCTGTAATTCCAGCCAATTGGGAGGCCTGGGCAGGAAGATTACAAGTTCGGGAATAGCTTTGGCAATTTAGTGAGACCCTGTTTCAAAATAAAATGAAAAAGAGCTAGGAATATAGTTCAGTGGTGCAATGCTTGCCTGGCATGTATGAGACTCTAAATTCAATCCCTAGTACAACAAAAATCTAACAGATTTATCTGTGAAAGACATTTCTACTGGTGAAATCATAAGCCCAAAATTTTATTAATTTTAAATAATAAAAGATTTTGGCAAATTGGCTTTCAAAATTGTTTCACTGTTTTTCACACCTGTAAACAGTATACCAGAAGACCTATTGGTTTTTCATGATTACTCTTACCATTACTGGATATGATCTACTTTTATTTTATATCATTATTTTAGGTAAACAATAATAGGTATTATTATTTACTACTTTATATTTTATGGGTGATTTTGAACATCTTTTCATTGAGTGTTACTGTTCTTGGCCTAAGGCCTCTTCATACATTTTTCTCCTTAAAATTGGGATTATAACCATTTTGGTGTTGATTTATAATAACTGTGTATTTAGGAATGAGCTCTGTGTCATAAATATTTTAAATGCTTTTCTCAGTCTGTTTTTTTCTTTTGTCTTGTTTATTTTAAAAATCACATAAATATTCTAAGTTTTTATTATGACACCAAAACCCATAACACAGAACTTGCCATTTTAACTATTTTAAAGTCTGCAGTTTAGTAGTGTAAGTATATCCACAGTGCTGTGCAACAGATTTCCACAAAGTTTTCATCTTGTAAAATTGAAACTTTACCCAGTGAACATCAACCATCATTTTCTTCTTCCCCCTGGCCTCTAGCAAGTATCATTCTACCTTTTTATGCATTTGACCACTTTAAATACTTCATGCAAATGGAGTCATCTAGTATTGGTCTTTTTGTCACTGACTTATTTCACTTAGCATAATGTCTTAAAGGTTTCTCCATATGAATTTCTTCCTTTTGAAGTTTGAATATATTCCGTTCTAGTACATACCACATTTTGTTTATTCATTCATCCTTCAATGGACCTTTCTTTTGCTTTGACCTCTTGGCTATCGTGCATAGTGCTATTTGAACATGGGTGTACAAATATACTGCTTTCAGCTCTTTTAGATATATACCTTCAAGTGGGATTACTGCATTTTACTGTGGTTCTGATTTTAATATTTTGAGAATCTTCTATATTGTTTGCTTTAACAGTTGTACCATTTTTTATTCCACCAATAAATAATGCACATATCCATTTTCTCGATATTTTCATGGACACTTATTTTCTGACTTATCGATAGTAGCTAGGCTAAGTAAGTGTTCTGCCACTGAGCTATGCCCTCAGCCCCTAATAATAGCTATTTTAATTGGTGTGAGATGATATCTCATGATTTTTATTTGCATTTCTTCAATGATTAGTGATATTGAACAGTTTCTCATTTTCTTGTTGGATGTAGTAATGTCTATTACTACATTATTAATTGGATTATTTGGTGTTTTGCCCCTAAAATTTCTTAATATAGTTAAGATGTAGTATTTTTTTCTTCCTGAATGACTTTTATGTCTGTTTAAGTGGTATGACTCCATTTTATGGTCAAAATTTTTTCACTTTATCTTTATCCTAGGTCTTTTAAAGTCTTTTCTTTTTATGTTTAACTTTTGATCCATATTTTTTTTTATATCAGGAATAAGAAGTGTTGAAGGTACAGCTCAATAGTAGAGAACATGGAGAACATGTTTAGTGTGGCTGAGGCCCTGGGTTCTGGTCCCACCGCACACACACACACACACAAGAGACAGGGGAAAGGATCCAGCTTCTTTTATCCCATTGACCCAGCCCCATTTTATAGAACAGTTACTGATCATGTAGGGCTTGACTACTCTGTGTAGGCTTTGTTATAGAGAGCCATTTTTACCATACCTACCACTGCAGTGATTGTTCTAGTATTACCTGCTGTGATATCTTGCTAGAATTTATTTACATTGTCCTAACTGGTAAATGTCAGTTATTGATATAGCTTTAAATAAGTGCCATAAAGGCTTAAAATACTTTATTGTTCCATTTACTGAGCTCTTTTTTCTTTCAAAATAAATATTGACTACATTTCCCATTATTGTTTCTTTTGGGTGGAGTAAATAATGGGAAATAATTTCACTGATATGGGAGGCCAGAGTGAAAGAATATTTCTACATAGAAAGATTACTTTTTCAAATGCAAAAGGATTATAAGAGTTTCTAAGTAAGGCATAGACCTGTCTACTTTAGGACATTTGCCTAAGTGAAATTCTTTGACTAAATTTAGAATCCTTGAAACGCCATACCTGGCACATCTAGAGATTAAAACCTTCATCCTCACATCAAATGGTGCTTATCATCTCCAAGTACTTATAAAAAGAATAGAAGTTTAGGAAATAAAGTTGCTCAAGGCTGGGCTTTACTGTTATATTTTGGTAGTAAGATTGAATAGCTGCGATCTGTTTGAACATTGGTCTCCTCATTTGTTAAATGATTCACATGAAAATTTTGAAAAGCTTGTCTAAGTGACTAAATATGGTAATTCTTAAGATATCCACTTCATGCGCTATTACATGTTGAAAAATGACAGTGATCATTTTTTCCAGATTTATTTATTTTTAAGTCTTCATCAAGCTAATTATCATAAACACAGATAAACAGCCAGAGTAATGACCAAAAAATAGATAAAACACATAAAACAATGATTACTTTTATCATTAGCCAACAACAATAGTCATGGTGAATGTTGATTCTGCTGGTGCAAAACATATTTCTACCCATTCATGAGTGATCAGGGCCAGACTTCCAGTCCCTATGTTGTACAAAAACTCATTAAAATTATGAATTTATTTGAAGCAGTAAACCCAAAAACTCTTCTAGATTAAACTATTGAATTTAGATGACATCTTCTTAGAAAAAAAAATTCCCTAGCCAGTTTTATTCTTTGCCTAGTCTCTTCTTTGTTTCAGTAACTTTAAAAGTCTTATTAAATTCTTGGAGAATATAATTACAAATTGTTTGAAATGAAAGAAACAATATGTAAGGGTGGATCTTCAGAGATGCAGTTAGTAACTTTTGTGCTACTAATTAAAATTGTTTTCTTTTGCTTGAAAGGGAGAAAATCAGTTCTTTGAAATAGAATATGTAAAATTTAAAACTAATATGCAGCAGATATTTCTCAGAACAACTTCGTGGTCACAGCTAGTTGTTTTCTTTCTATTAACTGCATTATTCTGAAACATCAAAGTTGTGCACAGTTATATTAAGAGTTCTTGTATAAGTTACCACATTTTATTTTTTGCTTTTAAATGGCAGGGCTAGGAACAAACTCACTACACAGATAAATGGTTAAAAGATTAAGAGATAAGGGAAAGGGAAAGGGAAGGGAAGGGATTGGATGGGGAACTCCTGGAATATGTTAAGTACTTAGTAACATAAAGAAAAAGGGGCCTTGGAGAGATCATTTACATTTTGACTGTTTTTTACATTTTGAGGTTCATAGCAGTACAGAAAAGTACCAAGGCCACATGCTTTGAGCTAAGTGGGACCTGGACACAGATTGTATGATGTAGTCCACTGTTCTTTTAGGCTGACCAGAGCCTCTGAGAATGGGGCTGGAAGGAAACTAGAGAGAACTTATCATTCATTAAGTGTCTCTGAGGCTTAGTGGCCTCTTTTTTATATTTTCTGTCCTCTTGTTTTAATTCTCTTGTTTTGACACTAGATTTGGAGTACTAAGAGACAACGCCATTTTCAGTATTACCCACCCAACTTTGACTTCACACTAGGTACCATGAATACATGAAACTTATAAAGAAATGAATTAACAGAATAATTTGCTGTATGTGTATAGAACTTTGTCATTGTTCTTTCTCTGCCACTACTAGCTGGCTCAATGATCTTAGATAAATAAATCCTAATAAGCTCAGTTTCCTCTATATGTAAGCAGGGTGTTGAATAGTGGATCCCTAAAGCAATTTCCAGTATAAAATGCTGTGCTCATCCACCTGAATAATTCCACAGGTGAAAAAGTGCTGAAGTAACACTATCACTTGGTTGTTAGCTACCTACCGATTGAATGTTCTGCTCAGACTTGAAAGAAAAGGGAATCTCAAACTTAATTCCACTCTTGTATTTTTCTCTATTTTTATCTGGACAGCTCTGCCTTACTGATTGCATAGCCTTATGTGAAATCTTTCATTCAGTGCAGCAAGACATGGAAAGAGAAGGAAAACATTACATCAAATTTTCCGGAAATGGGCCACTATTTATAAGCTATAAATGAGTAATAATTTAAAAGTTTATGAGATTTACTTATTTTAGCAAAGTAAAGTGAAGATAATGCTTATAAAATAACCAATCATCTTTCCTCTTACTCTTTTCAATTTTAGAATAACACATCACTAGGAAAAAAATGGATTATTGTTCCAGTAAACACACAGAAGTAGAGCATTTAAACATTATTGAAAATAAATACTGTGCTTTATAAAACAAAGAATAAATGATAGAAGATTAAAATGGGCCAGTAGATATTTAGATACAAAATGACTTATGGATAAAATTAGTTTCAGACTCTTTTTGTAAATTACTCACGTAGAAATTTTCTCTAGTGATCCACTAATTCTTACCTACATAGTATATAAAGAAGAAATCTTATAGAACATTTGTACAATGTTATGATTAAGATAAAATCTTCAACCTCCATGGGAACTTTTTAGGCTTGATTAAATTAGTGGTTAAAAATAATAACACGAGACTCATATTTCCATTATTTCAGACCACTTTATATTACTCTCTAAACTTCTGTATCATAATTTTATATTACTAACATTTATTTAACCATTCTCTTTAATATTAGATGCATAACTTTAGAAAATGATGCAAAAATAAACATCTTTGAAGGTTATTTTGTATTGTTGCTTCAGTATGGATTCTCAGAAACATGAGTCTTAAAAAACATTTTAAGAGACATTGTAGTCTGGTCTTCAGAAACTGATATTAGTATATTATGGTACCATATTGTATCATTTCAAGTATTGAGATTTTACAGTTAGTATTTTCCAGATTAATACATTGAAGAATAATATGTTTTAATTGATGTGTATATAAGAATTTTCTATTTTTTCTCAAGAATTATATATTAATATCTTATAGTTCAGCAAATTAGCTTTTAATTCATCTCTCATTTTTGCAGAAATATTTTTCTGTTTGTTATTTGCCATCTCAATTTTTTATATAAAAGTATAGCCACAAATTACATTTTGGGAAATTTTTTTCTGCAACATTTATAGGAGACCATTCCTTAACTTAAAACTAGATTAAAATTCACCTTTATTTTCTCCTAGGTTGTTTAAAAAAACTTTTTCATTGCTGAAAATAATTGAAAGATGATATTTGGCTTAGGATCAATATAAAGCCGTACCATTTTGATACAAATTGAAGTAGATATAAGATAAATGAGTAAGATGTATCTTTGGAGTTTGATATGAACATAAATGATCAAATAATATATATTTTTAAAATTAGAATATTTGAGATAAATTTAAAATATACTCATGCATAAAATATATTTTTATAATTTTATTTAAAATGATTAAACATTTCAGGCATATAAAAAGCATAAATGAGAATATAGCCATATATGTATCACTGAGCTCAAGAAAACTTTAAAGATAAAACTAGCACTCTAGTGTACTCTTCTTCGTTCTATTACCTTTCCTTCTTTCTCTGTGGTAACCATTACTATGTATTCCTTTATCCTGAGCATGTTCTTTCTGCATAGATTTGCATTTAAAAGCAATGGTTTCATCTCAGTGAAGAAAATAATTAATTATGCCTTTATTATCTTGATTATATTATATATTGTATTAAAACATTTAATTAAATGGGCAAATAATATTACATACTTGTTTCCTATTCATGGAGAATGGAATTCTTTTCTGTTCCAAATGTGTCATTCATATTTTATTTCCTTGTTCTCCACAAATATAAACAAAATAGGGCATAAGACAAACATTTTATTAAAAAAAGTCAGCATATGACCTATGTATGGCTCATTGAGTCAATATAAAATTGAGACATTCATTTAAATCATTTTGGTGCCACAACCTACGCATGTTATATTTTATGTGTGCAGATAGCTGAATCAAAATACAACATAGAAATAACATCTCTCCCTGATGAAATCTTAATCTTAATCATCTATTAATCATTCACACACATTCATTTATATTTGTTAAGAAAATCACAAACTCCAATGAATAGTTAAACACTACACCAACAGCAAGATACTATTTATCATTTTAAATATTTCAAAATATATAAATTTGGGATCAGTTTTAGTCTTCAGACAAAATGGTTTTATAGCTAAAACTAAAAATACACTTTACCATACTGTATTAAAAAGTTGTTAAATTTAATAAAGTAGTATTTTATCAATTTCTTGGGTGTAGAATTGTTTTTCCTAAGATTGCGTTCTCTTAGAGTGCTAGGAAGTTATATGTGTACGTATGTCCATCCTATCATTACGTAGATGCTGCCAGCACCTGGGAGGTTATGTAACTTGCCTAGGTCACAGGAATTTTTTTTTCTAATTTTAGAACTGATCCTAGGCCACAGTTTCAGGAGTCTCCATCCAGTATTTATTATCCACTTACAGAGTCAGGGACTTCAGTGCAGGCCTCAAGACATTTTGTAAAATATTAGAAACTATGCAAAAAGCAAGAATAGTCAAAAATAACACTTTGCATTTCACTCTTTTTAATGCCCTCTCTTCTAAGAAAGCTACTTTAAAACTTTAGGGTTTATTCTATGCCATCAGTCATTGGATTGTGTTATAAAAACAGTTGTAATTAATGGGCTGTTATTGCGTAAATGAAGAGTTAGTTTATAAGGAAAATTTCAGAGTATAACTGTTAAATTATTTTCTTAAATATTTCTGATTGCTATGAAAAGTATGCAGGCTATTACATTCATAATCACTTTTCATATTAAATAATGTATGTATTACATTAAAAATTTTATTGATAATATATTTTTCTGATTAGCAAATTAAGAATTTTTTATTAAATGTTTGAAGCCTGCCACAAATACAAGAAACATTAAAACAGTTATAATACTACTTTTGAAATAAATATTCTCCAAATGTAAGATATGTGTAGTATTTCCAAATTTGTGCTGGTGCAGTTAATGCTACTGTGAACATATTTCCTGCACATATTTTTAAAATTTGTGTGAAACTGTTTGCTTCCTTTGTGATTTCTACTATATTTTGTCATATCACTTTCAAAGGAATTTATATCAACTTGCAATGCCTCAGTAACGTTGTTTGAATAATATTAAGTATAATTTTCTTAAAATATTCACTGCTTTAGGTGACATAAATACTGAGTATTATTTCAGGGATTAATAGTATTTTTTTTTACTTTGTTTAACCTCAGTAATCACTTTTGTCTGACCTCTTTTCAACCCTTTTCATCATCTACCTAAAATAACTTAATGTTTTATCTGTTGGTTGATTTTCTTACACATGTGTGTTATCTCTTTTGATTACATAAATTTGACACTTTTTTATTTTAATCAACTATTTTCAGATCGTTTGCTTTTTGTTTTTAAAATTTATATTGTGAAGAAGTTTTGTTTTTGTTACAGACAGTCTGCTAAAGCAAAATAATAATGCGTGGTTCTCATGTTTAGAAAAATAAATATATTCTGAATATATTTTGATAAATAATGGAAGGTATTTTATCTCAGTATGACATTTTAGTCAGGGAAAAACTTCATATACAAGGATGATCCCATATTACAGAAGTGAAAAGTTCCTTAGTATTTTTACTATACATTTTCTATATGTAGATGTTTTCAGATACACAAACTTAGTTTTGTTACAGTTGCCTACAGTTTTCACTGTAGTAATAGGTTGGACAGTTTTGTAACCTAGGAGCAATTAGGTAGACCATATATCCTCAGAATACAGCAGACTATGCTATCTAGGCTTGTGGAAATGTACTCCATGATGTTCCCAAGACAGTGAAATCACCCGGTGACACATTTCTAAAAACATACTCTGACATTAAGTGGCCCCTGCCTGTGCACCATTCTTACTGCATTGTCTTACAAAAGTTTGTTTAATTTCCGAGTTTAATATTTCAAAAATCTTATTGACACTTACTTTAGAACAAATACAGAGGTTCATCTCAAGTTTTAAATCTTAGAATTTGTTTTATGGTATTTTGAGTCAGTTAGCTGAATAATTTAGAACACAAACTAAGTTGTTTCTGAGTTTATAGAGCTCAAAACTTCAGTATAGGGTTTATGGGACTTAACGGAGTTTCATGAGTGCAGTGCTTATGAAATATGCAATTTTTATTAAGTCTTTTCTTCATAGCACATCAGGGGAATGCTGTCCCTAAGCCTCTACAGAATGAGCTTGATATTCTGTAAACACTGCAGTCAGTTTGGACCTTCACAAGTCTGGGTATCCAATTGGGGTAGATGAGGTTTCTAGCCAGTTTAGAGAGTTTTCTTCATCTGTCCCTCACATATTTTCAACCCCTCCCCTACTTATGTTTTTTAGTTTTTCTTTCAAAAAGTAAAAGAGAGGGGAGGAGCAAAAGAGAGAAAGAGAGAAGAAAAGAGAAAAAAATGAGTCTAAAGCACATACTATGGAATGACAATAAATTACTATGTTGAGTTATGTCAATATCTTTTACTTCCTCCTTAGTGGTTCTTTATAACACACACACACACATATGTGCATATATATATGTGTGTGTGTGTGTGTGTGTGTGTGTATCTGATCAGAGAAATCAGACCTTATTTTGTTTAGGAGATACTTGTTCATTTTCATGTTCCAGACCTCTGCAGATAAAGTCTAAACATTTTTTTATGAGCCTGTCTCAATAGTGCAGCACTTGTAATATCACTTACTTGAAGGAATTTCATACTATTGTAAATTCTCAGGACAATGTATATATAAGGGGCAAGCCAGTTCTATAACATATAATTTGTTGTTAATTTTGTAGATGTTTGAAAATATCAGCATCAAATACAACTTAGAACCTATTCCATTGATTCTGTTACTGTGAATAAAATTTACTGTGTTTTATCCTACATTGTAATCATGAACTGTGACTTACATATAATTTAAGAAAAATGTTTTTTAATAAAACCAGTACTTGAGTGGGGAGGAGATATATATATATATATATACACACACACACACACACACACACACACACACACATATTTCTATATATACACATATTTCTATATATACACATATGTGTGTATGTGTTTCTATATACAATATGTATTTCATGTATGTCAACCATATATATTTTTTGAGAAGTGTGCTTCAGGGAGAATGCTTTTCCCATCAGACCATGAAATCATGAGAAGTTTCAGATTATCTGTTTCACTAGGTAAAAGTTGATAATTCCCTGGACTCTTGTTATGAAGGGCCATAAAAATTCTCAATTTAGATTAATGTGTATTTACTCATTAATCTCTGGGCTTGAAACATAGGTTTATTCTATCATAACCAAGAACTGGTTGTCAGTGATAGCGTCATCATTTATTATTTTAAAATATTAAAATCATTATTTCTGAGTTTAAAAATAATTATATTTTATCTATCTACTTTGTATGCATAGTACCCACAAAAGCTAAATGATTAAGATTATAAGAAGGAAGGAAGTGGAAGATAGTAATATGGATTCTATTTCTATTCACAAAGATAAAACTGATGGGTAGGGATAAGCTAACATTTCAATATTTTGGCTCTTCAAAAAGTAGTTCTAATGACACACCTGGGAGATTGTCCAAGTTAAAGTAAGACTTCAGCTCTATTGCAGCACAGTATGTAACATCCTAATGCATATAATCATAAGTAAAAGAAGCAAAAATAAATGTAACCCTAAAAAATGTCCAGGCTTCCTTCTCATTTCTTAGAATATGTCCTTGGAGGAGGCATTGAAACTATACACATCTCATCGATTTGTTCTTTTCTGTCTCACCATTGTCTTCTCCAAAGAATCAAAACTCTTCAATGAGCCCCTTAGGATCCTGGTTCTATTCTACCTATCAACGATTTTGACTCACCTTTTGCATGCGTCTCAGCTCAAAAGGATTACTTTTATGAACATTCAAACCCTTTGGGTTTACCTTTCTGTATGTTTGAAATGTTCTTCTTTTAATCTCACCACCTATCAAAATCCATTTCTCAGGGCCTTGCCCAAATCCTACCTCCAACTCTAGTTGCTAAGCATCATTGTGAGGCTGACCTTTCCAACCTGTAAAGAACTATTATTTTCTCTCCAAGGAATTTAACACATGAAAAAAATGGAAGACAGGACAGTGTCTCACTCATTCTGAAGTCTCCATTGTGCAATTTCTAGCTCACACTCTTACACAGGTCATTACTTATCATTTTGAGAGGCTGAATAAATCATTAAATGGATACCGTCACTGGGTCTACAGAATGGATTTACTTAGCTCTCATCCATATAAAAGGCACTTAATAAATATTAAATGTTGTCAATTTTAAATTATTCATGGGTTTATTATTCACATTATAGCTAGGATATGACATTAAAAGGTCATATTTCCATAATGAACGACTGCCTATTTAGTTTACATACATAGGTTCTCCATTTGTGTTCACCCAACAGGGATTAGAAATGAACCATCTTTAGGATCTTTAGGCCAAGTTTATTTTTTAATTAATGCCCATTTCTCCCTTTTGTAACTTGGCTGAAAGGGAAGATTTCACTTTGAGTTGCTTTGCTGCGATCTGAAAGTTGATACTGATCATTGCCAGCACTTAAGGGGGAGTCTGGAAAAAGCTAATTCGAGAGTTACTATTCAAAAGGTCAGAAGTTTTCCATTCTTCTTTCAAGCAGATCATTATAGTGGAGTTTTGTTAATTTGTGAATTAATTTGTTCAATGAATGAAAAAAAAAACTTCCTGATGAAAATAAAGTCCTTTTGATTGAGAGAAAATTCCCTTTGTTTCCTTTTTTCTCTCTCTATCTTGCTATGTCTTAATTTCCTGACATTTGAAATACAAAGTTCATTTTGACAGTCAATAAAATAATAAAATATGGCTTTTACTAAAGAGACTAGCCTAGATCAGGGTACAGGTTTTCAGAGAAAGATGAATAGTTGATTTTTTAATCCTAGGATAAAATCAAATATAGGAATAAGTTAAATTTTATTGAAATTCATACTGTATACAGTGAGTTGCCAGAGAATTATAGGGAATCTGTAGCTATAGCTGAAATAATACACGATTATTATTATTTTGAAACCAACAAGACAAATGTCAAGTATGCATGCATTCGTTTATCCAGCAGGACCTTTAGTGATGTTTGCACAGCAGTGATATAGCTGGACAGATTTTAGAAATTGTCAGCAATTTTATTCAGTATGCCAGCATTTGCAGTGGAAAGGACTGGGATTTACTTGCTACATTCATGCTGGAAAAAACCTTTTGTGTACATGGATGACAACTGGGGGAGCTAAAATACAAGCACAGCATTCAGTTATAATGCATTTTACACCAAATGAATTAAAAGCTTAGGAAAGCAAGCAAGACTTGAATTAGACTTACAAATATTTCTGCCCTTTTCCCAATTTCTAACACAGGTAATTTGTATTTGCTTTAAAAATGTTTTGTAAGGAAATGAATGACTGAAGGAAACATTCACTCCAATAAAAGCTAAATTAATGTTTCTCCATGTAACGAATATTTGGAAAAAGGCAGTTGCTTCAGTTATTTTAGCCTGACACTCGTTCCTTTAGAATACGCATGTCTGAAAATGATGTTAGCTGTGCTTGAAAGTCTTTACTGCAAATCATTAGGGGATCTTTTCCTATAGGTTAGGAATACATTTAGCTATAAGTAACAGAAAGCTAACTAATTTAACTGCTTAAGGACTGATTTGTTTGTGAAAATGGATTTTTGGAGGTAGCCATCTATTCTTCTCTGCCTGCAGTCGTTAGCATACTGGGCTGTCCTGTGCTTTACACTTCATGGTCATGGATGGTGTGACTGCTGCCTCTCCAGCGCTGTCCCCTCATTACAAGCAGGGTGAAGAAGGGAATTAGAAAGGAAGAAGGAAGGAATTTCTCCCTATCAGGGAAGCACGTGTTTCCTAGGAACCTCAGCATATGTCTCTTTGTCATGTACTTGCCTCTAGCTTCAAGGGAACCTGGGGAGTTTGGGCATTTAACTGGAAATATTATTGGGTGGAAAATATTAGTCTTATTCAAAAGAACATAAAGGGGAAATGGGTATTGCATGTATAAATTTGATGAGATTGATAAACAATTAGCTCATAGATGAAAAGCAGTAAATGAGAGTTTTCAAACACATGATCAAACTATATTACCTCTATACAATTATGTTTGGGATGTAATACAAAAAATGCTAATCTCAGATCCATAATAAGCTGCTCATTTTCTGCATTATTAACATTTCCTTTGTTTCATAGAAAAAAATGATGTAACATAATTCACACAAAGTCCATTGGCACATGACTGAAGTTGAAATGCAGCCTCTCTGATATTCTATTTAAAGTGATCCTGCTCTGTCGAGCAATATAGAAATTAAATTCTGATAACAGCAGAAAATATCAACTGGATAGATTTGGAAGCTATTTATAGTTGATTCAAAACTGAAAGGGAAAAATGAGGGAACTTTCTGATTAACAACAACCTCCAATCCCTTTTTTTGTTTTTTGGTCTGAAGTAGCTTATTAAATAAATCTCAGAGTTGAAGCTAGTTCAAGTGATAAATGTTTCAACTCTTTACTGTTTCATATATATGTAAGTAGATTCTAAAGGGGGAAAATGGTCGTAATTAAAGTAACTGAATTTTAAAGCTTAAAATCAATGTGTCTATTTAAATTAATGACTGATATTATTAAAAGAAGCTATTGTAATATTTTTATGATTCCCTTGTGTTGCAGCAAAAATGGGCATTGTACCCAGCTGTGATGTTATTTCACTTTAGCTGGGTTTTCCCCATTTTTGTCTTTACAAATCTTTTCTTTATGCTTGCTTCTTCCTGATTCTTCTCTCAGTTTTGGAAGATTTGACTTCTCTTCTTCCTATACCAGTTCACTCATTATATTACTATCTGTGCACTATCCTTTGGATCAGGAAGAACAAGGTTTGTTCTCGGTGTTGACTGTCTTAAAATCTGCTCATTCTTTAATCTTCTGCGTTCTCTCATATGTCACTGTTGTCTTAAGCACCAGGAATATGAAGATGAAGAATCCCATCCAAGGGCTTGTAATGAGGCTTTTATTCAGGGACTTTAACTGCAATTGTGTACAAATAATACATTATGAAGATGTACTTTTCTGATCTTGGGATTGGCTTCATTGGGCATAATGAATTGGTGTCACCACAATGACCCCAAGTCCAGATAAGTTAAGAGTGGTATTGGAACTAATTTGTAGAGGGCATACACTCCAGTGTTTTGTGTCTCTCATCTTAAGCATGAAAAGCTTTTTATCATTAACTTTGCTTCTGCTTATGTTTGTAAGGAAGATGTTCATTTTTCTTTCACTGAAAATTCAGCCATTATTCTGTACTATATGTCAAAGAATACATAGTTACTGGCCATTACCAGAGACAATTCAGTTTTACTCAAGCCAGTCTATGAATAGTCTAGGAGTCCAGTAAAATTCCTAATCAACTCTTTGTTATTCTTTAAGATAGCTTTTTATTCCATACAACATCCTCTTTTATTTTAGAATCCAAGTCTAGCCTCTAACCCCACCCCTCTTTGTAAGAGTGGAATAAATCTACAATATAGACTCTTTTGTTAAAACTGATAGTTTATAATATTGTAAAATTAATGCGTTGTTTAGTAAAATATCCCCCTTATCCATTAGGGATAAGGATGTGGACATACAGAGGGTAAATGGGACAAGGCACTTAACTCTACTTCACATAAAAACAATAATTTACCAGTTTTATTTGGAATCTGAAAAATATATTGCTAGTGTATGAGTAATTTAGGCTAAGCTAATGCTTGCAAGGAACACACTAATGGTCAAACACAAGAGAAGATCAGTTCCTGCCCTTCTCTACCCAGTATACTGTGGCTCAGATTAGGAGAATTTTTGCCATCTTTAATACATGGCTTCCAAGGTTGGCCTTGGTGATATCTGTGTTCCAGATAGCAGAACTGGAAAAAGAGTATTGAGGATTCTGGGCAGAATAATAATCGTATGACTATACCTCACTACACAGGTGGCTGGGAAGTGAAACCTAACCATGTGCCCAAGAAGAAAAGGATTTTGATGAGAAATTACCAGTGTAATTACAAAAAAGCTAAAAATCAGATTAGAAATGATGTAAGTGAAGCCAGATCATCTGACAGTTTCATAATCTCTTCAAATATAGATTGTTTGAGAAGGACATCAAGTCTCCAAGAATTTCAAGCCTTTAGCAAATAGACATGGAAAATGGATGCTATGTGTAAAACTTTTCTCAAATTTGAAGGCTTACTTCAAAGCCAGATCATAATAGAATGAGATAGATTATTCTAATGTAATATTAAGAGGTTCATACAAATAATTTTTGAGTGTTAATAGTTTTCCTAAAGATAGTGTTATAAGAAATAATGCCTTCTGTGAGATATGCTATCGATATGAAAAATGCTTTGTATTTTTAGGTACAGTGTTTTGTAAATGTTAAGATCTATTCTAAATCTCATTCTGATCTCATTTTGTTCTCTAAATTGCTTAGTAGCTTGGTAGGTTTAAAAACCATCATATTTTTGTTTTGCAAACTACTGGATAGTTATCTACTGGCAACTTATTTATTTAGTTAGTTTATTAGTAATGTATATAATACATAATGTTTATATTCCTTGTGGGAAGTTGGTACATAACACATCTTAATTCCTTTTTCAGTACCTTTCCCTTCCTTCCCCTTCCACTCAACTCTTGACCCCCTTCTTTTTCTGTACATGTTTGCAGTATATAATGTTTAAATACCTTATGTGGACTTGGTACATGTACATAACACATAACTGACTTGTTTTAGGAGATTTAGTTGCAATTTTATATGGAAGCATAGCATACATGCAGAACATATAGTGATCATAAGTACATAGCTCTACATGGCTGTTTAACTGGTTCCCCGACCATGAGCCAGCATACAACAAGCCTCCACGAATGTTCCCTTCATGGTCTCTTCCCAGTTACTTCTTCCTTCTTTCAAGGCTTACCACTATCCTCACTTCTCAGAGCACAGAGGAGTTTAGTCTTTTATAGTGCTTTATATGGATGGGACCATTTAGTATTATTTTGTTAAAAATGTCTTCCTCCTTTTGTTTAACATTAACTTGTGCAATTACACATCTTCCATTATGGGAATAGACTACAATTTATTCATTCTAATGTTGAATGGCATTTGGGTAATTTGTAGGTTTGAGGTTATTACAAATACGAGTATAAATATTCCTGCATGCCTTTTTAGAAATATGTACATAACTAGAAGTAGAATTGATGGCTTCTAAGATATGAATAAATTCAGTTTTAATAGATATTGCCCATTTTCTATCAATACATGGAGGAATTCATTTTTAACTTAAAAAATAAGCCAAAATTTTGTGTGAAAATGGATCTCAACTCATACCCTTTTCATATCCTTCTTTGCTAAATGAGAACCTTCTCCCAAGGGCATTGGAGACTTTTCCTAAACAGAATGTGATGAAACAACCAATTAATGTTCTTTGTATGCTTTCTACATGATCTAGCGTGTGCTCTTCTTCAGTTCTATCAGCATTGTGCTCATGATCTGGAAATGCATTAACATTTGATGTTTTTTGTCTTTCTCAAAACTTTCATTATCTTTTTTCAGTTTTTCTCCCAGATTTATTATTTTTTTCTGGTCTTTACAAGATGCTTAATTATTAACTTAATAGTGATTCCTTTTTCCTGAAGAATGGATTTTTGTCCTCTTCCTGTTAAAACTTCAACTGTACAATATTTAAGTGTCCAAATAGTCTTCATTTCATTTTGATTACATAGCTATAATTAAAGGAAGCTGAAATTGTGTAAGTAAATAAGAGATTCATATACATATTTATATGTATAGGAAGCTGAACAATGCAAGATAAATATACTAAGAGGGGGAAAAAGTCACTATATTAGTGATTCTACTAGTAAATATATGCAGAATGAGCCATGTGTATTCCTAGATTTTGCTTTTTCAAATACTGATTTTTTAAAATGCAGTAATTTTACTTTAGTTTTTCAAGTGATGTCATTCTTTAAAATATCCTTCCCTGTACTATGCTCTTATCGTTTCACAAAATCATAGATATGTAAAAATTTTAAAAGTAGTAAATATCATACCATGAAGGATAGCTTGTTATATCATGCAAATGTAGCTCTATTACAAATATGTAAAACTGTATCTTTTTGCCATGTGGACTGGTGAAAACTTTTTCGAACAGAAGCGTTCATGTTTAGGAACCACAGAGTTTGGGGTTGTATTAGAGTCCCAGGTGTTTCTAGTTTGGGTGTTGGAAGATAGGTGTGGTCAACAGTGTACACCATGGCAGAGGCCTCTTCATAAATCCTGGAGGTCTGTGCCTCAGGCCACCCTGCTTCCTGGGTTAATCTGTTCTGAATCGATCCCTTCCTCGCTCAGTTTATTTCTCTATTTTGTTTAAAATGTGTGTTATAAAGGTAAGATTATAAAACATGGCCTTTGTGAAACTGCTGCATACAACTTGAGTCATGTAAGGAGAGGATGGCACTTTCAGAGGGAGTTCTCTCTATTCCTTCCCACTAAGAAAACCTAGCAATGAATATTACAAGAGTAGATGTAGATATCGCATCTAGAAATATAAAGTACTTTTTATGATTTTCCCATTTTTAATAAAAACACCATTAAAACTGAAGATTCCACAAATAATAGAAAATTTTAAAATTTATACAAATTTAAATTCATTTAAAATTCTATTCTGTCAATATTTGAGTGGGAGGACAAAACAGAGACACACATTTGTTGTGTTTTACCAACTACTGAGGATAAGTGGAATTCAAACATTCAAACCTAATTTTATATCCTATTCTATACCTCACTAGTCACAATCTATTTCCCTCTAATGCTAATCATTTGACATCATGAATAATTTTTTCTGTAAGCCAACCATGGCCAAAGCATTTAGAGAATATAATATATCTTCACAGTGAATCCAAGAACAAGGTATCTAACTAAAATGCCAGGTTTGCTCCATCAAGTTCAGTTGAAAGTTTCTTCTTCCTGTGGGTTTGCATTCTTGGAAAGGAGAGGGAAAGAGAGAGAAAGATTAGATAGAGGGTTACTTGTTTAAGCTTCCCAGGGAAATACCATAGAGATATTCAAATTAATTTAAAATGAGATGTAATGCCTTTTAGGTTACATTAGAATGATAAAATAGGAGATTAAAAGCATAATAGTTACAACATGCTTTAGCAAAAATGTTTTTTCATTAGTACATGTTTGTAGTACATGATGTTTACATTCCTTGTATGGAGTTCGTATGTGTACTTTAACACATCCCAATTCCTCTTTTCACCTCCTATCCCTCCTGTCCCTCCCTCTCTTGATCCCTTGCCCCTTTGAAAAGATCTGTCTCCCTAATTTTGATCATCTTTTATTTGCTATTAGTATGATTTTATATTATGTTCATATTCACATGAACTTCAGAGTCAGCAAAGATCTGGGCTCAGATTCTAATTGCATCTCTTCCAAACTGTGTCCCTGGGCAAGGTATTTCATGTGTCTGTGTATTAATTTCATTATCTATTGAAAGGGGACAGACAATGGGCTTATTTACTGTGGATTAAGTGAAATAATACCTGCAAACCCCAGGATCACTCAGTACATCCTGCAGGTATTATTATTAGTTCACATATGTCAGGAGAAAGTAAAAGGAAAACATGATGCAAATACTCAACTTTAAAGGAGCCAATGGTAGACTTTCAAATCGCTCTTCCAATTTCACCTTTCCAATAATGATGATTATTGTTATTAGCAATTAGTGTTGAGAGCCTGCCATAATAAGACACATGAGGTACATTATTCTCTTGTATTCTCAAGCAATTTTATGCATGATTCTCATTTGATTGGATGTTACTGCTCAGAAAACTGAGCCCCGGAGAGGGTGGAAACCTTCCCAGCATCACAAAGCCAGGAGGCATCAGAGCCAGGACTTCAGACAGGCTGTTGGACTCCCACCCTTGTGCTTCCTCTACTCAGATTTGAAGTCATCCCCAGGATTCCATTCTCATTTTTTTCCCTTTTTATTTGTTTGTTTATGTTCTAACCTTTGATCTGAAGCAAGTTCTCAGACTTAGAATCGTTACTCCTACGGAAAAAGTAATAATTCTCTTATTCTAATATTTTTTTTCTTCAGGAGTGTAATCAAACATCAGCTGGAAACTTCCTTTTAATATAAGTGAACAAACCGGCCCACACACTTTATTTTCCCTGAAGCAGATTGCTAGGAAAGTCTATTTCTGATTTTAAGAAATCAACGTATGCTGAACCAACTATCTATTTCCATTTAAATTGATAGGAACTGAGACTTGAAAATTAAGTTTTGGTTTTTATGCTATCATTGTTGATATATTTGACCTCAATGCCTCCTAAATGTAAAAATGTTGAGACAATAATTGAATTAAGCGAGGTCAGGTCAGTAAAGATAGTGTAGGCGAGGAGAGTTCTGAAGTGTGACAGCAGTTTATAAGGCTATCAGTTATGATCTTTATAACACTGTATTATTTACTTTATATTTCCTGTTGGGCTGTGGGTTCCATGAAGATAATAATGTATCTTTTCATCTTTGTGTGATAGTTCCCAGTGCTTTTTGTGGCACAAAACAGACATTCAATAAGTCTGTTTAATTAATTGATTTATGAGTTAAACATTGTGGTGATATAATTCATCATGTGTATTCAAAATATATTTTACAAATGTATTTGGAAGTATTCACAGATAAAGAGAACTGTATCTTCATGTGACTGAAGAGTTGCATTTTTTTCTTGTGCCAATTTTATTCCCTTAGCTAAAGTTGCTAATGTCTAAATTCAATATTGAATTTATAATTAAAAGGATGCTGTGTTGGGACATGTGTATTTTACTTACCTTAGGTTTCCTTAACAAAATAGCATAAAATGAGTGGCTTATACAACAGAAACTTGTTGATTTTTCTCACAGTTCTGGAGGCTGGGAGTCTGAGGTCAGGATACCAGCAAGGTCAAGTTCTGTTGAGGGCTTTCTTCCTGTCTTTGAAACAGCTGCTTCTCACATAGTGGAGAGGCAGCAAGCTCTCTAGTGTCTCTTCTTGTAAGAGCATCAGTCCCATCACGCAGAACTCGCTTCATGATCTCATCTAAACCTGATTTCCTACCAAAGGTTCCATCTCCAAATGTTATCACAACTGAATGGGGGAGCACTGTTTCATAACGACGGCTATCCTATATAAGTATTTCACTATAAGTCAATGCTGTCATTCATCCAAAAGTTGGGCAAAAATATTTTACATAATTAACGTTTATATGAGCTAATGCCTGCAAGTGTGAAAGTGTTTTTCTCTCTCTCCCTCTTTCTCTCTCTCCCTCTTTCTCTCTCTCTCTCTCCCTCTCTCTCTCCTGTTCTCCCATTCTGTGTCTCTCTCTCTGTCTCTACTAAGAATGAAGTCATAGCCCCATATGTCTTGCGCAAATGCTCTACTATATCCCCAATTGCCTGAAATTCATTTTAAAAATCAGTATGTAGCTCAGTGGTGCCACACCTGCCTGGCAAGCACAAGGTCCTGAGTTTGATTCCTAGTTACGCCCCCCCCATCACATTGTTTGAAAATAATGCATTTAATTTAACAAAGATATTTATTGCAAATATATTGACTTTAGAGAAAATGTATATGTTGAGGAGCAGGTTGGGTGATAAGAAGGAAGAGAGTTAGTAATGCCCACCTGAGTGCTAGACACAATGCTATGTAATTTATGATGCTTTTATTTCTTACTTAATACTTATTAGCAATTCTTAAGGTTGTCTTATCATTTTCAGGGGAAATTGAGATACAGAGAAGTTTACCAATTTGGTCAATTATGTAGTGTTTTATTCAAATGAAAGTCTTCCTTGCTCCAAATTAGTTTTTATGGGCCTGGTCTGTTATTGATGTGAAAAAAAACCCTAACTTTTGTATTTATATTGTAATTGTTTCCTAAATTCAGGAGATACCAATAAAAAACAATACAGTCTAATTTTTAATTATTTAAACACTTTAGATTTAAATTAATATTTTAAAATGACATTTCCAATTAGATTCATTGTTAGAATTTACAGAGAACCATAAATCAGTTTTACATGCAGTTTGTTCCTCTGGTCATCACTGTCATATTTGCAAGCTGACTAATAGAACTTTCCCTTTCTTCCCAAGTGACAAATTTCCTTTTTTGAGCAATGAATGAACTGGTCCAGAAATTCTTATTACTGTTTGCTTCCTCTTTGTTTGTTTTTTTAACATTTCAAGACTTTTTATTGTTATTCTTTAAAAATATTCAGTAAACATTCACTAAGCATATAAAATAGATAGATGTGGTAGCGACAGTGCCTAGGTGAATAAGATGTCCAGAATGTAGTCCCAACCCTCCCAGTTCAGCAGTGAACAAAACTCAGGGAAACAAGTTGTCCTTACACAGAGTGTTTGAAAGCTATGTAAGGACTGAGATGAATACCTGGGGACAGGGTATGGAGCTCTGCCTGAGGAAGTGATGTGTGCATGGACATTTATCCCCGACCCCCAAACCCAAGCAAGCCAGAGGAGAAAGGACAGCCAAGGTTCAATGTGTGCAGTGGTGATGGAGAGGAAGCACGGACAGCTGGGTGGGAATCTCGGAATGCCTGTCAGAGTCTCAAGGTACCATTAAAATATTTCATAACCTTACTGTTACCCCTGGTTTATGGATAAGGAAAGGAGGCTCCAAGTATTAGGTAAGTTCACAGTGTGACAAACTTGAGAAGCAGAGCCTGACATGGATGAAGTATGTTTAACTCAGACTTAAATTCTACTTCGTATGAGGTGATTTAATAGAATGTTATTATACACTTTTTACTGATCTCCAGCAACAGCAAAACCTCAAATATACAAAAGCGTCAGGAATAGGAAAATGTCTATGCAAGTATTTCTAGCGATCTGTGGCAGTATGAAATTCTGAAATTCTCACAAAGGTTGAGAAGCAGCATGGTGGGCCTGATCCTTCAATTCCATGTGCTACTACCTGGTGGCGCACTTACATCCGCTGAAAGGAAAAGAGGGTAGGGAAGGGAAAGCATCTGCACACAAGGCTGATTTCTTGATAGCAGCCATTCTTTCTTGAGTGAGATGGAATCTCAGTGTTGTTTAAATTTGCATTGCTGGGATGACCAGAGATATTGAAGGCTTTTTCATGTATTTATTTCCCGTTTGTACTCCTTCATCTGAGAAGTGTCTATTCGTTTCAGTTGCCCATGTTTGGATTGGGTCATTAAATTTGGGAGATCTGACTTTTTTTTTTTGAGTTATTTATATATTTTAGATATTAGTCCTTTGAGGAAAAGCTAGAAAAAAGTTTTTTCCCCCCTTTGGGTTGTCTCTTCACTCTATTGGTGGTTTCTTTTGCTGTGCAAAAGATTTTTAATAAGATGAGATCCCAGTTGTTGATTCTCTGTGATATTTCCTGTGCACATGGGGTTTTGTTCACAAAGTCTTTGCTTATACCTATGTCTTCAAGAGTTCTATCTATTCTATCTTCCAACAGATTTAATGTTTCTATTTTAATAGTTAGATCTTTGATCCATTTCAATTTTAGTTTAGTGCACGGTGAGAGATATGGGTCTAGTTTTAATCTTTGGCATGTGGGAAGCCAATTTTTCCAGAAGTATTTATTAGAGGCTATCTTTCTTCCAGTGAAGGTATTTGGCCCCTTTGTTAATGATAAGGCGGCTGAGTGTGTTTGGAGTTCTTTCTGCATCTTCTAATCTGTTCCATTGATCACTAATGACACATGCTAGCATGGCTGTGGGGAAAAAGGAACCCTTCTCCACTGTTGGCAGGAGTGTAGAGTGGTGCAACCACTGAGGAATTCAGTGTGGAGATTCCTCATAAAACCAAAACTAGAGGATCCATTCCACCCAGTTATTCCCCTTAGTATTTTCCTGAAAGAATTAAAAGCATCATACCACAGCAATAGATGCATCCCATTTTTATAACAACACAGTTTATAATAGCTAAATCTTGGAAACAGCCAAATGCCCATCAACTGATGATGGATAAAGAAGATCAGGGTTTTTTAAAATACATATACAGTGGAGTACTACTCTGCCATAAAGAAGGATAAACTTGAGACATTCTTAGGTTCAAGGACGCACCTTGAGACTATACTTTTAAGTGAAATAAGTTGGATACACATGTTTAAATATGGCATTCTCTTGTGTGAGAAACTGAAAGGGTAAATATGTACTAAAATGTATAACAGATACTGGGAAATAGGAAGAAAATGTTCAAATGGGAAGGGGAACAGGGAAGAGGGAGGGGGAAAGGAGGAAAGGAAAAGAAAAAGAGAGAATAGAAGGAAAAATAGAATAAAAAATTTTGTAAATGAGGGGAAATTGGATTGAAGGGAAGGGTAGGGAATGGAGAAAAAAAGAATCTAGGTATATCACATACAGGTACAAATTCCCTATGATGAATGTTATCATTATGTGTATCTAAAATATACCAATAAAATTAATTTTAAAAAGCATACTGGCATCATGACTTCCACATTTACATTTTTCGTTTTGCATAGTTAAATACAAATAAACAATAGCATTTGATTTTTAACCCACACCACTTCTGTATCCAGTCTTGTTTAAATATTCTGTCAGTGTAAGATGAAACCCTAATGAAGCCATCCTGAGTTTTGCCTTCTATAGGCTTCTGGCATTCAAAGATCTTTCAAGTAGCCAGCAGGGTTTGGGCTGTTCTGGGTATAGAAACTCCATACTAAGGGATTGGACCCCATCCTGTGGACTCCAGGGTTTCACTGGTTAATAACCTCAACCTGTGACCCACTCTGGAACAGCCTTTGGACGGTTCTTAGAAGACCCAAACAAAGAAAATCACAACTGCTCTCCTGCATTCTCCATTCCTCAGTCTGCCCTTTCTCTAAATCAAGAATAAGCCCATGATTTTTTGTTAAATTAGAGGAAGAAATAAGAAAACTAAACAAAACCTGACAAAATGCTCCATGACCTGGATTTTAGCTTTCTCACTCCCTTCCACAGATAAAATTATTTAACCTAACCAACTGCAAGAAGAAAAGTTAATCAGTATTCTGCTTTCGGTAAAAGCACCTTTTCAAACCCAGCTGTCATGTCAAATTCATACAATATTATTTTGAACAGCTACTTAAATGGGCCTCCAAATGCATCTCTAAGAAAAGTGTTCAAATATTTTCCACAGTGAATACCCATATGGGTGTTTTGATTATGGGATATTGACTAGAAATCAAGTATAAAATGTATTCCCAAATGGGCTCAGGTCATTCTTACCAAGATCAATGCCTCAATACTCATTTATTTTCAGTATTCATTTACAAGTAAGTAGTAAAAAATCATACACTACAATTTCTGCTTTCCTTTTCATAGGATTGCCATATCTATGTTTGCCCAAATTAGTAAAAATGATCTAAATCCTAGAAATATAATAATAGTTCATACTTCTTGAGCATCTGTTCTGGGCTCTATATTACATGTTTTACATATAATATCTCTTTTAATCTTCACAATATTCTATAAGGTATTCCTCCTTCTCTCGTGTGAGCAAGAAAACATGTTTAGCTATTTAAATAATTTATCCACATTTAAACAGTAGTCATGATAAAACCAGAAGCTGGAAGGGATTGGGATTCATGCATACTATTATTTCTCAGCTTAAATTCTGCATTCACCTGCCTTAGGAAACTCCTTTTATGTTTACATTTTAAAGTATCCTCTCTATCACCCAAGAATATCGAAAGTATGTGCAGTTCCTCATTTCCTGTTCTCTTAGTAAAATAGGCCTGGATGGGTAGAATTTGGCCTTGACGGGATCTGAGTGCTCTCTGTATTTAACAGTGTTGTGTCACATCCTGATTAGCTTTGAAAGCAGTTATAAAATTATTAGTTTTTAAAGGAGTCTGAACTATGACTTTGTAATAATGAAGCTCCCATGAAAGATACAAAACTGCTTATATTAAGTCCTTGAATTTCCAGAAACATAAAGCTGTAGGAAAGAGTAAGCACACTCATTCCATATATACATATTATTTTCTTTCCATATGCTTTCAAAAGCAAGAGTTCTGATTATATAGGAATATACTGAGTTCAATTAGATAGAAGTTAAATGCCTAGTGGTAAGTATCCTGGTCAATAGGAGTTTAAATATTCAATATATAGAATTATTTACCACTATAGATCTTTCTTATGAGCTCTTTAAACTGATTAGTAGCTGCATAAGAGATATTGATGAAACCCAATAAAGTATATTTATTATGTCCTCAGATTATTTTTTTCTCCCTATGTTTTTGATAGATAGCAGCTAGCATCTAAAATCAGTCTTTAGAGAAGTAAGCAAAATATCATGGAAACATGTAGAGAAATAGAATTAAAGCAATAGGAGGACCTAGAAAAAATTGTTGGTGAAAAGGAGTGAAATATGTACCAATGAATACTTTAAAGGTTCCAGAATATTTTAATTTGAGTTTAGAAAGATTAGACTTTTACATGCAGTGTACTTTGATGTTTTTCCACCAAATTATTCTTTTAAATTCAGGTTGTTCATCTCCAAGGATGGATCTAATTTAACTAAATCTTGTATTAGAGACTTGTGCATTTCTCCCTCATTAATATGATCAAAAGCATCTGATTCATGTCAAAAGAAGAGAAATGAAGACCATTTTTCTGGCATTGTCCTAGAGCTACATTTTCTTGCCTTATTAGCATTTCATTTTAAGCAATAGATTGAACAGAAATGCTTGTGATTGAATGAAGATAAATTATATGGTATGGGAATATTAAGACCTATTTCATTGTCCCGAATAGTGTCTTCTGCTGTTTCATTATCCAAAAGGGGGTAAGCATTTGGAGAACAAAGATCATGACACATTTAGTAATACCCCAGATCCACACCCCCACACTAGACTGACAAAAAGCCGGGCCTGTCACAGATTTCAAGGCTGTGATGTACTGTCACTTCTGCTGCTGCAGCCTTTGCTGCACCTCTCCTGACGCGTGACTCCTGGAATGGGAAAGCACAGAGAATTTTGCTCATCAGCAGCCCAGGTGGAGCTGGGTGATGCAAGTTTCAGCCTGGGAATTTTAGAATATTTTGGACTGCTTTATAGTATGTAATGCTATCTTTTATGGAGGCTTTAAAAATCACTATTTTTTAAAGTGGAATAAAATTTTACTGTTGCTTTCTTTTTTACACCCATTGTTTATACAGCATTTATATTGGGGCAGAAAAAAAGTACAGCTAGTCATTGCAATCTGGAGATAGTCTACCCCAGAAAATTACTAAGCCTTAGTTTTCTCATCTGTAACAGGGAGATGATAAGTGCATTTAGGCCAAAAGATTGTGGAATGGATTAAATGAGTTAATACATGTAAAGTAATTCCAAGAATTGCCAATATTATAAATACTCATTAAATGTTAGCTTTCCATATATCCATAATTAATATGCCTAGAAAACAGGTCTGGGTGCATGCATAGGAAATAAATAACTGGATAATTTAAACTCCAAATACAAGGGCTTATCAAACAAAGAAGATATCAGTGTGAGCTGTAATAATCAGACATGGTTCATTGAGTTCTGAGGTTGAACTGAACTAAGAAAAATAAATAAGATTTGAAATATTAGTTTAAAATGTAAATATGAAGACATCACTCTCATAAAAGATTTTTTATGCCCCTTGCTCTTACAGCAGCTTCTCTTTGGTTAAAACTTTGGATCCCCAGGCCCTTCTCCATCCAGTTAAATCATAATCTCTAATAGTCCAGTGCTCAGAAATCCACATTTGTGTGGAGCCTGAAGTCTTCTCATGAAGTAAGCAATAGAAATTCTCTCCTAGAAACCATGATCTCCCAACATAAGAAAGAAATGGAATCCATGAAACAGATTCAAACAGACATCCAGGAGATTAAAAACTCCATTGAAAGCATTCACAGTAGATTAAGGGAATGTGAAGATAGAATGTCAGATATAGAAGACAGGATTGCAGTTAGTGACCATAAAAACAGGGATTTCTTAAAAAATAGTAAGGGACCACGAGAAATCAATCCAGTAGCTGCTAGATGATGCAAAGAAGAATAATATAAGACTGCTAGGAGTCCATGAAAAAACAGGAGAAAGTACAATTGACATAAAAAAACTATTCACAGAAGTAATAGTAGAAAACTTCCCAGACAGAGGAAGAGAATTGGACATACAGATAAGTGAGGCATGTAGAACTCCAACTAGCCACAATCAAAAAAAATCTACACCTAGACATGTAATAGTCAAGATCCCAGAAACCCAACAGAAGAACAAAGTCCTACAGGCACTTAGAGAAAAGAAACAAATCACCTACAAAGGAAAGCCCATCAGAATCACAACAGACTTCTTAACATGACCCTCAAGTTAAGGAGACCCTGGAGTGAAATATTTCAAGCCCTAAAAGAAAATAACTTCCAACCTAGACTGTTGTATCCTGCAAAATTATCTTTCAAAATCGATGGGGGAATTTAGGTACTTCCATGAAGAAGAACACCTGAGAAATTTCATGAACACTAAACCAGCACTCCAGACAATTCTAAACAATATCCTAGAAAAAGGCAAGGAAGGTCACAACTCCATGAGGCCCAACAGAGGGAAGCCACCAAGCAAGGTTAGAAACTAAAGGGAAAGGGGGAAAAATAAAAGAGACAGCAACAGCAAAACATCATGACATGGACAAGTCAATATCCATTATAACCATCAATGTTAATGGACTGAATTCACCAATCAAAAGAAATAGACTGGGAGAATGGATTAAGAAGCAAAATCCAGCAATATGCTGTATACAAGAAACACAACTTAAAAAGAAATTCATAGACTGAAAGTAAAAGGATGCAAAACAGTTTTCCATGCTACAGGAACCCAGAAAAAAGCAGGGGTAGCAATCTAATTTGCAGACAAAGTAGATTTCAAACCAAAACTAATTAAGAGAGACAAAGATGGTCATTACATCCTTGTGAAGGGAACAATCCAAGGGGAAGAAATGACAGTCATAAATATATATGCACCAAATATGAATGCCCTCAGCTATACAAAACAAATATTAATGGACATGAAAAACCAAATAAGCACTAATACAATTGTAGTGGGGGACCTCAATACCCCACTATCACAAATAGACAGATCATCTAGACAAAAAGTCAACAATGTAATTCTAGAACTGAACCAAGCTATTGAACAAATGGACTTAATAGATGTTTACAGAGTGTTCCACCCCACAAAATCAGAATACACATTCTTTTCAGCTGCACACGGGTCATTCTCCAAAATAGACCACATGCTAACTGATAGGACATGTTTAAGTAAATGTAAAAGAATTGAAGGTATCCTCTGTATATTATCAGACCATAGTGCAATAAAATTGGAGATCACTGTCCAATAGCATAACAAATAGCATAAGAAACTGCAAAACCCCCACGAACACATGGAAATTGAAGAACACTCTCCTGAACAACCAATGGGTCCCAGAGGAAATTAAAGAAGAAATTAGGCAGTTTCTACAAGTAAATGATAATGCCAGTATAACATACAGGAATTTATGGGACACAATGAAAGCAGTTATATGAGGGAAATTCATAGCAGTAAATGTCCATATTAGGAAAACAGAGAGAGCTCAAATAAACAAACTAATGCTGAACCTTAAGCTCCTAGAAAAAGAAGAGCATGATAAACCCAAAGCTCACACAAGAGAAGAAATTATAAAGATCAGAGCAGAACTCAATGCAATGGAGAGTAAGAGAACGATACAAAAAATTAATGAATCAAAGAGTTGTTTTTTTGAAAGAATAAAATCGATAAACCTTTAGCCAACCTTATCAAAAAAAGAAAAGAGAAATCTCAAATCCATGCAATTAAAAATGAAAAAGGTGAAGTCACAACAGATCCAGCAGAAATCCAGAGGATCATCAACACATACTTTGAGAACCTGTACTCTAATAAAATGGAAAACACAAAAGAGATGGACAGATTCCTAGACACATACAAGTTGCCAAAGTTAAATGAAGAAGATACAGAAATTCTAAACATGCCAATTACAATGAATGAAATTGAAAATGTAATTTAAAATTTACCAACACTGGCTGGGGATTTAGCTCATTGGTTTTGCCACCTGCTGTACAAGCGCAAGTACCCAAGTTTGATCCCCAGCACACACACACAAAAAAATTTACCAACAACGAAAAACCCAGGTCCTGATGGCTTCACTGCTGAATTCTACAAGACATTTAAATAAGAACTGTCACCATGACTCTTGACTCTTTAAAGTCATCAATGAAATTGAACAGGAAGCAATACTTCCAAATTCATTTCTGGAAGCAAGAGTTACTTTAATTCCAAAACCAGGGAAAGACCCAACCCAAAAAAGAGAACTACAGGCCAAGCTCCCTAATGAACCTAGGTGCCAAAATCCACAACAAGATACTGTCAAACAGAATATAGAGGGTCATCAAGAAGATCTTACACCCTGACTAAGTCGGATTTATCCCAGGGATGCAGAGATGGTTCAACATATGTAAATCAATAAATGTAATACACTATATTAACAGAGTCAAGGACAAAAACCATATGATCATCTCAATAGATGCAGAAAAAGCATTCGACAAAATCTAACGCCCATTCATGATAAAAACCCTACAGAAAATTGGAATTGAAGGTCTTTATCTCAACCTGATTAAGGCTATCTATGAAAAATCAACAGCCAACATCATACTAAATGCTCAAAAACTGAAAACTTTCATGGTAAAATCAGGAGCAAGACAAGGATGCCCACTATCACCACTCCTGTTCAATATAGTTTTGGAAATATTAGCCACAGCAATTAGACAAGAGAAAGAAATAAAAGGAATAAAGATAGGAAAGGAAGAAGTTAAACTGTCATTATTTGCTGACAATTTGATACTTTACATAGCAGACCCAAAAAACTCAGCCAAGAGACTTCTAGACTTAATTGACAGATTCAGTAGAGTGGCTGGATACAAGGTCAACACTCAAAAAACAATAGTCTTCTTGTATACAAATAACAGACTCGCTGAGAGAGAAATTAGGAAAACAATTCCTTTTACAATAGCAGCAAAAAAAAAAAAAAAGAAAAAAGAAAAAAGAAAAAGGAATCAATCTACCAAAGGAAGCAAAAGACCTCTACACAGAAAACTATAGGACTCTGAAAAAGATCAAAGAGGATATAAGAAAATGGAAAGACATCCCTTGTTCCTGGGTAGGAAGAATCAATAAAGTGAAAATGTCAATACTTCCAAAACAGCTATATATAGATTTAATGCAATGCTGATTGAAATTCCAACAATATATTTCACAGAACTAGAGAAAACAATCCAAAAATTCATTTGGAACCAGAAGAGACCTAGAATAGCAAAAGCAATTCTAGACAACAGAGACATGGCAGTGGGTATCACAATTCCCAACTTGAAACTATACTACAAAGCTACTGTGATAAAAACAGCATGGTACTGGCAAAAGAACAGACCTAAGGATCAGTGGAATAGATTAGAAGATGCAGAAACAACTCCAGACACACTCAGCCACCTCATCTTGGACAAAGGAGCCAACCATCATCATTGGAGGAAAGATAGCCTATTTAATAAATGGTGTTGGAAAAACTGGATTTCAACCTGCCAAACATTAAAACTAGACCCATATCTCTCACCATGCGCTAAACTAAGATCAAAGTGAATTAACGATCTAAATATTAAGACAGAAACACTAAACTTGCTGGAAGATAAGTTAGGCAGAACTCTCAAAGACATTGGCATCAGAAAAGACTTTATGAACAAAACCTCAGTAGCACGGGAACTAGCACAAAGAATCAACAACTGGGATCTCATCTGATTAAAAAGCTTCTGCAGTGCAAGAGAAACCACCAACAGAGCTAAGAGACAACCTACAATGTGGGGGAAAAAATTTTAGCAGCTATACCTTAGACAGAGGACTACTATCTAGAATATATAAAGAACTGAGAAATATCAGACCTCCCCAAATTCAAAGACCCAATTCAAAAATGGGCATCTGAAATGAACAGACATTTCTCAGACAAAGAAGTAGAAATAGTAAATAAACATATGAAAAAATGTTCAACATCACTGGCCATTTGAGAGATGCAGATGAAAACAACCCTGAGATTCCACCTCACCCCAGAAAGAATGGCTGCTATCAAGAAATCAACTAATAACAAATACTGGCAGGGGTATGGAGAGAAAGAAACCCTTCTCCATTGTTGGTGGGAGTGCAGACTCATGCAACCACTGTGGAAATCAGTATGGAGATACCTCAAAGAAGGAGGACTAGAGGTCCCATTTGACTGAGCATTCCCCTGCTGGGTATCTTCCCAAAAGAATTAAAAGAATCATACCACAGTGATATATGTGCACTCATGTTTATAGTGGCACAGTTTGTAATAGCTAAAGCTTGTAAACAGCCCAAGTGCCCATCAACTGGAAACTGAATAAAGTAGATGTGTTTTTTTATATAAAATGGAGTACTACTCAGCCATAAAGAGCGAGAAACTAGAGACATTTATAGCTAAACGGATGCATATTGAAGACATACTCTTAAGTGAAATATATAGAACACATGTGTAAATACCGAATAGTTTCTCTAGTGTGAGAAACTGAAAGTTTAAGAATTAAAAGGATTACAACAAATAATTGATAACTTGCATTAAGAAGAAAAGTTTCAAAGGGGTAGGGGAGGAGGGAGGGGAAGGGGAAAGGTAAGGGAGAGGAAAAATTATCAGAAAAGGAAAAAATGGAAACAAAGTCTTTGTAAATAAGAAAGCGGGGGAGGGCACATAGGTCATGGGGAAAAATTAAGAACCAAGATACATCATGTACCGGTACAAGCACTCAGTGTTAAATGTAAACTTGTTGTATACCTAAAATGTACCAATAAAAGAATTTATGCAAAAAAAGAAAAATTTTCTCCTAGAGACTTCCAGACTTGTCAAAGCCCTGGTTTAGGCTCTGCCTAAATCATTTTCAGTGCCTCTTGTCCTTTCAGGGTATCTTGATCGTTGAGAATCAGCTAAAGAGAAAAACCTTCTTCAGCACCTGGTGTAGCCCCTACCTCCTATGTGAAGAAATCTCTCTTCAGTGATCAGTATTTGCCACTCACTCCTTTACCTTGGTTCTGAACACTATTGTGCCTCAGTACTTGATGCACTGTTATAACTGTTTACAATTTTAGATCCATGAAACTACTAGAGCTTGTATATTGGATTCTCCTATTCTCCCTTTAATATCTAGTTACTCCATGATAAATAACTCAGTCTTAAAACTTTAGAGAACTTATGAGTCTCCTGAGGGCTCTTTATTTTAAAAGTAAATTTCTAGATTCTATTACTCAGATACTCTGGGTCTATAGTTGAAATAAGCATTTATAATATATATATAAGTAGTCTACCATGGAGAAATGTACATGAGTGAATGAATGTGTGACATAGATAAAGAAATAGTTTCAGAGGGGAAAAATGACAATTATAGAAGACAGTGAGAAGACCACTGGTTTGTTATGCTATCTGCTGACTGACAGAAGCTATAGGACAGTGATGGCAAACCTTTTAGAGCTTTCAATGTTAACAAACAGCCTGCTATAGCACATGTGCTGTCGGTTTGCCACCAGTGTTACAGGGGAAAAAAAAGTAGTGGTGGTACAGTGAAATTATGGAAGTCTTTGAAGAATAGTTGAATTTGAATTGAATTTTATTCTTTATACAAAGTGGTAATTTTGGGGGCTGGGGATTTAGATCAGTGGTTTCGCTGCCTGCTGCGCAAGCGCAAGGGCCCGAGTTTGATCCCCAGTACCAAAAAAACCCCCCAAAAAACCAAAGTGGTAATTTTGGAGACCTTGGAATAGAGACCAGAGATCAACTGTAGAGCAATTGTCTAGCATATGTGAGGCTCTAGGTTCAGTCCTCAGTGCTACACAAGAAAAACAAGGATAATTTAGAAGAAGGAAAATGAAAAAGAATGGCACCCCGGTAATCTATATGGTAAATCTTAGAAGAAGTTGAATCAGGTAATCTCAGAAATCTTTCTTAATAATAAAATTTTATAACACTATTATTCTATGAAACTATGTAGATATTGAGGTGTATTGATTAAACTTTGTATTCTCGAGATAAAGCTTTCTACTTAACTACCTTGCAATATAATGAATGAAAATTCATTAATGGATGTGTCAAAATAGACTAATATATGGAACTTTTGCTTAAGGGGAGATACATGGTAGGTGAAGCCCAGTAGTGTCAGACTGTGAGAGCAATTGTCACCTAATCCAGGATTGTGAAAGACAGTTGACAAACACAACCACTATGAAATTATAGAAACTTGCAGTTAAATACAATTTATGAAAAGCAAAGCTAATTGAAATTCAATGCTTAACACTTTCTAAATTATTTTACTGCATTTTACTATTATATATATTCTTGTGATTATTTAGTCTATTGCATCTGTAGGTGGAGACTCCTTATAAAGAGGACTGCACTGTCTCTTGTCAACTCACCTTTAGTGCCATCACTTAGGTACCTTGAAATGTGGTAATGATAGATGCCCCATAGAAATGGACAAACTCTACAAATCGAGGCTATTGTTTTCTTCCTGTACAGCCAATTTATCACCATAACCTTTACTAGCATGCCATGGGCTACATGTAGAGAAAGAGGTAGAGTCTTTGGTGTATGATGTGACTCAAAGTTGTACATACAACATGAAGGCCCCTCATATGTCTTGTTATGTGAGATAGAAGAGCCTCTTCTTTAAGTTGCACAAATGACTGGCTTTGGTTATAAGAGCAATGAGCAGGTGCATTCATTGTATTTCAGATGAGTATCCTTTAAAAACCATCTCAATATTTTCAAAAAACATCTTCCTTCCCAAATCTGATGAGTAACCCTCTTTTTTATCATCATGTACAGCTTTTAAAATTACTACAATTTGAAAGACATGTCTAGCATTTCTTGAAAGCCAAGGAGAATGCAGCCATGGATAACGAAAACAACAGTTTGTTTCTCTTTTCACTATGTAAAATCCTTCTTTGTCTTAGTGGAAATAAGAAAATGAAATGTTCAGTTAAGCACAATTGCAAGATGGTTCTAACAGCATTTGTTCTTACAAACTGGATATTTCTCTAACTTATAGCTTTAGTGGAGAAGTAAAAAATCTTTCTCTTATGAGGGCACTGAAGAAAGCAAATTGTGTTCATCATGCTATGTTATGTGCTTGTAAGTGGAAATATGGCTGAGTATTCTTTAGGAATTTCTAAATTTGTCAGATATGCCTTGGAGAATAATAATCCTACTTTAGATGCTTATGTATGGAAGGATTTTAACAATTTCCTTTGTAGGTGTTTTAAAAATTAAGATATGAGTTATTAAAAGATATATGGTGGCAAATAGAATGTACCTCAGTCTAAACACCATGAAAATGTTTTCTTTGATCAGTTTACACTAATTTTGTGTCATTGAATAACACATAGATAGTACAATGTAAGTGCTGGTACAGCAAACAACAGGAGACACTTTTAGGTAGGTATTATTAACATTTACAATTCAGGTGAGGGACCTGAGGCACAAAAAATTAAGTTATTTTTTGTTCCTGAGGTTACAGTTTTCTAAGAGTTCATCATAGTACAGATATAATTATTTAGCCATGGTAAACAGACCTAGTTTTGGTTCACTAGGTTAATTTGAAAACTTCCAGGAAAGGCTAAGGCTGAACCTTTAACGTGTTCTGTTTCTGTGGATGTTGAATGCTGAAGAAGACAGGATGCTTGGAAAACATCTGAAGAGTCTTTCTGGCCATGCCCTTTTTATCAGATCCTCTCTTATGCTGTGCCTTTTTGAAAAATACTGTGTTCAAAAAGAAAAGACAAAGAAAATGCTATGAGACATTAATAATTTCTGAGTTGACTTGATTATAATATTGTTTAGGTGTCATAGATTCATCTTATCTTGGTTCATTATTCTCTATTTATCCTGTGGGATCTCAGTCACCCCATAATAAACTAATTAGGTCATGTTGTTAAGTCCAGTGTTTCTATAAAATTTTCTAAAATATGGTTAACTACAGGTATGAAAAAGGAAAATGATGGGCTGGGGATTTAGCTCAGTGGTTTCGCTGCCTGCTGCGCAAGCGCAAGGACCCGAGTTCAATCCCCGGTACCAAAAAAAAAAAAAAAAAAGGAAAATGATTTTATGCATGTACTAGGGAGTTTTAAAAATATTAAAATTCAAAGGTTAATATAAGTACACATGCAGATCAATTAGGACCAATTTTTATCATATTTATTATTTTACAATTAGAGATAAATTGAATTCCTCTTTATTCTTTATTTTAATCTCATTTCTCAAATGCAGTCAACTTCTATCATGGAAGTAGAATACAAGCTCCCTATTCAGGCATTGATTTTACACACACACAAACACATCCAAAATATTACATGTCTTTGTTTTCTAAATTGTACATAAATCACGTCATGCAAGTAGTTTTCTAAAGCATGCTTTTTTCATTCCCTAGTTTTTGTTGTCGCTCTGTTGTATGATAATATATTACTTTTTTCTGAGGGGGAGTTATTGAGATGATTTTAAACTTTTTGCTACCATCAACTGTATGACAAGGAAGATTTCTGTTTCGGCCCCAGAAATATCCTAACCAAACAGAACTATGCCCTTAATATTTGTGAATTAATAAATGAATGACTGAATACTGCCATGAACACCCTTGTCATGTTTGCTGGTGCACATTGGGAGAGTTTCTTGAGGTACTGTACTTGAGTACAAGTGGAATTACTGGATGTTAAAGTAAATAGGAGATCAACTTTCCTATATAGTTGTGCTCCAAAATGGCTGAGTTTACTCTCTGGCAATCGGATGTGAGAGGTGCCCATAAGTTACAATGTTGCAACACTTGATTTTATCAGATTTTAAAAATGTACCTATGTATTACTTTCTTCCTAAATATACTGTACTAGTGAAGTTTCCTATCTTCCCAAATGCTCAATAACCATTTGTTCTTTTTCTGAGTTCTTTCTTCTGATTTGACTTTGCTTTAACATTATCAAATTCCTAAAACAGGTGCTTATGTAACACATGTGGTAACCACATAATAACAGTGTTCATGCCAATTAGTGGTTAAAATTTATAGATGATAAATAGCTTTAACCATCAAATATCTTACTGTTATAGTAAAATATTATTACTGAACTCAATCAAAAAATCCTTAACATTGTCATCCTTGATCCTTTATCTACAATAATTATAACTCTAGATTATGAATACCTGGTTGCACAAAAGTGACAATCTTTTTCGTAAATTTTATTATAAATACTTAGAAAGTATAAATCATAGGTCCTTGCTTAGAATCTCTGTCTTCTATTTTCAGTAATTGTGAAATTAATTGCATGGACCATACCTGAGAATTAACTTTAATAACAGCTATGTAACACATACATCAAATGCTATTGTAGTTTTTAAAATAGCTTAAAGCTCATTGGATGGAATGTGTGTCTGTCTTTTTATACCGGATGGATTCAGTAGGCTGATAATGCTGACATATATCCTTAGCAACAATGGCATTTTAATGAGAAATATAAATAACTTAGAATCTTTATAGAAATAAATGTATTCATAAAAACATAGTTATAAAGATTATTTCTATATATGTATTAGTGGGATCACTGATATATGTAAAGAGAGAGTGAGAGAGAATGAGATCATTTAGATTATAAAGAGAAAAAATTATAGGATTATAGAAAGGGAATGAATACCGTGGTGAGAGCCTGAGGTGGAAATAAAAATTATTGTTCTTTTCTTGCCCAAACACGACATAGTTTGGAATTATTTTAGCCATTTGACACCACTTTGTAGCCTAAAGTAAGTAGAAAAAAATTAACTTTTATTTTATCTAAATGTAAAAACAGGACCATGCATCAGAAGTTCAATTTGTAGCTATTGGGGAAAATTTTGAGAAGGCCTGAAGGAAATGTACTTGATTGTAAGAATACAATTGGCCAATGAAATTTCAGTAAAATATCAGAGCTAATGAAAGAGTGAATGGATAAATAAAATCCACAAATAATCACAAATGTCATTTGCTCTTTCCCTTTCCTTACCAAAAGAAAATTTCAGGAGAATTGCTAAATAAAACTTGGAGACTGCATAAGATTTAAAAACCTTTCTCTCCATCATTTTCCCTGTTTGTAATATACCCATAATATACAAAAAAAGATGGATAGTGAATTAATAATAATCTATCAATTAAACATCCCTGGCATCATTCAGCACTGATAATGATGAAGTCGTAAGAACATATTAGATAAAAGCCAGACAGCTATAGACAGGTTATAGCAAATAATTAACACTCCCATTCTGATTGGGAGTCCTAACCAGCTTTTAGGTAGAGCCTCAACTACAGCAACTCAATCCTGAGGGAAAAATATGCAAACAATTTGAAGGGAGTGGAGAGAGCAGTATGATGAAGGGCCTGAGAGATTATGCAAGAGAAGCATGTAATTTACAGCCTGGTTGAGTAAATGAATGGACATTTTAGTTGCTGAGTTTTTAAAGGATAAATGCTGCAGGGGAAACAGAGCTAAGGGGTGATAATAAGGGCAATTCTGAGAATTTTTGGGACAAAATAGATTTCTTATCAACAAAAATTTCCTGGGAGTATAATGTGTCAGAATGTAGAAAACTTTCCAAATGTGGTTATAAGAATCCCTTAAGACATATTAAAATTGCTAAAACACTAATAGAAAATGCTCAGTGTGAGAGGCATTTCCATACTTACAGTAGAAGCATAGCAGATGGGGCTTGTATCTTTTCATCTGTAATTCTTATTTGAGAAGACTCTCAAGAACTCTGAGAGGTGAGATACAAAGTTAGTTAATACGGTTTGGAACACTTGTTTCCTTATTATTTGCAAGCATGAGAAAATTATGAAAGCTTTCCTATATCTCCCTGTAAAGTGTGCCTGGGGTTGTAATACCTTATTAGACTATTAGTATCAATCATAAAACTGTGCAACGTTCCAGCCTCAGGCCAGGGGTGGTAGCCAGTGCTGCACAGGTGGTAGCTATTGCTAACCCTGTTGCTTTACAACATGATTGGAAGTAGGATATTTCACTTTTAAATATCAGAATAGAATATAAATATTGATGAAAATTTTGTTTCATCTCAAAACAGCATTATAACTCTACAAGTGGAGTATTTTTACTACTAAAGGCTAATCAGGGCATGACACAGGTTTTACCAAAAAAAGTCCTAATAGTTATAAAATATAATACAATGTCCTATTACTTCATTTTTAATATTTATATTCAGTTGAATGTTATCTTTTGGTGCTTTAGATTAACTTTCCCCTTTTTCTGTTATGAGAACAGTATAATGATTTTATAAATGAAATGTTGAGGGATTATGGTGTCACAGACATTCTTGGTCAATTATTAATTTGCATAATACTGGAATTCTGTCATTTGCATGAATCCCCACATTTCATTTTGAGTGAGAAGTAAATTATTTACATATACGTAGCCTTCAGAAGCTTTGGTTGGTTCTTTGATCACATTGTATTTTATTATTTTTTCAGTGCTAGGAATTGAACCCAGATCCTTGAGCAATCACTCTACTTCTCAGCTACACTCGTAGACCTGATCATATTTTAAATGAAGAGTTTCTTTCTCTCCTGCCTTCCATAAAACTGTAGGTAAAAACTCTTTCTGTGCTTTGCAGCTAAGCCCTGTCATGTGTACAACTTAGCTGACAATTTCCATAAAACCATCCTGATGTTACCTCTGACTCAAGGCCCTGAGCTGAATTCTTCCCACTCTCTTGGATCCCAGCCAAGCACAGCTCTGTTCCGTATGTAATTGTTTATACCCTTGTGACATATCTGCATCACATATTTACCCTGTCTCATCCAGAAACAGAAGCTCTAAGGAAAGCAAGAAAATCTTCTCTTTCTGTAATCATCCCTAAGCACTTGATACCATCCTGTTTCTGCAGAAGGGAATCAGACAACCAGCTGCCGTGATTGAGACCCTTCCCCTCCATATTTCCCTTAGGTGGTCTCCCATAGAGTAACTGAGGCTTGGGATCTGTGTTCTCCTTTTGCTTATGGTTATTATTTTCTGTCTTTTGGAAAATCAGTGCGGGATCCAGGCTACCCTTGTGATTTGCTAGTAGCAGCTGCCTCCCAGTCCTCTGATCCCCAGGTCATCCTTCTCTCCTGGATGAAGGATGAGAGGAACTTGTAAGATTTATACTGAGAGGAGAGCCTGGAGCACTGGAGCCCCCCACCGCAGCTGCTTGTGGACTAATGCTTGTCTTCAGCTGCTCCTAGGTTTTTCCATCAGAGTGGTCAGAAGCAGAGTTTGTGCCTGAAGAGCAGTTTCAGCTGCCACTTCCCTTTGCTACTCCCTGCTGTGTGTCTTGCTATCTGGAAACTTCTCAGCAGGGTAGCTGGCTCTTGGCACAGCTTTTCCTCTTTCCAATCTGAATTCTTCTTGGAAGGTTCACTTTTCAGAAAACTGTTTTAGTAAAACCACCCATATCTGTTAGCTGGTTTTAAGCTATGAAGTAACTTCAGAAAATGTGTTATTATGAAGGAGGTGCTATTCCTTTGAGGTGTTTAGATTTTTCATTTGTAGAGGAACTCTTAGGAACTTTGCTTATCTGAAAGTATTAAACACTTTTACTCCTTTTCTCAATATGAATTTATTTTCCTGATCTGTGGTTGAAAAGGTTAGGCATCCTGGTTCAGTCTCTAGCTGGGTCACGGTTGGCAAGTTCTTTTATGTTTGGGTTTTCCTTGTCCTCGTGTAAAAGTTGTGTGGAGAGGGCAGGGCAAATCGGTGCTCTTTGAAGCATCTTTCATGTCTAAAATGTTAGGATTCTACCATCCAATTCCCAGCTTTTCAAAACTAGCTATGACCTTCTTATCATTTCTATTATAGAAAATATATTTGGGAATAAGGAGGGGCTAATCTTGATTTTTTTAAAAAATGCACTGGATGAAAAATGAAAACTTTTCAGCCAATTCTTTTGATGTTGCTCAGGGTGACTTTTCATGTCCTAAGTAGAAGTAAATGGAGCATTCATTAATTGAGGCTTAGGTAAAACTTTTATCAAGATTAGTCATTTATTTTTAAATTAGTCATTATAAATTGACATAACCATCTTGACCCTTCATAGTTATCAGTTTCTCTCTGGTGAATATTGTATCCTATGTTAATTAGAAGACGATAAGTTACATAAGTCTCCTCTCCACCAACTAAGTGATCATATGTGTGATAAAGAAAGTAGTTTTGGGCTTATGCTGGTGACCTGCAAGCTTCTGTTATCAGTGAGGCACAAACTGTCATCCAGCCTTTCCACTAATTTCTACAGAGTCCCTCTAGAGAGTCTGTTAAGTGTTTTGTCCATGGTAAAATCCATGGTAGGCTGATGAGCCTGAAATAGCTGCAGAATTTGGTGACAGATTCCACTTACAGTGTCAGGATACCAGATCTCCTTTGAACCCCAGATTTAGGACATCATTTTGAGTCCTGTATTCCTGCACATTGGTAATAAAAATACACTTTTTGAGACAACCAACATTGTTTGAATGTCACGTAATTGCCTATGAGAATGATTTTTAACATTCATTACTCAAAGATTTTGAAGTTCGACATAAGATAGCAATCTCGATTGTCTTATAAATAGCTATGTTTAGAGAGTGTGGTCCATATTAACATACTTCCATTATCAAAAACTCTTTCTAAATGAAGAATGAAACTCAGTCTCTCAATCTCTGTCTCAAATATGTACATGAACATGCTTGTGTGCATGTATACATACTATAGCTATAGCGTGTAGAAATCCTGTAGGGCATACTTTAGGCTCTCTAACAAAATGATACTAATTTCTAGGCGTACAAAGAAAATAGTAATAACCTCTTTAGGAGGAAGACTGCACCATTTTTAAATATAATTCTCTAAAACAAGAAAATGAATATAAAAGCACATGTGTAAATAACTTTTTTCTCTATGTAGACTGTTTTCTCTATGTAGATTGTTCTTTATGTACCTTGTTTTTTTCTCTCACATATAAATTCTAGTTATTCTTTTACATCAGTAAATATAAGCCACCTTTGTTCATAGCATCCCACTATATTAATATATTATAATTTACATGCCAATCATGTTGATTAGCTGAAAATTTTCCATTTTTTACTAGCATCTCAGGCTGAATAATCATAATTAAGTCATAATTCCCATTTTAAAATAATATGTCTAATTTAAACTAATGTTCTTGTTCATGAGATCATAGGGCCACAATTTTTGCTGAGTGCCAAACTGGTAAATATTTCAAGCTTTGGGGTTCATAAGGATTCTATCCCAACTACTCAAGTCTGCCATCATAATAAAAAGTAGCCATGGGCAGTATGTAAACTAATGGATGTGACTGTATTCCGATACATAAAATCTTGTCTCAAAAACTGGCTACAGGCTTGATTGGACTGAGGAACATAGTTACTAAGCCCTGAAATTAGACCAACAGCTAGAAGCACCCATCTTGTGGATGGGTTTGAACAGTACCAGGAACTCCTTCAAAGATTAAGCTGTATATTCTGTTCTTTGTTTCCCTTCCGTGTCTAAGTGAATATAACTTCATAAATGTTTGTTGAATTAAGAATTAATTCACAATGAAAGGCAAAGTCAAACTATTAATTACCATTTTCTCTTTCTAAACATGAGTCAGGGTGTTTTTTTTATCTGAAAATATTTGTGCTTCACTCTCACGAATAGCTAAAGACGTGCAGATTTTAAAATAATTGTTGGGCTGGGGAAGTAGCTCAGTGGCCTAGGACCTGCCCTGCAAGCACAAGGCCCTCAGCTCAATTCCCTGGTACCAAAAAAGAAAAAAGAAAAAAAAATGGTGTTACTGTGCATAACAAAAAACTATTTTATCAAGGAATATAAAAAATTTTCGGACAGAACTGAGGTGCTACTTCAGGCATTAAGTTCCTGTTGCTTTGTTGATGCTCTGCTATAAAACCTTACTGTATGCCATGTTTGTTTTACTCATTTCCTTTGAAGTTTCACATTATGATGAATGCAAACTTTTTATGCTGTTCACAATGAAAAAAACAATTGAGCATCACTGATTATAATTGCTCTCTTTTTTAGGTTTTGGGAAAGCTACTCTACAATGTTTGAAAATAATTGTTTGATCAAGAGTGTATGTGCCCAAGGAATGAGAGCCACAAAAAAACTAAAGGACTTATGTTTCCTTTCATCAGTTTTATGTTCTTCTCACCCCACCAGTAGCTCTACCATGTTGAAAATACCCGTATAAAGATGAGTCATGTCTTATAGGCAAATGAAACATTGTAGAATTTGCTTCTTCCTAAACCATGTAAGCAAGATGTAAACTGCCTAAAGCTGTAAATCACAATGGGAGAAAAACCTAAGTTAGGTAGAGGAATGTTCTCATTCTTGGCTCGTGGAGAGTTACTTCTGGTTGTTACCTATGATAAGCTTTATAGCTTGAGCACAGAATGCCATAATTTTTATATCTGTTTAAATAACAGAATTTTGTTAAGTATAATTAAGTATTTAATTATTCAGATTCTTAGTGTGACTTCAGAGTGAGTTTGAGGCAAGTTAACTTTAAACTGGTGCAGAAAAGCTCTTCCTGAGCCCCAGCGTCTGACTCAGTCACTTCCTGAGCTGAAGCACCCAAACCATCAGGTGACAGATGACCTTGAAATCCTCACTAGCCACATATTGCCCTGGCAAGCTATAGGCAAATAAACAGAAAAGAGGTTTTGTGGGGTGATTAGCTCCAGTGAAGAGTGTTATTCACAAACAAGAAAATGGAACCTGATTGCTCATCCAGCTAGCCTTTAAGGATCTGGTGTCTTTGGGATATCACAGTTCCTGTTTCATTAAATGCTGCTTTTAAAACATCAGATAACTCTGGAAGAGGTCAGGGTACAGAATGAGAGATGGATCAACCAATCTATATATCTTATTACTCTGCAGAATGATAAAGTTGGTTAGCCTTAATATCTTCATTGTATAACTTGTCTAACTTCTCCTAGCTAGTATCCCACTATAGACTAACTCCAGAATACTGCCTTTTAACATTAAGCCATAACTCAACACTTTGAATAGTTGATCCCACAAAACTATAAGTAGAGATCAAAGTAAAATGTAATCACTGGATTGCTGTGTTATTCATGATCCCATTGAACTATTGGGAAGAATAAATATCTTAAAGTGTGTTGAGCTCTGTGGACAATTCCTTCCACCTACTTAAGTGGCCAGTAAAATGTAAATATTAGTAACCCAAAAGGTCTCTTAGGCAAATTAGTAGGAAAACCTTAATTTATTAAATAAGTTGCCAAAGCATCTAGATTTATTAGTAACAAAGTATAGGAGAATATATGTGTATTATACATAGCCTAAGGGAGATTGTCCTGCTTTCTCATTTTAAAGAATTCAATTCACCAAGGAACAGCTTTCAGTGGTGGATGGAAAATGAGAAGTGGAGGGAGTAAGAGGCTCTTTCCTGTGTTTACATTCGAGGCTTACCTCCTTACTTTTCATTTTATCTTTAGAACTACCTCCCTGCTGGGTCTGCATCTTCATGGGGTTGAAGGAAATGGCAAGAAAAGTTCTAAAACATTTCATTTCTGTGTAATTGACATGACAAATGATGGACATGTACTCAGGAGGCTCCAGAATGGCTTGGTTATTAAGCAAAGGAAAGACATGTGGGGGCAATTGTTTCTGCTTCTCTTCTTGTCAAGATCTGAACAATCTTTCACTGACTATATTCGTGCCACAAGAGCACAGTCAATATTAAATTTTAAAAAAAGAAAAATCTCACACAGAAACAGCTGTGTTCAATATACAGCCAGTTTACTCTGGCAAATTGCTAGAAATGGAAGAGTTTTCCTCTCTTTTTGTGTTTATTCTTGATAGCTGTCTTGTAAAAACTCCATGTTGTAAATAAGGGAAGCCTAGTTTTAAACATCTTTGACTAATGTCTGCAGTTGAAGTATTCAGTTTTACAGTTTTAGAAACCAAAATAAATCTGATACACATGTATTTCAAATAAAATATTTTGAGGTATCATGGCCCCCTTTTTTCCATTTTGTGTGTAAATTAGATTACAAATCTTTCATGCCTAGATTGTCAGTTAGTCTAAAATGTGTGAGTTATCACATAAACCCAGACTTGGATCTCACTTGATATCACACAGAGACATACAGATTTGTAAATGTTCATTGCTTACCTATCCTAAAATTGGGGGCAAAATTCGGGTTCTTGAAAAGCAGAAAATACCCATGGATTTATCTCATGGCATCTATGAATCATCGTACAGCAACCCAATGAATAAGTATATTCTCTGAGAATAAATGCTGTTTATAATTTTTATTTTTTTCAAGCACAGTGCTGGCAACTGTTCCAATTTTCAGTCCATGCTAGACAATTGGGAAGAAACCCCTCAAATTTCGGACAATTGATGAGCAAAGAGTGTTCTGATCTCGCTGTCTATGAGAGAAATATTAAGTAATTAGAGAAGTGGTTAATTATAGAGACAAGCAGTGTCCAAGCTTGAAAGAATGAGTTTTCCAAAGAATCCTAAGTACTTTCAAGCAGTGGCCTAGGCCTTGTGGAGATGACAGCATTTTGCTCTCAGTTTAATGAACTAGAGCTTTTATGTTTTATTGTTTGTATTAAGTAACACTTGTTAATATGTCACCTATATAATATTGTGTGAGTTTGATAAAATGAGGGTAAAGTCCAAGAAATGTGCTCCATAATTTGGACAATCATTGAATATTCATTCTAATGAGAAATTTATAAATTGTGAAGGTTACTTCTCTCATATTCCTTGGAATATTTTTCTTTATTGAAATTTTTCTAGCCAGAGACCATGTGTTAAATTTCCTGTTGTGTAAAATAATCTGTCCCTGTTTATCTCTTTCTCCTCCCTCTTTCTCTCTCTCCTTCTTTCTTCCCAGCTTGGTATGAGGGACATATAACTAATCTTTTATTGGTACCTTTAGTCCCTGCCATAATAACAGGCAAATACTAGATACTGAATGGGTGTTTAATGAATTTCTCTTGAATGTGAATGTCTTGCTCCAAGTTATTCATGTAAACACTGAAGAGGACAGACAGCCCTGCTGAGCACCGCTAGCAAACTTCTCTCTAATACACCTCAACACATCAATCTGTACTCTTTGGTTACAGTTGTTCAACCAGTTACTAATCTAACTAATTGTAACCGGTTGAACAACTGAACCCAAAGGGTGCAAAGTGAAAACATTTCATTGAGGAGTCGTTGAAGACAAAGGAAACACCGCCAGATCCCACTTCAGTATGCAATGAGAAGATTCCTACTGAAGTACCACCACCCGTGCTGCTCTGAATGATCATCTGCTTGTCTCATCTGTTCTTTTCCTGAGAGTTATATGGAGTGTGAGGTACTTCTTTCACAGAGGGCGATACTAGCCATGTATTCATTATTGTCTGAAGAGCACTAAAAATGTGAACAATAAATTTTTTTAAAAAAATAAGACATGTTTTATTTATTGATAGTCCTACCTCAAGGTAGAAGAGAGGTATGGAATTTTTAATATAAAATGTGATGTGAAATAGACAATTCTTTGTGATTTATATGACATAATATATCTGTGTGCATTTATGGCCAAAAGCCAGGCTTTTAGATGATTATTCTAAATCTTTCTGTTCCAAAATGCCTTTCTTACTCTTAATATCATACCATATTTGTGAAATATTATGGTAAAGTCATTGCTCATTGTTTGGAATGTTTTCCCAATCAAGTCCCTGGTGACATTTCTACCTGATGTTTCAGCATCAAGGATAGTTCTCGGTTCTGAATAATTCCATATTGTATAAGAGATTAGGTTCCCTTGGCCTTATTGTTTCCGTAGCACTATTGTATTTTTAAAAAGACAATCATAATTTATAAATGCATAGCAGATCAAAATAATTTCCCAGTGAAGTGCTGTTGATATGTGAATGCATCCATCCCCTACCTTCCCTCCTCATTCTCTCCTATCCCATTTCTATGCACTGGGCTTCTCTTGACCCTTGGAGATTTGGTTCATTTTTGCCATGACATCTGTGACAGAACCACAACCTATATCTTTATGCTCCACTCTGTCTCCAGGCCTCTGTGTCCATCATGTGCTTTTCCCTTCTGCTCAGCATCAAACCTATATAAGAATTGAGCTGTATTTCACATGAAATTCAAGAACATGTAACATGTGTGAGTTTGCTCACTTTACTAAAATGTCAAAGAGCTCTGGAGAAGATTCACATTGACCGTGTACCACATGGTCTTTTGTTACCTTGTTAGCACCATCTTATCACCACAGCACAGCTTCCTGTGGAGTCTCCACTTTCCACCATTGACACTTGCACTGTCATCTTGTGAGTGTGGCTGTCCTTAATTGTGAACCCCACTGGGCCTGTCTCCCATGACTTATCCTCTGATCTTATTTCTGAATTTTTAGGAGTGGCATTTTTTCTACCTTGCTTACATTTGCTTTTCAGTATAGATTGTTCTACACAAAGTTAGTTACTCCTTAATTTATTCACTCATTCACTTAGCAAACCATATATGTATGTATGTGTGCATTATATATGTATCCTATGTGTGTATATATAAACCCAAGTACTGGAGACACAATAGTAAATAAGTAGGACCACTCTCTCATTTGTGTAAAGTAGTTCAAATTAGTGTGAAAGAAATTCAATTTATGGTGCTGGAAATCCAACCCACCCTTGAGTATCCTAAGCAAATGCTCTAGCACTGAGCTACATCCATAGCCTCTTAAATATTATCAGGTAAAACACGTGGTGAATGCCATGATTTGAACTATGCATAGTATTCTGTGGAAACCTACTCTGGAGTGTAATGGTATGACCTAAGCCAAGTCTAGAAAAATGAGTATAGGATGGAGGGAGCAGCAAGAAGAGAATCCCAAGGAGAGAGCAGGAGGAGCAGCTGACATATTGAAAGAAAAAAATCCCATGAAATATGTGATGAAGAGATCATTAAGTACATAGGTCAATGGTAATATACGATCCTGGAAGTAAACCAAGAGAAGTTTCTGGGGAATTTGTGTGCCATATTAGGGACTCTGGGTTTATTCTGAAATGAGAAAGAAATGTTTGAAGCAATTATGTGACAAGGTCAGATGCTGGAAGATGGCCAATAAGCATGCATGAGACAGTTTGGGAGCCTAAGAATGTAAATGGAGACTATACTCAAGCAAAGAGCTCATGGGCTTGAGCTACGTCATTGGTGCTAGGGAAGAAGAGAAGGTACAGATTCCACAAGTGTTTAATAGTTAGAATTGACATGTTGTCTGAGTGTAGTTGAAAAAAGAAGAAAGGTCATTTAATGGGAAGTTATTGATAATTCATAGACAAGCCAGAAGAAGGTCAGGTTTGAGAGCAAGTAGAATGAGTCTTGCAATTAGGAAGGAGATTCAGGGGATAGAACATGCTGGTAAATCCTGATTGATCCTACTGGGGAAATCTGGCAGGTAAATAAGTATAAATAATCTATCCAAACCTAATATATCTACATATTTATATATCTATATATTTATGTATACATTTGTATATTTATACCTATGGCATCTACTTTTTCTCCTGTATTATTTTTGGTATACAATAAATGCGAACTATGAGGATGTAGCCATTTCTTTTTAATCTCTGCAAAGTCACATCTCTAGCTCACTTGGAGTGATAATAAAATACCCAATTTTTTTTTAAAGCTTGATGATATTTACAGAAGGAAATTAAAAAATGTCAAACATATGATTACCCAAATTTGGGATAGCGTAAAGCGATATAATGTCACAAAATGTTTTTCTACTTAACCAACTACTGCAAAGCTGTATTAATTGTGTTTACAATTAATTGACAATTTCATTTTGAATCGGAACCAAAAGAGATTATAATCATTGAGCTCTGCAGTTCTGAATGTCTTTTTCTCCTTTTCACTGGTTTTCTAGATATTCCACTTGTAAATGGATAAAGTTTGACAGTGGTTATACAATTTCTTCCTTCAGGGTATTGAAATCTGTGACTGGGGGTCCCTGTAGAACAGCCATTGGAATTTCAGCAAACCATTAGGTTAAATCTGTCTACAAATGCTCAAGGAATTCTGCATTAGACTCATTGATCAATACTCTCTAACTCCTGTGCAGAACAAGCTGTTAAGTTTCTCTCAGGAGGTAGGCTATCTAAATTGGATCAAACTAGTACTAGATGGGGATTTAAATGAGGAATATACTGACACCTAATTGGTATCAAACTAACCTTGGGACAGTTTTAAAAAAGAATTGCTTTTTGATACAGCTTGGAAAGGGTAAATATGCAAAATAATCCTTCCCCTATTAGGAAAGTTACAGAATTCAGTGTCCATAAATAAGAACTCTCTGATTTTGATTACCAAATCATACTTCCTACCTTCCTCTTTTTGTTTCAGGTCCTTACAATCACCACCACCATCATAGTCATCCTGTAGGGCAATCATTCTCAGACACTCAGATTTACCTGTATTCAAGCCAGGAATTCTGGCTCTACAGCCTGCATTTTAAATTTTCATGTCATTCTACTTTTCTAATAGCCCAGAGACTCCCACAGGAAAAAAATAATAGTGCTGTACTTTTGAAATGGGTTTGTTATCTGTAAGTTCTGCTTCTAATTGTATTTTAGTTGCATTCTTTTTATATAATATTGGAAAGTGATCCCAGAAGAGTTAACTTTTTTATCTTTTAAATATTTTGGATCGCACACTTATAACTACCAGCTATGAAGGTAGTTTATTATCACATTGAGTATGTTAATTTCAAATTGTTATTCTTCTCTCCTTTAAATAAGACTATATTATAACTTAACATACATCCTTCTCTGTTTCTCAAGAAACTATTTTTATAGACTTATGAGAGACTTATACTTTTCCAACTATTGCTCAGTTGAGAAACAGTAGATATGAATAGGTTATGAAATTCTGCCTGGAGATCTCAAATGGTCAAAGCCATTGGACATTGAAAGCGCTCATGTTCTACTTCAGCAATGGAAAATGTGGTAATGAAAAGCTACAAAGCACATTGTGTATCCAGCAAGCTAATTGCCCACTTTGAGGTTTCTCAGATCCAAGTGCCAAGTGAAACCTCTGCTCTTAGGGAAATTAGGCAACTGCCAAGGTGGTTTTACAGTTTTCAGAGACAGAGAAATTAGGTTTTTCAGCCTTATATAAATCAGTGTTCAACAGTGATAGTCTGTGCTAATGAATGTTTTTTAAATGAGACGCCTGCAGATGTAGGTCTTTGGGGGTAAAATGTTGATTTTTATGTTGTCATTTCCGTCAAAAGACTGGCATGTGTCTGTATGGTTTTGTTCTAAATAGGTTTTCTTGTGTGCTATAAGGCAAACTTCATTTTTTCATATTGTTTATGTCTCTCATTTCCAAAAATATAAATAAACAAAAAGCAAACAAATCCACAATATCTTTAAGCGCTATCTGTGGGCTGACATGATTTTTATATTTAGTGTTACAGTGCTTTCAAGCAAAAACAAATCAGTTTTTAGGGGAAGTGGATTGGGATAGGATTGGAGTCTGAGTGTACGTGATGTAATGCTTCATCTCTCTTTCCTTCAACTTAACTCTTCAGGCTGATGATAGTGTTAAAGGGCCTGTGGCAGAGTAGACCACAGAATCTTTCATGTCTCCATTGTATTAGCTTCCCCATTACTGGCTCAGAATACCTGACACCCACAATTTGAAGGACGGGCTTATTTTTAGCTCCTGATTTCAGAAGTTTCATTTCGTGGTTGATGGAAGGCCATGGCAGAGAAAAACTGTTCAACTCATGGCATCAGGAAAACAAAAAGCAGGAAAAGAGCCAGAGAGGAAGTAGCTAGGGATCAGATATATCCCCTAAAGTCAAGCCCCATGACACCCAGACACACCTAGAAGTGTGCTTTACTAATCTCTCAAGCCAATCAAATTGACAAGCAAGATTAACTGTCATATCCATCTGATATAAAAAGTCAAGGGCTAGGAACAATTGCCATGTTGGCTGCTTAAAGGATGATGAAGCTCTTGCCTTCCCCTGCAGCTCTTACTCGGATGCTCCTCAGCTAACAAGCTCTCTGAAAAACATGATGGATCACCTCTCATCTTCTTCCTCCCTTTTCAGCATTCTGCTGCCCTACTCTCATCTGCAGGTCAAGGTCCAGTTTCTCTAAGACTCCTTCAGGCAAAATTAGGAGCCTCTTCCCCTAAGTAGAATTCTTTCTCTAATGTTTTCTTACATTTGCCATATTAGAATCCATTTTTCAGTTTAAGAGTATGAATTCTCACCAGATTGAGCTCCTTGAAGGAGAATGTGTAAGTCCTTTTCATATTCATTCATATTCACAGTGCTAAAGTGGTGTCTTTAGATATTTAATATGTGTCCATGGCATAAAAACAGTAAATAAAAGCAGGAAAGTTTGTTTTGCCTAGTGGTACCAAGGACTAGCTCCACTAGGACAATTCTGCTGGGATTTCACTGGTGATTTCAGCCCAGGGAAGTCTGCCCTGCCTATAGTTGTATCGGAATCTTTACCCAGTCTGTTCTATTTCACCAAATACAGTCTGTCAAAACAAAATGTATACATCAGAAAAATTAAAAACTCAAATATTTTAATACTAAATTTATTGAGACACCATGAGATCAATACAAGTTACCTTTGGCCTCTGCAATTACAAGAGGTGCTTGAAGTGGTGGCCATTAGGTTCCAGACGTTCATTAGTACAGCAAACCACTGAAGTGTATATTCATTTTTTGGTGGACTCTGTATATAATCCCAGCTCATCAAAATAGTACAGATCTTAATAACAGTTTTCTTGACACTTGACTCATGTGAAAATTGTGGACAGGTCTAGATTAAAATCAGCTCATAATGCATTTATGATCTGGAACCAAGGTCATTTATCTCTCTGAGCTTCAGTTTTCTCTTCTGTTAAATGTGCATAATAAAACCCTACTCATAGATTTGTTGTGGAGAATATTAATGCTATGTGTTAGGTACATATAATGTAGGACTATACTAATACTTCACAAATATTTATTGATATTTATTGATATTGTTATTTGTTGATACATAATACCTAGAATGTAGGAAGTTCTCATTTTGCTACTCCCATCCTTAGACCCTTATTCTTAAGGTCTCAGGTTCACCTTATACCTCAGAAAAGGTTAAAACCCTTTGGCCCTTTGTATGCCTCTTTTATAGCACTTAACCCAATAATTTATTAATACTATAACAAAATTTTCTGGTTAATGAAATCTCCACATAAGTCCAGGGACTATTAACTAATTTATCTTTAATAAATAGTACATATTTGGCTCATGATAATACTGTTTAAATAAAAACTAACATTATTCAATCTTTTAAATGTGTCCTTCAATTTAGATTCATCCCCAAATAGCTCATCCACTAAAGCTTTCTCACTCAACTCTTCCATGGTAACATTAAGAAAACTGCTCCCATTATATCTCAAAACATGTTATCTGAATTGCCTTGGCATAATCAGAAAAAAGATTCTTCCATGAATTTCTTTTCCAAGGTAAATATATATTTTTTGGTTTACTTACTGATGAATTTAAACTGCTAGTTTAATCACTGACGTTTTTCTGATTTTTTAAATTCTCAAAAATTCTCTTTGCATTAGAAATATTTTCCTTCAACTGATACTTATTGTTGTAACAGCCATTCTTCTACGCAGTGCAAAGAGATTTAAAGACTTAAAGTGTAGAATACAATTATTGTAGCCCAGGAACTTATAAAATAGTAGAAGAAATAAAACATTTGAAGGTTGTTAAAGTATGACTATGGGATGAATACTTTCAAAAGGCTATAAACCATAGACTTTAGCAGTTTTCTTCTATTGTTACCTCCTCTGTATCCTCACCTCTTATTGGATTCTCATCAAATAAATATATTTGAGTAACTGAAGTCATTTGCTAGTTGTGCTTTTTCATTAAGGTCTATCCTGGCCACTTTCCTTAGCATTGCAATGCATTCCTCTTCATTACCACCATTATTCCCCTCTAGTTCCCCACTCCACTTATTCTACAATACTCATTTTTTATACTATATATTGACATATATGATGCTGTTCCTTATTGTTGGTCTCTTTCCACTAGAGTATAAATTTCACATGGGTCAAGGTGTGTTAATCATTGATTTATCACTAGAACAAGCATAGGATTTTGGTAGGAATTTGATAATTATTGAGTACATTTATTTTTTTCATTTAAAATATTTACACATATATATATATATTTTTTTTTTTTGATACCAGGGTTCGAACTCGGGTCTTTGCGTTTGTGCAGCAGGTGGCGAAACCACTGAGCTAAATCCCCGGCCCCTTATACATGTATTTTATAATCAACTCATTAATTTAAATTTAAAAATTATGAAGTAAAGGTTTACAGGTCTAATAATCCTTTATATATCCCAATATATTTGTTAATGATAATATGTCCTAATGTAAAAATACATTTCCTTTTCCTAATTTATAGCAGTATATTTTCTTCCAAAGTCATCATATAAATTTTTAAATGCATGATAGAAATTGTATTATTAAGGGATCAGGATATAGCTCAGCTAGCACTTAGCTAGCAGGTACAAAGTCCTGGGTTCAGTCTCTGGTTCCACAAAGAAAAGACTTAAAGGAAATAAAGAATATAATCTGAAATAGAATCAAATGTACATATTCAGAGAATGATAATGAAGTTTAAAAATATGTCTTAAAAATCAGTACATCATCCTTTCCTTTCCCAATCTCCATGTTGTTTAGGTGCTGGGCCTTGGGCCCACTTTTTTCTTTGGTAACTGGATTAACCTCATCTGGAAATTTTGTCAGTGGCTCTTGTTCTAAATGAGAACCCTCAGGTGCATCAAAATGACCTAGTGGTACCTTGGGCTTCTTGAGGGATGGTTTGATGGGCTCAGACTTTCCTCCTGGAGAAGAACTGGTTTTCCACAAAGAATGACAGAGAAAGGGTGACACTTTGGCCTCTACAATTGCAAGAGGTGCTCAAAGTGGTGGCCATTAAGCTTCCAGACATTTATTAGTACCGCAAACTGCTGCTTGGGTAACCTTGGTCACTCAAGTTGCTGCACATACATTTTCAATTTCCTCTCTAAGAGCTGGCCATGCAGTGGTTGTTCTGTGACATATAACATCCTCTAGAGTCCCCCATACAAGGGTAACACCATTTGCCACTCTCCAAAAGGTAGCATGGAGTTTGCCAAGCAATATGGATATGATCATGGTGCAACTCCAGTGGCACCTCCCCACACGCAGCTGAGGGAAGTAGAAGGGTAGGGTGACTAGGGAGAAAGCACTGCCTCAGACCTCTGAAAAAATGTATTAAATGAATTAGAGGTTAGCAGTTAAACAATGAGTCTTTGGACAAATGGTCAGGAATGAATCTTGGCTCTACCACATTTGGCCCATATGATCTCAGCTATCTTACTTTAAATCTTTCATTTCCAAGCAGTGTCTGCCTCCCTGCAATGTTGGGAGGATAAAATGCATGATGTGTGTACACCAGCAAGCCTAGAGTGAGGAATGAATGTTAAGTGCTTTTAAAATTGTCTCACACATAAATCATACTTCAGTTTTCTATTTAGGAAGACAGTAACCAAAAGTGTTAGTACGTAATGGTCTCTAAACCAACAGTCCTGCATTTTGAACTTCAGTGACTTTGAGGAATCAAAATATGAGTTACAATCAGTTTAACAAGAATTACATTAAATAGATATTATTGTAAATTTATATTATTGTAAGATATGTCCCTAGTCTATGCAGTTCGTCTGAAAGAACTTCAAGGTGTAATATGTTTCATGTAGAGAGTAAACAAGAGTGACTTCATCATTAGTCTAAGAGATTAATCTAGGGCAGTGATGGCAAACCTTTTAGAGATGAGTGCCCAAACTACAACCCAAAACTTATTTATCGCAAAGTGCTAGTAACTAATGGAACGATTCAATTGTTTTAACAAACATGCTATGTATCTACCATGGGTTGAGCACAATGACAATGCTTGGCTATATTGGTTATATAGCAATGAAAGTAACAGTTCCTGCCTTGAAGGACCAACTGTAATATACTATGAGAACCTAAAAATAGAGAAGGGACCCTTAATAAGAGGGGTCAGGGGTTAGGGCAGTAAGTGAGAAGTGAGGAGATAATTATTAGAAAGCTCTCTGGAAGAGTTGATCCTTGAATTGGCTCTCTTTTCTTTTTTGTTTTTCAAAAATGTAGAGACATCATTGGCACTTGGATGCAATAAATTTACCATAAAAATGAAAGAGGGATTTGAAGCTGTTCATTGAATTTTAAAGGAACAGATGATCTAGAAGCCTAGATAATTGGGATATTTTCAGATGGTTGACATTGAATTACATATAAAACAATATATCTCAGTGGGTGTAACTAGGGAGCTTAATTTGAAAGTCATGTGACCATGAGCCTTCCTGGCACAGTTAATCCTCTGCGAGTAGTTATTTAGTGAGTAACTGAATATCCTTTAGCAAAAATATGCATTAATAATAATGTTTGGTAAAGGGCCTTTAAAAATAGACTGATATGAATGTTACTTGTTATAATGAATTAACAGTCTGTAACTTGCAGGAACAAATGATCATTTGATACTCTTTGGTATTGCTCCTCAAAAATTCCTTACAGACTCTTGGTTCTTCCAAGCCTCCAAATGTGATCAGTTCTGCCTTGGTTCTGAATCAGCTCTTACACTACTCTAGAAATCTCTGTGTGGGACTCTGTGATTGCTAGTGCTAAGAGCATGTACTGGTAGCACATTACATATCAGAAGTCTAAAGGCTGTCTTGGTGGTTTCCTACCCAGCTACAACCGATTACTGTAATCCTATACAACAACTGAAACATCTCCTCATTTCTTTTAATCCCTAAGTATTTGATGTTTCTACCATATCATTTACATTTAAATGGAAGCTGTTTAGTGTCATTTAATAGTCTCATGCAGGAATGTTTTTCCTTCAAAAGATTACAATAAAACGCCTTTAAGAGCGGCAGCTCACTGCATAGTAGGAGGCATAGACATAAACCATGGATACTGACTTTACCACAACCTGATTTAACCATCTTCCCAGCAAAAAAGGCCAATCTGTGTGCATTTCAGTCTTCTGATCTCTGCCTAGAGGAATTAATGTAATGGGTAACTGAGAGTTTGTGAATGAAGCAAGTAGGTTTTCAGTGAGCCAATGTAATTAAAAAAATAAAAACTACTGAATGACCAGTAGATTTGGAAATGGAGTTTGAGTTTGGGCAGGGTACAGAATTGTGCCACAGACATTGTGTTGGAAAAAATTCTGCTTTACTCTATAGAATAAATATGACTTGTCTTTGAAGTCCTTTCTTGTCTGAGTATATACAGTGGACCCTCAATTTGTTTGTGAGGGCTGGTTGTAACTCAAGTTGGTCAATCGAAGGCTCAGACTCCTCAACACAGCCTTCAAAGTCCCTCCTGTATAATTTTAGGACACACTTTCTTCCAAGAAGATCTCAGTGTCCTCAGAGAGACATTGGCCCAGGATTTCTCAATTAACCCCACACAGGAAAGAATCTTGTAATGTTCTTTCCAGAACTCTTTAAGAGTTAAATCTGCATCTGAGACCATCTGGAAGCACAAGCGGCCAGCATTTGGGTCATAACTCAAGATGTTGGTCATAAGTTAAAACTAAAATTCCAGTCATAACCCAAGTTGTTTGTATATCAGGCCAGTCGTGATTTGAGGGTTTACTATATTCAATTGTTGTCTTATGTCTGAGTTGTCTCTACTTCTTGGAGTGCTTAAGCCAATAACTTTTGATATCTTACTTAAATATTACTTTATCTCTTAGAAATGATCCAAATATTTAATGGAATAGTGGTATAAATCTTAATCCATAGAATGCTTCTGGTTTATTGAAGCAATCTTATTCAAGCTGTTTTCTTTGATCTGTTCACTAAGAGATCTATTAACTAGAACTTTAATATCATCACAAGGAACTAGGTAAAGAAAAAAAGTAACTTGTTCTCCTTATTAAAAAATATATTTTATCAAAACTTGCTGAACATACATGCTTAATACCTTTGCTCACAGGGTCCTTCTTCAAAGTCTTATGTCAAAATGGACCAAAAGCATTATTTTCACTAGTTCACAATTACTGTTTTGAATCATAGGGCCCAGTTATCTTTATGGGTAAATATTGAATCCAGAATAAAAGTTCTTTTTATTTGTTCCCCTAAAATTTTCAAATGCTTCTGATTTCCTATGCATTTCAGTTCAATTTGATCTTGAAACAAAAGTGCTTTGCTTATCAGCCTTCCCTATATTGGTTTAATTTTAAAAATTGAATTTTGTATGTAACCTGAATATATAAATAATACTGAGGAAAGAAGTAGAAAATATCCCAGTCCAAAGACTTCACCTAACATATATTAAAATTATAGTTCTTTGGGGCCAGGGATTTAGCTCAATTGTTCTGGTGCCTGGCTCACAAGCACAAGGTCCCGAGTTTGATCCCCTGTACCAAAAAAAAAAAAAAAAATTAGAGTTCTTTGGTAAAAGCTCTGGACACTGGGTGCAATCACCTCACCGTTTCATTGGTTTATTTTAGTTTGGAACCAACTTGTGGAAATAGAGATCCAAAACTGTAGGGGCCAATTTAGTCTTACAGTGGTTTTTAAAGTTAAGTCTTTATCTATGTTGTGAATAACTTGATCGCTATGTCCCATGAATTTGAGGTCTCAGCTATTTCTTTGTTTTTCAATTTATGATATTCTTTCAAATACCCAGTCCCCTTATTTCTAGTCCTCCTCAGCTACTTCTTTTCTTTAACATTTTTCTCATAATCAGAATCTCTATAAATGAGCCACCAAAGGCTGGAAGAAAACAGAACTAGAAAATGGAGTTTGTTAAGTGCTTCTTGAGCAATTGAATATTTTTTCATGTTGTCTGACATGTCACTGAAGGTCTGACAACTCCATCCTTTTCTTCTACCTCCCTGGCCATTTATTCTGGATCAGCTATCATCCTCCTTACTCAGGAATATGTAGTTATTACCTCTGGGTAATCAGCCTAATAGAGCAGTGGTGTGTGGCCATCTTCAGAGAGAAAGAAATAACCTTTATATGGAATGCTTTGTTGTGCAATATTAGCCTTGCTAGGATATAGCCAGTTTGTATTTATTAAATATCTATAATATCTATTTCTTCATCATATTTTATTCATTCAACAAGTATTATTGAATAGCTGCCTTGTACCAGGCATTGTTCATTCTTCTATATCCTAAAACTGTAATCAGTTTTGTTTTTATATTGTATTAAACAAAGTATATTACTGGTATAATCTTTCTTCCTGTTGGTTTTTGGCAAAATAGCATAAAGATTGTGAGATTGAGTTATGGACTCATATTCTATATGAAAATCAGCTTTTAAAAAAAAGAAACAGAAAACCACCAAAGCATTTTCTGGTTGTGTTACTTTAGGCAAGTTAATGAAATTCACTAAGCACCACTTAATTCATCTTTATAATGGGGATCATAATAATAATACTGTACCTCACCTCCATTTTCTGAAGAAGAAGAAATGAGAAAAATGCACATATAGTAGATTGCGCTGGGATGGAGAGGCAAGTAAGCACTTGGTAGATGTTAACTTGACCATTGGTGTTAAATCACAGTGCTGGGCTAGTTGACAGTTACAAACCTTTTAAACATTTATTGAATAAATACCTATGGTTTGTACTTGGACAGTGAGAGACACCACCATCTGCCCTACGTGTCATAAACAAAAGCCCTGGAACTGGGTTCAGCAATGGTGAGGGAGCACATGCTCTAAATGCCTTCTAGAATGTGTGTGTTACTCCATGTCTCAGCTGCAGCAGTGTCACTAATGTTGTGTCTCTTTTTCTATTTTAGGTAAGTACATCCCCATTTCTGAAGCTTTTTGCAGATGGGTAAGTCTTGGTGCTGGAATTGTCCCTGTCAATTTGCATACTTGGATGAGCTTGGCCAGACAGCATGCTCACTGCAGTTAGACAAATGCCTTTGTGTTATCCAGGCAGCGATCTGCAAAGTTAATAGCACTCTCCACATGCTTTCCATCTCAGTTTCAAATGTTTGGCAGAATGAAATACATCATTATTTTAAATTGGATAGCATGTTAACATTTTATCTAAATAATTGGAGGTTGGGTATTTTACTCTGTCAATGAAAGGAAGAGTATTTGAAAGTTTTTAGAATAAAACAACTTGTATTTTTTTCTTTTTACTAGTAGTCAAAAATATTCTTTGAAGTAAACATACAAACCTTTGTCTTTTTGCTTACAAAAGATGGACAATATTTTTCTGTGCATAAAGAACAGATATTCCATGATTAGCTTAATGAGACACATTTTATGCCAAACAGAAAAAATGACTAGTGGCCCTGTAAGACAGACCATGTGCGCAGAATATTATACAGGCAATCCCTATTATGAGTGAGAGTTGACCTACTTACGTTGGTATTTCTGTAGTTGGCGGTAATTTATCAGTATAGAAGATTGAACTGGAAGAAATGACCTTAAATCACTAGGGATTTAGTATAGATCTAAGTCAGATGTGAAAAATGATTAAGCTGTGAAACAATTCACAAAAGAAAGTTAGGAAATCTCTGTCACTCCGTGAACTTTAAAATAACACAGATAGTTAAGAAATTAAGCTTGATCCTGCCTTGAGGCAAAGTATCGAATTGAGTAGTTGTCCTCAACTTTAAAATCTCAATTTGTTCTTCAGCTTGAAATTCTACCATTTGCTCCATTTATGTTCTGTACTCTGCTTTAGTCTGTGTCTTCCAATGGTAATCAGATGCTAAAAAAGGATTAGAAAAATATAAGGATATTAGGAAATGTCCTGCTTAGAGAATATAGTGAGTGTGCCTATTGAGGCTGAATGAAACCTCAGACCATCATACCAATTTGATCCTGAGTCAAGAGAGAGAACGGGACTGGGTGGAAGCATCCTAGAGTGAGTTAGGCAGAGCCATTTAGGAATCTTCAAGCCAGACAGAGTAGTTCCATTTTTCCTGAGAATAAACCAGAATCCCGAATGTGTCCAGCCATGTTGGAGGGCAGACCATGGAAAATGTGGCTCCAACATGGTGAAGGATATCAGAGGCTGCTGCAGCATGATTCTTGTGGTCTCTCTAGTTAGGATTTGTAGTATGTTCTTGTAGCCACACATGAGATTCATAGTCTTGGTCATTTGTTTTTCTTATCCTCACTTATGATTCCTTCTTTCTCGTTATATTTGGTCCACATGGTATTCTTTCTTCATCCTCAAATCAGTTATCATTTCCTTTATGGAGATTATTCTGGATGATGCATTAGCTGGGGCTGACCACTTTCTCTTGGAATTCCCTAATCCTTTGCATTTTCCTATGGTGGTTTCATTTTATTCACTTATTTTTAAAAAATGATACCACTCATGCTGTGGTCTTATGGTAGGGTGGGAGTTACAGAAAATCAAAAGAAATAATGACACTCCAAGGGGAGAGAAAGCACTGTAAAATGCATTAGTTAAAATACAGCATAGAAATGTTAGAAGAATGAGCAAAAAGATATAAGGAGAAAGAATGAGCAATTGTGAGAGAAAAGAAGGCACTGTGAGAATTGGCACTGAGCCTCCTGTCTGGAAGAATGCATAGCTAGTTAGGGGCTGATTATTGAATGAACAACATGTTTGAGGGCATGGTGGTGTGAAGAAGCACAGACAAGGGGTAGTGTACAGACAGGCAGCTGACATGGTGAAAGGTGAGTCTGAAAATGTTCCTAACTCCAGATTATTTGGAGCTTCTGGTCTTGGTAAGCAATTTGACCTTTTCCCTATGAGCTTTAATTTAATTCAGAACATCTAAAAGGGATTTGTGCCTGGTTGAATGCATAGTAATTTCCTTTATGACATAGCAAAGGTATGATTTTGCAAAAACCAATTACTATATATTTAAATATGATGTGTATATTTAAGGACTATGCAGAAATAAACCACAATGAAAAAAATCACATTTTAATAAAATAGGATAAAATTAGAGTGTATGTCCCAAAGCTAATGCAAAGATTTAGCAGACTTTTTTCTCAGGTGGGAGACTTGTCACAAGTCACTATTCCTTTGCCTACATATATGTATTTTCTGTACTCTATGGTTGTAAAAACATAACTAGAAAATCTAGTTGTACTCCAAATATGTAAAGTATCAAAAACAGGATTTTATGGTCAGGGTGCTTCATAATGATTGAGAAAGTAGTTATGGAATTTCACCAGATTGCCACATACCTTCATAAGCTCTAAAGTCAATGTATTTTTCCATTTTATAAAACTGTTAATATAATTTGCATTTTTATTTAATTAATTGATGATTGATTCTGGTTCTGGGAATTGCACCAGGACTGAGGATGCACTCTGACCCCTTAGCTACACTCTAAATAACTTATGATTTTTATTTTACAGAAAGCAACATAAAATGAGGAAAATCATTTCATCCTTCACTAAATTATCAGTGTAGAAATTACATTTTAAACAAAAGTTGTTTGGGGTATGCGAACAATTAAGCTGATTATTTAATTATATCAAAAATAGAAGAAGGTGTAATGCCTTTGCCTGAAACTTGGGTTATTTCATATTCATGTAGATCATTGTATTTATATATAAACATATGCTGACAAATAACTCTAAGCTGTTTAGACTAAGCCTTATTTATGACTTCTGAACATTGTCATGGATATGTGATGCTACTTTTTCATTATTTTGTATTTTCTAATACATGCCCAGAGTCAAGATAGAGAGTATATCAATATTTTTAAGCACCATTTTTGCATAAATAAGTTAAAAAGTGAGAAAATTGTATTACAAGTCTAAATACTGCAGAATCATATGGTTTGTCAAAAATATGAAGATTTTGTAATTTGCAGCATAGATTTTCATCTACTGACAAGTACTTCTAAGATATAGTTGGCTTTACTTACTCATGAGGTAAGATTTTTCTATAAGAGGAAAGAAAAGAGGAAAACAAAAAAGCTAGAGAGAATAATAAGTTTTGTAATAGTAGCTGTCATTAGTGTAGTTTCTGGAAAAATAGAAGTTAATCAATGGCTTCTTGAAGGAATTGAAAAATGGTAAATTGAATACATCCATGTATATATATATATTAATAAATGTAAAGCATTAGGATAAAAAAGCAAAATACGCCATTTTCAGTCTTTTTTTGGAGTGAACTACAGAAATTTAGATTCATTCTGACCCAGGACAAATATATTTATATTTATATAAATAATATATATTAGATTAAATGTTTTATATTGTGTATAATATGTTATGTTATGTATATATAATATATAATGTATTATATAAAATAATATATAAATATATATTTGTATTATATATGTATAGATTTGTATATAATTGCAATTCAAATATCAAAAACTTACAAAGTATGATTTAGCTTTACAAAGTATGATTCTGACATTATCGTCTATTTCAGCCTATTAAAATATGATGGCATGGTCTCCTAAGTAGATTTTATGACCTGCATATAGCTTGAAAAATAGTCTACATTTGTGTTGTCACTTAGAAATGAATCTAATAGAGCCATTTATTACAACTGGGCCTGAAAAAAAGACATAGTCTACTTTTGCACTAACAAAGGAATTCATTTTAAATTTTAATTTGACATAATTTTAGATTTACTGTACGCTTACAAGAGTAGCACAAAAAATTCCTCTATATTCTTCATTGTAATTTTTCAGATATTAACCTTTTATTACATTTACTTCATTCAGTCCATCTATCTCTCTCCTCTCCTTTCTCTCTCATTCTCTTATTGGTATTATCTGTCTATCCATCCAGCCGTCTGTCTATCTGTGTGTGGGTGCGCGCGCACACACACACACACACACACACACTCTCATACACATACACTTACTAAAAGTCTTTTCTTTTCCCCTACCTAAGCCTTGGAAACAGCTACTTTACTAAGGATTACTAGCTGCAGATCATAGAGAGTGCTATTTAGAAATCAAAATTTGGAGAGTCCTACCAACAGATAGATTTGAGGGAGAAGTATACGATCATGCATACTCATATATATTAATGTATATGTACATATACATGCCTGCACCTATCATATCTATATCCATGGTATGTCTAGGTACCATTCTATGTAAACCTATGACCTCATACTGGTATTTGCTATTCTAGTCCATCACTTTATATTCACTATTCTTCACCATTTTCATATTTGCAAATTCCTTTTCCAATACTAAGAAACTTGGCTCCCATTATTCATAATATATTACATATTTGCTTAATCGTAGAATGAAAATTTAGAAAATACTTTCAGAATTGCTAAACTGTGCCTCTATGGGAAAAAGACAAAGACATTTTCAGTCTTTTAAGTGGATTCTTTAGAATTTTCTTTGTATTTTGTGCCTTGGCTAATTCAAGTCACTTGGCTAATTCTTCCCTCATCCACTCTCACTCACTTCAGTGTTTCTGTTGCTCATGCAAAATTTGGTTCTGTTAGTTTGTTTCAGTTGTAAATGTGTTTTCATCTAATGCTGAATGGAAAATGTGAGTATTGGTGTTTTATTTTTATACTTAAAATATGAGTGAATAATTTTTTTACAATAATAATTAGAAATGCCTAGCTGTTAGATACTATTAAATACTCAAACCAGGTTGTTTTCTGTGTCTTCCCAGAGTAGATAGCTATGACCTATGTCAAAATATCTGAAGACCATACTTAATTTAGAAACAAAAGGGGGCAAATATTGGTGAATTCATATTTTCAACCTACTTCTATTTCTGAGTAAATTCTAAATGTATGTATGGGTCTCTGTGGTTTAGTGTCTGGTTATGTGTGTCTCTTCTGGTAACAAAAACACCCAGAAATGTTTCTGGAAACAAGTTAACCAGAGATACAGATGATCATTTCTTGCTGTCTCTTGCTGTTTTTGATGTGGTCAAAAGCAATAAAATAAAATAAACTAAAAATATTGTTTTTATAATGGGAAAATAACAAGTATATCAAGATACTGAGTTATATTTCATTTGGAATGGAAGGGCACCCTTTCTTCAAACCGTGGTTACTACGAAACCTAGAAACACAAATCCATGAAATATTTCCAAGGTTAGCAACTTTGAAATTAAATTTTGTTCCCTTTTCTATTGTAAAATTATACAGATAATTATGTCATTATAAGAGAGGCAAATCAGGTAATACATATTATGAGTTAACAATAAATGTAGAATTATATTATTGCTATCTTGCCATATCAGAGGAAAGAAATTAAGGGAATAAAGCTTGTTTCTATATCTTCCCTGAAATTCATTTTAAAATGTATTGGAAACAGACTGGAAACATTAGAAAGATTAAAATAACCAGTATAAGGAAGGGGCAAGGAATCAGGTACACATATATTTGAGAGACTATTAATTGATTATTGTTATCAAAGTAATTGTAACACTCATGTCAAAATGTTCCTATTTTTCAGATGTAGCAATTCCCCTTTAGACATTTGTCCTTAAGTAATAATGAGAGAAATGGATGAAGATAATTGTGTAAAAACGCTTATGAATAAGTTAATAACAGTCAAAATTGAGAGGAAGGTGGATATATGCTAATAACAGGCTACTTAAAGTTATAGTATGTCCATATATTTATAAACTGATATTTGCATTAAAATTTGTCATAATACTATACATAATGCAATTCCTTACACATTTTTATGTATACTAAAAGTATGTAACCAGTTTTGAGTTATAGTATATTCTTTATTTCCTTGTATCTATGTTTATACTTTAAGTAAATTTAAAAATGCTATTATTACTTTTATAATAAAGTTATAAAAGAATATTATAATAAAAATGATCTAATACAAACTTTATTTAACATCGCATGTTTCTTAAAAACAAAATAAGACTACTTTTTAACTTCTTTGGTACTCAGTTTGAGGTATTTGATAAATTCTTGAGGCCTAACATATCTTCGTAGCGTGGCAATGGCAGCTCATGCAGGTAGCACTGTTTTAAGCAACCATGTCATTCATTTGTTGACTTACTCAGCATGCATTTTGCACTACTATATGCTTAGTAGGAATCCAAAATAAAATGACAAATAAGATTTTTGGTGGCCCAAGAACTAAAGTCTAGTGGAGAAGATAATTATAAACATGAAAATAAGTGTTAGGCTGTGCCAAAGTGTGAATGATGTGATCCAGGGACACAGGACTTCACAGCTAACTACTGCTGGGTGAGTCATAACTAAGGGGGACAGAGGAGACAAATGACTGGGTATTGGAGTAATCTCAATCTCTGGATTGCTTGGTTAACTCAAGACTAATTCAAATACCTTTTCCCTTTCTAACTCTCCTATTAAACACCATTATAGTAATATCAGTAGACGTTCTTCTCTTTGTATATTAGTCGTTGACAATAAGAGTTTTAGCATTGCATAGAATTGCCATTCTGAGTGTCAATTCTGAATATAATGGATGAAGAAGCTATTTGGCTGAACTTTATATTCTGAAAAATCTTTCTGTTGTTCTACCTCAGAACATTATCACCAGTACCTTGGCTTTCTGGGAATGTGCATTGCTCACCTGTCCCCAGTGACTCAGGTCGTTTGCTGCCACTCTTAATGTCAAAGCCAATAAGATGATGTATGCAAAATAACCCTTCAGTTTCCACTTAGAAAGGCTAGATTAAAGCTAAGTAGTGTGCTATTCAGGTGGATCAAGAGCAGCCAGATCATTGGAGAATGATGGCATATAACTTAAATCACGAATGTGAGACTGCAAAATGGTGGAGACATTTTAACATGGCCCATCTAGCATTTGTCTTTCTGTACATGTGTATCTTAGAATGATAATGCCTATATTGTGATTATGACTCTCTCTGTGTATATATGAACAGAGTTACTGATGTTTAAAAAATATTCATCAAATAACTTTTCAATTCACAAGACTGATGTGTTTGGAGATATAGTTGTTATTTTTTTCTTTTCTTTTTCCCCTGTACAACTTTCTACATTTTCTTTCCTATTACTTAATCACTCAATTATATATATGTGTACTTTAATAGAAATACTTTATATATACTCAAACTATTTTCCGCTACTACAGAGAATTATCTGACTTTATATAGATAAAATGGCTTTTATACTTTTAAATTATTACTTCAGGTATTAGCACCTCTGCTGGTTCATTGGTTAATCACAAATTTACTGTTGGCCTTGGTGTATCTGTATCATAAACACGAGCACACTGTACTTAAACCTGTGCTTGGCACAGAGAGGTGACTCATAAATAGCTGTTGACTAAATGAAAAGAAAAAAAAGTGAAGAAATGTTTTTTGTCTGTTGGAAATATATGAAAAGTGTATAGAAATATCAGATAGCTCAAGATCAATGCAACATGTAAAACTCAGTCCTAAGGAAACTTTTCAGTTGCAGAACTATATGGATTGATTTGTTGAAAATAGTAATCAAAAACCTGTCCTAATTGATTATTTTTCCTTATTTGATAAGTGTAATGCAATTCACACATTCTTTGTATGGAACTGCTGTCCTATTTCACAAAATGAAAGTACACTTTTCTGTTACTTACATGTAACTTGCTATCTAAACTCTGCTTCCAAGTTAAAATTCCAATTTAAAAGTTCCAATTTAAATCTTTTTTAGATCATACTATGATCTCTTAAAACTATATTTGTAACAAGTGTGATTCTTAATCACAGAGAATTATTATTCTTTTTAAAGAGCTCTGAGTACCAACATTAGAACTTTGGGTGGTCAAAATGAAGGAGGAACGTCTCACATGCATAAGGGGAAACAGATGCAGTAACTTGCTCAGTATGAAAAGTAGAAGAGTCAGGATACGAGCCCAGGTCATAGGGCTCCAAAGTCCTTTTCCTTCTATTAAAGCATTGCTTGATTTGTTGAAAAAAACTATGATTTTTTTATATGTCCACTGAAATTTCCTATTTTTAACTACGTATATAAATTAGGGAGTCATGATAACTTTATAACTTTTGGACAAAATTATCTGAGGAACAAATATTTGTAGCTTCTTTAATGGAGTTTTATGGCTGATCTCGAAGTATATGTTGGCCAAAAAATAAAGTGTTTCATTCCAACCCTATGACATTGTTGTACTTAAAGAATATTAATATAACTTTCCTACCAAATTAAAATTCAACAGTACAAGAAAAAGAGAAATCTACTTGTTTTTCAGTTTTATTCAACAGAACAATTAAATATTTGGGGAATGTTTACTTAAGAAATGGAATATCCAAACATTCTCGTTGAAAATTATCTCATAGTTGAACTGCTAGTAGAGCTATTGTGTGTTTGATATTGATACATATATAACGCGATTTACTGAGAAGTTGCTGGAGAGTAATAGTATTGGGGAAATTTCCTATGCAGTATTTGAAGATAAGGTGCTTTATGAGTTACACTGCTACACTATATTAAACTATGCACCATGGCCCAATGGCCACAATGAAAAAAGCATCTGTTTTAAACTGTAATAATGTGTTTTGTGTTACATGATTAAAATCTCCTCTTTATATGATATTAAGACTATCCATTGAAAATACTTAGAAGTAAGGGTTCCTCATCGCCATGCATTTGGTCAGTTCATCAAATGATAGATTAACTATATTAGAGGCACAGCTCATGGATGAGGTTATTCAGGTGTGGATACCCAAAATTCTAAACATTTTAGGAGATAACAATTTAAATATTCAAAAAAGTCAATGTGCCAGTTGTAGAGGGAGCATTTTAGAAGTGCAGAAAATCATAGAAAAATCAGAATATTTCTTTCCATAGTAAATAGAATCTCTAAAAATCATTTATAGATAGATATAAGCAACAAGTTTATTGGTTCTTTAGAAACATGCTGAGTCCCTACCACATGCTAGAACTGTACTCGTGGTAGGAGGGTTGGGTGAGGAGGGAATGTAGAGATGAAAAAGTTAAATCATCCAAGGGCCTTTTCTTTGTAGAACTTTTCCTGAGAGGGGAACACTGACCCAATCACTGGGACAATGTAAGCCTCTAACCTGGTTTAGGCAAGAAGAGTATCTTATCCTATTAACATTTGTATGGTACTATAATTAAACTAGGAAAAAGCAGGTGCATTATCCTGACAATGAAGATCACCTTTGGTTTGATATTGAATAATGTTTTACTCTTTAAATAGCATGCCATTTATTTCATCTAAATGTTTCCTCTGTGTTTAAATATTTAACAATTTAGGCTGCATCCTAGCAGGGCATCCGTTAGAGTCAATAAAGTGAAATATTTTAAAATAAATACATATTCAGAGCAGTGTTTGGAATTATATTTCAAAAGCTTCATTAATGTTTAATGAACCAAAGATATGGCTCATTGGAATTAAATATTCCATGTAAAGTCATTTATTTTGGAAATGATATGACTAAACCATTAGTAGGTTGAATATACAAGTTGAACCCAAGAGAAAATGCCATGTTATTGTACCAATATATATTTTTAGTAATGACTCTTGGATTGTTGTATGTAGCAAATAACTAGGCTGTGTTCTGGACCAAGAAATGTTTATTGTACAGTATTTCTCTTTTTTCAATTCTAATGTGTAGTCCAATTATAATACAGTTCGAATACAGAAGCTGAGGGAAACGTACAGATGTGATTTCCTGTCTGGTCACTAGATGGCATTATGCTTCTCTAAGAAGAAAACTGCCCCCTGAAGTTTGAAGTATATTTCATATAGAAGCCTGGAAAGTGAGACAATTGCACTTTCCATAGCGATTTGATTTATTAAAGTCATAAGAGCAACAACAAGCACATGTTATTTTGCATTTCAAAAGGAGGTAATGATTGGGTTTGTCTCGTGAAGCATGCCCTGAGAAGGTAATTTAGAAACTGTTTCATCTTTGTAAAACTCATCAGAAACAAATCTAGAAAAACTGAGTCCTAGTCAGTGAACTGTCCTAAGAAAATGAAAATACTAGTGGATGTTAGAAAGCTTATATAGTCATTTTCCGTAAACCAACTGAAAGATACATTGCATTCTTCCCAGTCTTGAAACATGGACCATTTACTATCCCACCTGAGAAAGCATTGCCAAGTTCTTAAAAGAACAGAGCTATATGCAGATTGTTTATTTAACTTTCCTGATCAATGCTCTGTACAACAATCTATATAAGTGAGGCAGGAGATTTCTTTATGGGAAGTACTGTTTGTGTGTTTGAAATTACAGATTCTTAGAAAGTTAAATTTTAAGTTAACTCAGAGGCTGCTTACTTTACCATGGAAAAATATGATGTGGTTATTTCGTAACAACAAAATCTTAGCAGACCAAAACAATAATATATTGGTGATACATTTTCATGTTATTATTTCCACCTGTTTGCCAATAAATGTGTAGGTTCAATGACTGTACTTCAGGAAAATGAGGCATTTTCAGCTCAAAATGTTTAAATATCTTCCTTTTCTCCTTTGGCACTTGAATAATTGTTTTATTGAACACTAGAGTGGTAAGAGATTTAAGTATCATGTAAATCTTTCTTTTTACATATGTAGAAATTATATACTAGAGAGATTAATTTGTTTTGCACCCTGGAATTTATGTATTACATCCTGTTGAGCAATTCCCTTATGGATTTGGAGGCCAAAATGTCTTCAGAAATAAAATAAAATAAATTAATAAAAATATAATAATATTAAATAATATTAAAATAATAAAAATTAAAAGTGATTATACAAAAAAATTATTGATTACAGTATACTTCGGGGCACTAAATTTAACTGGATGTTGATATTTTAAGAATATATTAATAAAACCAATTAATAGCTAAGTATTCATAAATTCAAAGGGAGTAATATGTTATTATCAAATTTAAGAACTGGATATTTGTTTGGTTCATTGCAATGAATCTTTGTGTTGCAGGTGGTTTCATCTTTTTCTTTTCTTTCTCAATTAGTGGCCCCTGGGAATCATTAGGTAAATGCTTGTTGGTTTTTCCATAGTAATTACTTCTGGGGTCTATTGTTTTTCGGTTTTGGTGCCTCTTCATTTCCTGCAACTTTAGGAAGGATTTCAGAATGGCTTCCAGCTGTAAAAAGAACTATAAATCGAATTACCACTTACTTTATGTTTATGTGGTCTCGGTAATCTTTTTAAGCCTGGCTAAGCATGCTGTTGCTGACCTAAAGGAGGTTAGGAGCCTGAACTTCGGTTCCAGTCTTGCCTTTTAGCTTAAAGATCTTCCAAGATTCAGGGAAAGTCAATAAATATGTGAAACATTTCTGAGTACTGCATTTCATAGAAATAGGGAACAGTGCAGATCTTTTAAAGATTCTGAGTAATACGCCTAAATGCAAAGGTTTGAATCATTTAGAAATAAACTGAGAACAAAGAATTCTAAAATTTTCTCAATGTGTGATGAGCAATGCTTTTGACGTGAGCAATTATTTTATTTTACTTTTTATGAGAAGATAGTGAAACAATATTTGGTTTCTCTTCATTTTGGGGGAAGATAAGTAATTATCATGGTTGTTGACTTTTGTATTTTTATCATCTCCATGTACTACAAGATAATTGGGAAAGAATCAAGTTACCAAACAAGTTATGCTTCCTTAAAATACTTACTGTTCTTTCCAATGGCAACCGGACTACCTGAATTGTTACATGAATCTTTGATAATTTTTTTCTGTAATCCCTAGGTCTGAGCAGGACTGTATGGTTAGTTTTAAGAAGATGAGAATCTGATCTCGATTTACACATCGCCCTTTAGGCTGATACTGGGGTGGGTGGAGTTAAACTGGGACTGGAACACTCATAGTATTCAACTCTGCCACAATTGCCAGACTAAATAGCATAGCTCATTCCTCATCCTATGCTGTGCATTGAAAGCATGTGTGTCTAAGTTGGATGTAATGCTCTTAAAAGTTTAATTAGAATGCTAATTAAAGGACTTCTCTTGATCGTTGCAGTGATTGAACCATACAGTAATATTAATACCAGATATAGAGATTTTTCCATCATTTTCTTTACTGTTTTATATTTCTGTCAAAATAACTTGAGAACTAATATATAATTATATCATATAAGGAAATGATGGAATCTGGTAGTAATAATACCAAACCAACAAGAATAATAATAGCTGACATTTTAGAGTACTTGTAGATCAGGTACTATTTTCATTAAATTTATTTTTAACAAAAAAAATAAAAATTATAAATACCTATGGGTAATACATGATATTTCAATATATGCATAATCAATAATATTTAGATCAATTTAATTTAAATATATCTATCTCCTAAAATATTTGTCACTTTTCATAGTAAAAACTTTGAAAATCCTTTCTCTTAGCTTTTGAAATATACAGCAGATAGTGGTTATCTGTAGTTACCCTATTGCAAAAGAGCACATCAGAACTTGCAACTTCTTTCTAACCATAATTTGGTACCCATTGATCAGCTGCTCCCATTCTCCTTCCCTCCTGCTCTCCCAAGCATTCTGTACTCAGCTTCTATGTAACCAACTCTTTTATACTTCACAGATGAGGGAGATGTTACAGTGCTTGTCTTTCTGTGCCTGGCTTGTTTCATGTAATGTAATAATCTCCAGTTCCATCCATGTTGTTGTGAATTAAAGCATCTCTTTTCATAGCTAAATAATACTCCATGGTGTATATATGCCACACTTTCTTTATCCATTTATTAATTGTTGGACACCTATGTTGTTTGCATTTTCTGACTGATTTGATTAGTGCTGCAGTTAACACAGGAGTACAAATATCTCCTAAATATACTGCTTTCAAGTATAATATACATATTAACCCAATTGATCTTCATAATAATGGAATTAGATTCATAAGTGACATTTTTTAGATGAGAAAACTGAGAAACATGTAACCTAAGCTGTGTTCTTTACCGTAATTCTATGTTACATTCCATTACCCAGTCACTGCCTCTTCTGCATTAATTAATTTTGTATAATGTGAAAGTAAAACTTATGGGAGTTTTAGGGAAAGGATGATGTGTAGTGTTATGGATATGTAACCATAAAATTAAGGGATTAAGTTACATAATAACTAAAATTCTGTGTTTTAAATGGTGCACTGACTGATAAAATGCAGATATGAATTTATTTAATGTTTCCACTTTCTCAAATAAAAGAGGCAAAAAATGGAAAGAAGAATGAGACTGTAAGAGGGGACTTTAGTCACATAACAAAGAAAGGAAGAAAAATATTTTATGATAAATATTGTCACATCAACATATGAAATTTAAATTGTAGTGATAGATATTTCCCATGCAATATTTTAAGTTTTAAATATCCAAGACCAGGACTCTGAGCAGCATATAGTTTCTTTTATAGTTTCTTTTGGTATGGCACGCCAAAACTCCAAAAATATTTACACTGCAACTACATCATGAAATAAATCCGTATAAAACTAGCCTTTCAGAATCTAGCCAGGTAACTTCTTCAGTTAATTCTTATGTAAATATTTATTTCAAATTGTAAATTTGTGTGAAAAATTTACAATAATTATTTACATGAATAAAGAGAATTATCATTTGATCACATTCAACTAAACTTTCATTTCTTTCATCCCCTAATATGTCAAGTAGTTTATAATTCTATAATGTCTTCCAAATATGAATGTATATTTCAAAGGAGCTGATGACCCTCAGAAGGACTAATTTAAAGAGAGTGAATTTCTTCTAAGAGAGTATTGACCATAAAGCTCACGAAAATAAGTGGAATTCCAGGCTGCTTACAATCATACAGTGACTATGTAGCATTAAAGAGATTGTTGATTGTCTTAGTCACTTTCTACGTCGCTGGGACAAAATATCCAATACTCAAAATTTAAAAAAGGAGAGGGGTTTTTTTGCTCATGTTTTAGAAATTCTAATCCTTTTATGGTCTGAGGCATGGTGGAAGGGCCCAGGCAGGGGAAAGCTGCTTACTTCATGATAGCCAGAAAGTAGAGAGAGTCAAGGAAGGAACCAGAAAGCGGGACATACACTTTTGGGTCATATCCCCAGTGACCCCATCCTAAGAGCAAGTCAGCTATAATGTCCCATAATCCAGTCACCTTCCACAAATTCCACCTCTGAGCACAGGAAGCTTTGGCGAGACATTTAGATATAAACCACAACATTCTGCCTTTAGCCCTCAAAAGACACATATGCATCTGTTTATGTAAAATGCATTTAGTCCCTATCTAAAAGTCGCCAGTGTCCACAGTTCAGCATTGTTAAAAAGCCCAAGTTGAAAATTTCCTCTTAGCAATGAACCCCTATAACAATCAAGAAAGTCAAACATTACCAACCTACAAAGGCACAGCATAAACATTCCCATTCCAAAAGTGAGAGATAGAGAGACAGGAACCAGTGGGACCAAAACATGAATGAACTCCAGCAGGGCAAACATTATATAATGTGAGCTCCAAATGATCCCACACGTGGGCACTGCCACGATAGTATCCCTCATCGCTTCCCTCTTGGGCTGGGTTTGCTTACTCTTTCCAGCTTTCCTCAGAAGTACTCTCTTCCTGGCATCTCCAACTTGCTGGGGTCTCTACTGCACTTTTGGCTTCACTCTCACAGATTCACACACTGTCCTTTGGCTGGACACTCAGCTCGACTGGCTGGCCTCTCACACTGGCTGGCCTCTCGGGCCTTCTTCTGTACTCTGTGTAAGAGCTTCCCTGGCCCTACATCTCTCGCATTCAGCATCTCTTTGAAGTGAGCAAATGATGCCAAGATCACCAGCTCAAGCAGTAGCCACGCCCCCTTGAATCACAGCTTGAGTGGTATCCAAGTGCCTTGATGGCTAAGCACCATGAACTACAAATTCTAGGGAATGAATCACCTAGGTGGCCCTTCTCCAGCAGGGTGCCCTGCAGAGAGCTCTGCTCTCAAAGCAAAGTCTTTTAACCTTGTACCCTTGAGCATGTGAAGGGAGGGAAGTTGCTGATTCCAGGTCTGTATTTTAATGCTAATCTTTTCTGGAACCATGTTCTCATCTGCACCATCATTGTGGGTACCTTATTTCTGGCAAAATTGAAATCTTTTTTTTTTTCCATTTAATTCTTTTATTGGTACATTTTAGGTATACAATATCTTTACATTTATCATTGGGTACTTGTACCTGTACATGATTTATCTTGGTTCTTATTTTTTCCCCATTTCCTGTTCTCTCTTTATCCTGTCCACCCTTCCCTCTTTACAAAGACTTTGTTTCTATTATTTCCTTTTCTCATCATTTTCCTTTCTCTTCTTTCCTTTCCCCTTCCTTCCCTCTTCCCCTACCCCTTTGAAACTTTTCTTCCTATTTCAACTTATCAATTATTTGTTTTAATCATTTTAATCCTTATTTACACTTTTTAAATGGGCTTTTGCTCTTCTCACAGTAGATCTCATTAAAAACAGCAAGCAATAACCATGCTACAGACTGAATATTCTGCTGCCTTAGTTTCTCTACCAGATTAATTAGTCTGCCACCCTTAATCTTAGTCTCCTATAAATTGTCTGAACATGAACAAAAATTAGACAAGTTTTTGTTTTGTTTTGTTTAGCCAGAATATGACATACATGGCCCGGAGTCTAATTGCCAACGGAGTCCTGGTTTCCAGCTGAAACCTCTTGAGCCTCTTCTTTACCACCTTTCTTTTTGTCAGCATTTAGGTCTCCTGACCTCTGATCAGAATCTGCCATCAAGCTCAGCTTACTGCACTGTAGGGGTTCTGTAGCCAGAATTTCCAAACTTTTCTATAATCTTCCTGGGAACCATTTCCAGAGACCTCTGGACCACATGGTTGGGCAGTCACAGCAGTGACCCCATTTTTCTGGTACTGAAATCTGTCTTAGTAACTTTCTTTATCACTGGGACAAAATATCCACTTTAGGAGGGAAAGTTTATTTTGGCTTATGGTTTTAGTCCATAGTTGGCTAACATCAAAATAGGCAAGTAAAACCAGAAGGGTTTGGTACAGGACAGCTACTCACCTCACAGAAGCCTGGAAAAAGAGTAGGAAGGGAGGAGTGGGGAGAGTTACATACCCTTTAAGGCCAGGCCCCCAGAGATCCACCTCTTCTGACCAGGCCCCACCTCCTCATAGCACACTTTGTTATAAAATCCTTAGTGGAATCAGTGAGTATAGTCCCCCATGATCCAGTCACCTCCCAGAAGTCCCACCTATGACTGCATTACACTTTAGGGGAATAACTAGACATTAACCATAGCAAAGTAAGAGGTGTTCCATAGTACAGACAGTGTTAACCTGTGTACTTGCTTTTACATATTCATCTCATTTAATTTTTTCTCATTTTAATTATTATTTAATAACAGAGGTAGGGAAAGTATTATCCTCTTCCTTCCAAATAGAGAGGGTACCTGATTTTCTGCAAACAATTTCTTCAATATCAATTACTAAATGTCAGGGAAATTTGAATTGCTATAGCCATTGTATATCGTCTTAAGGATACATTTACTCTCAATACTTTAGTATTTGAAAATAGGTATGATTTCCTTAAACAAAGAGACAACAAAATTCCAAGTAGAGGAAAGAATATAGGACAAGGGCACAAACACAGGAAACGGTATTATTTGGGGAAAATTCCATTTGGCTAGTATGATTAAGTACAGGATGAAGAGAATTAATGGCCAGATGTTGATGGAATGCAGGAGGAAGATCCATTTGCAATGGTTTCATGGGAACACTGATGGGGTGTGTGGTCTAAGGCACATTAATGCTGATGGGTTAGATGGAGTAAAAGATAATGTGAGGTCTGGTCTGATGATCACAGAAATGGAAAGACTCAGGGATGGATAATAAAGATATTTTAAAGACATATCTCCATAGTATATAAATTGCCATGCTGATAGAGAAAGAGTAAGATACCTAAGATCATTCTCAGGGTCAGGCCTGAGTATGAGACAGGATTATAAATAGCAAAATCAGAAACATACTAAATTAGGAGAAAATGTTGTGTGTAGTCTGTTGAGTTTCAGGGCATGCAAATACATATGCTTAGCTAGAAATGAAGTCAAGAAAATATTCATATTTAAATTAAATATTATTATTTAAAGCCACTTTGTTTAAAGCGTAAATTCATGGAAGAAACTTTAGAAAAGAGATGAGGGGCTTCCAGTAAAGTCTTTAAAAAGGGAACAGGAAGTAGATATAAAGCCAGTGAAGAGATTGAACCAAGTAGAGAGCAATAGAAGGACGGCCAGAGTAGGACCATGTCTTGGAAACTCCAGGATAGCTGTATAAAACAAGGGAGAATATTTACCCCTTAGCCAGATTAATAGCTGGAGCACTGTTGTGAATCAGATGAGAGAAGAGGGGCAACTTTACTGCTCCCCACCTTTTCTTACCCCCACCTTTAGTAAAGGTATGGAAATAGGAACTTCATTTTAAATTACATTATATGATCTAATGTGGCAAACATTAGATGGTTGCTTTTCTTGAACTTACTCTCTTTCATCCTTTTCTAAAGATACCAATTGTTTCTTTACATGTAACCCTCTTCATGGAAGGCAATCTTTTCCCCAAGTCAGTCTGTACTAGTTGCTGTTTAAGAGTGACTATCTTAGTAATGGGCTGGAGACAAAATTCTGGAAATTGAGGAATGGGGGAAGTTGGCTAGAGGGCTTCTTAAATTGAGAGGCTCAGGAGAAGTATCTGTTCTGTTATGCTTGCACTGAGTGCAAAAGATTTTATTGCTGGGGTAGCCATCCTGGGTACACCATGGAGCTATTTAGAGGAATCTTGACATGTTGAGGATGTGGAACAGATAGACATGAAGGACGGGTTTCCTTGATGTAACAGTTGTGCCTCTTAATGAAACGTGCAGTCATGGGTTCTTTGGTGGCTGAGATTTGATTTTCCTTCATTTTTAAAGCCAGCACTACATAGTTTGTTCTGTGACTATAGGCCAAAAGTGTTCCAATTGATACAAGACAAAGAGATTTTGTTGTAACTTTGTTTTTGTCATGAAATTACCAAAGCCTCTAGGTGAGGAAAGCCCTAGAGCAGTTTTGGATGACAGAAATAAGGCATTTAGCACCATAATAAAAATTGCTGGCAGAGATACAAGGTCAACCTCGTAGAAATTGCAGGCTAACTCTGAGACTGTGTGTGTCCTGCTAAACAGGGTTCAGCTGGTGAAGCATATTTTTGAATTGATCACAAAGTAGTATTGTAGCAGAATATTCACCCACATTGTCCATTTTGAGGCATGACTGTTTTTTGTTGTTCCCTTTGGCATTTTCTTAGTCTTCGCTTGACTCATTATTCATCTCCACAGTACCTAGGTTTTGGCTCCTGTATATCTGCAGCATGCAAAGAAGCTGAGCATCAGCATCCAGAAAGTGGGTGCTGCAATTTGTAATGCAGACTAGAAGCTGGAGTAGTAAAGAGACACGAGTCTCCTCTGACCCCAGGGCTGGCCAGCAACATCTAAAATGCTCCTATCCAGCAGGCTAATTATAAGCCATCACGTTTATTCTTCCTGGAATACAAAATCAGGAGGGTTGCAGGAGCAACTGAAGGGGTTGTAAAATCTATCCTCGTTAGGACTTTTTACAACTCAGTTGCTTACTCTTTTGAAAATCTGCTACTCAGCACTTTTTCTGCACCAGTAAGCCATGCTGCAGGTTCCTATGAATAAAATCCACAACAACTGCATCCAAATGGAGGCACAGAACCATGTAGCCTCTTAGAATTTTTTAAAGCCTGCTTAAGACATAGATTCTTTATTTTTTTAATTTTGAAAGATTTGGATTATATTTAATAAGTATAACTATATAGAATTCTATAAACTTTTAAAAATAACCATTGTGAAAGTTTGTGATTATTATCATTATTTTAAGGGAAAAGCTGGTTAAATTGCCTTCAGATTCTAGGAAATTAGTCTTTCTGGGCATTGAGTGTAACAGGTTACTTCTTAGTCCATTCAGACTGTTATAGCAGTAACCAAAAACTGAGTTATCTTACAAATAGTCAAAATCTACTTCCTGCAGCTCTGGAAGCTACCTAGTCCAAGATCAGGGTGTGACAGACTTGGTATCTGATGAATGCACACTTTCTGAGACATTAATGATGTCTTCTTGCTATGTCCCTACATAGAGGAAGGGGCAAGGGATTTCTCTGGAGGTCTCACTGATATACGATACCTCTGCCCTCCTGATTTAATCACACCTTCCAAAGGCCCCACAACCTAGTTCCATCACACTGTGGTAACAGTTGAACAAATGAATTTTGAGGAGAGACAAACATTTAGACCATAGCGGGTCATTTAGCTTAACTGCACACTAAAGTTGTGTCATAGTAATTGTGAGCTTCTATACATGTGCAATGTATAAACTAAGAAATCAGGACTTGGTAGAGGGTCTAAGGAGGAATTATTCTGAATATTAATATAGTCATAGTCTTTTTTCGTAGTTGTATTAGACTGCTTTTTGGATAGACTATTTATGCTGGGAAAATTAAGGGGTTCAGTGGCCTGGGGTAGACAAAGTCTGTTCACAGAAAAGTAAGATAATGACTCCATCAACTGGAAGCTGCTTGAAATGTCAGCATCAATAACAGTCCTTGGCAGCACTGTAAGCTTACTCCAGCAACTATACCACATGAAGCAGAAAAGTCTGTTTATTAGTAATGGTGACAAGGTCAAGGTTACTTTTGACCTTTGCTTGCTGGAATACGTGGAGGCACTTCAGCATGTACTGAAGTTTGCATTGTGGCAAATGTATTATTGCTACCCCAGGAGGACTTCAGGAAAACAACCAGCTGATATTACTCGGGTGACATTTAGATGTTGTTATTTGCATTTGCATCCAATTTGGCAAAGACATGTTATTACAGAAGAGTAAGGGATCATGATCATGAAAAGAATAGGTACCTTATGTTGGTAACTACTTATACCACTCCACAAATCTGTTTTCCTTTGGGTATTAGTAGTATTCTTTTATAGAAGACTGGGGGTTTGTAAATGCAGTGAAAATGAGAGAGATATTTCACTACAATCTTATATATAGAATGTTTTTTTCCACTTAAGCTGGGTCTTTCTTAAGAATAAAAGGTTAGTTTTATTAACTCTATTTACATATATTTATTTTTTGTCGGTTTTATTTCTTCCCTTAAATATTCTCTGCGAATTAGGTAGTGGATGCTAAGCCAGTAATTTTCAGGCAATTGATTAATTGATTGATTGATTGGAGCTGGAATCTTTCTATGTTGCTGTTCTTGAACTCATGGGCTCTATTGAACCTCTTGCCTCAGCTTTCCAAGCACCTGGGATGACAGACACACGCCATCATGCCCAGCTAAAGTCTAAAGTATATTTTTTTATAAAACATAAAATTGGTTTGGGGATGTTGCTCAGTAGTAAAATGCATGTTTAGCATATGTGAAGTCCTGAAGTTAATCACCAGCACCACACACCCACACACACACACACACACATACATGCATGCACACCCAGACGCACACACATACACAACCATCTTGCATAAAATTCCCATATATAAAATGGATAAAACAGATGAAGTATGGATGAGAGTTAGAGCAGGAATGAGTCTAAAGATTTGACTACCCATCTTTCTCCTTCCATCTATTCCCTCTCTGGGATAGTTTCCCTCCAAGTTTTACCAAAAAAAAAAAAAAAAGTCTTCTGATTCATAAGTGCATGGCACCCATTTGCTAGGTCTCTCCTCGAGGATGGGCTCATCTGTCAAACCTGCATTCTCAACTTGTTCTCTCTTGTCCTTTGTCTTTTCCTGTAGCCAGTCATTATGATTTTTCAAGAATATGTAATGCCCTTCTCTCTTCAGTTTTAACCTCTTACTTCACTTTTTTTCTCATCTTGAACACTTGCAGGGGCCCCTCATTGACTTTGCTCCTGATTCACTTGTTAATTGTTTCTAAAGTTTTTTATTTTATGTGCCATCAGCAAAGGAAAATAAAAAGAGCATGAACCATTACTATGTTTGTTTAGGTAGGTATGAATTTGTATACATACAAGTATACAAACTTAAGAAGATAAATACCACAAATAGAATAAGATTAGATAGATAAATGGATAGATAGATAGACAGACAGACAGGTGTGCACACACTTTTATATTTCTTCTCATTTCCTGGTCATCATATAACAACATATACATACCCCACCTAGGAGACAAGTGCTCTAGTCCTTCCATAAAGGACAGTGTGCTGAAAGTCCCCCACTAGCTTTCAGTGACCATTACATACAACCCAAATATGGAACAGAGAGGAAAAAGCTGCTCATGGATCAACTGTTGACTACTTCTCAAACCTAAAATAATGGATATGAAAGCTGTTATTAAATGATTATGCTTGTCAAAGTATTAAATGATGTGTTTATCAAAATAGACGCATCCATACAGAGCACTTGGTCAATCCCAGATCAAGTCGTGTTTGTGAGCTCAGCTAGGCTGGCATAACAGCCAGAATATGCAGCTTGAAATATATATCTCCATCATTCTGACTACAAAAAATCGATAAATAAAGATTGTCAATCTTTTGCATGGGAGGGAATGAAGGAGTTAGAGTGCTGATGTAGGGCTCTATAATGTTTGTATTTTTCAATCCCTGGGAACTTAGTAGTGAGCAAACAAGAATAAATGTTGGAATTAACATCAGAACTTCAGAGATGCTGAAAGATTTTGTCAACATGATGATTGTTTCTTCTGAGAATGAAGGAAATGGTTTTTAAAACTAGGCCAACTGGTCACTTTAGCTTCAGTTTTAAATAAAGTTGTACATTCTCTTTATAATGTGAAGAAAAGAGAAACTGGAAATATTTCCTACATTTATTTTGAAATGAACTGAGAGTAAGCAAAGGGGCAGAGCTGGAAGATAAGATAACCTTTTAACCTTTTTCAGGCCCATAGGCTTAATATGGTTCAAATTTCTGTTGCATATTTTGATCCTCTGTCTCCACAGAAGTTGCTTAGGAATATGTTGCCAATAATAACACTGAAAATGCAGTTGACTTATTAATAGACCCTCCTACTACATAGATGCCATTATTTAGAAAGTGATGTGAGGTTCTGTGGGAGGTTGAACATATGGTAAAATAGTTTGTTTGTTCATCAAAAATATAAATAGTTAGAAATAAAAATAAAACAAAGCAAGCACTAGCCATTAAATAAAATGATTGCTCAATATTTCTTTTGGATGGCAAGGAAAATCTTAAAATTGATTTTTTATTTTTGAAATATCAAAGCAAAGCAAAGTTGCATAATTGCTAATTATTTTTATTATGCAAGTAAGAAATAATTTTGTCCTAGAAATATTGGGGAAACAAATAGCAAATTTTAATGTAAGCATTGCCTCATAATAAATGCTTTTCTTTACGCCTAAGGCAATCCCAAACTAGGGATAATATTTTGCAACTTAAAATATAATCAGTTACAAAAAATCCTGTGTTTGTATACACATCTTTCTTTATAAAAGGTTTTAGGTAGAATTAGAAATACCTGGAATTTACAAACTCTGTTTTGAAAGGAAGAATATTAAAGATGATAGAAGTGAAAGCTGTCTTTAGGGAACCTAGGACTCTCTCTCTTCCTGATCACTATATTTATCCCATTGTTGGACATATGAAATAACATGAAATTAAAATCTAAAAAAGAATATCTAATAATGTAAGTTTTAATCAAGTTGTTTTTAATGCTTGCTTTCTTAGAAACAGTTAAAAAGAGAATAAAGGTGGTTTCCTTAGAAGAAGGGGTTTTTTTTCTTCTGAATTTCATAATTAACTTAGGAATGGCAACCTCAGTGTATCAGAGCTGTTTAATCTCAAATTTTATTTAAAGTAATCTTTATGAGTAATGTGAGTATATGTGTTGGAAACTGAAACTAAAAGTATACAAATGGTTTTGAAGAAAATAGAAATTCAGAGTCAGTGCAGAGAAATCTACAGATAATCCTTCTATTGCTCTGTTGTTGGCAAAAATGAGGCCCAGATGTTGCATTATACTTTGTTCTTTATCCCATACCTTAACCATTCATAACTAAGGTTTTCAAAAAGAAATGTGAATTCCTCAGGGTTTTTCCTGAAATCATTTAAAAGAGATACTTCCCAGCCAAATTATTTTCTTCTTTTCCTGTTAATTCAATAGAGAGGGCCATTAGATATATTAGAAGAAAATGGAAAAAATGCCTCCACCTTCCACAAGGAACAGCTGGTTGAGACCATGACTCCTACAGAGGAAAAAAGGCAGAGGAAAAAGAGCAAGGTGAGGCACATGACTCTTCTGAAAGTCTTTGTTGTAAAATGACCTATTGCCCTTTCTACTCTCATTCCCTGTTTAAGGCCAGCCAGACAATGGGACTAAGCAATAAAACTCCCCTACCAAAGGCCTAAGAATTCATGTGGCAAATCATCTCACAGGGAAAACAGTGGATCATTGAGAACAGTCGTGCAATCTGCGTCAGCATATGAAGTTCATAAATTTGGCAGCCCAAGCAGGCAGAAAGGGCAAAATGCCTATCCCCTCCCTAGCATTTTCCTGAGCTATAGTATTTATTTGCATATTTTCACTTATAAAATGAATCCCTCATAGTTCATTTGAACTCAAGTTTTACAAATCTGTAAAGGCAAGAGAGGTAGTGGGCCAGGAAGAAGTGAGATTCTTAACCTATATGTGATTTGTTCTAGATTGTGTTTAGATTCTGCCTGGATATCTTGATATGGAAAAATGAATTGGATTGGATAGTAAATTTCTTGTCCATAAGTTTATTTGCCAGGTTTTTTTCTTGGTACCGGGGATTGAACTCGGGTCCTGCACTTGCGGGCCAGGCAGTAGAACCAGTGAGCTAAATCTCCGGCCCTTATTTGCCAGTTTTAGCTCAGAGAATATAAGTTTGTTTCTCGCTATGTGAATATGCCAGAAGAATCTTCATGTTATTTATACAAAACCATAGAGTCATTTTTGATGCTTTGTAAACAAGGAAAATGTAGCGTGTATGGTTGGATGATCCATACACTCTACATTTTATCTATCTCACTTTATCTGTCATGAACTTTTAGCATGTAAATTACCATCCTAATGATACTGCCTCTATTTTGTTAATCCTTTATCCTGTCTAGTCCCTTGACTTGGACAAGGTGAAGGTTCAGCATCCTGAGTTTGAAAACCTAAAATGCAGAATATTCCAAACTTGAAAAAAAAAACCAACAACACTGAGCACTAACCTGATGTCATGAATAGAACCTGACTTTATGTGACAAATAGTAGTCAAAATTCAGGTATACCTGAAAAATATTGTATAAAATTACCTTTCAGCTATGTCTATAAAAACATAAATAAATTTTTTGTTTAGACTTGGGTCCCATCCTCAAGGTATTTCATGATATCTGTATATAAGAGAGATCTATAGATAAGCAAATGTCCCACAATTTGAAAACATCTGAAATCTGTATACTTCTGCTCCTAAGCATTTTGAACAAAGACTGTGCAACATGAAATGGAGTTTCTAAACATCTTTTGTGAATTTTCCTTCAGATAAAAATAATGAAAATTATTTAATTTGAGCAAAATTCATTTTTTCTGTTGATTGTTCAATATTATTTACCTCACAGAAAACATAAAATTATAAGTATGTTTATTAAAACTTGACTTCTTGAAAGTAGAACATGCTACGTCTTTAGAAAGTTCTCTGCAGGACCTTGCTAACACAAGAAAGAGAAGGTCATGATCCCACTGTAGGATGCGGTGCTGGAGAAATGCTCCCAGGGGCTGCAGCTGCACAGAACTCACCTTTTCTACTACACCCTGTACACTAGTGATAACCAGGACTGGCCAGTAGGGGTTACTCCAGGCATTCTGATCTGATCTGAGTGGTGAATTGGACTATAAAAAAATAATGACCAGGATCTTTAAAATAGATATTCTCATGGTGAATTTAGGCACAATACTCAGGATTTGAAATTCGCAATAACTTTCTTTGAGCCCTTTATACCAAATTTTTTTTACCATTCATATGACAACGGGGGATATTTCAGTAACTAGTTTGCTTAGCCTTGCTGATTGTCTCTCCTTCATTGAAAGAAGATCGTATTTGTGAGGTGGCCTGATAGTCAAATTTGGCATCATTTTTATAAAGGTGGTATTCTTTTTTTTTTTGGGTATTGGGGATCCAACTTGGGACCTTGTACTTGCGAGGCAGGCAGCGGAACCAGTGAGCTAAATCCCGGGCTAAAGGTGGTATTCTTAATCTCTGAGGTTTTAATGTTACCCATCCCCCAAAAGAAAGCCATATAAGAATGCAGAATTTCATTTGTTCTTAAAAAGACAAAAATGTCATCTCCTTTTGTTACTGTAACTTCTCTTGTCAGTTGGCTCTTCAATTTTAGAAAATAAATTGGTTTTGAAAAGGAGAAAATAGAAAAGAAGAAAGAATTTTCAGACATTTTTCCTTGAAAGAGACAATAAACAAAAGTGGCTTTAAATACAGTTTTCATGAAAATAAAACAAAACGTGCAGAAGGTAAACTTTTTATCTGAAGCCTAAACTGGTACAAAATGAGTTCTGCTTACCAAACATTGGATAGAAAGGCCTTTATTGGAATAACATCTGCCACTTCAGAATAAGAATACAATTCCAAGGGGTTAAAATGTCAAAGTTACTCATTCAATGTTTCTTTTAAAAATATCGGGGGGGGTTGTTTTTGTTTTGTTTTGGTTTTGGTTTCTTGGCACCAGGGATCAAACTTGGGACCTTGTGCTTGCGAGGCAGGAGCCACAACCGCTGAGCTTGAGAGGCTCATCAGAGAGGAGGAGTCCTTTAACTGATGTTTTCTTGAAGCAAGCAGAACTGAAGAAGGAACTGTGTGGCTTAGACTAGTTTGTGTATACCACCACAGAAAGCTTGCCTTTAGATGGGTAAAACGAGGTGTTATAATAAGTGACTTATTTCAACATACGTAAACCTCTAGGCAGTTTGACAGAGATGTTAGTGTCACTAAACTGTCAGAGAAAGTGCATAGCTGGAACAAAGTACTGAGTAACAAGAGTATTTCTGAGTAAATTGTCCTTAAGGCTCCTTACCCACTAAAACTCTTAATCTCATCTTTCATAGCATTGTTGCTGGAAAGGCCTAGAAGCCCCACTTTGAAAAAAAAAAATTCTCACATGTGGTTTTGGTTTTCATCATTATTTTCCCCACTCAGCTAGTTTGCAAAAGAAACCAAAATGTGATTAGTCATTTCTCTTTACTAACACTTTGTCCCTAAGTGCTTAGGTTTAAAGTCTTTTTTTTTCTTTGCTGATGTGTGTTCACTCATCTAAGTGATTCACTCTGAACAATTTCTCCCATCAAGCATTTGTTAGAAACCTGTAAATCTACTTTTATTTACTGATTAAACATATTCCTTCTCAGCATAGAGATCAACCTTGAGAGTGAACCTCTCCCTGGAGCATATAGCTGTGGATAATAAAAGACATGATAGTAAAAAGTCTAACTTACACCACATTTAAAAAATATATATACATACATACATACATGCACACATGCATGTACGAATGCATATGTTATAGATTTCAACCAGAGATTTTAGCCATGTTGTAAAAATTTTTCTGTAGCACTGGTAGTTTATAATTACTGACCACTGGAGTCATCCAAGAACCACTAAACAACCAAGTTGCCTATTGTGAAGTCTGGGTCTCAATTTTGGGTTCTTAGGTAGATGGACTATAAAGTTTTAAAGCTTGGGGTTTGAGTTTAGCAATCCAATATCAACACTTTTTGAATGTAAGACTATAATAAATAGCATATTCATGAGCTTTAGGTCTTTCATTATTATATTGAATCTGTAAGGTATAGAAAATAAAATCACTCTCCTATAATTTTTATTAGTGCATTATGATTAAATAAGATTATGCAGTATTTAAAATTTGGTTATTCCTCAACCTGGCATAAATATGCAAACAGTAAATGACATCTCTAATTATTTCTGAATGTAGTGATTCCAATTTGATAAACATTTATAATTAAGCTTCACCATATGAGTAATCTAGCAAAAAATAATTTCAGTTTTTGTCTAGACCTGTTTGCAAGTTCACTTAGAAAATTTAAAGCCAATGTGAAATTTATGTACTAAGGAAATTCAAATAATTTCATAACTATATGATAAGCATTTATTACTTTGCAGAGTCAACATAAAACACTGATTAAATTCAGATTGCTACATTTAAAACAGTAATTATGGAATAAAAGTGCAACTTTTAAAAAAGCCTTACTGCAACATGTAAAATATAGTAGCAATTTTTGGCCTGCAGATGATTTGTATATCTTAGTATTTATTTTATGAATCTGTTTTTATAATAACATGAATGGGAGCCAATTTGGAGGACTGCCTTCTTGAGTAATACTCTGCATGAATTTAAATATCAATATATTAGCAACACCTTTTCACCAAATTAAATGTTTATATACACATGTAAATATATAGATAGTATGTATGGGTGGTATAATTTTTATAAACAGAAAAAATACAAGGTGCTGTTATTTTTCAATAAGTAAATGGACAAATTTATTTTTCATTAGAAATTTAATCTAAAACGTCCATGTGGTCAATGGCATAGATTTATTTGAGGTTTAAAGATTCAGACAGTAAGACAAAAGCACACAATACTTAATTTATTGGTGATGAAAAAGTCCTCACTGGCAAGATGGAAGAAAAAAAAATGAAGAAAGCTATATCATGTACAAGTACAAATTCCCTATAATGAATATTATCATAATGTATATTTAATATGTACCAATAAATGTTTTTGCTTTAAAAAAAAAAGGAAATACCAAATATTTCATGGAATTTATTTTCCAGAGTTTCAGTGCTGCTAAAAATTGGGAGAAATAAATTATGCTTCCTGAGACACTCTTCAATTTTAGCAATTATAATAGTAAAGAATTATGACTATTCATAAAAATTATAATATAGCAAGTGGTTATATTACTTATAAAGATATCATTTTCAAATAGTCTTTTTAAAATGTATCTTTTCAAAAAGACTTGTCTAATTACCTTTCTAAGTACTTATTTTGGGGGAATGAAAATCATTATGATAGTAGTAATAGCTACAACTTTTGAATTGTTAACACCTGCCTAGTATGGAATATTATATGGAATATTTGCCCATAGGCCTTCCAGCAGCTGTCAGAGATCAGTGCTATTATTATTACAAAAAAGACACTGAGATTTAGAAGTTTAAGAAACTTCCTAGAACTCTTACAACTAATGATGGTGATATGGTTAATGGTTCAATGATACCCAATTCCCCCCTGCTTCACTGTACATGATTTAGGTATGAGGAAGGATGACAATTTCCCCAAAACCTAGGTACCTGTTTTTGACTCTACTGCTTTCTGGTCACCCATACAACACACATACATAAGAGAAGCTTTCTAGCAAGACAGGTGGCAAACCTACCTGGCTAGTACTGGAGAAAGAACGGTTATGAGAGAGTATGACAAGTTCTCTTACCAGTCTGTGTCCTTCCCTGGAGAATATAGTCTAATGTCTTGTAACCTGATGGACCACATTCACAACTTTTCTTCCCTGTATGTGAACATACATGTGTGTCCCTGTGAGTTGATTGCATGTATGTGAGATTTATATGTGATTTGTGTTTATATATATGAATGTTAAATGCATGAGTTTTTATGTGAGTGTAGTGTGTGTGGCATGTGTTATGTGTGTCTGTGAGGTACGTATATGTGTGGTGTGACAGGTATATATGGAAGTGTGTGAGTGAAATGTGTATATTTTACTGTGTTCTGTGTGTCTTTGAGGTGTGCGTGTGTGTGGAGAGTGAATATGTTAATGTGTTCTGTTTATGAGGTAAATGTGTGTGTTTCTGTAGTATGTGAAAACTATGTGATATGTGTATTTGTGTGAGATGTGTGCACTTTCATGCATTGTTTATGAGGTTTGAGTCATGTATGTGTTGTGTGGGGTGAGGGGAAATAGAAATGAAATGAGAGAGTAGAATTTGGACAAATAGACATAGTCAGGAGATCTTTGTTCACTAAAATAGTTACCACTGAATGGGCTGTTGACTTGAACTTTGGAGTTTGGATGAAGTGCCACCCAGCTCTGTAACTCACAAATATTTGCAAGCAGCTATACCTGTAACATCTTAGTTTTCCTATCCCTGAAAGAAGAGAATTTTTACTTTAAACAACCAAAGGGGCAAATGATTATGTTTCAGGTTGGAGCTACTGATAGACTGTAAAATATTACATGTATGTAAAATATTGCATACTTTTATTAGGAGTGAGATCATTTTTCCAACATCATTTGAAGTTCCAGAGCAACAAAATAACATGCAGGGCATTATAATGAGAAACTTATCATTATGTACTTCTGACTTAAAGGAAATTTAAAAATGAATTTCATCGATAATATATTATATGTTATATCAAAAGAATGACATATATTGTCCAGCTAATGCTTTTTGCTTACCAAGAGCTTCCAGTGTTAATTCATGGAATATCCAAGCCCATTGTACCTAGAAGCTTTGGCCTGAAATATGGAGCAGCAAATTGAATCATATAATAAGAAAAAACTTTTTCCAAATAATTATATTTGGACATATTGAAATGAATTGAAAATATATAGGTTAGTGTGTTTCTTTAGTCACTATGTGATCCAACAACTTCACTCCTAGGTATCTCTCCAAGAGATTTGAAAACATATAACCACACAAAATTTAAACACAAGTGTTCATAGCAGTAGTTATTTATAGTAGACATCCATATGCCCATCAAGTGATGAATAGTAGAAGTGTGATGTATTCATACAAGAAACATAATTGAACAATAAAATAATTCAGTAGTAATACATACTATTACATAGATAAACCTTGAAAGCATTATGCTAAATGAAAGAAACCAAAATGACATAGTGCACAGTTCACTTTATATCCAATGTCCAGAAGAGACCAGTCCATAGAGACAGAAAGTAGATGAGTGGTTGCCTAGACAGGGGGCTGGGGAAGAAAGAGTTAGTGATTGACAGCTGAAGGGTATGAGGTTTCTTTATAGAATAATAGAAATCCTTTAAATAGTAGTAATGGATGCACTATCCTGAATATACTAATATTATTGAACTCTACCCTTTAAATTGATGGGTTTTGTGCTATTTGTATTATTTCTCCAAAAATCTATTAAAACAATATACAAAATAAGCAGTGAACTCTTCCCATTTGTTAAATCAGTAATTCTGGAAAAAGCCAGTAATGACCTTCCTGGTACAAATGAACACACACACTCAAGCACCCAGACAGGAGAGGAAGCACTCACACTCACAAAGCACTTCAACCACAAAGTCTGTCTGTAAGCTGTTCCTTTGTTAAGGGCAAATGACCAGGGTCAGGGAAATAGATGAGTGACACTCAACTCTTTAATAAATGGGGATTTAGTCTGAAAGCAGCAGGCAGTGCTAAGTGCTAGGTGAAAAGTCATTCTCTCTTCCTTATTCCTCCATTCTGTCCCTTCCATCCTCCTCTGTTTTCTCCCCTTTCCTCTCCTTTTCCTTCTTTTCTCCTGTCCCTCTCTCCTTGTTCACTCCTCTGTACCCTTTGTCCTCCATAAATGGATACTATAGTGAGTTAAGTTCTAATTACAGTTAAGTGTACATTTGAAGCCACTTTTTTATTGATTTTGAAGTATCTCCAGAGAGAAGATTGGGAAGGTGAATATTGGGGTAAATCTTCTGTGGCTAAATTGGTAACAGGAATAATTTTTAGATAGGTGTTTCTCCCTCGTTTTCTTCTTCTGTAACTTGTCACTGAGTCTCCAGTCCTACAGAGTAGGGTACTGTGCTTATCTTCTGATCATTTTCATCTCCCTCCACCTCCACATATGAATGTCACTTCACCTAGTTTCAGATGATCTTTCAAGGAAGGAATTTATACTCCTATTACATCCTCAAATATAATCACTATCTTTGAAAGCATTCTTTGCTTAACATTTAATTGAAGAATAATCAGTTCAATATGCAGCTGTGTGAACTAAATCAATAGAAGTATTTTATAAATTTCACTTGTGAAATATTGGATAATATCTTTAAGAAATTCAACTTTCTATAAAGTGTCTTTTTGCATTGAAATGTTTCTGGAATGTGACATTTCAATTCTAATTACTATTATTAAATATTGGTGAATTTGTTTTGAATAACAAGTCAGATAAGTGGTATTTATATATTGTGCAACTCTAAGATACATATTTGGTAAGAGAGAATCACTGGTTCAAGAAGTAAGAGAATTCAGCATCTCTTTTTTGTCAATCTTATATTAACTGCATTTATATTTCTGACAGTTTCCATGATTTCATTTTTTAAGAAATAAGCAATCAGGGCCAGAGATTTAGCTCAGTGGTTCCAGCGCCTGCCTTGCAAGCCCAAGGTCCCGAGTCCGATCACCGGTACAATAAAAAAGAAAAGAAAAGAAAAGAAGCAATCAGATCTGAACTTCTGTATTGAAATAAGTGTTTCCTGGGTTCTAGTTATTGGAACTTTTGAGATTTGGACAATGGTTGAGAAGTTTTCATAATTCCTCTTCTCTTAAAAATAATTGACAAACTAATAGAGTTTTGAGATTTCTATCAAATGGTATACAATCCTAAGGAAATTAACAGGCCACAGTTAACCTCTTAGTTAATTAACAATGATATCGTGAATATGATAACATTGAATATTAGGCACGCAAGTTGCATATAGTATTTTGCAAAGCAAAGTTCTCTCAGCACATTCTCCATGCTTATCATGATGTAGCCTGAGCAAACAGCACAAACATTGTGTGCAATCCAAGAATCTGAGCTGATGTATATGAATGTTTATGTGGCATTTGTTAGAAACTGAGTACATATGAGAAAATATGTAGAACTTAAAATTTTTCTAAAATCATTTTTTCAGTGGCTTAAAAAGTACATTCTAGTAAAGAATGATTGACCACAGGCAGGGACTAATCTATGCACCCTCTATGTTCTGGTATGCTTGATTCACAGTTTACATTTCAAGAGAACCTGACTCTTGAGAAGGAGATCAGGCAGCAAGAGGCTCATTTAAAGACTGCTTATGGGTCGGCCATATGTAGAGGGGAGGGAGGAAAAAGAAAGAATGAGAAGAGGAGGCAGAAGAATCTGCTCCTGAAGAAGGTTTTAGTAGATCTGATAGAGAATTCTAAGCTAGGATGCTCTTCAGAGCTCAAATTTGGGTGATGGGTTGGACCCTAATAATTTCTTGTTGACCTAATCTTAGATGTTTGGAAAATGTGTTGGGTGCTCTTCAGCTGAGACAATTTGCAAAGAGGACTGAGAGCTGAGAGCACTGCCTGAACCTAATGCAATAAGTTTTCTTATTGAAAGGAAATCAACACAGCCTCCAGTACGTTTGGCAAGCTATTTTGGAATCAGCAGGCATTGAGAATTCCACATGGGTAGATTTCTTCATTCTTTCATTCCTCCTTTGTTTCTTTCTCTCCCCCAACCCAGTGCTATTTTGAAATGCTTTGAAGATATAAGCTGTTAATTATCATGAAAAATTGTTTTCCATATTCAGTTCCACATACCTAGTGACAAGTACTCCTGTGATAGTCCCTATCTGTGTGATGCTGGATCCTGACCAGGTAGAACGTGAGAGGGAAGATCCAGACAACATAATTTTTTGCTCTGTAGTAAAGAAAAGAAATGAATATTTTGAGCGTCCATTAAATATGACATCATAAACCTTTCTTAACTTTATTAGAAGTTAATAACAAATGAATCTTGACTTTGATCTGAAACGTTGTGCCTACTACTGTTTTACTAAAATAAAAAATTATTAACCAATGTATATAATAATACCTTGTTAAAACAATAACATATTCACTTGGGTTTGGTTATTTTTTTTGGCTGGCTGCTTACTCATCTTTTTATTTCTTTAGCTATTGCATGACTTAAACCACATACAAAATATTAAATTTTAGAGAAGATAATTCAGGGTTAATTCAGGGATATATGAGATGAATATTTCTTTTTTCTTTTTTCTTTTTTCTTTTGAAGTGGAGCATGTATTGGTACATTTTAGGCATACATAATGATAACACCCATCATAGGGTATTTGCACCTGTGCATGATATATATCATGCCTCTTAATGACCTTATTAAATATTTGTTTTCTTAAATCAAGGGATTATAATGAAACAAGCTGTATAATTCATGGAAACTACTAACTAGGATTTTTTGTAGTTGTTTAAAGTTATGGTTATGTATGTATATTTTTTACATAAAGATAACTCAAGTCACTGCTTTTTGATTTTAGTTTCCTGGTTCCACTAACTACTTGAATTAGTTCACAGTAGAGATAATTTGTATCAATCCAGACTCAAGAGAAATTAGGAGAGCTTCTGAGATTTTCCTGTGACTAAAAGAGCAGTTCTTCTGTTTTGTTTTGTTTGTTTGTTTGTTTTGGTACCAGGGATGAACTCAGGACCTTGCACTTACAAGGCAGAAGTGGAACCACTGAGCTAAATCCCCAGCTAAAAGAGCAGTTCTTTATTGACTACATTAAGTGTTGTAGTTACTAAAAAGACATAGTGCTTTAAATTGAGCCATTTTTCTAATCATTCCTATTAGTTCTGAAAACATGATTGGTAAAAGGTAATCATATTGCTGAAGGAAATTTGAAGAGTATGCATGGGCAGGGGAGGGGAATATTGAGTTTCTTTCTTCCTTCTTGTAAATTATATATTCTTTTCAGCATTGCTTTGACTGTATTTTTCATGTAAAACCTGCTGGATGCTGAAAAGAAATTCAAAATGAAGAGTTTTGTTTTCAGCTTTAGACCTTAATAATTGGTGCTCTTTCTTAACTTGTAGACAGAAGTCTAGGTAGTTCTTTAAAAGAAACTGTGCAGGATTAGCTATCAATATTTTCCAATCTGATGGTCAATTTTTGTTTTCAAAAGTGCTCATCTTAAGTAATTATTTTGTGTAAGAATAGAACTGTAGTTTTGTTCATTCATGCAACAAACATTTCCTGGTGACACATGTATGCAATTCTGGAATCAATGCTATTTTAGTGCCCAAGCTTAGGAAAGGCTTCATTTTTGTTGCTTATAAAATGTTTCCCTGGGACCCTATGAGGCTGAGGGCATATTTGAGCATAGTTTTCTTCATCCTTGTCTTTTGATTTCCTATCTACAATCTCTTTTCTGTTCATTATCCTCTCTAATCATTTCAAAATCCTGCTTCCCAAGGTAATCCATCTAGCTTTTCTAATCTTCTAACTTCCCATTACTCATTATTTCAATTCCTTCTTGTGGCACCCGATTGCTTTCCTAACCAATTTCGATTACTTATCCTTATCTTGAAGGCCATTCCCACTCTGCTTACGTCTTTTCTGTTATCACCTCTGATTCCTCCTTCTGCTCACATTTCTGAATGCATGTACCCTTCTGAAGTATGAAAATACTTTGGCTTTATATAATGGTGTTAACTTAAAGAGTTTTAATCTCTTCCCCTGATCTCCTAAGAGAAGAAAGTGCTGTAATTGGGCTGTGGTTCAGAATTCACCAAGGCAACTGGCAGTAAAATCTTGTGCTTAGTGCCCAATTTTCTAGAATGCCTCAGTTTCTTTACCTCATATTCAACATTCATTAAGAACTATTGAGGGGTGGCAGTATTCAGCCGTCCTATTTCAGGTGGTAGTCTGTAGTAGCAAGCAATTATTCTTAACCAATCATATACTCACAGAATATTAATACAGATAGTAATTTTTGATATGTAAGAATCCAACTTCCTCTTGGTGTAGAAAACCAACTTATAACATCCTTGTTGCTTTTAACTTGCCTAAAAGGAGAAGGCATCTACCCATAAGACAAGCTCTGTCCTAGCTGCTTAGGATTCATGTTTAGAAAAAGTATTCTTTCAGCTGAATTCTGTTTTCCTGCCACTTCCTTTCCTTGGTAAGGTGTATAGCTGGGAGGATAAAAAATAGCCTTAATAATCTCGCCTTGCTTTAATAATACAACTGAACAACAGCTATAATTTCCTAATTGAGCCTTTCGGTTTGGTGTTGTATGCCTAAATTGCTCCAATAATTCCTCTTGCTGCAGAGTTTTGGAGAGTTTTCATACTCTTGTCTGGCTGCACCTGAAATGATATCTTGATGAGCAGAAGCCATAAGATGACCCAGGTGTTGCTTCTCAATTACCACATTTAGGCATCAATGTTGAAGATAGTTTTCATGGCCTTAAAATCAATGAAAAATTAATCATCGTCTTTATCCTTTAATGGCTATTGAAGCTCATATCATAGTATTATAATTACTAAAATATCCACAGCCTCAAACATGATTTAAAATTATTATGTAATAAAATATATAACCATATTTAAGAGTCCAACTAGGAAAACTACTTTGTTCTTTAGTCTTGTATTTTGAAGAACTATAGAGATGTCACTAAACAGTATTTTTAGAATTCTCGATTGCTTACACATGAGCACTTTGGGAATTGTTCAGTGAATATATCTCCTGAGCAATTTGTTCCTTGAAGTTATCAAATCCTTCTTGGAATGTTTTTTTTTTCTTCCATCTTGTGATGTGTGGGTGGGACTGGGTCATCAGCAACACAATGAGAACTTTACTTCTTTTTTCTTCTTAGTGAAATGTTCTGTTCTATTTGAAAAATAAAATATTTTACTTTTTTACTATTTTAGAAGTTCTGGAGTCCTCTGTGCATTTAACCTGATCTCTTGGAAACTACATATATGTGTAATCACGAAAAGAATTTGCATTTACTTATAGAGGTAATAATGCTACTGGCGTCAAACCCATATTCTGCTTTAGAATATGAATTCAAGATTGAGAATCATTGATTTGGTTGTACTTCATTTTACATTTGTCTTTTCTTGAAAAGATATGTAGAAAATAAAATCATATTAATAATTTATATGTTTAATTGTTCCATTCAATTTTAAGGCAAAATTATTTTATAAATTAACTCTAATTCAAATCTTTACATATAGAATACCAGGTTTATTAATGTGAACACCTTTATATAATCTTATAATACAATCTTCTTCTGAGTATTTTCTTAAAATATTTTCATAATTAAAAGTACTTTAAAAAGTGTGCTCTATAAATGCTCAAGCTCCTACTTTCTTCAGCTGTATCTTCACTTATCTCCTGCATATGTGATATGTTAGAAGATACAGGTTAAGACAATTTTTAATTCTTTAAAGCATTTCACAACATGCACATTTTCTAGTTATATTTAAATAGCTATAGGTATATCAGAAATTGCTGTTTTCCTTATTAAATCAAAACCTTTCTGAATCCTCAAATTCAAAATTGAATATATATATATATATATATTTGAAAGAAACACAGGAAATGCCTGCCTCATTAAACGGATATTCAGCACATGTACATTCACAGTTTAAAAAATAATCATCCTAGCCTTATGAATGGAAGGTAAAGTTTTGATAAGTTTTCTGTTTTTACATATAGCTTTAGTTAACCAATATTAGCACATAAATTATTAATCAAAACTATCTGTAACACCAGCTCTGTGATAACTACCTTTTGTCTCATGTGGTTCGTGTAATTTGCTGAATTTAATGAAAACTTCCATTTTGACTTTAAGGGTGTGACTATGCCAGATTATGTGCATTTTGTAGGAAGGGTTATGGGGCCAAATAAACATTTCAGACCTGAAGAATATGTCACTTATATGTTTTTTGCTTTTTGTCAGAAATATACAAGTCTATCGCAGTGTCATTCTTAGCTTATTTGTGTTTGTGACTATTTAGCCAAACGTGTTCAAAACACATTTCTATGCATTGAGAACATAAAATTTGTGGAGGTTCTTGTGTAATAATTTTTAAAAATATTTCTGAAAAACTGTGCACATACCACCAATACTTATGTGTTAGTAAGCTCTCAGTCACTGTGACAAAATACCTGACATAAATAATTTAAGGAGAGAAGGTTTATTTTGGCTCTTCATTTCAGGCTCTGGTCAGCTGCCTCTAGTGCTTTTAGGCCTGTGGTGAGGCAGAAACATTATGACAGCCTGGAATGGCAGAGGAAAGCCACTCACTTCATTGTGACCAGCAAGAGCCAGAGAGAGGGAGGGTAGGGGACAAGCTGTACCTTTCCAAGGCCAGCCTCAGGGACCTACTTCTTCCTGTGAGGCCCCACCTCCTAACAGCAGAGTCAGATAATTAGCTCATCAGTGGATTAATCTACTTAATGAAATTAGAGCCCTTCTGATCCAGTCACTTCCTGAAAGTCCATCTGCTGGCAACCAAACCTTCAACACAGTGAGCCTTTAGGGTGATAGTTTGGATTCCAACCATAATAACTTATAGGGCAAATTAAATTTAAAATGTAGTATAAGTAAAATAATATTTTATTCCAATGAAATCAACAGAAAGGTCATATATATATATATATAAATATATATATATATATATTATTTATATATATTTTTTTGTTAATAGGACTTGGCATGTTTGCATTCCTGGCTGATTTTAGGAATCAATTCCTTAGAAACACTAAATATCATAATTTGGCATTCATAATAGATTCCTATTCATTTTATTACTTAGTCATAGTATAAAAAAAGTTGCATCTTCATATCTCAGGGCAACTATGGTGGTTGACAATGGGTGATCCAGGTACTTGGTACCTGTAGCTTTATATACCTAGGGAGCTCACATTTCAGAGAAGGGAATATAACATTAGGTAACTACTCAACATTTAATTAGAATGCAAAAGGAAGTCACAACAGGCTGGTAATATAAGCATGGCGGAGACAAAATCATTGTGTAAAAAACTGTTCCTAAAGTTAGTTCTAGAAGCACATGAGCAAGTCAGCCCACCATTAGAACTATTTCCAGTGCCTTAGAAAAAGGCCTGTGCAGGTGAAGGACTCTTACCTAAGGAAACAAGCTGACCTTTACAGTTATACAAAAAGAGTTTTCTTTTCCCTAGAGCTGAGCACCATTTTGTGGAGGGTATTCTGAGACATTCTTCTGATGCAGTCTCCATTTTGATAGCCAACCTTTCGTAAATGACACTGCTTTCATTAAATCATTCCATAATCTTTTGAGGGAGGAAATAGCTGGCCTCTAGCAGGCTTTCAATGTTTATTTGTTTTCCAGGATTGTTTCTTGCATAGGAAAAAGTAGTCCCTTTCATGAGAAATGCTCCCCTTGGTTATTTTATTTTAATGTTCATTTATTCATTTATTTGGTACTGTTAATTGAACTCAGGGCCTTGCCCTTGCCAGGCAGGCAATCCACTACTGAGCTACATTGCTGGCTCCCCCTTAGTTATTTGACAGCACCAGTGGCATTTGTGAAAATGGGATGAAAGCCCAACTCATGGAGAAGAATATGCTGTTTTAAATCTGGGTTGTCTTTTAAGTTTCTTAGTGTAATGCTCAGTAAACTGAGAACCCCCAGTTGTCCCCCTGATTAAAACACACACATTATCAACCACTATCTCACACATGACTTCACATAAGAAATAAAAATTCTGTCAAGCTAATATCAATAGGAAACATAGTTTACCAAAAACCTTGAAATACATGGTGATGAGAGCATGTGGACTAAGTACCAGTGTAAACAAGTGGCTTAAATTCTCTCTCGATGTAGACACCTCCAGTGAGCCATGTAGCATGATTGTTGGGATCATAATTCAAGAAAAATCCACACAGCAAAATATAGAGGCACTAATTTTGTTACATTTGAGGTCCACATATTGTGACACCAGGTTTTTTCTGGCTTTATGGCTAAAGATGGGTCAGGAATTTCTGATACAGCCATTCTTAAAAGACAATTGACTCAGAATGCGAGACAGAGAAATACTAGAAGTCTGACCTTCAGATCAGTTCAACACTGGATCAATAATACATTACTTAGACCCATGCTGTGCCACAAATCTCCTCAGCTGGCTTCCAAGATCCCATTTTACCTCAAATAAGCTGGTTGAAAGCGGTCAATATGGATAAATTTGTCCAACTGGCAGTTTGCTGATTCAGGTATCATGAACCTCCAGCCACCATGTAGATGTCTCCCAGGTCTTTCCTGTGTAACATGCTAGCTTGTCATTACTGGGTGCCTACAAACATCCTACCTGAAGCATAGAATAGCCTTGATCATTGAGTTAAGCCAAAGCTTGTTTGAAATTCCCCAGACTCTACTCCATGGACCATCTCATCTTTCTCAGCATGTAACCTTCCCATCTTGACTTCATAGCATTGGTGAACTTTCTAAATATACTTGGTATGATCATTTGGGTGTTGGGAGAACTGTGGTCTATGGCCTCATGCATTATTAGTGAGTAACTAGTAACACAATTTTGTAAGTGTAATTAGTCATGACAGAGTAATCAAATGAATAAAAACTTTGCTCCAGTAAGGAAAATTGCTGGGATTTTTTAATGTAACCTACCACATCTGTACGCAAGGCACTTAGGTGCTTTGGTAGCATCCTTACTTGCTTTCTTATGATGATACTGGGTACTATGAGTAAAAGGAAATGTAAATTGATGCTCAGTTGTGTTGTGCATATGAAAGGTTAAATTTGAGCAAGATCCTGTACTATCAGTCCATTTTTTACCCTACATATTTTTGTAAGTTCTTTCAAAAAGTCCAGTGAGATAAAACTGATATATAATGAGCTGCCATATTTAAAGTATGCAATTTAACATATTTCTGTATCTGTATATTATCTGTGTAAAATCAAAGCTTCAAGACAGCAAATTGATATTTCACTCTCAATGATTTCTCTTTCTCTTCATCATCCCATACACCTTCCTTTTCCTAGCAGTTCCATCTACCAAGTTGTCTGATACTCAACTGAAGAGGGAGCTTATGCAGATATCCCCAATGTCTCCTTCCATACCCCTTCCTCTTGTCTGCTACTCACTGAGCAAACTCTACCTGCCTTGATTTCCTCAGATTCCCAGCTTGATCTGCTCAATGTAGAGAGACTGTCTGGCAGGTAGGCTTCCTCTCCCTGTGCTGAGGCAGTAACTGTGGAGGTCACTGGCCCCCTCTCATTGAATTCCTTTCTCCACTCCCTATGTTGAGCTATATGTGGCTAATGTCTGAAAGCTTGTTTCACACATTTTTTTCCAATGATGAAGTTCTTTCACAAGGGAGCTTATACCTGGCTTCTTTCACTCCATCTTAGCACAGAACAGAATTCCCCCCAGTGACTGTTTTAACTGAACTATTATCTTATAGTCAACATTAGAGAAAAACTTTGTAGAGATTATACAGTTTAAATGACTTTTCCTTTACATGGTATTGATTTTACCTAAACAGAAGAAGTTTATTGAGTATATTTCATTATGTAATTATGACAGATCAATAGAAAAAGATTAGAAAAATGAACATTTATAGAATGACTCTCAAAATGTTGTGGTGGATACTTTTTGGCAGTTTTTCTTAGTGAATATGTTTAAAAATATGTGGGAAACTATATAAATTCAATAAGGATAAATGCATATTTATTAATAAATAGCCAATATTTTAAATTATAAACATAGTACGTTTCTTAGTAAAATTAATTATAAGGTGAAAATTGTTACAGTTGTACTCCTATCCCCAAAGAGAAATCCTACAAAATGTAAAATAGTTCTTCCCTAAGTTCTTTCTATATATCAAAAAAACCATGGTAAAGATAGCTTTCTATATAAAGGGAAAGAAATTATTCTGAACATATTTTCTTTCTAATTCTTTTACTCTGTACCTAATCCATACAGGTAAACTTCGCCATTTAAAGAGCCCCTGTATAGTTGGTCACACAGATGAGCCAGTTTAATCAATTTACTAATGACTCACCTTCATATTTCTCCCAACATGTTGTGATATTTTTTCTTTTTTTATTATTTCTTTAACATTTCTAAATGACAAATTGCTAGGTCAAAAATAATGTACACCTAATATTGCAGTAGTTATGCAGAAGTTCATACAACTTTTGCCAGCAATATATTAAATGTCTACTTTCCAAAACTCACTGACTCTGGTCATTATATTGTCATTTTAATCTTTGCCAAAAACATTGATTGTCATCTTTCTATCTACCATATATCTATCTATACCTGATATTTTAATGATCACTTCTTTGATTATTAGTTATATTTCTATTTGCTTTTTACTCATTTTAGGGGGATGGACAGTCTCTGACTATGGATTTTGTCTACTTTTATATTCACTTGGTAATGTTTATCTTATTTTCTTATTCATAACAGCTCATTTTATAGTATTTGTTTTAAAGGTTTTGGGGTCTTTGTTTTGTTTGTTTGGATTTTTTTTTTTTCAGTTCTGGGATTGAACCCAAGGCCTTCACACTGAGCTTCATCCCCAGACCTTTTGAAATTTTTTTTATATTGAGACAGGATCTCACTAAGTCACTAAGTTGTCCAGTCAGGGCTTGAAGTTGTGATCCTCCTACCTCAACCTTCTAGAGTGCTACAATTGCAATCATGTGGTACTGTTCCCAGCTAAAAGTTGTTGTTTTACCTGGATAGTTTTCTTCCACAGTTTTAAGATTCCTGTTATAATTCATGTTAAAATAAAGTGGACTTTATAGAAAAGTCATCAAGTATTTGATGTTTTGACAACGTTGAGTCTTCCTTCAGGAATCTTTTGAGCCTTAAATAGTTCCCTGCAAAGGACAAAGGAAGTGGGATTGGGATTCTGAAGATCACAAGGAAATTGAAAGTTTGACAGTTGTGTTCATCACACCACTATCCATGATGTTCTCACTGGTGTACGAATATGGTGAATCTCATCAACTCGTATGCCTTAAAAATATGCTGTTTACTTTATCTCAATTATGACTCAGTGAAATTGTTACTTTTAGAAAGTGGTACCAAGCAGAGAATAAACTGCTTTCAGCAAAAAGTAAAAATTGAGTTTGATCAGATTTTTTGTGTGCTATCTTGGTTAGATTGCTCCTGTCATAGTTACAGTGGCTTTCTAAAATAAATTGGGAAGCTTAAGAAAGTCATTTTAACCTTCCAGACTAAAGAAACTGAACAAGTAGTTTCAAATCAGATTCCACCTTAAAACCTCTGAAATATAAATATAATTTATCAGTAGCATTTTATGGGAACAGTTTTCTATAAATTTATGAGTATGAAAGAGTACAAAGACTACACAAGAGGAAACAAAAGACAGAACTGTAAAATTGCTGTAATTCTGCACCATTTAGTTAAAAAATAATAATGGCCTTGTAATAAACTTTTAGAGAAGAGTATTGAAATGGAGGCATTCTCAAATAATTTCCTTTTAGTAAAACAGGTAACAGTATGATTCCTAAAAGCAGTGTGAGATTGAGTTGTGTACACACGTCTAGGGTAGGATTTATGGAGCTGAAGGTCACTGAAGAGTGTAGGAGAAGGAGAAACTGTTAGGAGAAGCTGTCAAGTGATGTGCACAGTGTCATGAGCCATCCCTGGCTTAGCTTGGCTCCACCCAGGGATTGCCTTGAAGGACTGTGTGCCCTGGCTCCACTACTGTAGCACAAAAGTGTTCCTATAATGTTCAGGAAATGACTCAAAAAACCTTCTCTGGCATAATAATAATTTAAGTCAAAGTCTCTTGATTAGAATTGGAAGGCATTTGTGTTAGAAGAGAGCTATTTTATCAAAAACAACACTTGGACAATAACCAACACATATTTTTATGTAATCCCTACTCCATGCCCCCCAACACAATATACTTAAAATTTGGGAGGGGCGAAAAGATCAGGTAATGGGAACAAGCAGAAGGGAATGTGATAGTAAAGCATGTGTTAGGAAATAAAGTTAGATTTTGCTGTTTGTCTTGTATGCGTAGCCTAAGCCTGGCTAGTGTCCTAGGATTTTATGTGGTTCTACCTTGCCCTGCCCATTGGCCATTTCTCCCTCGATGCCTTGAAGGTACCTTGCACTCAGCATGTTCAATTTGTAACTCATTATCTACTCCCCAGTTGTTCAGCTACAAGCCTCCTTTTTCCTTTGGACCTGTCTTCACATCCTGAGAATTCCACTATCTAAGTAGCTGTTCTTCTTTCCTTCTTCTCTACTCTATTAGCACTGTTTGGATTGAAGTTATTGGCCTCTCAGTCTTGTTTCTTCCCTTCAGCCAACCCTTCCTCCAAATTATCTCACTAAGAACTACCTTATTGAACTCCAGTTACTTTTCCAAAACACAAGACTTTCTCATGCCTGTAATTAACTTTAGAGCATATTTAGATAAATTACGTTAAAAGAGTATTCACCACAGTATTATTTATAATAGAGGGGGAAAAAGGAAAGAATCCTAAAAATATTTCAAAAGATGGAATTACTTATATCTATAGGCTGTAAAATAGTAACTGAAATGTTATTACAGATCCAAATTTAATAATTTGATAACTTATACATTGTTATTTAAAAAAACCAATCTACTAAATAATGTGCATAGAAAAATTTGTGCTGAATATATTATACTACAAAGATTTCTAGGTGATGGAATTTAGCATGAATTGTTCTACTTCCACCTCCCAAAAACTGAAAACAAAATGAAACAAAGCTAGAGGAAAAATTCTTCTAGGTGGCACTTATAAAAGATACTCTTTTCTGAATTTCAGTGACCAATCAGAATCCTGTAACTCAGCACCTGTGAAAGGCCATATACAAAATTGACCAAAGTTCTAAAAGATACAAAACTAGGGACTTCAGGACATCTTATATTTGCTTCATTTTTTTCCAATGAAATATTTTGTCAAATCTTTGATATAAATACTGCACACTGTCCTCGATCTACTATTGCTTACTCCTTGTGTTCACACTATACTTTTACTTTATAAAGAAAAAAACCTGTGCTCATGCATGTCTTTGAAGGCCTAAGAAGAATGATGCTTAAGGGTTGGGAAGTGGAGCAGGAGATGGCAAAGACCTGCTGCCCACATGCTTAGTTCTATATCTGTTTCTCAGTAAGGTTCCTAACAGGAATTCATTATTCTCAAGCATTTGTGTTTGCCCATACAGTCTTTTATGTAGCATGTATGATGAATCACTTTTATTTTTTATTAAATGGTAGTAGGATCTGGTGTCATACACAGACTTGCTCAGTCAGCAGATCAAGTTGTTTTTTTCCTTCCCTTTGAGAGACCAAGGTCCAGTGTTTGTGTGTGCTTCTACACAAATATCCACTCCTACCCAAAGAGGTTTTAAAATACACAAACATTTTGACACTGCTTTTGCAAAAATGATTTTATTAAATCTTATCTATTGTGGTGGGTTGGGAGTTTTTTATTAGTATTATTATTATAACCAATCATCTCAAAATAAATATCTCAGCCATTGCTGGAAAGGTAACAAAAGGTCAGATCTAATTCCTTCTCGTATCATTTTACTTTCTTTTCTTCTTCCTTTTTCATTTTCCTACACACTCAGAGTCTGTGACATGTAGTTGTCATGTGTAATGGCATTAAATTAACTGATTGGAATATTTTATTGATTTCAATGTCTACATGCAAAGATTAGTCAAGAATTCTGAAAAAATAGTTAAGTAATTAATACTGATACTCCTGGTATTACTGTGGTGACTTGCTATATGTAAAAACATGTCCTTAGAATGTACAGCAGAAGAGTGTTTTAAAATATTTAATATTAAATAATAGTTATGGCCTTCAATTTAAGTTCTAATTTTACTATTACAGATAGCTATTATAGATATGTGTGTGGTATAAAACTTCATTTGTTGTTTTAGAATTTTAAAAATTAGTAATAAATCTTAATTTTTTTTCTCTCCACCAACAAGAGCAAAGCACTTATCCCAATTATAAAGTAAAACAGACAAACAACAACTACTCTGTTTGTTCATTTTATTTTCTGAGGAAGTCAGTGGAAGAGAAGGTTTTAAGAACATGGGAGGGCTCTGGGGCTGGATAAGCAAGGGTTTAGATCCATTCCCTGGCATTGATTAGCTATGCCATTTAGTCAACTCATGAAAGCTGAGGATGAGTTTCCTGTCATGCAAAATGGCAATAGTCATAGCACAAAATTGATAGTGTCCTTATGAGATGGTGTCTTTATGAGGTAATGTAAGTAAGGTGGAAATGGACTTGGTATAAAGTAATTACTCAAAAGCAACTTTGAGAATGTTTTTATTATTCTAGGAACTATCACTTGCAGCTAGCAATATTCTGCCTTTTGTTTACATTTTACTTTACAGTTCACAAAATGCCTTCACAAGTATGACCCCTTTTTTTCCTTACAAGAAGCAGGTAGCATAGAAACTATTAGCTCCATTTCCTAGGGAGGAAACAGAGTTTCACCAGTTAAATCACTCAGCTAAGGGCACACAACTCATCTGTAATAGGACCAGAGCAGTCAGTGTGTCTCCTATATAGGTCATACAGGTGGCTAAGAGGTAGGTAATTCCCAATATGTTTTTTATTTGAAATCAGTTTTCACTCAGTAGTGAACTGTGACTTTTGAATTCTGATCATTTCCAAGGGTAGCTTTATGCCATGTGATGCTACCTCACTGGGCGCCTGCAGCATCAGTGAGCCAGAGTTAGCAGCGAGCCATGCACTCATGAAAGCAAACCACCAATACTACAATGTATTGCATTGCTCTGATGTTTGGGAAGCATTTTTCACTCCAAGTATTTTTAACTTATGATGGGTTTATTGGCCCATAACCCAAGGTAAATCAAGGAACATCTATGTATGCTTCCTATAGCATGGGAAAGGAATGTTTAGTGTAAGCAGCAGTTAGATTTCCACATGTTCATTTCTGTCATTGGATGCTGTTCCCATTACAAAAGTTGTGACCTTGCCACTCATTGAACAGATGGCATTGCTTGATTAAAATCAGGCCCTATTTAGAACATTTCTACAAAGGCTTTCTCATTTGGGGAATCATTTCTGCCCACTGAAGTAGTTTCTTTTCACCAGTTGAGCAAGCAAAACCCCCGGCCATCTTTTCATAAGTGCTTTCTGTAACCTCTATTCCAGGAGGGCAGGTGTTGGACTTATAGTTTTAGAAGTCAGCTTCCCATTTTCTTAAGAAAAGAGAATATTGATGCTCCCTTCATAAAGACAAAGTTCTATAAATGTGCCCATTCTTTCATTAATTAGGATTGTATGTCTTCATGGACAAATTACTTTGAATAAGTAGATGTCTGCTGAAGCAAAATAATGTGTCAAATGTACACATGAAAGAAAGGGAAGGCTGTAGGAGAAAAGGCTAGAAGAATATACTGCATATTTTGGTAACACTTTAATCTACAATGTAAATTATCCTAAGCATTATATACAGGCGTATATATACATATGTGTGTATCTCCATGCTTCAAAGGCTAGTATGTAGAAATGGTGAGACAAAATACACCCAAAGCCAAGTAAGATATGCCTGCTAAATGTTAACTTTTTAACAGAAATTCTTCAATATAGCCATACCTACATAGTCAAATTTATTTACACGTAAAATTAATCACTGTTACTGAGCCATTTGTGGTTGAATTTGGAAAATATATGTTAAAGTAGTCAAAGAGCAGTATTAAGAGACCTTTCAGGCTTAGGAGTGACACCAACTCAGATTTGTGCCTTGATTCTGCCACATAAAAGCAAACTTTTTTCAGACAAACTATTTAATCTTTTTTAAGTCAGTGTTCTCCTCTGAAAAGTGGAGCCACTGATGCCTGACTTATGGAGTAGCTGTGAGGATTAAATGACATGCACAATTCAGAGGGCTTCCTCACCTAAGTCTCTACTTACACTAGTTGACTAGGGTGACATAAAAACATATCACAAACCGGATGGCTTAAGCAGAAGAATTCATTATCTAACAGTTCTGGACTATAAACATCTGATATCAAGGTGATGGTGGAGTTGTATGCTTCTGAGATCTGTGAAGAAGGATCTGTCCCAGGACCCTTTCCTGGCTTGTAGATGATGTTCTTGTTTTCACTTCATCTTCGCTCTGCATCTGTCTCTGTGGCCAAATTTTGTTTTTAAAATAAGGACACAAGCCCCACTGGAATAAGTCTCAACCTCCCCCAATATGTGCTCATCTTAATTACTACAGCTGTAAAAACCCTATTTCCAAATAAGGTCACATTCTAGAGTATTGGAAGGTTAGGACTTCAGTGTATGAATTTTGGTGTGGAGACACAATTCAGCCCATAGCACTATTTGAAGCTCCCTTTTTTCAGAAATATTTTGCCTGACAGCTTTTTCTAAGAACAATCACCCCTTCATGCTGTCCCTTTCCTTTACACTATGTATAATTACATAATGTAAATCATAGATTTGTTTATTTGTGGCTTTTATATCTCCCACCCTAGCCTGAAAATTCCAAAGGGTATGGACCTTACTTACCTGTCTTGGACCTTACCTATCTGAATAGGGAGGTGATGAATAGGGAGGTGCCTGGTATGAAGTAGCTCTTCAAGAAATATTTGTATGGCAAAATAAGATACATTTTCTGGCTCAAAGGTAGTGCTCAACAAATTATAGAAGCTAAAAGTACTTTTAAAAGGCATATCATTCTCTACCTAAATTGGTAGCAGCTGGCCACATGTGACAGATACAAAATGTTTTATTCCAATAAATGTAAATTTAAGTACCCAGTAGTGCCTACTGAACTGGGCGGCTCAGGTGAAAAACATTTCAGCTATTGCAGAAAGTCCTAGTGGGCACTGCTGGACAAGGAGAGAGGACCACTGAAGCATGGATGACAATATTATTAGTAATCCAAGGCTGAGCCTAATAGGGGAGCATGACAGTGGCCTCCCTGGCTTTCTGTTGTGCTACTTACTGGGCCCACCCTTGTTTTGCATTCCTTGCCATGTGTATGGCAAACAGCCTTTTCTTCAGTTGTTAAATTAAAAATATAACGAAGTTTTCAAAAGTTGTCTTGAGAATCTCATTAACATAATTGCTGTGGATACTAGAGCAGCAATTTTTAATTTTTACTTTTGGTCTCTTTAATATTTAGACAAACAGTATAGATGATGAAAGACTGTTTTGCACAATTGAAGAATGGCTGCTCGAAAACAAGGTCTTTTAGGACAAAGAACTAAGCTATTTCTGTTTGAGGATAAATTATGATGCAGGTAGGATAAAAAGGAGGGAGCAGGTGTCTGTGTATGGGCATATCTCTCCCCTCTATCCTGGAAAGTATGTGGATTTCCACCATCCTCATTCACTGTTGTCTTAGGGAAAAGCAGAACTGTGACAATTTCATGTTGAGAAAGTAAGCAAAAGGTACCAAGGATTTCTCATAGTTCCTATAGATAACAAGCTATATTTTATGGCAAAGTCTCATGCTTTGTGTAAAAATCTGGCCTTCAGAGCAGTAATACTCACTCAAAATGTATTACCGAATCCTGAACCATACTCCTCATGATGAATTCATTGATACTATCTGATAAATACAGGCTACGAGGGCACAGTTAACACATAATGCAATTAAAAATGCTAGCATATTATTTGCATAAAATTATGTGCTTAGGTAAGAACAAAATATGAAATATTTATGGCAATATGCAGAAAATATGTTCCTACTTTGGAAAAAGATAAAATAAAACTCAAAGTAAATACCCTAAAAATCCTCTCTTGCTGCCCCCTTTCTTCTTCTTGAACAGCAACAAACTGTTAATGTCACATCCATAGTGACTTTTCTGAAAAAAATATACCCCTGGTAATCCCAGGGTATTTGTAACTGGAATATCATTCACATCTTTAATCTCATCACCATTAACTTGAGAAATGGTACTTGATTACCATGGGTGAGTCAAGGCCATTTTATCCTGGAGAACTCAAAATGCTGCTGGAAGAGCTGGCATGTAACTGAGTTCTTGCTGCCTGAATATGATTGTAGAATAGAATAAATATTCTCTAGGACCTGAATAAAGGAAGGATGAAAAATTAAATGTGTGCAAAATACAAACTTCTTCATGGGACTATCAAGCTATTTTTCAAAAGAAATAGAAGTGTAATTATTTGAGGATTGAGGAACTAAGAGAGACAAAACGTGAATATATTTATCAAAAAAAAATCTTCAGATACAGATTAAAGAGCAAATGTATGTTTGATGCATGTGAAGCAATAGAAGTGTATATTTTCAGGGTCTTAAAATGCCTCTGTTCATCAGTGCATTTTGATATTTTAGCTCACTACTCATTAAAGTTATTACCTTAATTTATTTAATCAAAATATTGACTCTATTCTCACTCTGCAAATAACTTGTGACATGATTTGGATCTTAATATGTTTTCTACAACTGAAAACTAAACAAAATATTGCTGTATCATTAAACAATTAATGCTTTCTGTAATATTCTTATTTTAACTTACAAGTTTTTATTAAAAAGCTTTGTGTCTGTATATTTGCAAACTACAAGCTTACAGTTAGCTAACCAAAGTCAGGTAATAGAATCTCCAAATTAAGGAGTCATTCATTTGTTCAGCAAAGGAATTGCCATTGAATAAAGAAATCTGTGGGTCTGTATATTTTTAACAATGCAATATAATTTTTCAGCTTTACTGACATACACTTAACACATAGAGACTGAATATATTTAAGGTGTACAACTTGACATTTTAATGTACATAAATATATTTCAAAGTGATGATCACCATGACTTCATATTAACATTTTAACATTTTATCATATTAACATTTTATTTAAACAATCTAACTCTCTAATTGATTTTGACTTAAACAGTTGAGGTACAGCAACTTCATCATATGCTTTCATCAAATGCTTCAGAAGCCAACTATAACTTTATGAGATTCAACAAATGTATCTTTAGTATGTTAACAGACACTAGTAAGAATGTGAACTTTTAGTTTGGAATGCTATGAGGAATCCGTGAATAATATAGCAATCCACTGATTTTTTTTCGAGATTGTTCTCAAAAAATAAAAAGAATGAAGAAGAAAATCAAAAAGTTTGTTTTCCAACTAAGACTTGAGTGAAGCTTTAGTTAAATGAAAATTGGCAAATCAATGTTTGAATGCTATAAGATGCTCTCTCTTTTTTCTCTAAAGACATGAGGATGCAGTAATAAATTATCTGGATAATCTTGCTTTAGTTTTTTGTTGATGTATAATAAATTGCTATAAATTTAGCGACTTTAAATAACATCCTTTTCTTTTTTTTTTTTCAACCTCACAGTTCTTTAGGTCAGAAATCCACAATAACATACCTGGGTTACTGGCTTATTGTCTCAGTCCCAAGGCTGAAATTAAGGTACTGGTCAGCTGTGTTATTTGAGCTCAGGTTCATCTTTCAAGCTCATTCCTGCCATTGGAGGAATATGCTATTTCTATTTATAGGATAGAGATTCTTCGTTCCTCACTAGCTCTTCATCACCTTCATGCCTGTCCTCCTGGAGCCCACCTTCAGGTTCTTACCCATGAGCCATCTCTGTCTTAGGAATGGAGAGTCTCTCTTTTCACACTTCTCATTTCTCAGAATTTCCCCTCTGGTTCCAGTTAAAGAAAACTCTGTTGTTAGAGGGCTCCTGTGATTAGACCTACCCCAAAGACCTTATCTCCTGGTTAACTGGTAAACCACCTTAATTACAAATACAAAAATCCTTCTTTTGTGCAACTTAATAATTATTAATTAATACTGTGACTAAAGGTGATGAGGATGATCTTAGAATTCTGCATCAGCTAATATGTATAATTCCAATCAATACATTTAAGCAGTGGAAATAGTACTAAAGAGACAGAAGATTAGCATGGCTTACTAGTCAGCTTATATTTATAACTAAGACAAATAAACAGTAGTAATAGTCTCAGTCACAGGTTGAATTTTTAAAAAGTTCAAATCCAGTAAATAGAAATGAAAGAGACAGAAATCATATGGCAAGTATTTAAATGGATGCTAGGAATTTTATCCTTGGAGTAATGAAAAACTAGCAGTCAAAATGAAGCAAATATCATGTAGTTGCAAAGTTATAAGGAATAATTTCTGACAATAAGACAGATTAGATGTCATGATGTTTGGATTAGAAATCAGAGGCCAATAATTCCTCTGTGTATCTGTGAACTTGACCATTTTCATTTGTTGCATATAGAAGCCGTGATTGTATTTTTGCCACAAAATATCTATGTATTCACAGCATCACACTCCTCTCTCTCCTTTCAGGAAGTTTAAAGAATATGAAAGGAAATGGAAAGGGCTCAAAAAATGAAAAACGGATCTGAGCAAAATCTTTTGTTTTTCTATTTTGTATAAGAATGTGTAGACAGAACTAGAGAAAACAATCCAAAAATTCATTTGGAACCAGAAGAGACCTAGAATAGCAAAAGCAATTCTAGGCAACAGAGACATGGCAGGGGGTATCACAGTCCCCAACTTGAAACTATACTACAAAGCTACTGTGATAAAAACAGCACGGTACTGGCAAAAGAACAGACCTGAGGATCAGTGGATTAGAAGATGCAGAAACAACTCCAGACATACTCAGCCACCTCATCTTTGACAAAGGAGCCAACCACCCTCATTGGAGGAAAGATAGCCTATTTAATAAATGGTGTTGGAAAAACTGGATTTCAACCTGCCAAAGATTAAAACTAGACCCATACCTATCACCATGCACCAAACTAAGATCAAAGTGGATTAAAGATCTAAATATTAAGACAAACACTAAACTTTCTGGAAGATAAGTTAGGTAGAGTTCTTGAGGACATTGGCATCAGAAAAGACTTTATGAACAAAACCTCAGTAGCACGGGAACTAGCACAAAGGATCAACAACTGGGATCTCATCTTACTAAAAAGCTTCTGCACTGCAAAAGAAACCACCAACAGAGCTGACAGACAACCTACAATGTGGGAAAAAAATTAGCAGCTGTACCTCAGACAAAGGACTACTAACTACAATATATAAAGAAGTCAAAAAAGTCAGACCCCCCAAATTCAAAGACCTAATTCAAAAATGGACATCTGAAATGAACAGTTATTTCTCAGAGCAAGAAGTAAAAGCAGCAAATAAATATATGAAAAAATGTTCAACATCATTGGTCATTCAAGAGATGCAGATGAAAACAACACTGAGATTCCACCTCACTGCAGAAAGAATGGCTGCTATCAAGAAATCAATCAATAACATGCTGCTGGGGTTGTGGGGAGAAAGGAACCCTTCTCCATTGTTGGTGGGATTGCAGGCTTGTGCAACCACTGTGGAAATCAGTATGGAGATACTTCGACAAACTAGGACTAGAGGTCCCATTTGACCCAGCTATTTCACTGCTGAGTTTCTTCCCAAAAGAATTAAAAGAATCATACCACAGCGATATATGTGCACCCATGTTTATAGTGGCACAGTTTGTAATAGCTAAAGCTTGGAAACAGCCCAAGTGCCCATCAACTGAAAACTGGATAAAGAAGGTGTGGGTTTTTAAAAAATAAAATGGAGTACTACTCAGCCATAAATAATAAGAAACTAGAGTGATTTGTAGCTAAATGGATGCACATTGAGGCCATACTCTTAAGTGAAATAAATAGGACACACATGTGTAAATGCCGAATAGTTTCACTAGTATAAGAAACTGAAAGTGCAAATAAGGGTTAAAATGATTAAAATGAATAATTGATAATTTGAAATAGGAAGAAAAGTCCAAAGGGGTAGGGGTGATGATAGGAGAAGGGAATAGGAAAGGAGGGAAAGGAAAAATTATGAGAAAAGAAAAAAAAAGGAAATGAAGTCTATGTAAATAGAGAAAGGTGGAGGGGGTAAAGGGAACACAGGTAATGGGGAAAAAATAAGAACCAAGATACATCATGTACAGGTACAAGCACCCAATAATAAATGTAAACATATTATATACCTAAAATGTGCCAATAAAAGTACTTAAGAATTAAAAAAAATAAAGAATGTGTAGACAAAATGGAAAGAATGAAAGAATCATGGTAACCAGTGTGGTTGCCATGATTATTGTTACTGAGGAAAGAGTACAAGTTACTGTGAGGACAAGAAAACGTTTAGCTCATCTGTAAGATATAGTTCTACAGTATTGGACAGCACAGGGTTTAGAGCATTAAAATCACCACAGGAAATTCAACTGGATAATACTACATGAGTGGAACAGAAAAATTAGAGGATAGGATCTTACAGAAAATTTTGGAGCAGAAAAAATTATTCTAAATGAGGATGTGAGGAAGAATGTTCTGTATTTTGACAATTTTGAAGCTTTCCTTTATTATTTTAACATTTTTTAAATTAGCATGAGTCACAAAATTGATGTGGTCAGTTAATAAGCTAGTGGTATTTGGGGATTTTTTTCTGAGAAACAATTAACAAATTGATGATGTCTCATGATCAAGGGTATTTTAGATTCAATGACATATAGTAATACAAGGCTGAAAAGACTTTATCTAGGGTAGCAATTACAAAGATAAAGAATCGAGAGCTGGACAGAAAGACTGAAGAGCCTTGGTGATAATGGAATAGAGTTAAATTTAGAAAGGCCAGACCCAAGATTCCAGAACTTTCTTAGTCACTGTCCTAGTTACTGATACAAAATACTTGACATCCACAATTTAAAGGAGGAGAGGTTTATTTTGGCTCATGTTTTTAGTTCACTGTTGGATGAATTCAAGTCAGGAAGGCACGGCAGAAGTATTTTGAGAAGGAAAGCTGCTCATCACATGGAAGCCAGGAATCCCAGAGCTGAGGGGGAAGTGAGGAGGGAGATACACTCTTCCAGGCCACGCTGCCCATGATGAACCTCTTCTGATCAGGCCCCACTGCCTAATAGCACATTTAGCTATAAACTCATGAGTGGACGAGTCTTCCAATGTGAATAGTGCCTCCATGATCCAGTCACTCCCCAGAAGTCCTGCTTATGATTGCATGAGGCTTTGTGGGGAACATCTAGATGTAAAGCATAACAAATACATTGGAGAAATGGTGTAGTGGCCATAGTTCAAAGTACTTTCTCGGGTTTATAGTTTCTATCTCTGGGTTCTCAGATTGTTGACTGTAAATTGTGTTAATGTGAGTCTCAGATTAATGACTTTACTCATTCTAAAGTACTCTTCTCTGGGGGTGGAGGTATTACCTGACATGAACAGTACTCCAGTGGCTTGCCTAAGATTTTTTAGGAGAGAGGAAAGAGGTAAAAGAATGCCCTTCTTCTTATGGCATGGACAAAATGCATAGAGAACAGAGATATAGAGGTTTTTCTAAAACAAAGGAAAGACCCTTATAATATTCAAGGTAATAATAGCCATATACCATAATATCCAATATGTTAGACTTGAGATTTGAACTGGGATAGAGAAGGCTATGCTGTACCAGTCTTACCAGGAAACCAGGCATATCCTATTAAAGATGAAGGTAGTTTTCTTCACTCTACTTTTCACTTTTTGATGTGATTATTCTGGTATTATTTTGAATAGAAAATTAGAATTAAGACTTGGTAATTTATTTCACATGGTTATTGACACTATAGTACTCTTTTCCCCTGGAATTACTGTTTTCTCATAAAAATATTTACATATGCATATAAAAGTATATTCATAAAATACATGTATGTGCATAATATATATTTATAATAAAAACAGTGTAATAGAAGGAACTCTTAGTCAAAATATTTGATTTTAAACCTGGATACTGGTGATCCAGTATCCAGTTAATTTCAGTTTTAACTTCAGGGAACTTTCATCTTTTGAAACAACTTTCATCTTTTCATCTTTCTTTTAAAAAGAGGCAAATATTTTCATTATTCTTGTAAAGATCAGAAAGTGAAATATGAAAGTGTAAATTATCTGAAAGTGTAAATTATATAAAATTCTAAACTGTAAAGTGTTACAAATTTAACTCATAATTGTTAGTTATTGGAGTCCATTCTCAGATTTCGCATACGTGGTTGGCATAGAAAATTTTGAAAATTTGCCTTCCACTGTTACACATCTGGTTTTATCAACATATCTTTATACTTTGCCAATTGATTAGGTAAGAAAATTAAAAAAAAAAAAACAAGTGAAATGCTTTGGACCTGAGCACTAAGGAACTCTTCATAAATTAAAAGCCAATTCTTGCCATGGCCAGTGTTATGAGTACTTTTGTTCATACTGAGGTCTTTTATGATCCTTGACTTCTCAGCCTGAGCTCTATTGCTACAAAAGACAGAATAGGAAGAGAAATATTTCTCAGATTTGACCAGTAAGAAATTGCTAGAAATCAGTCACCACGTGAAGAAACACCCAAGCATTGTTTTACATCTTTCATATGGTGAAGAGCATCATTTCTGGGCCTAGCTGACTTACTTTCTGATCATATTCACAGACTTTACCTGGGTCAACTCTTATTAAAACTTAGAATTCAGAGACACTGAGGTCACCATGGTGACAGGAGGAACTCAGCTGACTTCCTATTTCATGTAGCCTAGATAAAGTTGCTCACTCTAGGAAACATAAATTATATCTGTTAAATTATATCTGTTAATTTTATTTGGGAAGCAAATGGTACTGCTAATACACAGCCTCTGGAAGTAATCCAATCAATCCCCCGGTTTCTGAGATTGTGTGATGGTTGAAAGACTGGCAAAAGCAGCTGTCTAAAAAACTAAATCCAAGACAGCAACTTGAAGTGGGATGATGAAATTGCAGAATTAAGTAAACTGCCTGATGGAACTTTTACAAAGAAAGAACATGAGAGTGTATTTGAAATGTAAATCTCCGAGAGAAAGATAAAGAAATAAGGGTTTCCCCCAGGTTCTTATAAGATAGAAATCTGACATTACTGTCTTGGTATCACTCACCCTTTAATAATAAGCCACAAAATATTTAAGAGCTTTGAAAACTCTTTATTATTGTTCCCTGCTGCTATTTTGCCTCCCTTGATGTTTGCCTGAGTAAAAAAACAAAACCAAACAAAACTTAAAACCAAAAGTGTATCAGTGATTCCTCATCTTGAATAACTTCAGAATTCAGTTAGACCAAACAGGTAATAACTGAGTTCTGTGGTTCTCAACCTTTGTGCTTTTAAACACATTTGTACTTTGGTTTTGTCTGCAAAGATTCTGCTTTCATTTTGGCCTGTGTCCTGAAATACCTCCTGGTTTATCCTAATATGTAACCAAAAATGAGAGCCACAGACTTATTCTCTCTTCTTCAACTTCATAAAATCCACTGACCTTGATTTAATTCTACTTTTTTTAATCACCTCCATTGGCCATACTCATGTCCAGAACTGTTCCAACCAATGTTGAAACTTCAACACTCTCAACAATGCTTCCTTTCTTTCTACTCTTCTTATTACAGGAATGAGCCAGGAGTCTCAGAATTCAACTCTTTCTTGCTAAACCCTTCATTGTTAATCTATTGTACTCAAAGAGGAAAACTGTAAAGCAGAATTGATCTGTCTGTGTGATCTCCCGTTTTACCTGTAGTATATTCAGAAGAAGACACAACTACATACATGTGCCACAGCAAGTTCGTGGTCTCTCGTTCCAGTTGGAGGGAGCCTCCCTTTTACCAAATGCACCATTTGTTTCTTGTCATGGTTTGTGTTTAGATATCCCCCCAAAGCCTCATGTGAATGAGGTGGGGCTTTCTTTTCCAGAGGTATTTTAATCTGGAATGTGTGATGCTGGGGTCAAGGGTGTGTGACTACTAAACCACTACATGTGAGTGATTAATTTGGCACTGACCTAATCCCGGTAGTCTGAATAAGATAAAAGAGGCAGAAAGATGCTGATAACTCTCTTGTTGCCTTTGCTGCCTTATGAGTTCCGTGTTGTTTCTCCTCTGCAATGCTTGCTTCCCATCACTGCCTTCGAGCCGGCTAATCATGGACCGAAACCTCTAGGAACTGTGAGCCAAATAAACCCCTTCCCTTCCAGCTTTTGGTGTCGGTATTTTGTCTCGGCAATGAGAGAAAATTAACTAACACCTTTCCCTAGTCAGCTTTATGTCCATATCTTGCATTGGAAGCCCTTCCCTCTGTCACAGTAGGAGCAAACCTTTTAGAGCTTTCAGTGACGCAAACAGCCCACTTCTGTACGTGTGCCCTAGATTCACCATCACTACTCTAGCATGTGGAAATTACCATCCTTCTTGTGTCTTGAGGAAGAAACCTGTTCCTATGCCTTAATCTTATCACTTTCTGCCTTTCCATTTGATTTACTCCTTCACCTGCTGCATTTTTCAGATCACCAGCCTGCCCCATGTACCAGGACAGTGACATTGGCACTCAAGCAGCCTCAAACCAGTTCTGAAATAACAAAACAAGACAAAACGAGGGCCTGCTGGTACACACCTGTAATCCCAGCACTTTTGGGGGCTGAAGCAAGAGGATTTCAGGTTCAAGCCCAGCCTGGGCAACTCTGTGAGAGCCTGTCTCAAAATCAAATATAAGAAAAGGCTGAGGATGTAGCTCATTGTGAGGGCCCTAAACTCATTCCCTAGTAACAGCCCCCCCCAAAAAACAAAACAAAATAAATAAGAACAACCAACCCAGAAGCAAATGTTCAGGGACCTTACTTTGTTCCTTTGCCTATTGTTTTCCTATCTATGCCTTACTCCCCTCTCATTGAAAAGATTGATACTTTGATCCAAAACTTTGCATTTTTCACAACCAAGATAATAATTTTAGTACTAAACCCAGTAGATGTAGTTTAGTCTTTGTTTTACTCTTTTCTCTTCCATATTTGATGAGAGTTGAAGACTCTCTGTTGTTGAATAGGCTTCTAGCTTTTTGCTTGCAATTTGCTAGTCTTTGAAGTTCTTGATCCTTTGCCCATCTCTGAAATTAAATGCTCCTCTGGATTTTGTCCTCAGCTCTTTTTACTCTTTTTCCATATCCCAGGAGTGCTCAAGTGTACCCATGCATTAGAATCATTGGCAAAGCTTTGAAAAACACAGCAGTCCTCTCTCTAAGCTCAATTGTCTGACTCTGAATTACTAGGGAGGGAAGCCCCAAGCTCTTTCAGTTTTTAGAAACTTCTCTAATGATTCTGATATGCAGAAAGTCTTGAGAACCAGCCTGCATCTTATTATTTGCTGTCTTTTATCTGGATCACCTAGACTCTCGGCTTATATTCTAGATACATCTACAGCCCATCTTCATGGTCAGTGATTGGCTCAGTAGTACCTCCCTGCCTCTAACCCTTCCCATCACATCCAACTCTGTTTCTCCCCTTGCTTTTATCTTAATGAATGACATCATGCTTCTCCAAAGTTTACAAGCCAAAAATGTGGTCATTACATTTGCATTTATTTCTCAACTTTCTCTCTCATGTCCAATCAATTGTCAAGGGACATCAGTTCCACTTGTATTATTCTCCAAAGTTTCCCACTGTTTTCCATACACATACATGCTGCCCTTGGCTCACCCTCCATCTTCCTCTGTTGCATCTAGCTCCTATGTGTACCTTCTGCTTTTTTTTTTTATTCTTCCAGTCATCTACTCCTCACACAACACTCAATATATTTTCTTCTACAAGGTAAATATAGTTAAATTTTTTATATATTCACTGCTTAAAACTTTTCAGTGACTGTTGCTCTCAGAATAAAGTCTAGACCTTATAACATAATGTAGATACAGCCCATCGGTACAAGACTTCTGTTACACTTTCTTATCAGACTTTCCCTTGCATCCTGCACACGGTTCTGGTCACAATTTCATGAGTTTTCATTATTTCTTCTTATCTGTGAGCCTTTATTGCTCCTTTTTGGTCTAATACCCCATTCCTTGGCTCCCAGTTTCCAGCTTTGTCTAGCTAATCCCTTCATATGTTCAATCCCATATATTACTTTCCAAGGAATACTTACCTAAACCTGCAGAATGCACTTAAGAGAACTTCCTACATATTCTTAAAGCATGTGCAAGATTGTGAAGTTCTCATTGACTGCTTCTGCCTCCCATCTGAATTTTTGTTCTTGGGACATAGAAAGTCTTATTCATGATAGATGGTGGCTTTTATGTATGTTTGTTTTTGTTTGCATGACATACAGAAAATGATCGTCAAAGAAATGAAATGAGAAGTTCTTTCTTCAGAACTGTTAGCAAAAGCAAGAACAAAAAGTAATGATAGGGCCAGGGATTTAGCTCAGTGGTGCTGTGCCTGCTTGGCAAGCGCAAGGTTCTAAGTTTGATCCCTGGTACCAAAAAAAAAAAAAAAAAATCATGAAAAAGTAACAATGAAAAGAAGCTTAAAGACAGAAACTACAGGTGGCCAAAAGTCAAAATGTACTAGTAGAATGAGCTGGCTGCCATAAAAGAAGGCATTCCTTGGAGTCAAGCATTTCATTGACATGATAGGAACTAAAGTCAGGACTCAAGGAGCTGAGAAATGAATGCTACAGGTAGTAGTTTTCTAGGGTTTATTGTAGCGAAGTACCACAGACTGAGTAGTACGACTGAAATGTATTGTCTCATAGATGTGGCGGTGAAAAGTCCAAGTTGAAGGCGTCTTTCAGGGCTATCCTCTCTCTGAAGGAACTAATGAACAATTCTTCCATTCCTCCTTCCTAGCTTCTAGTAATTCCTTTGTTTGTGACATCATAATGGCAACTTTTCCATGAGATTGTTTCCATATATGTTTGTCCCTTCGCTTGATGACCTTTTTGTAAGGACACCAGGTATACTGGATTAAGAGCCAAATCTGTTCCAGTATGAAGTCATTTTAACTAATTATACCTGAACTCAAATATGGCAACATTTCTTATATTTTGATGTACTTATATTTCAGCATATGGATTCAATAAATAACAAGGGTGAATTAGTGAAGGATTATCAGACTCCAGATTTATCTGTGACACTATCATTGTCAGGTATTTGTATATCAGTATTACCTTTAATCTCTTCAGGGTCCTTATAGTATAAAGTTTACTGAGGTGGCTGGAAAAGAGAAGTAAGTAAGTGACTTTCATTGTACAGACCTGCTACACTAGTTTTTAATTTTAGCTCTCCAAGTTTCCAGGTAGGGCATGGAGATCTTTAGTCATAGCAGCACTCTTTACCAGCAAAATTTGATGTCTACCTATCTAGAATGAGACTTTTGGGCATGTTAGAAGTTATAGTTTTAATTTATAATATTGATATTTAATGAGAAGACAATTTCAGCATTTGGAAATATAAAAATTGATGGAAAATTTAATAGAAGAAAATAATAAAAGTGCAAAATCTTAGATGAAAATATTAACACACATAATCTTAGATTGTTATATCTTGGGCCAGGGATTTAGCTCAGTGGTTCTGCCACTTTCCTCACAAGCATAAGGTCCCGAGTTCAAGCCCCAGTACCAAAAGAAAAAAAAAAGGAGACTATTATGTCTTATTAGGTCTAAGTAATATATCAATACATTAAACTCTTGATTATCATAATTGGAAATATGTATCTATCCTCCCCTACATTAATTTTAGAAATGCACAGAATAGGAAAAAAAAACAGAATAAAATCTCCATGGAAGCAACTTTGTGGCAAAAAGCACAAAAAATAAACAGTAGTAGAATCCATGCTTTCCAAGTCTGTCTGAAACTAGTTAGTGTATTAAATTTGAGGTTAACTTTAGCTGTTGAACTTTATCTTTATGATTAAATCTTGAAAAAACAAGACCAGTGACTCATTCATCCATTTGAGAGGACTGCTGGTAGTACAGCATTATCAAAGAGGCAGACATGTGATGTGATGACTTGGAAATAGATTTTTGTAGGTAACTCCTATACTTGAATTCAATGTGAGTTGCCAATTTGGGAAATTGCTACATTATATTTATCACACAGTTATAATTTCTAATGGGTTGGGGAGTCATAGACTTGGTCACATCAATACTTGGATCATTTTCAAAATGGAAAGAAAGTGCTGAAACAGAAAAATAATGTGCTAAATTCTTTAAAACTTTAATATGGAAAAACAGTTGGCTTGTGTATAAAGTGAAATAATCAAGCTGATGGAAATGGCTTCCTTTTTGAAATTCCATTGGAATGTATCTTTGTCACTTTCTCCTTGTCCCAAGACCCAGTACCCTCTACCTGCAACTTAAAGGAGAAAAGGTTTATTTTGGTTCATGGTTTTAGAGGTTTCAGTCTGTGGTCAACTGGTTCCAGTGTAGAAAATGGCACAGTGGAAGGGCCAGGCACAGGAAAGCTACTCATCCCATGTCAGAAAGCAAAGAGGGAGAGAGAAGCCAAAGAGGGAGATACACTCTTCAAGGTCACACTGCCATGACCTACTTCTGATCAAGCTCCACTTCCCAACAACACACTCAGCTCCTGAGCTCACAGTGTATAAATGCACCAATAGGTACAGTGCCCCCATATCCAACTACCTTCCAAAAGCATTAGGCTTTTGGGGAACAACCTAGTTATAAATCATAGCATAAAATATGGTCTTGATTATTATTTTAAAACAGCATGTTTGTATACATGTTTCACGTGCATTGGCAGTTGCCTTATTGCTTGCCTTATCCTTAGGATAGATTGTAGAAGTTTAGAGAAAATATACTTACTCTAGACTTCTGGATACCATTTTGTGAACTTTTATTATATATAGTAGAAACTGTACTTTGCTATAAGATGCTCTTTTGTCATAAACTCACTTCTATTTAACTTAATAGGTAGCTAGTCAGGAGTGTAAGGGAGACAGTAAAAACAACTTTAAGTGTACTAGGATTATATTCAAAATAAGTCCATAGTAAAATCAAATGGTCAGATTGCCCTGTGTCACTGAGACTAAAATGTGAGCTAAACTGATGAAGAGCTTCTCTTTCCCACAACTCAAGGCAACAGGAATATTGGTGACACCCAAGCAAGTGTGGGTAGTTTTTGTCACTTATCTTGTGCTGAATATGCTGACTGAGACCATGGACACTGAGTACTGTATGCTGAAAATACTGAGTCATCAAAACATACTTGACTCTTTGCAAAAACACCTTTTTTTTGGATGTCTTATAAAATTAGTATTTCATGGGGAATTTAATCTATGTTCCTATGATTCATTTACACTAGGCTCATCAAAATATGGGGAGATATTGAATGTCTAAGAAACCTTAAAGTTTATGATGCCATTTAGGCTTTGTTTTTTTGTTTGTTTGTTTGTTTTGAGACAAAGTCTTGCTATGTAGTTCAGGCTGACCTTGAACTCACTATGTAGCCTAGGCTGACCTCGAACTCATGACAATCCTCCTGCCTCAGCCTCCTGAGTGCTGCGACTACAAGCATGTGCCACCATAACTGGCAAGGCTTGGTCTTTAAATGAAAGGATCAAAGTATACTAGGACTGCAGAATTCAAGCATCTTGGGGGCCAATTTCATTTCATCTAATAAACCTAGGAAATTATGGAGCTGATTGATAACTTCTAAACTCAAAATTCTGTTCTAACATATATATATAACATATATATATCATATATAACATATACATATATATAACATATATATAACATATATATATAATATATATGTAAATGATAAAGAATACAGGGCTAGAATGAGAATGTTCAACATTAATGATTCAAGTCATTTATATTGGGACAGTGGCCTGAAGATGTATTTAAAGATAAATCTCTTCCAAGTAACTGGTACTTTTTAAATGTTCACCCATTATAAGAAAGTCACACTGAATTAATTTTTTGGTGTTCTGTGATATTTTGGGGCTTTAAAAAAGTTTTAAAACATATCTCATCTGATTGAATAAATAGGACTTCTATTATTATTTCTATTTTTTAAAGGGGAAAAAGGACTGCAAGTGACTTTGCAGGTTGTTGCTGAAGTTGTAGTCATGAAAACTGTGTTGTAGTTCTGAGCTATGATTGTGTACAACAATAGAAACAGTACTGCACATATCCCACATAGCTCTATCTTATTTTTAAATTCACTTTTCCCATCCTTGTAAGAACTCTTTGATTTGGGCTTTATTTAAAAACCAAGACAAAACAAAATCATAATTCCTATCCTAACACAAAGCTTGAATATTATAATTGGCATAAAATTCAGTTCTAGTTTTTTTTTTCCAAAAATAAATTGCTTACTCCAGCATGATTCTTCTTCTTTGTGACTCTACATATTTGCATTTTAAAATGGCCTGTTCCCATGGAGCTAATCTAAGTGGAGTGCGTTCTTTGAACTTAGTGTGTACCCCAAGATCAGGTCAATTTTATCAGGCCAGCAAATAAGAAATAGGCCAGAAATTATTTTAACTATGGAGTAGAGTGGAAATAAGTTTAACTTATATAAGTATGTTGCAAAACAAGAATGGCAAATGTTTTTATCACTTAATATATGAACTCTAACTCAAATCATTCCCTTAAAAAATTGAGCCAATGATTAAGGTAATTTTGATTGTTTAGCTTTCCTGACATAATTATTGGCTGTCTTAATATAACTTAATTTTGGTTCACAGATGTAAAATCAGATATTCTTGGAGATTTCATAATTTCTTCTTCTTTTGTTTCTCTCTCATCAATTATTCACCTCTCCAACATATGCAAACTAAGTATAATGTTAAGCCAGAAGAAAGTTTATTGGCACGTGAACCCTACAATTAAATACAAATTACACAGCAATGTCTTCATATTTTTGCTCAGAGAAGAAATGGTCTTCTCAGTAGGGCTTCTGGAATTTCATTCTCCTAGTTTTCTCCTTTTTCTGTTGTCACTCCATCTCATCCTCTTTTGCTGCTTGCTCCTCAGCTCCCCTGAATCCTAGCATTGACATGTTTCTAGTTTAGTCTGAACACCATAATGTCCTCTTTCTACTTATCTCCTATATCTCATTTAATCCCCTGTTTTAAGTCTGTATGCCATTTTCTGTAAAGTTCCTATCACCAGTCTGGACCGCTCTTCTGAATTCAGATCATGTGTTTTTTTCCTATACATACATGCATTCATAGATACATACAAACTTTTAATGTCTTTTCCATCTTAACTAAGCACACACCATCCACTGTGGCTGTAACTTTTGCAGTTTGAAGGGTGACAAGAAAACTGAAATGAATTTCTTTACCCTATTTCATAATTTGACAGAAAAAAATGGATTACTTCTTTTTATAGAACATAGCAGCCTTGAATAGAAAATTTTTCTTCCTTCATTAAATCAAGGTGCTTTTTTACTTTATACAGTACTTAAAAGAAGTAGTTTATGGCTTCTTTTTAATGATATTTGTATTAATATAGGTTTGTGATATATAATAGTTGCATTCATTTTGGAGAATTGATATGTATACCTTCTGCATGGCACATCCAAACTACCAGTACCACTATTCTTCTGCTCTGGAATCATTATTAAATAAAGCAAGGATTATTTGAATACCAGCCCCATGATACTACAAGAGATGATCTGATGACGAAGATGGTGATTAAGTGACTAGGTGGTGGGTAGCATATACAGTTTGGATACTCTAGGCAAAGAGGTGATTCCTGTCATGGGTAAAACAAAGCAAGACAGTGCGAGATTTCATTATATTAGTCAGAATGGCACATGATTTCAAGCTTATAAATTGCTTATTTCTAGAATTTTCTTTTGAATATTTTCAGACTGTAGTTGGCCATGGATAAATGAAAACACAGAAAGGAAAACTGTAAATAATGGAGGAGTGTTTTACCTGAAACCCAACACACATAGAACCCACTTCTCCTGTAGACTTGTCCATCTCAGACTAAACTTTGCACTTATCTTTCACTTCTCATTGTTTTTACCTACACACACAAACACACACACACACACACACACACACACACACTCACTCTCAATCCTGTCCCCCAAAGCCAGCCAGTCATCTTTGAAAATCTGGAGTATGACAGTTTATCAGCACCTCCATTGACTGCCTGGTACAGCCTCTTCGCAAATGAACAGAGTGGGGCTGCTATTATCTATCTCATACCAAGTCACTCATTTACATAGAACTTCCATAACTTTGGTTCTTCATCAAAATGAAGATGAAAATCCTTACAACAGCCTTTTCCTTGGGGTTCCTATTACCCCACTGATTCAGCTTCTGCTTCTCCTGCTGTGGTTCATTTACACTGTTCTCCTTCTATTCCTTCAGCTCTCTAAGTACAGTCCTGCCTCCGGGACTTAATACTTTCAATTACTCAGACAAAACCTTCATGTCCCTTGTTTCCCTTACTTTGTCTCTGAACTCTTGGTTAATAGCTCACTGCTATATTCCAAGCCTCTATAATTGTTTCTAGAACATGGAGACAGCCGATGAATATTTGTTGAGTAATGAGGGATTATTTCCATCTTCTTCTCCTTGGGTACAAGCAGGAAATAGAGAAGAAATTATTAGATTATCAGACTTGCCTATATTTATATCAAAATATAAAAATTCAACTTGGTTGAAATGTAAAAAAAAAAATATGAAAACATGCATTTTTAAAAAGATTGCTCAAATCTCTTCTCCCCAACCTTAAAAAAGTGTCAGTGAAAGATCAAAATGCATAATGAATTAATTGTTTCTGGGTTATTAATGAACTTCACTGTGCTGTTGCTCTCAAAGCACTAAATATAGCTGATATCAAACCAAAGGTCCTTCATGATCCTTGAAATTTCCTTGAATTTCTTTAGAAATACCCAGGCTTATAAGAAGTTTTAATGGGACATTGTGCTGTTCAGAAGAAAAGAAATCATAGTTTCTGACCTCAGGGGCATTAATAAACTAATAGAGAAAAAGCTCTAGGGAAATTAGTTTTTAGGAAGTAGAATCCAGTGGCTCATTGCACATTCTAAATAGCATCAGAGTAAGAATGACAGTCTGGCTGATTGGATTTAGTGATGTGGATAGATTTGGCTGTTATATTATCCAAAATGGATTGAAAACCCCAAATATCAATGAGTTTTTACAAAGGTAATATGGCTACTGGGCTACAATTCACTGTAGGATTTCATTTAAATTAAAATGGTAGGTAGGCCAAGGAGACATCAGGACAGTTTCATCATTGGGCTTATAATAAATGAGGCTAAAGAATATTTGATTTTTCTTATGCCTGTCCCAAATTGTTCAATCCACAAATATTTGTGGAACAGTTACTATGTGTGAGGCAGTGTGTATGCTACAGAAGGTTTGCTTTGGCAGCCATGAAAATGAACCCTACTCTCATGAAGTTTGTATTCTAGTTGGAGGGACAAGGAGGTAGAAAGAGAGATAAATATATATAAAGGCAGGTTGTGATGAGTGCTAGAAGAGAAAACAGAAGGGTGCTTGAGGAAAGAACAGCAGCCATGAATAATAAAGCTACTCTGTCATCTGAATATTTGTGCCCTCCCCAATTCATAGGTTGAAATCATTACCTTCAAAATAATGTTTTGAGGAGAGCTTTGGGAGCTGAGGTCAGGGACTAAGGCCCTAATGACTGGGATTACTGTCCTCATAAAAGGCCTTAGAGAGACCCTTTCAGCATTTGAGGAATCAGTAAAAAGATGGCTGTTCTTGAACCAGATAGAGAACCTTCACTGACAGGCCCTGAGAAATCTGAGAGCTCCTTGACCTTAGAGTCCTCAGCATTTAGAACTGTAAGCAAAATACTGTTTCTCTTATTTATAAGCCATCCAGTTTGTGCCATTTTGTTATAGTAGCCTAAGTGGACTATGACAACTAAATTGATGTAAAAGCTACCCCGATGGTTCAGGAACAATTCACGAAGTGCTTGACTGTCATATTTATGTGATTCTTCTGTAAAGGCATTTGGGTTTGTGGTCTTGGTCCCATTTTTTTTCTTGCTTTCTAGGGGGCATTATGTGCCCAGCTCTTGTTTTTTTTCCAACAAGGATGTATGTTAGAAGGGAAAATAAAAGGGTACTGTTGCTTTTTCTGTATTTATCCACTGATTTTGTGCCTTCTGCTTTTACTAAGTCTCTCTCATGTTGAAATAAAAATGTCACATTTGAATTCTCTCCAGCCTTACTAACTTAATTTTATCATCACTCAAAATCTCCATTCATCCCTCCTTTCCCCTTATTTATGTAGCTTCTCATCATGGTATATTTAAATGAGTGTCTGAGACTTGAGCCCATCCAAAAGGCAAAGGTGCCAAATGTTAATTCAGTAGAATGACTTACATCTTCTCTTTAGTTGTTTATGTCATTTTACGCTAAATTATAAGCCACTGTATCTCAAAACAATGAATATGTTATAATGTTATTTATATAGTGTCTGATAATAGGTGGTGTTTGAGACTAGATTAAATTATTCCAGGCTAAAACAAATCTCTTGTGAAAAAAAATTTTAAATTATCGAGACCTGAACAAGGTAGAACTATATAATACCACAGATGCATTGTATACATGGGATGGCTCATTACAATAGACAAAGCAATACTAATTATTAATGAATAATAGTAAAGTAATAAGTTTTAGGCATTTAATCTGTAAGACAATGACTATAAATTAGGTGATATTAAAATTATCTTATCTCGTCAGCTCTGTGCCCATTTTCTGAAGCATAAGTCCCAGAGATTTCCACAATTTTTATCACATTTTTACTCTTTGAGATTCTTAGACACGCCTTGCATTGTGATATGTAGATGTCCATTGTGATATGAGCAGATGCCATGTTGGACTCTGCTCTCCCAGTAACCTCAACCCGTGTTCACTGGTCTCTTGACTGCCTAGTGGCAGACACTAGCATGTCTATGTCTATTCTAGCTACTGTATTAGAGTTCTGTACTCCTTCTAGGGCACTTCCCTAGGTGATTCACCTGCGGACTAGGAAGATGCCTTCTCCCTTCTTGTTACTTCAGGGAAGCCAACAAATTGGTTTCTTGGGCTCTCAAATTTTAGACATCTAGTGAAAACAACTCTTTTAGTTCTCACATACAACCTTTATCTTTCCAGAATATGACTGTGAGAGTCCAAATGCCAATCACAACTTAGCCTGAGTCACCACTCTTTTCAAGAACCTCTACCTTTGTAGGTGATTCTAGTCATTCATTTCAGTTTTCTTTTTTCCATACAGTGAATTCTTAGAGATTTTACTTTTGGTTTTCAATCCTATTGTATCAACCAACCAAAATCTCAGTTGTTTAAACAATAGAAGTTTATTTCTCTCTCATGCTTTCCTCATCATAGGTTGGTGGAGGACAAAGGAAGGTTCTCCTGTTCACTTAGGGACATAATTGATGGGAGTTTATGCTGTCTGAGATGATCCCAGTCACTGTGGTAGAGGCAAATGACATTATACACTGGTTCTTAACAGTTTCCCCCTTAATATTCATATTATCATTTCTAGGGCTGCTTACATTTCATTAGTCAAAGTAAGGCAACCATGCGCAACTTCAAAGAGGCAGGGAAGTGCAATCTCACCACATCCCTTGAAGAACTGGGAATGTTGGAGAACAATATCACTAATGATGCTCATGTCTTCTTCCTTGAAATTGTGCTGCTGTGATCATGCAGTCTTTTCCTACTGAATCTTATGATGTATCTCTCCATGAGTGACCTTCATTATGTAAAAGATACAGGTTCCCCCATACTGGTTAAGAGTTCTGGCTAAGGGTCACTCACTAGTTGGGCTGCAGCAGTCTCAAGGCTCAGCTGCTGTCACAGTGACTCAGGTAGTTGTTGACAGGCATCAGTTTCCATCAGATTGCTCAAGATATGATAGCTTGAGTCTCCAAGAGTTAGAGATGAGAGAGACAAATCTCAAGACAGAAGCCACAGTCTTTTATATCTGGTTGTAAATGTGACATGCTGTCACTTCCACTTGATGACCAACACCAGAATAGAGAAGGATAGAACTATATAAAAATGAGAATACCAGGAGGTGGGATAATTGAGGGCCATTCTTAGAAAGTGGCTGCCGTTCTCATTCAAAAAGCCTAATGCTTTCATGTAAACCCAGGGCTCCAGCTAAATGCTGTCTGCATCTAAGATTCTGTCAAGTAGGATATGAAGCATGGAGTAAATGAAATTTAAAACTTATCTCAAGAAGGACCTTCCTTTAGATTAGTGTTGGCCTTCTGTTCAGTTCAGTGGTTCTTATACCTTATCATTTTCTACGTACAATACCCAAGGAAGTACATGTTCTCTTTCACAGAACATTTGCTTTATTTATAATGTTTTAAATGCTATTTTTTAAGTCCCTTGTGCTTAAGTGATTGCTATACTTGAAATGTTACTAGACTTACTATATAATAAATAAGAACAAACAAATACTTAACCGTTTTTCTTGCCCTTTTCTGTGGAAGCATGAGCTGTGTGAGCTAAATGTGACTTTAAATAGGATATTGGGAGGAATTAGAAATAGTGTCACAGTGGCAGAAACCCCACATTAAAATTCATTCTGTCAGCACTCTGTGATTCCACAAACTGAGGTTCTTTTTAGACTAATCACGAAATCATTGAACAATATTAGGGGAAAATGTTGTTCTGTAAAGGGAAGACGGCTTTTATTTAGAGGGAGAGAATATGTATGGCCACTATAGTAAATAAGAAAATACATGTCTGTATTTTTACATATTCTTGGTTTTATTGAGCAAAAGTGGAGACATTTATTTTCCTTTAAAATTGTTTTGAACAAGCAACTCGGCACTCCTTCTCACCATTCCCTGCAATTGAGTTTTATTTACCGAAATCCTCAATTAGCTTTTTATCCTTGTGGCAGGGATGCTTCTTGGATTAATTCAGCAGCGTGACCAAAGCAGGCAGCCTGTTAGGAGCACATGGATAACTTGCCTCCTCTCTCTTCCTTCGTTCTCTATTGTTTCTGCATTCCGATTGCTTTCATCCTGCCACTGAACCTCCCATACCCTAAATTACAGTATGCTCACCAAATGCAACATTTCTCCTCCTATCCACCCTCTTCTGCCTCTCCCAGTGGCATCTCACTTCATTCCCAACAAAAACATTGCCCTCTCCTCTGAGCTCGCCTTGTTTACATTGTTCTGCTCTTTCCTCTCCTCCTTGGCATACTGGTTTCATCAATTTTACCAAATGACTTTCCTGGCAGCTGTGAAGAGAAAACCCAGAACAAGTTAATAGCAATCTAATACTGTACTTTTTGCCATTTTTCTAAAATGTAGAGAACCGTTTGGTCATTGGATTGATTTTAATGATCTAAATGATCAGCTATTTCAACACTGCACTGCAGCAGCTTGGTAATAAATAGGAAAGGGGAGGGGCTTGGAGACTGGGCTTCACTCAGTGCTAGATAAATAATCTCTGAAACCCCAGCCAAGGAAATAAGAAAAGATGGCAGCCTTTGCCAACTTGCATATTGACATTTTTAAACAAAAACTCTTAACTGTTTTAATTCCACGTTTAGAATATGAAGTAACTAAAGCAAGATATTTTTGAGGGAATTAGACAGTCACCAGTAAGGTTAGGAAACAAACCACAGCTTAGGTCTCAATGTATTTGGTGTATATCTAGCAATTTATATTGCTAGACATACATATTTTCAGTGTATACACCAGCTGATCTAGGACTCAAGGACTTTATTCAAGCACATTTCTCAGGGAATACTGTAATATTCTTACTTCATTTGTATGTGTGAAGGGAGTAGCTTTCAGTCTTATATGGTATAGTTTCCCTTGAAAAAGAAGATACTATTTTGTTTTTAAATGTTGGGTCTTAGTTATTTATAATAAAGTAACCCAAGTAGGCTGACTACCTGGCTGTTGAGTTTCCATTTTTGCTACATTGGTTCCACCTAGTCCCTGTCATAGCTAAGGTCTGGCAGCTAACTAATACGGTGAACCATGTCACCTTGGTCGAGAGGATGTCATGAACAGGCCAATTCCAGCCCCAGCACTGGTAAAAGTGACTCATAAGCACTCTTTGCTGATGATAGCAGGAGCATGGCCCTTCTATCTGAAAGATGCTATCTCCTTTCTTCCCATCTCTTATTACAAGGAAATTAGATTCTCATTGAAGAATAGATCTCAAGAACTATAAGAAAGGAAGTTTGAACCTTTGGTTGAGAATTTTTGTACAACTTAGATCAATGAGGTTAGTTCCGGCCCATAATGACAGTATTGTTATATTTTTGTTTTGTTTTGTTTCTTTTTTTTGGTACCGAGGATCAAACTCGGGTCCTTGCGCTCGTGTAGCAGACGGCGAAACCACTGAGCTAAATCCCCGGCCCCTAAGTATTGTTATATTTTTGACATATTGGAAAGTCTCTGGCAGAAAAATAAAACTTATTATATTCTGGGAAGGGGCTGGGGGTAAAGGGTAAAAGAAGCGACAAAATTATGCTTGATGAGATGTTTTAATCTTCTTTAAATATGGTAAATTTTGAGACAGAAAGTGTATAATAAATATATATAAATTTTACAAAGGGTTCAAAAGTTGTGTAAAAATCAATTATTTTATAAGATGTTCCAGAAATTTAAATCAATAGAAAAAAGAGGAAACTTTTAGATTGCCAATTATACTTATTTTTACCTCTGAAAACAGCAAATCACCTATGAATCACCTATGAATATTATAAATCTATAATATTGTCTTTGTTTGCAATAGAATATTTTGATCACTTGTTAGTCAATGTGCATTTTTAAGCATCTTCAAATCTATTACGTATTTGGGCTTAGAAGTCACTGGCGAGGAGGGGGAAGATCTGAAATTTTCTCAGGAATTCAGCAATGATTAGAGAGACAGAATGGGATTTTTTAAAAGTATAAACAATGCTAAAATGAATACTATTTTTATGTGTCTTTATGTGTGTGACATGAGCAGTTATTTTAATAGGCTCTTATAAACAGAATTTCTTAACAAATGGTATGTGCATTTTATATTTTTTAAAATCTGCTACATTATACTCCCAAGAAATCATTCCCAGCCTGTACCTCCACCAATTGTGTATGGCTCTGTTTCACACCCCCTCACCATTTTAACCTTTAAAAAAATATGACTGCTATGATAAGCTAAATACCTCATTGTAAGTTTTTTGGGGGGATGGTGGTTTGTTTTTTGTTTTGTTTTTGGTTACCAGTGAAATTCAGTGTCTGAACAGCTATGGCTACTTGCTTATTTGCATCTGTGTCTCACTTTTCAAGTTATTTGCTATATTTTAACTAATCTGTAGGCCCTCCTGAAGGCCTAATAATGCAAGAGCTTTACTGTGGTATGTTTACACCTGCCCCTTGCAGCTCACCTGGTGTCTAGAACTGCTTGGGAAGCTTCCATTATCTAGCCTCTCATGTTTCAACACCGCTCTTTTCCTTCTACCCTAATTTAATGTTCCCACTATTTCAGGCAGAGGTCAGAGGTCAAACATTTGAAGAGGTCAAGGAAAGCAAATATGTATTGAATTCTTACATGTACTGTGTGATCCATACCCTCTCACTGAATTCCAAACAAATCTAAGTGATATGAATCATTATTGTTTTTCTGATGGAAAAAATCAAAACTCAGTGAAAGTTGAGAAAGGAGCCCAAAATAAATAATGTCATTAAAAGGAGATGTAAGATCTGTCTGATAATACTAAAACCTATGCTTCTTCTACCAAACCATGCTTCCTTTACAAAAAATTCTGTTAACCTACAGCACAGATCAACTAGATTATACTTGGGGCTCTGATAAGATGTGATTGAGAAAGCTGAATTGGATTGGGGCTTTAGGCTCATCCATTTCAGCCTTTACTGGGGATCAAACTCAAGACCTTGCACTTTCAAGGCAGGTGGTGGAACCACTGAGCTAAATCCCAGCCCCATCTCAAGCTTCTGTTGGGAACTAAAGGACAGGGAGTGAGACTATTGAAAAGAGGGAAAAAGTTATGCCTGGATTTGAGAAAAGAAAGACAAAATGGAAAAGACAGTGTCAAAAGTGCTAAGGGTTATGTATCCATTTTAATGTGCTGGAACATGCTAACATAGAGGAGAGTGAGACAGCCAAGTCTGAATGTGAATGTGCTCAGTGTTGTAAGCTACTGATGAAACAACACCAGAAGAAAAACAGCACCAATGACATGGACTGGAGAACAGTTAGTATTAGTGATATCTCATTATGGGATGTCGGTCAGACAATGTTGACAGAAGCTGAGGGGCAGTCCAGCAGGTCCCCCAGTTGCAAGCAGATCCACATACCAGAGGTCTGGTTTCTCAAGATCAGTTACACAGTGGCCTATTTATCCAAAAGCAAAGATGTGGGTAACAAGATTATTTGAAGGATAAAAGACAATTATGATAGCTTAGGCCATAGGCTTTTGGTAAATTCCATCTGAAACTTTACAAATTAGCTCATTATTCTGCTGTTTTTATGAATGTGTTAGTCTGCAAACATATCGACATCACAAATTAGTCACCTAGTGTTTCTCTGAAAGCGATTTAACATCAGCACACCCACATTCTAGTATGGAGCAGTAAAACAGGTCCTTGCTTGATCTTCTAAACAGAAATCAGCCTAAAGTGCAATTGATTTCCAAAGGAGTTTTGGCACACACATTGTCTTCTGATTTTTAAAGACAGGATGTCAACCTCACCTTGGATATTGACAATATCATTTTGTTGTAGAAACCTCTTTGCTATCCCCATGAACTCTAAGAGAAATCCAGCCTATTGATAAGTTAGGGAGTCACAGATCCGATATAGCTTTGATTTGTTTTTATTTACATTTGTTATCATGGGTATTATCACAGCTGCTTTTTTCAATTCAATAGTAGCAATTATGATTGCGAGAATTAACGTCTAATTTTAAAGTGGTTTTTGTAGTAGATGAGCTCACCCACCAGATACTTAGAAAGAAAAATGAGAAAACATAAATATCTTTTCCTGTCTAACTTGATTACTTATTGAGAAGAACTCTTGCTTAGATTATGATAAATATTTCATGGTGAAATGTGATAGTTAAGATGCCTTTGGCTGCAAGTTTGGCACCCCGATATTATGGCTTGATACGAATCAGCAAAATTTACTATCTTATATCAGAGTCAAGGTGGGCTTTTCCAGGATTTCTTTATTAAGCTGGGTTTTCCTTGGCCATTGCAGCACATTGTCCTTTTGCTCCAACTGAGTCTTTCCTAACACCATGGTGGCTATAGCCAGGCACTAGGTCCAAGGGTAGAAAATGAACCTTTTCTTATCTGCAAAAGAATTTATGTATTTTTAAGAGAGCAAGAACTGGGCAATGCTGTGAGTTCTCCCCTCCCAGCCCTCAGAGTGGGCTCCAGTTAATTTTTCCGTATCAATAGCAGAGAACAAGACATCAGTAGTGGAATTACTTTTTTCCTGTGGACTAGACTCACAGCATACACAAGACAGAAACCTAGCCTTGAGCCATATTTTTATCCTTTCCTACTCTCCAGGAAAGGCAGTTGGACTCTCACAGCAAGTTTTCAGGGACTGGAAGGTTTGGGGTGGGGGTAATGAAGTAGCAGCCCTTGAAACCCCAGGCTCTGCCTCAGTCACAGGAGTTGCAGCCAGTAGCGCATCAGAAATGCTGCTGCTGAACCTACAAATGTGCCCAGGAGACAGGCAGCTTTCAACATCTGCCAGGTCCCCAGTATGAGATGCCATCTTACGACAGTGCCGATTCAAGGGAAAAAATAGGAAAAACAACCTTCCCTTCTTTCATCTCCTTTTTCCAAGCTCCCCAACCTCAGGGTAGTCAATGCCAAGAGAAGTTAGGGCTAGATAGCCAGGAAACAGGAAGATGCACTCAGACCTCACTCTGCCGCACTTCCTGTCCATGGTGGGCCCTGCTGGGAGAGGGAAGAGTGGAGTTCCGGGCTGTAATCTGGAAAGGATACTCTAATTTCTGAATACAATGTGAGTTGATGGTTTCGGGTGAATGTGAAACTCGCTTTCCTAATTGTACCTGGAAATTTACAAGACAGTTGTCACGAAAAAAGCTTAAAAGCGGGATTGGGGAACCAAAATAAAATGTGTATCAGTGCCTATCACATTTCCTCACTTTCAAAGATGTGTTCCAACATTGATATTCATTTACAAATATTTTAAAGATATCTTGACAATGCCATATGACATTTGTATCTTGTATATTTTTATATTCTGTCTTTTAATATTAGAGAGGAGAGTCAAGAAGAAAAAGTATTTATACCTTCTTTCAAGTGTTCTGATCTTCAAAATGCCTGTGCTACCAGGCCTAGTGGTACACATCTGTGATCCTAGCATCTGGGAGACTGAGGCAGAAGGAATACAAGTTCAAGCCCAGCCTGGGCAACTAGTGATATAGAAAGAACCTGTCTCAAAATTAAATAAAAAAAAATAAGAGCTGGAGAAATAACTTACTGCAAAGGCCTTGAGTTCAATCATCAGGACAGCAAATTAATTAAAATAAAAAATGAAAACCTGTGCCCTTTGAAAGCCATTCCAGAACAGATCACAGATTGCAGTAAAGGTACAGGAAGCAGTGGCTCCTTGAATCGGAGGGAAAGTTGGCGCTAAAAACAATGTTCTGTCCCAATCTATGCTTGTTGTTCTTTGTCTTTCTTTACCCTTTCCTCCCTTCAGACACGTTCCTCCCGTTTGGACTGGGATTGTAGGACTGTCACTTTCTCCCTATATCTAGAATCTGTGAAGAGAGGCCACCAGGGACTGACTCAAAATTGCTTGATCAATCGCCTTCCATAACAAAAGAATATTAAACCTTCCCAGACCCACATAGGCAGTCTCATCCCAAAGGGCCTATGCCCTCTAATCAGTGAACAATTAAGGGAATTGGGGTAAAAGCAAGCTGATATTTTCATTTATATTGTTCTTGCTTCTCATATAATTCCCACTTTTTTAAAGTGAGGTTGAGATTCCAAAAATTAGTGAAGATTGTTGAAGATCCTGACAACAAAAACCACTTTTTAAGTTTTAAAGGAAAAAAGTCAGAAAACAGAAACCCTGAAAGTAAATTTCCTCTTTGATCAACTATACTCACATTTTTTGAAAAAAATTAGAGATCTTATGACTTTGTTCATTTTACAAATCTTGGCACTAAGAACAACAGAGGAATTCATGTTACACATTAAATTCTTTCTCACTCATAACATGCTTTTCAGAGAGAAAAGTATAAGATATGGCCAGAGAATTCAGTTGCATATTAATATTTTTCTGTTTCATCGGTTTTTAAAATAAGTGCTTATATTTTGCCTTTTTGTATTTGTTAAGTGATTTGTATAATCCATAGTGATGTTTTTAGGGACAGAATATGCCAGTTATAGTGTAAGACAGTCTAGCTGAATATTTCAAGGGCTTAGTATTACAGACTTATCCTCCGGTCAGGACATTATGAACAGCAGAGCAGAGGGAGTGAGTGCAGGTGGAGGAGGAGACAATCTGTCTACAGTAGGTAGCTAGGAATTTATACTCAGCCTTGATTTTATTTTGCACTCAAATGCAAATAATTTTGTAGTTATATTCTAATGATGTCAAAACTATTAATTATTTTGAAACATTGGGTTCTAGTTTTAATGTATCTTAATATTTTGAGCTTTTCAATGATTGGGGGTGTAGTGAAAATTGAACTCAGGGCTTTCCAACTGAACTATACACATCCCCAGGCCTTAAAAATAAATGTTTTTAAGCCAGGGTCTCCTTAAGTCACTAAGTTGCCCAGGGTAGGCTCAAACTTGCAATCTTCCTACCTCAGCCTCCTAGAGTGTCGCAAGTACACATATATGCCACCATGCCTGACTATTTTAAATGATTATTTAATAGTTTTTTTAATGACTATTCAAATGAATGGCATTTTTTCTCCCTCAAAAATAATTTTGCCATTTTGATTATTGAATTTCTCTATACCATAAAGCTAAGAAAAATCACAGTATTTAACATTTTATAATGTCTCTCTTCCTCTCTCCCTTTCTCTGTCCCTCTCTCTCCCTGTCTTTCCCTGTCTCTTCCACCCTCTCTCTCTCTCTCTCTGTGTCTCCACCCCACACATATATATTTTATCTGAAACTAATTGACATTCAGTAAGGAAAACTGTGAAAATGGTTTGAGAAAAATAAGCTAATATTTTGACTGGAAGTGTAATAGATGTCAGTAAGATTAAAAGAACACTGTCTAGAACATGTGGATGTGGATGTAGACATAGATCCACTGTGCAAGTGTTGTAAGTTAAATCCCTTGATTGTGTAACTATTAATCCAATGTCAAACTAGTTCATTGTGGCTATTTAGTATTACAATATAGCAGTTAGTTTTAAATTGTTTTATTTTGAGAGGGAAAGAAAATTTATGAACAGCAAAATAAAATTTCTTAGATGATGACTCATCAAGATTTTGACTGCAACAAAAATAAACCCCCACTGTAAAAAAAATGAGTGACTATAGTTACTGTAAAGATACATAAATCTATGGACAAGTGGAGCTGGGCCTTGTTGCACTTAGAAAACTGCAGTTATCGCAGCTGCTCTTTATAGGGCCATACAAGTTTCCATTGCTGTTTGTCTCTGCATTTCTGCTCTTTCCTATCTTTTCTCTGTAATTGCCACCCACTCTTTTGTGATCATTTGTACCTATCCAAGTGATATCTTCGATCCCTCAGTCCTCTGACATTTTGGTTCAACCCAATTTAAACAGATTAGTCTCAGTTTTACCAGGACCCTCCACATTCCAAAAGAAATATTAACATCTGCTGCACAGTGCATGAAACAAGTAGCAGTGAGTCCAGTTTTATACCTGATCCAATCAGATCTTATCAGAAGCAGATATAGGGAAGGCAAGAATTTTATGTGTTAAAGGCAAACATAAAGAATAGTAATTGGTATAATAACTGATTTATAATATAGTGATAATAAGCGACCCAATATAAATATTTCACTGAGTCCTATGGATCAGGTATTATTCTAGGCATGGGTTGAAGTACACTAGGGACAAAACAGAACAAAACAAATAGGTAAAAAAAAATCCTATGCTCCTATGATAATTAAAGTTTAATGATAATTTTTAACCACCTACTTCAAAGATACTGAAAAATAATAGAGTAGCCGTGTTTCATACAGTAAACAGATGATGTAAAACATGCAAAAATAACAGTATGTGTATGTATGTTTCTACACACTTGTACCTATCATTAATACATACATTTGTAGACAATATAGTCATGTTTGCTTTTACTTGTATTAACTGTCAGTGGAGTGTGAGTGTGTACAGGTGTGCACTGAAGTGATGGATGGGGCCTTGTGATTTTAAATGGCGTATGACCTTTAAATGGCCTTTGACTCAGCCTCTTCCAACTTCCCATTAAAATGGTTAGGAACACCCAGGATTTGAAAACCTTTTAATTTCAAAAGCATTAGATACCAAGACTGACTGTGATTCAATACTAGAATATTAAAAAGGCAGTGAGTTAGATTAAAAACATAAATGATACAGCACTCATCTTATTCCATTATAAAATAAGGTAAAATAATTTTTTAGTTTTGTCTGGGCCAGAAATTATATCTACTATATATTACTACTATATTACCATCTTGTTTTTTTGAAAGAAATATACTAGCCACCTCCAAAGTAGATGAAAATTAAGGGAGTTTGAAGCAGCAAGTGTGGGGGAATAGTCTAAGGAGACCACCCGCCAGTGAACACGCATCACCACTCCAAGGGTTTTACTGAAAATAATAACCTTCCCGAACCCCATTCGAATGCACTGCTGATCCTAATGAGCCTATAAGAGTAAAAAGGTCTGACGAACTCTATTTCCATGTGCCACCTATTAAAGTAAAAATCTCTCAGGGTCCAAATTCAGAGGTTTTGTAAATATTCTTACAGTACTATAAAAATCAATGGTCAAGCTATTTCTAGGAAGGAAAGAGAAAAAAGAGTAGAAGGAAATAAAAAAAATTTGTATTTGGGAGTGGGATTTTGAATGGCTTGATTCTTCTTTATGTTTGCTTTTTTTCCTTTGGCTTTCCCATATGAACTCACCTCCTTTCCTAAATGAAATAATTAGTTTCATTTTTTAAAAAGAATCTTTAAATCCTGTTGCATCAACTGAAAATGAAGCTCTGTGATAAGATGCACACTTCATAAGTACACTGCCAAAACATGTGTCAAAATAAAGTTTTGAGAAAATTAAGGTTCTACTTTTACTTCAAGCAAGAGTAAAACTAAAGGAAATAGAAACTACTGATATTGATACAAAATTTAGTATCTACAGTTTTGAAATTATGTTTCTATTGGGAATATTCTGGGTATAAAAGACAAATACTTTTCATGTTATTCTTTTACAAAGACTTTTGGGGGGCAGTTTTAGGTTGACAGTAAACTTGAAAGGAAGGTACAAAGATTCCCTTATACCCTAAGCCCCCACAAGTACATACTCTTTCCATTATCAGTATCCTTTACCAAAGTGGTACATTTGTACAGTCACTAAACCCACATTAACACATTATCATCAAAGTCCATAGTTTACATAAGGATTCACTGTTGGTGTTCCACATTCTATGGGTTTGGACAACTCTATCTTTATCTTTTACATGTGTACACCATTATTACATCATACAAATATTTCTAATATCCCTGCCATGCCTGGTTCTGATGCTTGTTCTGTCTTTTCATACTCTTTGCTTTTCGTTTTGTTTTTCTGGGGTTTTTTTGTCTTGTTTTGGTTCGGTTTGGTTTTTTTTGGTACTGGGGATTGAACTCATGACCTTGTGCTTGTGAGGCAGGCGTGGTGCCACTGAGCTAAATCCTCAGCCCTCTCTTTGCTTTTCAGTATAATTTGGAACTTTTCCTGATAGCTAGATATAAACTGAGTTATACCAACTGCTGGAAATAGACCTTATGTGGTGGTAAGATGGTAAGAGAAGGATAATGTTCTGTAATCCAACAATTAGGTCTCAGTCTTTTGGTGAACCTATGCATCTCAACTGTGAATCTCACAAGTGTTTCCCAGATTTTCTTTCCTCTCATGCTTTTGTGGGAGAGGGTGGTTAAAGTAGCCTGGAGTCTGGTGTGTCCTTTCTCCCACATGGAAGTCTAGAGGTGGTTGGAGTTGGAGATTTTCTTTCCCTTAGGCCAGTTTGGCTCTGATTTATAAGAACAAATGGAGCATGTTAGGCTCCAGCTAAGTAGATTCTCCTGAGGGCAAACTTTGCTAAGAAGAAAAAACTTCCTGGAGTAAAGTTGTTTACTTTTCTCCTCCTCTTGACAGAAACTGAAGAGGATTTTCCTCTAATGTTCACTGTTAGATCCTGATCAGTCTCCTAGAGGTAAAACTCAGCAAGTCATGGGCCTCCCTATTAATGTGTTCTCCCAGTTTTTTGAGTCTCAGCTTGTTCACATTTACCCTCCATCAATTCATCAATTAAAATTCAGGTTTTCCTAGACCAGCACTGGTTTCCACTGAGGTTTCTGCTCAGGTATGTTGTGATTTTCTGCATCTTCCTCTCTGTCTCTCCAATTTTAGGAAGAACAGTTTCCCCTTTGGTCTTACATTTCCTATGAATCTAAGAAGAGCTGCTGATTTTCAGTTTGTTACTTGTTCTCAGGGTACAGTGGCAACTTCCAAGCTCCTTACATATGAAACTGGAAATGGGATCACATTACTTTTTAAGTGAGAACTATCACCAGTGGTTAACTCATCAATAAAAGATCACTGAAGTTATCAATGAGGGACAGTCTACTTGGATACATCTAATCAGTGAGGGCCCATAAAAGAAAGGAGAAGTATGCACTCCATCAATACTTCTCTTGGTGCTACTTAAAATAATTATCACTCTTGGCCTGGCCAGCTCTGCCTGTGATTGTGGAAAGGCTGTGGAAGTTCAGATCTGCTCTCTGGGTTAAAGAGGGCTGGAGGTCAGGCTGAAATCTATGTGCTTGTTTGAACTGAAGCAAAATAGTATAGTATAATATTAATATATAATATTAGCATAATAATGTAATATTTATATATTTTAGGATCAGCATTGGATGTTTCATAGGGGATTTTTACTTTGCTAGTGGACACAGCTTCATTATTAATAGTCTCAGCCCGGAATGATCACTGCTTCTGGTCCCAGCTACAGTGTTCATATGGACATGGAAAAAGAGAATAAGTCAGATATTTATGCCTATTCTTAAGACTCAATATTGATTTTACCAATAATATAACAGAATGCTTAGCTTCTTAAATATATATTTCAAATTCAACTCTTCAACTTTGTGTTTTGAGGTTAGATTTTTTCAAACCTATTGAAGAGCCTATCTAGCACATATTTGAAACGGGTTTGGTAATCCAATATGTAGATGTTAATAATAAATGACTGTTTTTCCTTAATAAATAACATTTTTTTTCTTAATGGGTGTTCCACTACATGGTTATATTCCTATTTTTAAAAATTAGTAAATTAAGAAATATATAAAATAATGTGTAAAAATCCCTTTTAAATGCTGTCCACATCTACTTCCTTATCTCTTGGGGGGTTTGTCAATAGTTTGATATGTAGCCTTCTTGTTCTTTTCCTTTGCATTTATATATAATATATATATAAAATATAATAATAGGTATATGATATATGCATGTGTTGATGAACTCATATTCAAACTATTATTTTCTAAAGCTGTATTTTATCAAATCATGATATGAAAATATTTCCAAAATATTTATTTCTGAATTATGATACTTTTAGAAAGCTTTTAGAAAATTTTCCGATAGAAATAAAATATCATTCCATTTTATGAAAGACTTCTATCATTACTTCATTTTTTTCTTTTTCTCCATTTTGATTCAGTTGTAGACCAAGTGAAAAACTTGTGCTTTTTATTAGTTTCTTTATTTATTTTGCAGTGCTGAGGATTGAGTCCAGAGTCTAATGTATGCTAGGCAAGTGCACTATTACTAAGCTACACCCCAGCCCAATAGTTTTGTATTTCTAATAAGCAAATTTAAGAATATATGTGAATAGCTTTTTTTTTTTTTGGTACGGGGGATCAAACTTGGTACCTTCCACTTGTGAGACAGGCAGCGTTACCACTGAGCTGAATCCCTGGCCCTTGTCAATAACTTTTTAAGAGCTTTCTTCATATTACAGTTATTTTATATACTATAACTTAGCCAGTAAGTTAAAATTATGAATAATCTATACATTTGCAAATATCTGTATACAACCAGTAAGCAAATTGTGTCTCAATGAGGTTTAGTGAGTTGGTCAAAATTACACTAACAGAAAAAAGAAGAACTAGGATTGAGGGATCACACCCTAGGCTCCAAGAGAGAATACAAATTTGACTTTTTCTTCTTCAAACTTGTGGGGTTTTTCCCCACATTCTATTTTTTAATAGAAATGTTAAGTGCCTTATTTGTATTCTAATATTAGATATTCAAACTCTTCCCCTTCCAAAGATATATAAAAAGTAATAATTAACAAGTATTCTAAATATTCTAATTATGAAATCCATTGTTTTTAATGATACACTTTTTATTTTTCTCTAACTGTATTTATTCATCATTTAAGATTTGAAGATTCAGGCTTCGGCTGTATGATCCAAAATGTCTTTTTAAATTAGCTAAATTATAGACATTTTCATCAAAGCATTAAAATAGGTATTTAATAGATTTTTTCAATTTTTCAATTGATGGCTCTTTCCTTGGTTATAAGAGTATGTAGAAATTAAATATACTAGCAGCTTGCTGAAACATGACGCAGGGCCCTGATGCTTAGCAATTGGAGCCATGGGCTCATGAAGGGCACCTCTTGTTTCACTTATGAATGTGCTGAATAGCAAGCCTTCAGACTCTGCTAGAACTTGCCAGAAAGGGAAAGACATCACTATCAGCGTGGTTACTAGTTAAAATTTACAGACTGCCAACAACATCTCTGGTGTTACAAATATCCAGAGGAAGATGCTGCCCCTTTTCAGAGGACAGGAGTGGGAGAAAGGATTTGGTTTTGAACATTCTTTTCCTGTGGGGGCAGGGTGCAGGAGTGTGCTGTCTTCCTGAGTCTCCTGCAGACTGGAATACCACGCTCATCTGCTTATTATTTGATGATGATGTATGCAATAAAGTGAACCATTATATGCATGATTATACATACCACCCACAAAAGTGATAATAGCCATCATTTTCATTTTTCATTAGAGAATTTTGAAAACACATTCATTGTTTTTTGTTTTCAGGGAAGATGTTACATCCCTCAAGACATCCAAGTGACTGTCACTTCTATTTCCTTGGATATAACATATTTATACTATTAATATATGGATAGAACATAAAAAGAAAAATATGCAGAGAAATTTATATATGTAAATATATTTATGTAAAATAAAGGAACAACATTTTGGGGTTTGCTTTGACAACTAAATGACAAAAGTTAACAAGTCTCTTGAAAAAAGGAGGACTTTACTAAAATATCTGAACTGATGATTGGTATTCATATAAGATTAATAAAAGATTGTCTTTTGGGTCATTGTCATTTAATGTCTAAATACAGAAGAGATTTAATTTTATTTATACTAAGAGGCAAATATTGATATTAGTTTAGGGATTATACCAAAACATGCTGGTGACAGAAATATATATTGTAATATGTGAAATTATAATTACTTTCTGAAAGTGAAACTTGATGAGGGAAAGGGAAAATCAATGCGTAAGTCATCACGCCATCCATATCTAAAAACTACAAGTGACTAAAAGGTTTAAGAAACACCCAAGTTCATAGACTAGGGCATGGCTTTATTATACTAACATTATGTTAGCATAAAGGTATAATTTAGTCATTGTATGATTGTAAAGGAAGCCTGTAATTGAAGGGGTTTGTAGAGAATAGGGTCTTAAAACTGATAGTGTAACAAAAATATGTGCCAAGAAAGTGTTAATTCTGTATTCCTGTTAGGCTTTTGTAAACGTTTGTTATTCAATTTAATTGAATTTTTTAGAAAAACAGTTTCTTTTCCAAACCAAATTAAAAACTGGTAAAAGCAGTGCTTCTTTGGTTAAAACAGCATAAGGTACTCAGGCTCTGCCTGCCTCTTAGTTGGTCCAATACAACCTTACAGAACCACAGGATTCCTAAGAACATAGTTTGAAAACTGTAACTCTTGTGATCATAACATCCTAACCTTGAAATGACTTTATTGGAAAAGGACATAAGGACACCGGTCAGTTAACATTTTTTGTTTTGATTGCCAGTGTACTAAGCAATCTGTTGGTGAAAATGTTGATTATTTTGGTTTTCTCTGAGCTTGTAGTTTATACTTGATTAATAAGTAAATATACTATTTTTCTTATTGTCATATGAAAGTTATAAATGTGAGTCTATCTTTGAAAGATAAAGTACTTTTCCACTTGTTGTGGGTTTAAAAATTTAAAAGCCTGCAAAATCAACAAAACAAAATCAAACTTTGTTCTTGCAGAGCTACTTCACCAAGATTATGCCAATCTGTGATGCCCTGTTAGTCATTAGAAGTCCTTAACTGACTGAAATAATGAGGCTGGGTTGGGCTGTAAAAGGAATTCTGGTAATTCTTAGATGTTTCATATTTTGGAAGAACAAAACAGAAAAGTAGTACTCTCATCTGCCAGTACCTTGCATCCTTTAGAACTTGTTTTTAAGTTACAAACTTGTTGGTTCTATTATTTCTTAAAGGTCACACATTTATGAAATATTGGGACTTGTTAAATACCAGTTTGCAACTTACTGGCTATAACTTTTAAGACCTTGATTGTAATATATGTAAAAGAAAAATACTGGAAAGGAGCTATTGCTATAAGAATACCCTTACTGGGCCGGGGATTTAGCTCAGTGGTTCTGCCGCCTGCCTTGCAAGCGCAACATCCCGAGTTCGATCCCCGGTACAAAAAAAAAAAAAGAATACGAATACCCTTACTTTTATATTTATTGGGTTGAGTCTGTAGAAATACTCAATTTAGGATTATTAATGTAGAGTGTTAGTATCCAGAACTTTACAATAAATTACTGTTCTTTCTTTGTTTTCCTCAAGTGGAAATTTGACTTTTCTACTACTTATCATGGCTTCTCAGCTATGTTTCCTTTCACTCTAACTTTTTATACTTCATTTATGGCAGTAACATATACTTGTAAAAATTTTAAAACCAGAAAATTTCACTTAAAATCTCCTCTTAGTATAAATACATTTTAAAGCCTCCTTTAATGACTTAATGACTAAATTTGTTTATTTATAAAGTGCTTTGCTTATATCATTGATCACAAATAGAAATATAGCTAACAAATATTAAACATTGAACTGTGGCAGTTAAGAAAGTTTCAGGGATATTTTTACTATCAAGTATACTATGAACAGAATGGACCAAAGGAAGAAAAGAAGGGAGGGAAGGAGGGAGGGAGAGAGAGAGGGAGGAAGAAGGAAAGAAAGACAGAAAAACACCAAATAAATACTGTTTGTTATAGTGGGAAATACATTTCTTCATCATTTTTTTGTCTTTATATTTACTACTTTCCATGAAGACCTATTCTTTCTATATGACATAAAAAAAGTGAATGGTGGTTTTGAAATAGTTAAATCAATGTCCATCATTATCGCCACCATCATCACCATCAAAGAAAACTAACCAGTGTCAAAGAATCTGAATTTCTACCAGGAAATATAATGATGAACAAATAATTCTTGAGATTCTTCTCTAAAATAATGTCAAAAATGCTTCAGCATGATTCTGTGAAGCTAACATAATACGTATAAAAAATTAGAACACATAAAACTAATGCAAAGTGGTAGTATTATTCTTACAGAAATGCCAGAGTATAGTGCTAATGCTTGCAGGCTATGGAGTTAGACTTCCTGAGTCAAAATGGTGACGCATACTAAGAGCTTGACTTAGCAAGCTGCCTAACCTCTGAACACCTCAGTTCTTTCCTGTGGAGAACAGGGCTAGTAACTCTTTACCTAATAGTGCTGTTGTGAGGATTAAATGATATAATTTTGTAAAGCTCTTCGAACAGGGGCCAGGACGTTATCAGTACTTGTAGCTCTTAAAAGTAATATTTAAATATCTACTATAATATCAAATTTTGAGTTATTCTATTATGTTTGATTCCAAGCATTCAAAGCTTGTTAAAAACAATGCAGGGTGAAGTTTTCTGGCTTGGATAATACATGACCCCTGATGGAAGAGATTTTTTCGAAAAAAACAAGTGTGATGATACAGTCTAGGCTTTCAAAAATCTCAACAAATATTCTCAGCTTTCTTTTGTGTTGCTGTGCCATCTTTCTGAAAATAAAGTTCAAACTGCATTTAAAGGAATCACTCAGCTCTTGCTTCCCCCAGGAATGAATGGTTCTACTAGGATCATCATTTGTTCAAATCATAGTTGTTAGTTTTCAAAACTAAGCCTATTTCTTTACCTGTGGTTTTGAATTTATGGGATGTGCCCACCTCCCAACCCTGAGTGACATTTTTTTTTGTAAAGACAGGCCTTCCCTGGGGAATCCTAAGTAAGGATAACAGCATGATACATTAAGTATTGCCAGTATTCCATTTAATTTTAAGTAATTCCGTAAGAGCATTTCAAATACCTAAGTTAAAAGTGATACATTCATATTGAGTACACTGCCATGGTAAAGCTCATTCTCTTACTGATTCCAAATAAACACCATTTAAGTGCCAACTTACTCTTCTAGAAGTTTACTATTTTATTCTTGCTCCAAAATGACATCAACAGTGATGGGGCGCTTTCGGGGGATTATTGGACAGGATTTTTGCAACAAAAGGGCAAGCTGGAGGAAATGGAAAGTAGACTTTGCTGTTTTATCTCAACCCTCCTCAGACCTACACGCCCCCTAATCAAACAAGCAGCTTTATGATGTGCGCAATTGCAGTCGAAGTCTAACTGACTTCTGCACAGGCTTGTGCAGGATTTCCTGTCCAAAATCATAGTGTGGATAGCTACAGCTACATGGTTACAAAGCTTCCAGGAAGCAAGGCTTCCCCATCCCCCTATTTTTTTTTTTTAAGGACTCCAGTTGACCAAACCCTGTCACTTGCAAATTCTCTCTGGACTTCTTTTATTTCCTTTCTTTTCATTGGATAGGATGAAAAACAAAAACAAAACCTCCCTCCCTAAGAATATGTATTTGTTGGAGGTGTCATTTCTCCGTGAGGTTATTTACAGGTTCCCTGCTGTTCAGCTTTTCTTGCCTGGTAGTTACTTACTGAAAGAAATCTGCTTGGGGTGAGCTCTTCCTTTAACCCCTTTTGCTTGCTCTTCTTGGGAGGCTAGCAAGGAGCACGCGACTCTGCAGTTGCTGGGAACCCACCTAGAGGGCCCCCTTGACGCCACGCATCCCCTGTCAGGCAGCAGTCTGCAGCCGGGAGCGGACTGCTGCAGAGTTAATGTACAGTACCACGGAGCCTGCAAGTGTCCTGCGCTGCTCAGCCGGGGCGGCGGAGCCCAGAGCAGAAGAGGCAGCCGCAAGGATTCCAATGTTCTGCTGGAAATTCGGCGCTGGGGGACTCCAGCAGGAGCCTGTTGCCATTGTGTTTTAAAAGCATGCAAGGTCTGTATGGCTTGGGCATGAGAAATTCCGATCTCAGAGCATCAGAGTAAATGACATCTATTGGGGAACTGAATTTGGGGTAAAGAGAAAGAGAGAAAAACAGCGGGGGAAGAGATTCTTAGACAACGTCTGACTTGCAGCTGTGAAATTCATTTTCCAAGGCAAAATATAAAAAGCCCACACATGATTTCGATAACAACAAATTAAAGGGAATTCTGCAGTGAAAGAATCAATAGCTTAGTCATTTTACTTCAAGAGAGCAGACAGCCTTATTATGAGATTAGGCAGCAGAAATGAATTTCATCACGACAGCACCTTCTGAAGTCATGATGGTAGCTAATGGTAATCCTGTCCTGCAAAGCAGAAATTACTCATTGCCTTCTTACTTGTGCAGTCAAAACCAGCAATTCTGAGATTTGGGGACAAAGCTGGCTTTGGTTATATGTGTATGGTTTCTAGCCCCTCCGCTCAGGTCTTTGTCCGACACATCTCAGACAGTATCACTGCATTAAAGTGACCACATATGAATATGTACCTGAGAAAGAAGAAAAAGCAATATTCATTTCTAAAAAACATCATGGCAAAGCAACCTGGAGTTTTCCATTTCCCTTCTAACACTCCTTTAACAAGGATAACAAGAAACTGTTTTTTGACTCCTCTTTTCCCACATTGCATAGTCCTTCCTGTGAGGATGCATTAATTTACACTCTGGCTGTTGGATTTTACCAGGACAATATTTGCCATCATTTAGGATTAGCATCTGGACTGGTTTTTTAGTACATTGACTAAACTAGTGGAACCTAAAGGATGGACCCATACCTGCAGTGCTCTGTGATGTTCCTTTCTTCAAATCCTGGAAGGGCTTTTGTTGATGCTATTTGTTTTCTGCGGGGGGATTTTTTTTGAAATTCAATACTTGTTGCAATAATTGCCCATGATAGCTGCTCGAACAAGAGAGTTGGAATCCATCTGTGAAAATCACTACACTAACCTAGGAAACGAGGAAAATATTAATGAGAGAAGATCTGCAAACATGATGCATGTGAATAATTTCCCCTTTAGAAGGCATTCCTGGATATGGTGAGTAATCAGTATCCCCTTTAGTTGGTCTGAGATTTCTCAATTCCATGGCAGGTACCAGATGAGGATTTCTCTTGAAAAAGACCTGGGATTCAGGGAGAATGAAAAGTAAAATGTGTAAAGCCAAAGATTGTCTAAGAAAGTATTGGTTATAGAATAAAAAAATTACTTGCTAGTATAAAGCACCCAAAATAAGAAATCAAATATGAAAACATGAGGATGGTCACAACTGTTAACATTTCATGGTTTAAAAAAGCAGAGGAAGGGGGTTTTGAGAATGGCAACTAGTTAACTGATAAATAACAGGGAAGGAAAGGTTTGGGATTTGTTTTTTTTTATTTTGTTTTATTTGAAAATTCCCTGGGGAAGGGCACATATGCAGTTCTGACATCTAATACCAATTGACCTGAATTTCTAAAGAAGGTTAAGGAAAACTTAGAATGCTGACTCAATTTTAAATAATACTGACATCTGTTAGTGTCGAACATTTGAGAATATTTTAGATATTCAAGAAATATTTCTACTAACATGAACCAATAGAATTCTGGGAGAATTCTAACACATGAATCATGAAGTGCTCAGAGTCTTAAAGAACTTGCTTAGTGCTGGGATATTTGGTCCTGCATTAAGGTTCAATGCAATGTAGTAAGGTCTCTGGACTTGTGATATAATGGGCCCCCTCTTTTTGGAATATGAATAAATATGTATAGGAGCTAATTGCTGAGAGTATGATAAGGACAAAGGTTATTATCATTTTTTAAATTGTCCCTTTTTAATGTCTTTAGGTGGTCTGATTCACTTTCTCATAGTAGAAACTTTGTGAATGCCTAATAAAGGCACATTTTAAGGCTTTGTGTTTACCAGCATGGGTTGCTGGGCTTACTCTGTTGTGTTTGATTTTCAAAGTATATTTCTGAAGTAAATATTTTGGCTGGACTAAGAATAAGTAATAGATATTCTAATAGAGATTTCTAAGGGTTTTCCAGCTTTTGTGACTGTGTCTCAAATGAAAGCTTCTCGATACCTTAAAACACCACCAAAATCACCTGCTGCTTTGTTCCAGCTAAAATGCATTGCAGAGAAGGATGGGTAACATCTTCTATCACTCTGAGTGGCTGCACATTTTCTACCAGTACAGAGATATCCACAATCAATGCTGTGGCGTATCTTCCTTCTCTGCTGACCGCAGCCACTGTCCCTAGCCGTCATGTACTTGGGAGAGAGCCTGGGTGCTCTGCCTCCAAACCACAGTGGCCCATTTCCAACTGCATCACCAGAGTTCCCAACTCACTGGGAGATTTGGTGCTGTCGCTTTGCTTGTCCTGTTGGAGAGGGTCTGACATCAACAATGAAGCCCTTGTCATTCCTACAGAAAAGTGCACATCAACAGCCTTTATCCCTGAAAACTAAAACATTCTGGAAGTATTCCTTGGCACATAGTAGGAATTTGTCGAATACATATTTTTTTCTTCTAGACTTTATTACCATTCTTTAAGATTTGTTTAGGGGGGAAATTACCATTCTCATTTCTGTAAAGTATGCTGTGCCATAATTCAACAGTTTTTGTTTGAACTCAGTCCATGGTTTGAGTCCATTTGTTTATGTTGTTATAGGTAGGGCCCATGTACTCTTTGACTGCCTAACATTATAAATAAACATTTACGTTGTTGCATTAACCTCATCTCTGTTTTTGATAGAAAAAAATGAGTTATTTGACTCTGTAGTTTTGGGAAGAATGCAAATTTGCTTATTCATGCTCCTCTAGATCTGTAATACATGTGTTTGAAAGCTGTGAAGAGAAGTTGATAGTCCTGTTGGTTTTCTCTTGTACCTGAAGCTATGCAACCCGTCATCTAATTCACTGTGTGATGTACCAGTTGTTGTTGTGCCACACTGAACTAATGTGGAATGTGAGTGCTTTGTGCATCAGTTTTTCTGAGTCCCTTAGAAGGATTCATCAGTGAGACATTAGAGTCAAAGGAGGAAGGTGGTGGTTTTTTTCCAGGTGACCCAGTTAGTGTTTTGTCTGGTTCTCAACTTCCCTAGTTGTTGTTTTCCTCTTATTCATAGCCTTGCCTTTCAGTACTGCAATACAAGATTCTAGGTGTTTGTTGATAGAAACCTTAAACCTTTTTTTCCTATTACCTACTGAGTCAGTCCATGTTTGATTAGATTCATTGTTTATGAACATCTGTGCTAAAAAGAAAGTATTCACCAAGTTGTCTTTTTGTTTCCAAAGATTCCCCCTTTCTTAACTCTCACATGCAGGGATGGATCAGAAGATGACAACAGATCAATGCCAAGAGACAGTAAACACTTAAGGAGATGTGTGCTTTGGTTTCAGGAGCCCTACCTTGTCTCTATGAAGGCTCTAAGCACTTTGGATAGGTAGGATGTAGAGATGCATGTTCTGGCCTCTTTCTCCTTTTGAGATGAATGAAAGAGAAAACTGAAACACAAGAGGTCTGAAGTAATCTTCAAAAGTTCATCAGAGATAGCAATTCAAACAGAAACTCTCATCTTTCTGCCTTAAGGCTGGTGTGTTGATCATTATGCAATCACATTACAAACTCACTGTTTACTGGTTATAAGTTAAAGTTAATAAGTGGTCCTTTTACTTGGCTTAATAGAACACTACCCATGAAGTGCTAAAGGAGTGCCGTGAAGAATGTGTCTTTCTTCTTTGAAGCTAGATTAGAAATATTTGCTGGAGGATTTTATTGCAAAGTCTTCTTTCCATTACACTTTTCAGCTCTTTACTGCTAAGCCAAACAAAGATAAGGGTTTGGTTCACTGGGTAAACATGGACTATATAGCTCCTATATTTTATTCTGGCTAGTTGTAAGCATGGACTGGTAGCCTGACAATTAAGGATCAGGTCTTGCATGGTTGAAAGAAGGGAAATGCAAATCAGCTTTCTAGGAATTTAAGTTTAATCTAGAAGCAATTAAGAGTACTCTTTAGAAACCTCATGATTTTGAACAAATGTAGAGTATATCAAGAATGAGATAATAAAGACTGGGTGACTTTTGGGTCATTCTCTTAAGATCATCACATACAGTACCTTAATTGTTGTTATTCTTTAATTATTTTGTTATGAAATTTTGTTTTATTTTTTTCATAGAAGTAGGAAGAATATTTTTGTTTTATTAATTAATGTCTAGTTCTATTACATTAAAATAAAAATGGCAGAAAGAAATTTTTGAAGAAAAAATGACATAATATGGTGTCTATAGATTTTGCCTTACTTAAAAGATATATAACAACATTATACAGTCTGATATGTGACTACATAATAATCTTCATCCCAGAATAAACTTCACTCCAGGGTAATGGAGATTACAATCAAAATTGTAAAATTCAGGAGGGCATCTATAGTATTTGAAATCTCTGTGTTCTTTTTATGATAAACTCAGAGGACAGTAGAAGGTAGAACCCAATGACCCCTGCCGGGGCAGGGGGTGAAGTGTTCAGTGTTGCAGTCACAGTGCCCTCTGAGACTACCAGGGGAAAATTTGGGAATAGTGATTGTGGGTGGTGATTAATCACTTGCTTATGTGATGCTTAGGGCTTCAGTTTTTAAGGGCCAGATTTCTAAAGGGTTTAATCAAACTGTCTGATGCTGACACCTGATTCCAAGCAAAAGGCAAAATGGGGTGATTAATGCACCTTAACTCAACATGGAGGCTTTTCCCCGTTCTTCTAAGCCCCCAACCCCATACCCTTTGGTTGAACCATCCCTTTCCAATTATCAGCACCATTAAGGTTATTCTAACAGGTCACAGTTTAGATGTTTTTCTACACACCCACCAAAGATACAACTTACAAACATTCTCACGTTGTTTAGTTTTGTTTGATATAAATCCTTTCCAGAATAAAGATATAAATCAATATTTCAATAACACAATATTCATATACGTGTCCATAATTTATATATATACATATATACACACACACACAGATGTATGTATATTCAATCTAGTCTATAAGTAAATATTCAGACAGAGGCAAGATGATCTGCTTCTTAGTGAAGAAATAATTCTTCCTAGGTAGCTATTTAAAGCCGCATCTCTTAGATTTTTTTTCCCTTCATACATTGAAGCTACAAAAACTCAAAGCCAGAAGTACATTTTCCAGAATTTATGTTCTGACCAATATAATCTCACTTGTTTTGTTTGAATTTTAGTGGGTGGGAAAAGTGTTGAGTTTGATAACAATGTATGTATTGGAAGACAAAATGTACTCTCTCATTAAAAGTAATAGATTCTGCCCATTTTAGTCAACTTAAAATTCTTCCAGTGTCTGCTTGGCTTCTAAGGACATCGTAGACCTGCTGATCTTATTTCAGTGCCATCTCTTCCTCTGGGTGACAAAACAATTCAGAAATTCTAAAATCCAACACCAGACTCCTGGCTTGATTCTCAATCTTGTTAGGTTTGAACAGTTTATTTTTACACACGTATGGCCTATTAAGTTTAGGATCATTGTTGTGTCAACTCATCTTGTTCACAAATCTGTGGGGCTCTATAGTAAATTTAGGCCATTGTTGAAGCCAGAAGTTCAGATTCAGACAACACAGCAAAAGGTGTTTCATTAGATGACATTTTGATCCCATTTAGCATATTACTGTTCTCTTGGCTTTGTATTGCCTCTAGTTGAACTCTTCCTGCTAGTAATACTTTGAAGTTTATAAATGAAAATAAAAATGCATGTTTTTATGTTTTAATTTGTAAGGTAAATTTAATCAGGAATGGCATAATAGAGGAGGAACATTGCCGTCAGTGATACTAGTGTGCTCACCATTTGCAGAAATTAAGTATAATCTCTGCAGTCTTTCTGAATTAGTAAAATAGTCTGTGCACTTCAAACTACTGACAGTTTATATTCTCAGCTGTCTGAGTTGGTGTTTCTAGCTGAGGAGAACTTAGAAAATCCCTGCCAAAGGAAGAAAAAAAAATGTATCCTCTATCATATGAAAACAATCAGCTATGAATTTGGGGTATTTATCTTCTGTTAGATTTTTTACTGCCTACCCCTTGCTGCTGCATTTTTTTTTTTTTGGTACCAGGGATTGAACCTGAGTCCTTGCGCTTGTGCAGCAGGCAGCAAAACCACTGAGCTAGATCTCTGGCCCTGCTGACTTTCTTTTAATTGACTCTTACTGACTTGCTTCCATTAATGCTGAGGTATTTGGGCCCAGATAAAACTGGTTACGTAATGGAAAAAGGAAAATAGTTCACAATTCCGAGATGGAATAAGAAGCTAGGGGAACTAAGAAATAGTTTCTCTCTCATTATAGTAAATCTTTTTAAAATCTCTCCTTCCTTCCTTCTTCTCCTTTAATTATGTCCCGCAAAAGTTAACAGTCACTAATATTCTGTCTAGCTATAGTTTCATCCTACCTGTTGAACAATAGCTCAAGAATGTCTCCAAGCCACAAGTGAATATCACAACTGCTGATCACCTCATGAACTCTTGCATGGTGATTCGTTTGAAAAGTAATAGCCCATAAACATGCCTAAGACAATATAGTTCAGCTCAGGACTCTGTAAATTTGGGGGGATATAAAATTTTTGTTTTGTATGGTGTAATACAGTACAGACACATACAAGCTTATCTACATGTGTATCTACATGTAGATTCTTCAAAGATGGATAATCTGGCCTTTAAATAATCAGGTCATTTGCTGGGGGGACTCCAGGCTTCTAACTGTGTTCTAAACCCAATATTACTGTTTTGTGTAACTTTGCAAACACTCATTGAGCTCTTCAACACTATTAAAAATGATTGCAGAACATATCTACCCACTTCATGGTACAAAGACTTTAAAGAAAGTCTCATAACACATTGGTAATAATAATTGGAATGTTAGCATCGATATTCTAAAATCACTCAAGTGAATTTTCTTAACATATAAGTATCATATATAACATAGGAGAACTCCAGTGCAGTTGACCCTTCTGCTCATGCTTCATGGTGTTTTCATATGAATTACATGATTTAACAGCAACAGCACGGTTGACTTTCTTACATGTTTCCCTGTTTGCAGATGAGGAAGGTAATGCTCGTGGAGGTTAAGTAACTTGCTGAAGGTCACATTTATATTAGAGAAACAGATCCCCTCAACACTGGGTCTTCCTTGATTGCAAAGCCAAACATCTTCTAAATTCACTATACTGTTTTTGTGGCAAATGCCCTAGTACCCTTCCTGTAGGCCTCCTGGAAAACAGATTAGCTGTAAACCAAAGAAAATAATCAGATTCACCATTTCTTTAGCCAGTAAGCGTATAGCATTTCATTGAAGGTGAATGGCCTTTTCTTAAGAAACTTATTAATGTTAGGACTATGGCCTACACTTAGTCTGTGTCAGCAGCTTTTTCTGTTTTCTCAGAATGAGAAATTTTACAAGGAATTTGCAGTGAACTGTGTTCCTGGGGCCATTCTGGCCCATGGGGTCATTTCTGTGAATTAGTAAAAGATGCTTCTGTAGCAGATATCTTTGGAAATCTGCCACACTTTGATCAGATGAATGCGAAATGCAAACTACAGCGCTTGGAGAATGACAGATTCTCTTTGCAGAGCAAAAGTTTCCCCTTTCCTCTGGGCACAAGCTTGGTAAGCAGAGCTTAGGGGTGGGATCAGCTCCTCTCACTGTCTCTGCAGGGTGCTTTTGGGCAACGTTCAGACTAGACCTGGTGCCACTTGGATATGGGCTCCACCTTCACTTTGTGATAGATGAAAAATCTGTGAGAATACTTTGCTGATGAAAAACAATATTACAATTCTGGGGTTTGCTGCTGTTATCATTACTTTCCTTAAAATGTTCAGTAGGTCTTTCATTATTTTAGTCATGAAAAATATTAAATAATACCTGAAATCAGAGCTAAATGCCAAAGAAACATTTTAATCATAAAGTAGCCCCATGTCTGTATTGCTAAAAAATGTCATTCTTAGTGAATTATACTGGAATACGTGAAATATACTAATTCTTTTAAGCACAAAGGATGCTCAGATAAATATGATAACAGTCCTGCCTTGAAGACTGGTGAGGAGAAGAGCCATGGAAAAAAATAATTTTAGCACAGTCGGGAGCAGATTTTAATACAGATATATTTCAAGGTGTGGTGGAATTTAAAGGAAGAAGCAACCTAACTGGCTTGATGTCGATAGCTTAAAGAAGTCTAGAAATGCAAGGTCAAAAATACATGGATTTGGGCCGGGGATTTAGCTCAGTGGTTTCGTCACCTGCTGTGCAAGTGCAAGGACCCGAGTTTAATCCCCGGTACCAAAAAAAAAAAAAACCAAAAAAACACATGGATTTAAGACTTTGTAGTGATTGGTAACGCTTTGTAGAGTAGTTTATGGGAATGTCTAGGGACAGGTTATATTTTGGAGTTTATAAAAACAGAAATGTGGTGCAAAGTACTTTAAAAAAAATTTTGGACAGAAAGGACAGAAGGAATGGGAAAAGCAAGGGGATGACAGGAAGTGTAAGAGGAAGGAAAAACCAGTGGCTACTGAAAAGTACTGAGGGCTTTTTGAGAACAGGGCCCATTCCCAAATGAAGTATACCAACACAGAGCTGAAAATAATGGAGGACATGACTTTCTCAAGAGACAAGAGGGAGGAAGAGGAAGATGGTTGCAGATGATGTAGAGATTAAGTGAATGGAGTGGAGGAGGTTTTGTTCTGTTGGCCTCTGTTTTCTCTGGGAAGTAGAATTCAAGATCACATCTCAGAAGGAGAAGAATGGAGGAGCAGGTGGGACAGCTGAGTAAAGTAATGAAACAGCCACTGTGGGGAACTAGAAATGCTGCTGAAGGGCGAAGTACACAGGGATCAAGTAAGTTCAAAAAATGCTGAACAAAAATATAAATTCAATAAAGGATGTATTGCTCTGTTTTTGAAATTACTTATACAAAGTGTTACATCAGGGAAAAGGTGATGTTATAACTCTTAATTAATAAATTAGCAGCTGTTTTGTGATTAAAATGTCTCCTATTGACTGCATTTTTTGAGATTCCAAAGAATGCAAGCTAATACTGTTATTGTTGTTGTTGTTATTTTCTATTTGGTAGTGGTAGAAACTTTTATGAACATATTAATTAGGTTGTACTTCCAATTGCATGATCTGATTTTGGAAATACGAGATTTCATGCAGTGCCTGGAAATAATTCTTGGGTGACAAATAAAACCTCTAAGATGTTTGCTTTGAAGTTTATCTTCAAATGAATAAAAATCACAGTGGGAAGAAAAGGCAAAATGATTCAGCTTTGTTCACTTTTTAGTAGAAACTTCTCTGTGGTTTGTGTTAGAATGTCACAAATCCATATATATGTAACCTGCTTTTACAGAGATTTCTTCAAAAACCCTATGATGTTTGCTTAAAAGTGTCACCATTCTGTGAGAAATTCACTGAAAATAGCAAAGCATAATATGACTTTAACCAGATCTTGTTTAACCTAGTTTAAATATTAATAATTTAAATTCTCTTTTATGTTGCCATGATACCTCAGAGGAAAGAATGGCAAACATAAGATATTAATTAAGGGGTATTAATAAACACAATTATAATTTTTAGGCCATACTAATAAGCCCTGGAGAATATCAGGAGTTTGGCAGATATTATGAATTTCTTTCATCTTTTCTAATCATTAGTACTTTCTTTGGGTCAGCAAAGCTTCCTCTTTGATATTCTTGGCATTTAGGGCTCACCATTACTTTATGGAGGCCTTTCTGTGTGGGATTTCTGCCATGGCTCCAAAATTTAAATAAGATACTAAGTGGTTTTAATCACTTATAAGGGAACTTCATTCTCCCTTTCCCATGAGTTTCCATGTTTTTCTTTTCTGAGCTTGAAAATGAGAAGGTTCACTAAGTGATCACTATAGTGTCAAAATCTATGACTCATGTTTTACCTCATTAATGCATTTATTTCGATCTTCAGCATAATTGTCCTTCAGTTCAAAGTAATGCAGAGACATAATATGTTGAAACAGTACTCTAGGACTGAACTCTGATGTTTTCGTAAAGTATTTGGCTCTTCCTGTAGAAACATTTAGCCTCTGGGCTGTAGGTATTTTGCTTAATTACTTCTCCAGAAAGACTATGAATAGTAGCTTTATTGATGAGTAAGACAGCAACATTATGCCCTGCCCAGAAATGTTGATATCCACAGAATTGAGAAAACATCCCTATACAATGTATACATCCCTTATGTCATCACAATTTCTCCTTGCAAAGGCTCAAGCCCTTCCTTTGTCTAGTCCCCATCAAAAAAAATCACATGGTGTTAAGTTCTTAATATCAGGAACCTAATTGTTACATTGTTCAGTAAGTTCAAAGCCAATATCTAGCATAATTATGGAAAGCCCTTGATATTCGAGAAAAGAAAGGAAAATTAGCAATCTGAAAATGGGCTAATTGAGGCAATTTAGTTACTGAGAGCAGCAGAGGAGGCTTCATACAAGTCATCAAGTAAGGCTGTGGAGTCTTAAACCGTGCAGGGTTTAAATTATAAAAGAAAAATATGTTTGTGGAAAGTCTCATTTTAAAAAAAATTATGCAAGATTTGATTTTTCAAAGAGATTGAATTTTAAGTTGGATCAAGATGTTACCATTCAAAAGGCCCATAATATTCTACAATGATTCACCTCACATTCTGTTGCTTCTCGGAACTTTCTATGACCAAGGTAGCCTTGGAAACGTCATAGGAACATGTCATATTCTATGGTGTTCATGAAAACAGCTACCTTGAGTACTTTGGTGTACTTTATACCCCAGGACTTAGCACAGTGTTCTACTTACTAGGGACTTCATATATTTTCTCTGAATGAATATGTGAATAGAAAAAAGTTGAGCAACAAAAAAAAAGTTTCGATTAAGAATTGAATTAAATATCCTTTCACATGTTATTGTGCCATATTTTCACATGAGGCAAGGTGACTTATGCTATAAAAATAATAAAGATAGTAATTGTAGCTATCACATTGAACATGGACCAACCCTTTTTACAGACATTATCTCTCTGAACCCTCTCAAAAATCAGACAAATGTTTGTCATCTACACGCTAAGAATGCAACCTCAGAGAAGTCACCTGCCCTCTCTCTCTGTGTCTCAGTTTCCCCACTGTACAATAGAGACAAAGAGTTATTGTCCTCCCTTCATAGAGTGACTGTGAAGATGAAATGAGAAAAGTAGCCAGTGTTTAAAAGAACACAAGTCACTTGGTAAGGAACTAATAAATTTTAGCTATTGTTATTTTACAGAGTAGAGAAATAGGCTGTGAATGGTTAACCAGATTGCCTAGGTCAGTGATGGCGAACCTATGGCACATGTGCTGTAGCGTTCTGTTTGTTATCGTTAAGAGCTCTAAAAGGTTTGTCATCACTGGCCCTAGGATAATGTACATGTCTGTTCCAACTTAGATCTTGCTTACTAGCTAGAATCAAAATAGAGAACCAAATAGCCTTTTGAATATCACATTTTGCAACTTTTTGGTATATAAAGAGACAACACCTTGGGTTAGGTGTGATGGTGGGATAGTGCATCCCTTCTCATCTCTTGAGCTTCGACCCTTGAAAATCCCATGTTGAATCAGTGCCTGCCACATGCATGGTAGATTTTTCAAGGCACAAGCTGTCTCACCCAGACCATTCTTCATTATACTCTTGGTTGCTAGCTTGCTACCTCACATATAGGAGGTGCTCAGTAAATGCTTTAGAGTGAAAGTTGCTTTTCCAGAATTGTGTCTCTGTAATGTAGTGCTTTCAAGACAAAGATAATTTTTCTAGGAGGCAGTCCATGTTTTTGGATATGTAAAGTACCTTTAAAAAGTGTCATCTGGGCCTTAAATAATTGCTACATATCTTACTTTCTGACACTGTAGAGTTGAAGTGAATTTGCATTACCATCCATCCTGCTGAATTGGGTTTAACCTGAAAATCCAAATGCTGTTTCTCCAAATCACCTTATCTTAGATACTAATTTGTTCAAACTCATGAGCAGTTTAATTGCATGTGGAGAGGGCACTTTCTTTCCTTGGAGGTGTATGTCTTTCATCTCTGGCAAGATAAAAGTCTACAAATTAACTCCACAGCAGATAATTATGTGTGGTTTTGTCCATGTTTGCATTTATAACATTTATAATGTTTTAGTTACTTTTCACCAAAGTACATGATATGGTCTTCAGACAGACCAGATTCCATGTGTAATTCTCTCTTCATACATCTTACACTGTGAAACTAAGCTCTAAAAATCATCTCCATAATACTGTCTCTTAATTTGCCAAGAAAATATATTGGCCTGTGTTATATATAATACAGCAGAAGGTCATGCTCCATGTGACTTTCATCCTTGCCTTTCTAAACTTATTGTGCAAGTGCTAGCTATCATTAGTGTTAATGTTATTTCTCTCATTATTCCAGCATACATAGCCTATTTTTGAGTTTTTAAATACATCAGTGCTTTAATGTTATGGTTGTAATTACACACACACAAACACACATACACATACACACATTTTCAAGCACCAAAACTGAGTAAAGGTACTAAGATTTCCTATGTACCCTTGATCTTACAACCTCCACTATCAGCATACCCTATAAGAGTGGTACATTTGTTACAGTTGAACTTACATTGACACATCATGTTCACCAAAAGTCTATAGTTTGCATTAGAGTTTATTCTTGCTGTTGCACATTCTGTGGGTTTGGATAAACATATAATGACCTACAGATGTCAGCCATTATAAATGATGTGCAATAGCTTCACTATCTAAAAATTCTCTATGCTCTGCCTATTCATCTGTCTTGGTCCCCTTTCCCTTGGCAACAATTTTTTCTGTTCTGTAATGTCTTATAGTTGGAGCCATTCAGTAGGCAGCCTTTTTATGTGAATTTTTCTCACTTAGTAATATGCACTTAAGTTTCTCCCATGTCGTTTAAGGGTTGGTAGGACATTTCTTTTTATTGCTGAGTATTTCACTGTCTGGATTAATAAATAAGCCACAGTTTATCTGTTCACCTGCTTGGTTGCTTCTGTGTTTGGCAATTACAAATGAAGCTACTGTAAAATATCTGTGTACGGGGTTTTATAAAGTTATACACTTTCTATTCCTTTGAGTAAATTCTTAGAAGTGTGATGGATGAGTCATAGAGGAAGATAAAAATCACCAAACTGTCTTCCAAAGTGTACCACCAGCAATGTGTGAGAGTTCTTGTTGCTCCAGATCCTCACCAGCATTTGCTGCTGTCAGTGGGAAAACATATTTGTAAGTCACCACACGCTTCACTTGAACAAAAGCTTAAGCAGAGACCTAATAGATAAAATAGTCATGGCAATGGTTGATGAGCAGATTTACGTAACTGTTTTATACTTTTGAAGAACCTGGAGCTCAGCTACTTCAACCCTCTACTATGACTCCCTCTACTTTTCACTTTGATAGGGGTCCATGGTGTCTGCAGACATTCTCCTACTGCTCTGCAGACCTTGCTGTGGAATTTACTTCTACCTGATTGCCTTTCACTGTGGCATATCCCTGCTCACCCATCAGGTCTTGATTTGTTTGGCCTTCCCTAAACTCTAAATAAGGTTATGCCTTCCTTCTGTTCTCCTAGAGCTTCTTATCATTCCTACAGCACAGCTCGAGTCTCTATAGTACTTTATTTCGATATGCAGAGAGTCGGTGTTCATAGCAGAACCTGGATCTAGACTGCTGATCAAATCTGATTTTGACTTTGTACAAGTTATTTAACCTCTAAGCTTCCTAATCTGCAAGACTGGCATTATAATAATTTTCACTTTATAGGCTAGTGAGAAGATGAGGGAAGTGTGTTTAAAATAGTGCCTGACACACAGGTGCTCTGCTATGGTTAGATGCTTTTAGAGCCAATGTACATTGGTGGTGTTTTGGGTTCTCTCAGAGAATGAGAAAAAGATTTGAGTACACATGGTTTATTTGGGAAATGATCCTAGAAAACAGTGATGGGAGAGTGGAGAAGGGAGATAGGAAAGGGAAAAGGGCCAGTGTAGGGTGCATTAATGGTCAGATAACTGGGATTGGCAACCAGGACTCAACCCTATTGACAGCCTCAGAACATGAGAAGGACCTTGATTCAGAGCTGTCCTATTGGAGGGATGAGAACACTGAAGAACTGATTCTTCCACTTCTGCTCTTCATTTATTCCTAGCATCTCTAACATGATTGCATCCTAGCAAAGTCCTATCCTATAAGTTCTTAGTCTGATATGTGATGGGCATGAGATTGCTGACAGGATATGAAGGGGGTGGTGGTGATATACCAGAATTCCCCAGGACCTTCTGTATTCTGGTTTTTTATTTTATACATTTCCCCTGACCCATATTGTTGTTTTCAAAAGAAAGTGTTGCCATGGGTGATGGAATCCTGGATGTGTTTCTAAATTCTTGTCTGTGATGAACAAAGAATGAGATGCAGCATATGACAGTAAGGAAAAAGTAGCAAAGTAAAATGAAGTTTAATTAGGCGACGGTAAGTGAGTGGGCTAGTGCAGGAAAATGGGAAAATGTGTTGGCTCTAAGAATTTAAAAGTCTAGGGCCCCTCCCATTGTGTCTTTCAGAGAATGATTGACAGTGTGATTGACTGGGTGCTGAGTCAATCAGCTGTATCAATCATATGTGATGCAGTCCAAATTCACAAAGCTTCAGTGAGCTCCAGGTGAAGAAAGGTTACTGTAGGTCATGCTGGAGAATCTGGCACACCTGCATCTTGGTTCGGAATTGAGTCTTCCAAGGCAGGCCCAGGAGTCTTTGTCTTTCTTTTCTCTACCTTAGGATAGTAGGCCTTAAGACAAAGGGCAGTAGTTTGGCCCAGGGGTGTTGCCCAGGTTCAGATGAGTGGAGGGAAGTGGTCTTATAGCTTCAATTATACCATTTATATTAAAGGGATTAAATTATATCTAAACAATCATATTTGAAATATTTAGGATATTAAAATTTTGTCAGAAAAAATAAGTTCTCTGTTGAGGCCTTGAAATGGGTAGGATGGGCCAGACTTTTTAATTTTATTTAAAATTTAATCATGTCTATTACCTAAGATGATCATTGAAAACTTGAAGTCCCATTGCACATTACAGTATAGTTTCTTGTTTTATCAAGAATTAGTTTTTACATTGATATATTTCTTTGCCAGTGTATACCCTATAAAATTAACTCTAACTTCAATATTGTAAGGATCTAGAGCCGTGGTTCTCAATGTAGTAAAGATAATGAGAGTTGGAGAAAGCATCATTAAAGAAAGCAGTTGTATCAAATCAGAAATATTTATAGAAGTTTGTGCCCCCCAAAAGAATCAATCCTTACCATCCCACTTGTCTTAGTTACTTTTCTCTTTGCTGAGACAAAATATCTGACACTCAAAATTACAGGAGGAAAGGTTTATTTCGGCTCACAGTTTGTAGAGGTTTCAGTCCATAATCAACTGGCTCCAAGGCAAGGTGGCATGGCAGAGGCACATCACAAAGGGGAAAGCATTCATGGCAGGCAGAAGACAGCAAAAGCAGCAAGCATCAAGGGACAAGCTGTGACACTTACCCCTCTTTCTGCTCCTTATATTTTGTCCAGGCTGCCCACCCTTGGGCAGGTAGCACTCACACCCAGGGTGGGGCAACCTTAATCCTACCCTGAATTGTGCCCAACCAATCAGTGGATTAATTTAATAATCACACAGCCTTGATCCTAGCATCACTCACTTAATCACAGCACCACACACTCTATATCCAACCACATCTGAAAAGTCCGTCCTATGACTGTACCAGGCTTTGTGGAGACATACTAGATACAAGCCATAACACCATTCTAATATCAAGGATTGGAAGAGAGTTCAAGAGTACAAGGAGGACTGGGAATTTAGCTCAGTGGTTTCGCTGCCTGCTGAGCAAGTGCAAGGACCTGAGTTTGATCCCCGGTACAAAAAACAAAACAAAAACAAAACTTGGGCCGGGGATTTGGCTCAGTGGTTTTGTTGCCTGCTGTGCAAGTGCAAGGACCCGAGTTCGATTCCCGGTACCAAAAAAAAAAAAGTACAAGGAGTACAAGAATCTGGGTTATGAGAGAATGGGTAAGACAAGGAAGTGACATGTGTATTTTGTCAACATATTTTAGGAGAATCATACTTATCTCAGTAGGTGGTACCATACAAGGGAAAGAGCACCTGCTTTTGAGCCCTATTGAACTAAATTCAAATTCAACTATGATGTTGACTGGCTGAGCAAATTATCTGACATTTTGAGTATCACTAGCATCCTTCGTAAAAGAAAAATACAATAGTACCAAGTACCTAGTTTGTTATAGGATTCAGTGAGATAATATATTTGTATGTTTAAACCTTGCCTTGTTCCAGGCAGCTAGCCAACAAAGATATATATGCAAAACTTAACAGTGAGAAGGATGAGGGATGGACACAGGGAAATAAGTATCATATCCCTGCTCACATAGTATGTGATAATGTGAAGTTATATTGCTAAAGTAAAGGGCATCAAGGAGAATTGAAGGGAGAAAGGTCCTTTACTCAAAGAAATACTTTGAAGATGCCCTCAGGGTAAAAGAGTCCACTGAACTTTGGCTTTGCACAGATAACTGAGGGTGAAAGCTACTCAGCATAACACTGGGAGAAGAATTTGGTGTTTTAGAGTCAACTAGGATATTGGAGATGAGGAAGAGACATCAGAAGATAGGACAGGAAGAGAGAAAATTGCCCAGGATAGGCTGAAAACTTACTCTGTAATAGATCATTCTCCTAGGACAGAAAAGTGAAAAACTGCCAGTTTTATATGTGTCTTGGATGAAGTCTGAGGAGGGTTTGGAGTAAGTGATTTTGGTGATATGAGAATGAATCTGCAGTAATTTTGGGCCAAAAAAGCAGTGGGATGCTCTCCTTTGTGATTACAAGAAGTCTTGATGGCAAGAGAGTTCAAAGAGCCCCCAGTCTCCAGGAAATTATTAGAGATTTGGGATGAGTTTGGGAACTTTTACTTGTCATGAACCTGAGAAGTTCAAATCAGTTTTATCTGAATCTTAAGAAGGAGAGCTCTCCAGCTTCCAAGAGTTAAGCAGACCATGAAGTCCAGGAGTATTCTAGATGGGATATAAAGTTTTACTAAGCTTATTAGGATTCACTTTAAGTCAGGAAGCTTAAGTCTCAATTCCAGAGTTCAATAGATATAAACAACTCAACGGCTCAGGGGAAATCACACCTACTTTGACACTAAGATTAGGAAGAAATTTGTACTAGATGGTACATGAAGAGGAATAAACTATATAAAGATAGTAGTGTTTCATATACTTAAGATGCTTAATACATGTCTTAGTTACTTTTCTCATTGCTGACACAAAATATCTGACACCCAAAGTTAAAGGGGGATAAATGTATTTAGGTCACAGTTTGCGGAAGTTTCAGTCCATAATCAACTAGCTCCAAGGTAGGGTGGCACATGGCAGACAGCCATTACAGAGGAGAAACAATTTCATGGTGGGCAGAAGGTAGCAAAGTAAGCAAGAGAGCTTGGCAGCTTCTTTCTGCCTCTTTTGTACTCTACCTAGACTACTGAGATTAGGATGGTGCCAAACCAATCAGTGGACTGATTTAGTAATCACACCGTAATCCCAGCACCCTTAATCCTAGCATGAATCAATCACACAGTCTAGATCCAGCTACCTCTGAAAAAGACCCCACCTATGACCACATGAGGCTTTGGGGGACATCTAGACACAAATCATAACAATACATTTTGGTTCACTTACTGTTCCATTTCCTTTCTCACAAGTTTCTGTGAAGGTTGTAGTATATTTGACAGTTCTTTGAAAACTGTAAATACAAATACGGGTTCATAATCAAAAGAAAGCTCATGTACCAGGTTGCATTAAAATCTCTTTACTATTGAGATTGTGAAAGGATAATCTGAATTAAAAATTTTTTTTCTTCACAAAAGAATGCACTGTTTTGCTAAATTACTGATCTGAAATTAAAAGCAAAGCTTCCTTACATATTTTGAAACATCTCATAGTACATGATAGCACTCAGTCCTAAAAACCTGAGTCTTCTGCCATTTGTAGTGCAGGTGGCAGCAGAGGGTGGTACAACTCTGTGTGACCCTCACAGAGACCTGAAACTTAGGGGCAGATGTCCTCAAAGTTTGAAGTACAAACATAATTGATAAGGAAGGTAAGAACCATGGAAATGCTTATGAAAGGAAAGCAGTGTGGAAAGAAGATATAGACTAATGCCCAGGCTTCTGGAATTTATGAAATCCTTAATATTCATGAGGCCAGGCCAAATAGGATTTTTCAGTAAGGTGAGATATGGATGTTGTCTATTTTTATTCTAGAGAAAACCAAAACAATAAAATCCTCAACAAATAAACAGCAACAACAAAAACTGTGTAAGAGCTGGAAGTGAAGCTCAGTGGTAGAATGTTATATATTTTTAAATATGCAAAAATAATTACATAAAACAAAAGACAGTGCAATTCTGGAATATAATACATAAAGTCTCAGTGTATTTGTTCATTTGCTATCCCTTTTTTGAGCTAGGTAAATTGGCTGTTTCATATTGGCACCACAAATTTGACTCCATTATTAGAATAGTTATGTGTTTGTCTTGGCTCTGAGTAAAAGATGTTTGATTGACAGGTGAGCCTGTCTGCATCAAGCAGCTCTACCTAGAGAAAATCTGTGGCTTTGGAAGCAGTAGCACATCAAAAGTCTTTTGTGGTCATGACCACCCCTACCCAGATTCAGTTTCATTCAGCTGCATCACAGGCATCCCCTTTGGGCAATCTCAGTTGCACGTGCTTCCCCCACTCCCTCTGTATCCTTGGGCTTTTCACAGTTTCAAAGAAGATGACAAACAATAAATACTTTTTTAAAGTTTCTTTTCTAAGGAAATGGCTTTTCAGTACCTGATTCTTCATGCCAGTTCATCACTGTTCAATGCTTTAAAACTGCTGAGTGTTGTGCTCAGGAAGCATTAGTACCTCAACCATGCTTCTTTTTTTTAAACTGAAATCCCTTTATCCTTTTAAAAATGTAGTTTTGATCATGAAAATGACATATATAGGGACCTTTACGTCTACCACTAGAAAGAATCTCTTTCATTCATGTATTACCTTAAAATAAATCTCAAACCAAAATATTTCACAGAGGGAAAAATTCATATTTCATACATATTATGGTACATATGAAGAATGGAAATGAGTTCTCATTTCTTGCTCATATGTACAAACCAGTCTATAAAACAAACAATACCATTTATCTTGTAAGGAACTAAAAATTATATATTTTAGTGCATTTTCTTTTCCTTTGCCAATTTATTCAAATGTAAACTTGACTAATCTATTTTTCTGTTAACTTGTCTACTTGACTAATAGGTTTTTCCTCTGTTTTGATTCTGATCTATAAATTCTATGACTGTTAACTGTATTATTTAATCTAAGTCACTAAAGATAAATTTCCTAAGATTAACATTAATCATCTTTCTCAATTAAAGATAACACTAATATCACTGGATTAGTTCAAATAGAAATTTGGGTAGCATTCATTATTTGTTATATTTTTCTTGGACATTTGTAACTTCTTCTGCATATTTATCAGTGTTGTATATTTCTGAAATCTTTATTGCCTAAAATATCTACATCCTGGTCAGTAGATTTGATAGAGATGAATTAGATGGATCAATAACAAGACTTTCAGAGCATTTTAAGGAAATCTCTCATCTGCATGAAATCATTTTATTCTAGCAAACTGTTTTCATAATTTACAAATGAAGTTTTACATTACTTTACATATTTGTATTTTCTATACATGTTAGAAAAGCATATTTTTGAGACCTAAATTTTAAAGTGTTTTTGAATTATTAATAGGTCAATTATGTTATATACTTATTAGACAGGCAGTAATAATTCTCATGGGAACACAGGCACTTTAAGATGTCCAGAGAATTTCAGGAGATTAAATACTGAAATTAGGGCTGGGAATTTAGCTCAGTGGTGCTGCCTCCTGCCTGGTAAGCACAAGGTCCTGAGTTCGATCGCCGGTACCAAAAAAAAAAAAAAAAGCAAAGAAAAGAAAAATACTGAAATTAAAGAACACTCTCTTCTCATTACTGTGTTCAATTCTGATGCAACAGCTGCACAGCTAGAACAGACAAAGGATGTGGATTTTTTTTTTTTTTAGAATAAGGGGCATCTAGAAGGTATGCCCTTCCAAGGACACCCCAGCTGTGTCATCACAGGAGGGCTGTGATACATGAAATCTTGAAGCCACCAGAAAAGCACCTATGATGTTTACAACCAAATAATGTGTTAGCCTCATTTACAGTAATCACAGATAATGTAGTATTTGTATCTGCCATCTGGTTTTGAAGATAAAATATGAAACCTATTTTGGAGATTTCCTATAACATCTTGGGTTGTGTTAATAGACATTGAATGGCCCAAAATAAAGAGGGAATGAGGGCACTTGACTCTGCCTCTGTCAGACCTTAGTGGTGATATTGTGCCCACTTCTGCCCTGCAGAGAAAAAGACTCAGAAGAGAGTGACAGAGAGGAGGCAAATTCATACCTTGCCACATATAAAGTGGTTGGAAAACTATGATTGTTAAAGAGAGAAAACTAGAAAAGTCATGCAGTGATCGAAGGACTGGCACTTGGAAGAGGCTGGTTCTTGGTGACTGTTAATTGGAAATGTAACTCATCATTGATGAACATCAAGAAAGATTCTCAGGGTGGCACTGATGCTCTAATGATCAGAATAAGCATCTTACGTGTAAGGGCCTGTATGGGTCCAGGTGGGAAGGTAGGAATGAACAAATATACATTGTTTTCAAGGATCAAAAATCATGAGTCTATAACACATACCAATTTGCTACAGTTTATCTTTTGGTTTGGTTTAAAACTTTGTATTTCTTTCTTAGTTTGCCCTTTCTTAGTTTTGTACCTTAAAACTCCAAGTTATTCTTGATTATTCTCTTTGGATTCTCGACAAATGCATCCTTACAAAAGTTGTTCCCTGTTTCTAGTAAGCTGTTCCTTAAATAAGCCATATGCTTAGCAGTTTCCCAACATTCTAATCAGGCTCTAATTGACTCTTTATAACATGATCTCTCTTCTAAGGATATGTAGAAACAGTAATTGGTCATAAGCATGTATATGAATACTGTCTGTTTTAGATAATGAAATATGGGATTATATCTGTAAGATTGGATTTTAACACTGAATCATACCAGTTTTAAGTAAAACTGGACTTTAAAAAATATGGCTTTTATTTTTAAAGTTTTTGGTTTGCAGAAAAATGTGAAGAGAGTTCAAGAAATTTTTATGTACTCATACCCACTTTCCACTCTTATTCCTATTTATATGATAATTTTGTTGTAATTAATGCAACAATATTAAAACATTATGATTAATTTAAGCCTGTATTTACTAATATGTCCTCAGATTTACCTAATGTTCCTTTTCTATTCCAGGGCCCTACCCTGAATATCACATTACATTTAGATGTCAGTCTCTTTAGACTCCTCTTGACTATAGTAGTTTTAAAGTTTTTCCTTGTTTTTCATGATCTTGACAGTTTACTGGAGGTATTTTGTAGAATGTCAGCTGAGATTTTCTGATATTTTTCTTAGACTTCTGTTTTTATTAGCCCAGGATTATGTGTTTGGGGAAGGCAGTCCACGGAAATAAAGTGTCATTTTTTATGGCACTACCAACATGACTTGTTGTTAGCCTAATCTGTTGCTGAGGTAGTTTTGGTCAAATTTTTCCAGTATAAATTTATTCTTTTTCTTTATTTTCAGATTTAAGTCTTTGAAAGCAAGTGAATATGAACAATTCACACTTAAGCAGGAGGGAGCTCTACCCTACATCCTTGAAGGCGTAGTTTCTCTGAAAAATATTAGAAATTCTTAGATTTGCCTATTCTCAATTAAATTAAATTAAATTGGTTTAATTATTCATCCTGTCATTTATGTATACCAGTATGAATGCATAGATACTTAGTTTATCCTTTACTTTAGAACATAAATAAATAGCAGTTTATTTATTGAGTCACTCAAATAGTTCCACATTTGGCCTTGGGAGTTCTTACAGTTTACTATCTTGTGTTTCTTTGACATATCCCCATAGTAGGGTTTTTGTTGTAGTGGTTGTCTAGTGTCTTCTGTTTCTCTTTTTGTTTTGAGCCTTTTTTTTTTTTCTTTCTGGCATGATAAGATGCTTGAGGCTTATTAATAATATAGTTCCTTCCCCATTCTAGTTTCAGTCATTTCTCCAATGAGCTGTGGTTTCTTTCTTTGGAAAGTGGTATTAAAAACCAAGATTTAAGTCATATGTGTTCTCATTGCTGTTAGGGTATCATTTCTTCTGTACTTCCCTGGCTGATAGACCAAGAAAATATATATGTGTTATACTAACCTGTGTGTAGAAATATCCCCAGTGTTTACATAAGTAACCATATGTATTTATGGGTAGATGGGAGATAGATAGATAGATAGATAGATAGGTAGATAGATAGATAAGGCATGAGTTCGTACTGGTGTTTCTATCTCTAGTAGATATTTCTGTCTCACATAGATCACTCTTCTTCCTGTTGCTTATCTATAACTTTCTTCTCTACCAGCAAATATTTGGCTCTCACCATCCACCATTTGCTTACATGATTTTTCAATCCCAGTAAAGTTGTTCCATTTATTCTGACTGGAGTTCAAATACATAAATAGAAGTTGATTTTTTTCCAAGGCTTAGAAAAAAGCTAGTATTACTTTGCCCCAAAGATATTTTTAATCCTGAAAACTCTTAAAAATTTAAAATTTATTTCAGCCTAGATATTTTTTGCCATACAAAGATTAATAAAGTCAGCTTTATATTGTTCACAGTGATTTGATGAGGGCTATGTGCCAGCCCAGCCTATCCAGGCCTCGTGACCCTTTTTCACAGTTTGAGTTATTTCAGCTGGACATGGCAGTGTGTGACTGTATTCCAGCACGTGGGAGGCTGAGGCCAGAGGATCAAAGTTCTTTCCTACTTAGTTAACTTAACGGGATCTTACATCATAATAAAAAATAAAAATGGCTGGGGATATACCCCAGTGTGAATGCCCTGGGTTCAATCCCTAGTACCTGCCCTCCCCCAAATAAATAATAATAATGTTTATCTATTGCCTTCATCCTACTTTCTAAATCACATTGTGACAGCTATAATAAGAAATCTTCTAGTGTGATTTTCACTTTCTTTACCTGCACATTTTAGAGAGATGCCAAAAAACTTCCTGTTCACTATCTCTTGCTGGTAGCTCAAGAAGAGGACTACCTTGTCGAGAGTTCACCTTTAGCAGTTGGAAATTGGCCATAGTTTGCTTTACCAAGCATCCTTGTAATCACAAGGAAAAAAAGAGCTTTGGCTTCTGGCATTAAAGTTGCTCTTTCTAAGGTGGCTAGCTGATTAGAAACACGCTGAAGAATAGGTTTTTCACTAACGAGTTATATTTTCAATGCATGCCCTAAGGAAAATGATGTTGAGATCTTGCCTAAAATAGTTAATATACCTCCAATTTGTATTTAATTTTTGTGTCAGGTTGAAAGCTAATATTAAAAAAAACTCTGTAATGCAAAAATTACACGACTCAAGAACATACTCATTTTCTTTGGGCTTTATAAAAGGTATACTTCCCAGCAGTGCCTTAGTTTGTCATCTAAGATTTTTGGAAACAAAGGGAAAAATTTTCCATTAAGCCAAGAAAGAAGAACTATAATATGAAAATAATACTGAGGGTAGGTAAAATAGCCAGAAGATTAAGTTGATCTTTGAACCTTTTTGGCTGCACCTCCCTCAACTTTTTACCATACTCTGATATTATCTACCCACGGCCATATATACTTATTTCCATTCACTGTTCATTTGTACACATTGAGGTTAAAATGGTTTGCAAAATCAGAAATGATTCTTATCCACATGGCATTTACAATCAAGTAGGACAGATAGCCATTAGTCTATTCTCTCTCATGAGAGAGAGAGAGAGAGAGAGAGAGAGAGAGAGAGAGAGAGAAACTGGGACAGATGCTATGGATCTTTGACCCGGTGAGAGAGATCAGGAATGGCTTCCTTGAGGGAGTTGTTTAAATTGTGATTTGAAGAGTCAATAAGAATTAACCAGAGAAAGAAAGACGAGAGAGAGATCCTTATGTGGTGAATGATCAAACAGTTAATGTAAATGAAGCCAAATTTTCCAGGCACAGAGCGGGAAGCTGAGATGAAGCAAAGCTGCTAGGTGAGCCTATCCAGGCCTTGGCAGCCACGCTGCAGATCTTCATAGTCTACTGAAAATGATGGATAACCACTGCACTCACAAGATCAAGAAGGCATCTTGATCTTCCCATCTGTGTGCTTCTGAAAGTCAAAATATGACCATCATTCAAAAGGGGAAAACAAATGCCACCCTCACTAACTTCCAATACTTCCATTTTCCAATCTGCTTAGAAAAGATTATTCTGGCTCCAAGGGAGTATGTTTTGTTTAATCCACCCACACATATGCATTTGTTGTATTTATATATAAAATACTGTTTTCACATTTCATATTCTTCGTGACATTGCCCAAAGTACTGCTTGTCTTGTTTTGTTTGTCATCTCCTTGTCTTCATGGTCCTCTGCTGTCATGGCCATCCCCCACTGCTCATGCATTCCATTTTCATTTCTGCATTATTTGATGGGGGAAGGTATTGCAGAAGATATAAAAGGACAGTGTGACAGGAGAGGAGAAAGAACACAACAGGCATGGATAGCTGCCCTTGCACATTTGAAGGTGTAAACATCCTGATCATTAACCAGGGCATTCCCAGACCCCATCACTTTCCAAGCTTCGTTTGAAGCTAAGGAAACCCTGAAACTTTCCCTGTCCTCTTTAGGCTTATACACCAGCCCTTGACATTACCTGTGATCCTGCAACTGCTTCATGCCTGGGATCTGTATAGAAACTTTGCAAGTACTGTCCAGGCTTCCAGACTTACCACATACCCCATTTTCCTTCTCTATCCTTCCCCAGGGACCTTTCTAAACAGCAAACAGAGCACATCCCTACACTATACGTGGTTTCAATATTGTTAGTCCATAATTTTATAACCTCACATGCTGCTGCAACCTAATTGCATCCTATTTGTGGGAAATGTTTTGAAACCCTTTAAATATGTGGTCCCACTTCATTTAAGAGCCTTTGTCCTTGCTATTTCTTCTGACCAGAATGTTCCTCCCCACCCTATCTGCCTGATGCGACCCGACTTCCTTCAAGATTCATGTCTCAGCTTCTCTCTTCTTAAAAGTCTTCCTCACCCCACTCCTGGGTTGCATCCTCAGTCGCTGCACAGCCCCTGCAGCCTATGCATTGCTTCTTGTTCTATTTTCCAATTATTGCTTCTCCAGTAGGGTTGTGTATTCTGTTTTGTTGTCTGTTTCCTCACAGGAATGAGAATCTCCAGGATGGTTCTGGTTGCATCTCCCTTGTCCATTGTGTACCCTAACAACTACCCTAGAGCCTCCCTCATTGGATACCTGACAAATGTTTCTTTATTAATGAATGAATTCCTATTTTCTTCTCTTCTCATCAGTTACTCCAAATTTTCTGTGCTCATTTGGCTAAGCAGAGATCCAGGCCAGGTTGTCTCACCACAAGCAAAGAATAGCTTTCCTTGTTCAAGGCTGTCTAACTTTTTTTCCTACACTCATGGTTTTGAATAACATGTATAATATTTTTTGGCCAAAAAGGCCACAAAGCAACTCTTCCCAATTTTAAGGCCTCTTAGTAACTTGGTGACTGACCAAGGGAGCTTTTCCCTTATTTCCAAACTGTATTAGACACCTGATCTTTGAATCAACTTAAATCAAGCTGACAGGAATTGTAGATCTAGGGTTTACAGGTTCATTTTATATGCTATCCCCTCATCTGAAATTCTCTTCTCTTCTCTCCCCAACTCGATAATAATAAAAAGCATTAAGCATTTACCTTGTGCTCAGTACTATGCTAACACCTGGGTATAACTAATTTTTCTTTATCTTCATGATTACCTTTGAAATCTAGGGTTTTACTATCCTTGCAGATAAGAAAGAAAGTAAGACACAAAGAACTAAATAACTTACCTATGTTCAAGTGACCTAGCAGTAGAAGAGCTGAGATGGAACCCAGGCTCCTCTGAGGCTAAAGCCCATAAATACTCTCTTCCTCCATACTTCTCTGTCCCTACTCTCTACTTGTTCACAGCCAATGGAAGGATCTAACTCTCCATTTTGGGGGTTGATGGTAGTAGGGTTCTTCTGACCTATTGTATGATGTATCTCTTAGAACAACAACATATTTCTTGACAGTCACCAGGCATCTGTCATTTTCTGTATGCTTGTGCTCAATATCTTTTCATGTAACTTCTGTTTCCTTTTGGAAGCAAAGACTGGGAATTATCTGCTTTGTGATTTCCTCTCTCTGAGGGGTGGTTAAGGTTGGTGGTTAAGAGAATGCCCTATGGAGGTGGATTGCTTACGTTTTTGTTCTGGCTGTTTTTCTTACTATCCATATGAACATGGGAGAGTGTCTTCACTTTTCTATGCCTTCATTTCTATACTTGTACAGCAGGGCATCTGATGATACTTCCCTCCGAGGGTTGCTGTGAAGAATGAATGAGTTAATGCTCCAAAAGTGCTAACAACCATGTCTGATACATAAAGACCACTCAGTAAATGTCATTCCTAGCCTGGGTTGTCTTCCTACCCAGGTGAAGTTTCTTAGTCTCAGTTGAATGGTTGCTTCAGGATATCTTTTCATGGCTTCTGTGGCTGCAGGGAATTGCATTCTTATTTGAGAGTTATGTTAAGGAGTACAGGCTTTATTTTTTTTCTTTCCATCAGTGAGTCCCGCTGCTTCATCCCTGGGTAACTGAAATGTTGTGAAACCTTTTTCTATTCGAATTTCTTTGAGGCTAAAATCCCTCTGGGATCACTGCTCAGCACTTTTCACAGTAACTCTTCTCCTCTGTCTTCAGGCCTGCTGAGATCATCTGCTCAGTAGCAGATCTGACACCTGTGGCCATCCCATCCCGCAGCTGCCCCAGTGACTTGGCAATGCCCAGAGGGTCTATGCCAGCTCAAAGCCCTCTGGCAACAGATTTGGAATCAGCAAACTGACAGCTCCTTTCTCCATATTTGGCAGCTCAATTGAGTACACTTTAGTATTTACCAATAGCCAAGCAGCACCAAAAAGGAAATAAGAAAGAGCCTCTGGGTTAGTCCCCATATCTGATCACACGAAATGGTTAAACCATGTGTAAAATATCAGACTATCGCACAATAGCATTCCCTGTACTGAGATGCAGGTACCATGTGAGAAAGTGAGAAACAGGTTTTCTTTCTCTCTCTCTAGTGCACAGAAAATAGAAAATAAGATATTTTCCTTGGGCACCAACATCATTTTCATGCTGAGATTCTCATTTGTTTAGCATGGTATTGTTTTCCTAAAAGTAAAACTAAGAAATTTTTCTAAAAGAAGATTCAACTCTAACCCGATAAATATAATTTAAAGCGCACATATTTGAAATATTTGTGTCAGAGAAAAAAAGTTTTTTTAAAAAACAAAAACTAGTTATTATTCTAATAATTTTCATCCCAATAGTTTATTTGTAAATTAATTTCCATCCACAACATCTTCATTTGTCTTCTAATTTCCATGCAATTTGAAAGGGTTAGGTAATTTACCCAAGGGAGCATCCTGGCCAAATCGCAAAGGATTAACTAAGGCACTCTGATTTTACAGACAAATTTATATCTTGTCATTTCAGGAAGTATTTCCTTCACTGGTTTTGTTTTAACAAAACCCTAATTGTATAATGTATGGACATAGGATATTCATCCTCTGATATCTATTCCACATGAAATTTTAGGTCAGACAGATAGTTTGATTTTATAAGCATAAAAGTAATCAATTTCCCGTTTATGAAAATAATGTGAAATATTTGCTGGTAGAGAAGGCTTAAAAACATGTTCAAAGAATGGCCAATCAAAGAATTCTGTATTTTATTAGATGTTTAGATGCATCGCTGAGAAACTTGACTTCTGGATTCTCTGTATTTCCCAACATTTCTAAACATTTATTGTTATACAAGGAACAGGAAAATTGGTGCTAGCAGGCAGTCAGTAAGCAAGCAGCAGTAAGAAAGTCCAAAGAATAAAATGAATGCAAACATGTACAGTGTTCATTTTTAGGGGTTAGCCTATTTATTCTTCTAAAATAGAATAATATGAATCATACAGATGTACCAATGATATCAGAGAAGTATAACTCCCAACCGCTAGACATCAGATGTGCCCAGTTAGTTTGTATCCCCCAAAATAGAATAATGAATTCAAAGGAAGAATGGAGGTTATGAGTAGGAAAGATTTATTGAGAAATAGCTCCGGAGAGACAGGAGGGGTCCTGAAAGTGGGTGGGCACCAAGGGTCTTTGTCAGGGGTAATTTATACAGCAAAGTCACAATGTGGGTACAATGAGGATCAAACTAGAATGATCTTATAGGACTAAAGTATAGCTGCTTAACTAATATTGATCCAGTAGGGAAGCAGGTTACATAGCAAAGGTACATGGAAAAAACAGGCATTTTCAGGAAGGGATGAGTCTGGATGCTCTGGTCACCCATCTATCTGGACTTCCTGGAGCAGGTGGTGCTAATTATAGTTCAATTCTAATTTACTGCTTATCCCTTAGGGAGGCATATAGGCCTGGCCATTGCATCTTTATCTTGAGGCCTGGCTTTCTTCAGATGCATCTCTAACTACAATTCTGATGTCTTTATTTTTTTTGTTGTTAACTTCTTTGAGAGCCTAGTCTCTATCTGGCTATGTTAATTTTTATCTAACTTAGCTGCCTATAATACTACTTCTTTCCAAAACTTTGAATTCTGCATTTCTCAGTATTTCAAAAACAAAAACTAATTATAAGTAAACAAATAAGCAAAAGTTCTATTAATTACCACTTCCAGAATCTGGGAAGTATGGAGATTTATTTTAGATAGGTGAATAGTTCTGAGAAAGAGCATACTTAATTTGTTTTGATTGAGCAAACTAGAAATCAGAGCTGGCAGCTTGAGAATCATAAGATTATCACCATTTCTGAGATCAGGGTAAGCAAAATTATACAGCATTAACAGACAAAAATCCCACTATGAATCTGAGTAACCTGTAGTTTAGTGGTCTCTATATGATTGCTTTAGAGGAATATATGCATATAAACCACATGTGTCTACAAGTCCATGACAGAAGAAAGGGTTAGAGACTCATGCCATAGCAATTAAATTCTTCCACCCAGAAAAATGAAATGTAATTCATTTTTCAAAGTAATTCCACTTTTTTACCCTCAAGAAGGCAGGGAAGTACATACAATTCTCTTGTGGGGTCAGAAGGACAAGAAAGCTATAAACTGGTTAACTGTTAAAATGGCTACCATAATTTGTAAGTAAAAATCATAGTTTTACACTTTTATGCTTTTCAAAGTCTTTGGCTTGAAATCTTTCAGTGGCTTCCAAGAGCCCCAAAGATAAAATGCAAACTCTTTAGCAGGGCCCTTTGGCTGTCAGAAATAGTCACCTGCCTATTTCACTAGATATCTCTCTCCCCTCTCCCCTCTCCCCTCTGCCCTCTTCCCTCTCCCCTCTCCCCGCTCCCCTCTCCCCTCTCTCATCCCTTGAGACTCTCCAGGAGCAATGAGTGTATTGTTACCTGTCTCCCACTTCCTGGAATTGCCTCTCCCTAACTATCCTCACTTGCTGTTTGCTTTGGCAATTCTTCTTCCACATGCCACCCCACAAGATTCCACTGTTCCCTCTGGTTACTTCTCTGAGATTCATTAGCATCCTGGGCGAACTGTTAAGCTGTTACACAATCCTTACTAGGCTATAAGAAGCTGTTTACCTGTCTGTCCTCCCTTGTAAGGATGAAAAGATTAGCAAGAAGTAGATCTCACTTATGCTGATATCACCAAAAAAGTAACACAGAAAAGGGGCTCAATACATATTTATGAATGAATGAATGAATGAATGATGAATGAATGAATGAATGTGTTTTACCTGCCCTACTCCACCTTATTCTTCATCTTCTTCATGGAAGTTTTTTTTTATACCTTTGTACATCATGTAAGATCTAAAATGAATATATCATGGAGTAGGTACACAACAGATGTTTAAATGAATTGAATTTACCTATAGTGTTAACCTCTGATCTCTATTACATTTAGATTTTATACAGTAGATCAGGGTGGCGAACCTATGGCACCCATGCTGCAATGGGCTTTTTATATCATTTAAAGCTCTCAAAGATTCACAGTCATTGAACTCGACTGTTTAAAAACATGTAGTCACTCATAAGCCACATGTGAGACAGATTTTTGTGGATTTATTAAAGTTTACACTTCACCAAAGTATCCACTGGCAAGGCCTCTGGTGTCACATCCTAAACCAAATATTTAAGAAGCATTCTCTCTAAAACAAGACTGCCTTTGTGCTGTGGAAAGTCTTTCAAATAATATGCTATTTCTTTTGCTCTGAATCTATGAAAGACTTAAAATTGCAGCAGTTCATTACTCTAAGTGTCACATAACTGATATTTTTTAAAGGTAGCATGTTTCTCCATTTATATGTAAATTATTCCCTTGTGCTTTGGTTAGAGAAATAGAAATTTTGCAAATGTTCTTAGCCTTTAAAGAACAAGAGAGCATCATTCCAGAACCCAGCAAAACAAACAAAAACCCACCTTAAGGGTTTTTGCATTCTTAAAGGCTATAAGCAACTTCTTGAATTTAAATGTAATCCTAAGAAATCTTAAAACATTTTTAGTGTTTCTTACCAGAAAGTCTTTAAGGTATCAAAGTATATTTTACCCTAATATTCAGTATTGTATGAACATGAACCAGAGCTTCTAGCTATCATTATCATTGCCTTTGATGGTACAGTAGAGTGTTTCCACCCCAGTCAGTTTCATTCAGAAGAGTCTTTTACATCCTTGCTTAGTTCTTTATGGAAGAGGACACTGCAGGCTCAGGGACTTTGATGTTAATAGCATGAAACCTCTCCAAAACAAACATTTAATTTTTCTTCTATTAGTGTCCTTAAACCAATTCATATAACAAATGAAATCATCTCTTTGTGTAGTTACATTACAACATTGCAATGAATTACACCTATCGGTAGGCTCCAAATTACTGAGAATCTTAACATGGTTCACCTGAATTAAAAATTAGATTAGTTTTGAGTTTTCTTTTTACTTAAAAACATAGTAAATAGCATGATGGGTGCATATAGTCAAACTTTTTTTCTTTTCTTTTAATTTTTTTTTTTGTTCTGGGATCCAACTCAGGTCCTTGTGCTTTTGAGGCAGGTGGCAGAACCACTGAGCTAAATGCCCGGCCCAAACATTTTTTCTTAATAAATATTTTTCCTTAAAAGATATTAAGTCATTAAATAGTCTCATAAGAAAGGGTGGACCACATGAGGGATTTTACATGTGTTATTGTTAGTAGATTTGACTTTTTTAATTAGCTATATTGGTACATTTAAGGTATACAATATAATGACTTTCATCATTGGAAAATTGCACCTTTACATAATCCATCTTGGTTCTTATTTTTTCCCCATTCCCCTGCCCTCCCTTCAACCCCTCCACCCCTCCCTATTACAAAGACTTTGTTTCCATTTTTTCTTTTTCTCATATTAATTCCATTCCCTTCTTTCTTTTACCCCACCCCTCCCATTTCCCCTTCCTCCTTGCACCTTTTCTTCCTATTTCACATTATCTATTATACCTTTTAGTCCTTATTTACACTTTCAGTTTCTCACTGCTAGTGGGAGTTTAGACTGGTGCAACTACTGTGGAAATCAGTATGGAGATACCTCAAAGAACTAGGACTACCCCAAAGAATTAAAAGAGTCATACCACAGTGATATATGTGCACCCATGTTCATAGCAGCACAATTTGTGATAGCTAAAACTTGGAAACAACCCAATTGCCCATCAACTGGAGACTGAATAAAGAAAATGTGGGGTTTTTTTTTATAAAATGGAGTATTACTCAGCCATAAAGAATGAGAAACTAGAGATATTTATAGCTAAATGGATGCACATTGAGGTGATACTCTTAAGTGAAATAAATAGGACACACGTGTAAATACTGAATAGTTTCTCTAGTGTAGACTTAACTCTTATTAAATGAAGTAACTGAGGTTTGCAGTTCCCTTATGAGCACTAAGAGCACGGAACTATGATTTGTTTTAATATGGGTATTTTTGACACATGGTCTTTCTCTTTCCACCTATTACTATCATATAGAAAGCCTTTACTTTTTAAAGAGGAAATTAACTTGCCTAACACCAGTCCTTGATTTTCTTTTTCAGGTGTCATAGATCTTATGTTATGATGTTTTGCACATAGTATGAGTGCAGTGAACATTAATATTCTTTCACTCCCCTCAATTTGGCTGTCACCCCACTGTGACTATCCAACCAAAGAAATGAGGGCTCCTTTGACTTTCTCTCCCACTGGAACTTCTCATGACAGAAGAAATTGAATACAGATACTTGGCATCTGGGAGAGTATCTTGACGTTATGACATTACAGGCAAATTTTTAACACCTCCAGTTATGTATTAAAAAATCTGTTTTCTGACCCCTTGTTATTCTGTTTATTTTTCTCCAAACTGCCTTGACTTCTCTTTTACAAGTCTCTGTTATCTGTATGTTATAGCTTGAGAAATACATTCTTAGCTTATAGAAAATACTTTCCCTCCAGCACATTTATATCTAAATGAAAAAGATGGTATGGCTCTCCTGTTTATTTGCATGGCTCACTCCCTTCTGGTCTCACCCCAAAGTATCTCAGTGTAGCATTTTCTCGCCATCAGATTGAGACCTGTAGCCTCCATTCCTTACCCTACCCCAGCAGAAGTCCCCTGCTAAATTTTTCTCTACTGTGCTTGGTCATTTTTTGATAAACTTTATGTTACATATTTGTTTGATTATTCATATGACTCCAACTAGAATAGGAGCTGCATTAAGAAAAGGATTTTTGTTTGTTTTGTTTTCTATTGTATCTCTAGAGCCTAGGCTAGCTCTTAGCATATAGTAGATGCTCAACAAAGATATATAGAAAGAAATGGAAAAATGTCCTGCAAAAATCTGCAGATATGTATTGTTTAAGCCTAAGGCTTATGGCTCCTATAAAGCCAGGTTCATGCTTTCTAGAGCCACCACTAATACTTCATATCAAATTGATATCATTGATAAAGAGGTGCAATAATGAGGCGTCAGCCTGTCACTTGACCTTTGTACCTGGAAGAGCGGAACCCAGGTACCACTGGGCTCTTGCCTTCTGTAGGTTCTCATTTTTGCAATGCATTTATGGCCATGTAGGTTTATTCTTTCCTTCCTTTAGCTGACTTCATTTGCAAATATAGCAATGCTGATCTATGTTTAGCATTGTGTGGACTCAGTGTTTATTTTCTATATCTCCATACTGCTATTTTAGCTTGTTCTGTCATTAAATAAAATGCCTTGTTCTCTCAATATATCAGTAACTTTTAAAGAAGGGTACACTGCATGTGTTGGTAGTGTACAGTGCTTATATTACCTCATGGGACTTATATTAATAGATATAAACCTACTTAAATAATCATTTCTGAAGTATATTCTTCTATTATACAAATTGTCATTGTAGTTTAAATGCTTCACAACATAAAAAAAGGTTGACCACAATATTTAGTTTGGCTCGGTGTTTTTATTTTGCTTTTGTTTTGTTGCTGTTTATGTGTGTGCGTGTGAGTATTGCTAGAGATGGAACCCAGAGCCTTGCATATGCTAAGCAAAGTCTCTACCACTGAGCTATAACCTCATGAGCTGTGTCTTTTGACTGGCTTTCAGACACCCACTCAGTTACCAAAGATAGCATATAATGATCCTAGATCTTAAGAAGCCGAAATGGTCAGGAAATAAAGCTCACCATATGATATCATGGGAATAAGTGCCTACTAGTGTAGGGAGTGAGGGGGAATTGCAAATCTATGTAAAATCAGAGCCTGTTGTGTGTTTAATAGTGATTACAGCATTGCTTAGAATGGTATAAATGGCCTTAGGAATAAAAGTATAAATTATAGTCATACCAAGTATAATTTTATTTATTTATTTTTTAATTCTTTTATCGGTACATTTTAGGTATACAATACGTTTGCATTTATCATTGGGTGCATGTACCTGTACATGATGTATCTTAGTTCTTATTTTATTTTCCCCCATTACCTTCACCAAGTTTAATTTTAGAATAGTCTATATTTTAAGATTAGATTGAGTAAAAATCTTTGTGGTATATGTTTACTCTTGGGGAATCTTGATATACAGAGAATAAGAGAGTCATGTCAAAGACTTCTCTGCCTGCAAATGGTTCACTGATTTTGGCATTCTGCTCTTATTCCGTTTGTAATTGATAAAGGTTTAAAGGATATCTAGAAGTGGTGCTTCACTAAGATTTTGTTTATTAGAAAACTATCTCCCAAATCATTTAAAAACATGGTGAGTTATCTTTATGTTTCCTTGTTTCTTCCCTCCCTCACTTCTTTTTTCCCTTCTCTCCTTCCTTTTTTTTTTTTACACAAAAAGATGTATAAAGTTTACAAAGAATATAAAAGAAAGTTTTAAAACTTCAGATTTTAAACGAGAAACTGGGTGAAGAGAACATAGATATTCCCGTACTAAGGGCTGTTGTGCTTCCTCTGATGAAAACATATTCTCTTGTGAAATGCAATTTGGATAAAAACAATGAGTGCTGTAAGGGCCCAGTGTCTTGATCACTGCTTGACAGCAAAGCCAGATTCCCAAGGCAAGAATAAGCTGCCAGGAGGTCACGTAATCTCTATAAAACCTCAGTGCCCTCTACAAAATGTGTCATCCTCACAGGGTTTCTGTGCTGGATAAATGACAATTTCTTAGTGCACTGCACACCTAGTGTGTGCTCAAGAAATAACAGAGAGAATGAAAGATAAATTTGAGTAAAATCTCAAAACTATAGAGCATTATACAAAGGTTAGGAATTAAGGGAAAATTCTTCCAAGAACAGAAGAGGAACTCTATCTCAGGTGTGCAAGCTTGGAGTAGTCACACTGTACCCCTTAAAAGAGATTTGCTTAGTCAGGGAAGTGAAAAAAATGACCTATTTTTACATGATATTAAGTAGAAAGCATTTTTAAATTATTGATCAAGGACAGAATATATAAACTCTTAAAACCAGCCAGAAAGTGCATAAAATATTAAGAATAGTGTCAGAAAAGTTAAGGCACTTGTTCTGTATAATCACTGAAAGAGAACCATTCTATCTGCCCTAGCAAACAGCTTGAGAGGACCAAAGTCGCCTAAAGCACAGATTGTCACATTGTAATGCAGCTTGGGCCCCCAAAACGCTAGCTGGAAACAGACCACGGGACTTCATAATGACGTCCTTTTCCAGGAGGAGTGAGGATTAGGGACTGATAGAAATAGAGGAAGAGAGTGATTTGTTTGCATACATACATTGGAATTAAAAATGTCATCATGCCAGGGACCACGTTTGCCTAAAAGCACTGAGTGGACTGCGATGACTAATGCAGAGTTCACAGTGGCTCAAGAGTCTTCAGTTTTCCAATAATTTGAGGATGCAAGGTGACAAGAATAACCCCTTAAAAAAGAAAAGAGTTAACTTATTGCTGAAGGACAATGTTTCCATTTGCTCATTTTCCTACATTTTTCCACAGATAAATTTATCTTTGTCCCATGTGTGTCATCTTATATTCTCATCCCCTCAGAAGTGTAGAATAGAATAGAAATGTATTTCTTCAGAGCAATATTCATCCTTTGTTTTTCTTACTTTTACTGTGTCATTCTAAATTACCATGTTGAACATAGAAACAGGATCCTAAATTCTTTGTGGGCAAGCTTGACTGATGTCTCTGGGTAAGGTTGTGACTTCTAGATATTCAAATTATTCGGGCTTAGTCAACTATCATTTAATAAATAAAAGGTAAAGAAAACATTACGGCGTGATGCCTAGAGGGGATCCGGTTGACTTCCCAGCCACAGTTTCATCAGTGGTCCATTGTATTCCTTCCTTAGTGGAGATTTAGACTAGGAGACCTCTAAGGAAAACTGCCAATCATAGATTAAAAATCAAAGTCTTCTTTTCTGAGTGCTTTTGTTCAAAGTGCTTTAGATTTACCTTCTAGATGGGGCTTCCCAAGTGCAGCCATCTTTCTTGTGGGTGTTTCTGAAAGTATTGTGATTAGAAGCTTAGAGTTTGGAGTTACTTTGTAGTAGTATACCTTGGCTCTGTCACTTGCCATCATGGCGACTTTGGGAAGGCCAACTTCTCTAAGCCTCAATTTCCTTCTCTCTAAAATGGAGTGGTGGTGTTTATCATGGCACCTATTTAGTAAGGTGTTGCGCAGATTCAAGAAGATGACTCAGATAAGTCACTTGCCAAAGTGTCTGACATGTTATAAGCGGCTAATAAAATTAGCTTGTATTCTCAGAAACAAGTGGAGGCAAACTGGAAACAGTGGTACAACTCAAATAGCATGGACTTCACATTACTCATTACTGCTCACTAGCTTTGTGGCCTTAAGTTCTAAAACTCCGTTTCCTCATCTCCATAATGGGGGTAGTGATAGCTTTTCTGTAAGATTTTTATGAAAATGTCATGAAACGGTTTCTCCTCACTCCTGGATCCTGTGTTTGGATACAGGCAGGGTAAGTAGTGCCAGCCCTCCTTGAAGCTGATGTGAGTCACACCTGGCACTATACCAGGAAGGTGGCAATTGCTGGGAAAATAGTACCTACTATTACATTCTATGCTTTCCCCTTTTCTTTATTTGTGGCAAATTTGGTGCATGGCAGAGATCTCCATGAGAGTCTGCTGGAAAAAGCTTTAATTGTTTCAGGAACTTTAGATTCTCTAGGTTTGACATTGTAATGCTTTCTTTGCCTTTTATTGATTAAATAATAATTTACTACACTAGACCTAAAATATTAAGTTTAGTTTATTATGCTGTATTAATCTTTCTCAGTTAGTGGCATAAAATAATTTTAATATCTATTTGAAAAATCTCATTAACCATTCATTTTAATGTTGCTCAGAATGTTATATAATATTAAAAAGTACATGTTCTTTCAGAAACGAGTCCCAAAGGACTCTCTGTATCCACAGCCAAGCTGTAAGAATGGAGACCAACAGTTGAGAGGTGTTTCTGTTATAAATCTTACTACTGTTTTTGAATTTCATGGAACACCTATTAAATCACTTGGCAGCTAGATTATGAGGAAAGAACCTGCTTACTCTTTCAAAGCTAAAAGTGGACAGTTACTCCCTGGTGCATGGCAAAAGTGATCACAGATGAGTGCACTGTTGGCATGGAGACCCAAGTGTCTACTCTTGGGAGATGGCAAAGACCTGAGACAGGATATTGTATTTCTCACCTCCTAAAATTGCTTTCCCAGTTTTCTATGTTGAGAAAGAATGAGACAGTCACTATACCCTACAGTTGGCCAAACAGTTATATGGGGTTAGGAGAGAGGGAGGGACCTAAGAATACAGCAGAAAGATAGACATGTAGAAAGCAGACCTTGATTAAACTATGTCTTTCTACAAAAATATCTCTTTCCAAATTTGACACAAATTAAAGTACATAACCTCAATAGAGTAGAATTCATTGGAAAAATTGCTTTAAACATACAGCCCTTGAAAAAACATTAGGCCAACAGAAATTCTAAGAAAATGTTTCCAAAGTTTTAATGAACAAATAGTATATACTTTAAAAGTTCTTGAGCTAAAATGTACTAATAAAAGAACTTAAGGAAAAAGAATAAAAGTTCTTGGAGTTGACAAAAAGAAAATCAATTTGCAATTCATTGTCTGAAATAGACCTAACTCCAATAGTAAATCTTTCAACCAATCTTACTATTAAAGAAATAAAATCCTAAGTACCATATTGATAAATTGAATCATATTTTGTTAAAAGATTTATGTTTATGTCAGACAAGATTGGTTCTGTAAATGCACACATGGTTAATTGCCAGGGAATCTTCTTGTAGAATCTATCATGTTACTGAGTTAAAAGAGAGACATAGGCAAAGACAGATGCCAGAGTGACATTTGACCAGTATTTAATATCAACTCAGTACTTCTTTAAAAGAGACAACTAAAATACTATAGCAGTATAAGATTATGCCATCTATCTCAATAGCCAAAAGTATTTTCAAATTTGGGTCATTTCTATTAAAGTCAGCTTAATTGTAAACACTATGATAAAATATCTTATTGTCTGCATACATTTTGGGGAAGTTCAAGTCAGTACCTTAATTTGAAAAATGAAACACGGAACAAAAAGTGACTCTATAACCGTTTGGGTATTTAGCAGAAAGGGTCAAAGGAATTAGTTGAAAGATATTAGAAATAATGTGTAGATTTGGTTAAGATGGCCAACTTAACAAATAGATATAAGAAACCCATTAGTTTTTCTATAAAAAAGTCAAAAATTATAATGCAAACAGTAAAATGTCTTTCTAAATACCATAAGATTCAAGGAAACATTATCCCTACATCTCTCCATGGAAATAATAGTAACCTTTTTATGATCAAGACAATAAATCTTAACCAAAAGACAAACAGCTCCTTCTAAGTAATTTATTAATTAATAATTACTCAGTTATAGTCAATACTAACAGGATTTGTTTTTATTTTGATTAAATGTTTCAGAAGTTTAAGGGAAAATATACTGGAAAAGTTAAGAAAATTTAGAACAGAAACACAGTAGGTAAGGGGTACAGAGATGTAGAACACACCATTCTAGAAACTACATTAAAAACTGAGTGGAACAGTGGCTTGGGTGAAAAATTAGGTAAAGACCATTTGAAAAACTACTGATTCAAGATAAAACATCTGTGTATGAGAGAGAGGGAGAAAGAGAGAGAGAGAGAGAGTGAGAGTGTGTGTGTGATTGAAGTAACTTTTTATTCAATGAGTGAAGTGCTGGCTATTCCATAAATGGTATTTAGGCAGCAGCCAGTCATTTGGGAAAATAATGTAAACTGAGATACATTCTTTATGTCTTACTTAAAAATATGTATGTGTAAGATTTGAATTAGAATAAAATTAAGATATTTTATTAAAAGGCACTATATGCTGTCACAATAAAATACAATTTAAAGTTACTAAAATAAAAGTAAATATGTGTTTCACTTTTTAAGATAGGGAAGGCATTCCTAAGTGCATCATCAGACCTAGAAAGCAGGAAGAAAATGTCTGATAGATTCATATGCATTAAAAATCAAATATTTCTGCATATCAGAACTACCACAAATAACTTGTAAAGGCATGTAATGTACTCAGGAATCTATTTCCAGTATTGCCAAAGGAGTAATAATATATTTTAATATATTAACTTTAATTTTAATATATTACAAACTTTGAGAAATCAATAAGAAAAAATGATCATCCTCACAGAAAAATCAACACAACCAGTTCTTGAAAAAAAGAAAAGTAAAAACAACTCGCCAGTAACATGACTAAAAGACCAACCATTAAAAAATACCAATTAAACAAGAGTGGGCCAACATTTTTCTCTAATCAAAGTGTTAGTTTTTTTTTTAAGTCACAGCTAGGTATAATAAATATTTTTTCAAGTCAGGGTGTTGATATTCACTAGCAGTAAAAATCTGAATAGGTTTTCTGGAAGACAATTCAACAATAATTAATAAAAACTTTTAAAATTATGCTCTATGAACAAGAGATTTCACTTCTAAGAAATTATCCTAAGGAAATAACTAGGGACATGTGAAAAGATTTAGCTACATCATTATTTATTATAGTGAAAAGCTGAAATTGAGCCAAAAAGAAAAAAAAAGAGCCAAACATAGAGAAATGGAGATGAATGTCATATGATTAAGGTATAATATCAAGGTAAATGCACGTGATAGAATATTGATGCACAGAGATAATTTTAATGTAGTAGATATTCATATTATTTCAAATAAAAAATATTAAAAATTCATTTAAAATAGAAATAATATAGTAATTCATGTGAAAATATCTTGTTGGAGGATAATCCAAAATATTAACAGCAGCCATAGCTCAAGGTAGTAGAATTAATTTTTCTATTCCTCAAAAAATGACCTCTCAGAGACTTATTTTTTTCACCTGTGAAATAAGTGTCATCTGAGATGAATTCTAAAGGCTTTCAACACAGGCATTTCAGAATTCTGTGAGCAGTGATGGTTGATAACCTTTTTAAATGTTTCCTTTTTGCCCCCATTGAACTTTGTAGTTGACATAGTAAAACCAGGTTTATCCTGAGCTATCCTTTGTTTTAGTTAAAGTTTGCATCCTGATATTTGTTTATAAATGTTGTGTTTATATTGCTTTTTGTCTCACATATGCTTCCTGTGTGAAGTAGGGTAGAGCAGATAAAAGATAGCAATGAAATTTGATGTTTCCCTATAGAAATCTTAGAAACACAAAGGAAACTTGCTAGTAAGTTATATACATTTATTGTATTTTATTCACCATTTCAAAACCTTTAACTCATTCTTGTTCTGCATAAGTTTCTTTCATCAAAATTCATACTAAGAAACAATAAGGATTACGATGCTTGAAAAAAATCCTTTTGCTAAATAGAGATTTGTATGTGCTCTAAAAATTGGTGGAAAATGGTTCAGCTTCTCTTTTCTTTTTAATGTCACTCTACTCCTATTTTTGACTAATAGTAAAACCATCTGGAAAATGATAAAGTATATCTCAAGTGGTTATTCAGTACCTTGTTGTGATAGTGAAATTAAAAGAAAAACTCAGTTTTAATTCACTGTTAAATACTCAACATTTCACAGTGGTTATTTTGAGGCCACATACAATAGGAGGAAAAGTGGCTTTTTGAAAATACTTTGCTTTGCCTCCTTATTGGTTAACATGGCAGATGTTATGAGCTTCCGAGAGGGAACATACTTTATTTGCCTTTCACCAGCAGAGGACTTGCCCAATTACTGCTATTTGTTTAATGTTGGTGTTGACATAGTGCTTTTGCCCCCAAGGAGCTCCAGGTGCTTTATAAAATTAGTCAGCAATTCAGATCCCAGGCTTTATGCCCGAGAGTGCCCACTGAAACCCATAATGACCTGTAAAACCTACAGCCACTGGTAACTCATATTTCTGTTTACCAAGTAAAACAAGACAAACATGCTGAGATCTCTCCAACAGCAAAAGCTCGTGACAAAAAGTTCTAGTGGGGCATGGATAGGAGGTTCTCTCTTGTGTAACTAGTTAGATTCCTGGGTGGAAAGTTTACTGTACACCCTGCTGAGCCAGTCTCTGCTACACTCTGCTCTAGGGCCCACACCTTCCTTACTAACCTTCCTTAGTAACCTTCCTTACTAAGAAACTAATTTTGTTTAGGTGTTTGCTGAGATACCTTTTTCTTTTCTTTTTTTCTTTTGTGTTTTTTTTTTTTTTTTTTTTTTTGGAACGGGGGATTGAATTCAAGACCTTGCGTTTGCAAGGCAGGCATTGGCACCACTGAGCTAAATCCCTGGCCAGATATCTTTTTCTGAATAAAACAAAACTCATCAAGGCCAAACATTTTATATCCTCCTTCCTGCATTAATATTTTCTACTACTGCATATGTATTTATCTAAAATACTTACTGGTGTGTGTCTTTATCAACAATCTACTTCCTCTTACCATATTGCAAATTTTTTAAAAGATAGACAATTAGTACATAATGCTTAATAATGAATCTTCAGTATTTAGCAGGTGTGCTTGGCACATAATAGATGTGCAGTAATCGTTTATCGAATGAATGAATGAATGAATGAGAGAATTTGTCCTAGAGTACAACAAAAATCAGTTGAATTTTTCTTACAGGCAGTCAAATACAAAGGCAGCAATGGTAGAAAGAGTAAATCAGCAAGAATGGACTTGCAGCAATGAAGATTTCTACTACATTTCTTAATGTTGAAAAGATCTCTAAGGTGAAATAAAGTGTTAAAGTAGGACACACATGTGTAAATACCGAATAGTTTCTCTAGTGTGAGAAACTGAAAGTGTAAATAAGGATTAAAATGATTAAAACGAATAATTGATAATTTGAAATAGGAAGAAAAGGTCCAAAAGGGTAGGGGAAGTGGGAGGGGAAGGGGAAAGGAAAGAAGGGAAAGGAAAAATTATGAGAAAAGAAAAAAATGCAAACAAAGTCTGTGTAAATAGGAAGGGTGCAGGGGGTGAAAGGCGCACAGGTAATGGGGAACAAATAAGAACCAAGATACATCATGTACAAGTACAACCACCCAATGATAAATGTAAACATATTATACACCTAAAATAATGCACCAATAAAAGAATTTAAGAAAAAAAAAGAAAAGAAAAAGTTTTCTCCTTTATTGGCTGCAAGCAACAGAAACCAAATTTAAACTGACTTAAACAATAAGTCAGTTCACTGAATCTTAAAACTGGGTAATCCAATAGTGCAGTTAGTTGGTTTTAATGGTTGGAAGACTTGTTCCAAGCCCTCTCAAGATGTGATTAGGGAATTAGTCTTGGTCTTTCTCTCTGCATCTCTCTCTTTCAAACATTCCTTATGTGATGGTGAAGAAAAATAAGGCAGCACCAGGCATAATTCTGCCTCTAGAAATTGCAGTGATGTGAGCATTTATCTCCCAAAGATCCCAAGGAAGAGACCAGGCTGATGGGACATAGACAGACTTGGGTTCTATGCCAATCACGAATCCACTGTAACTGATCCAGCCTCTGTGAATTCCAGGTTCTCCCATCAGTTGGATGGTGATTCTCTAAAGGAAAAATTGGGTTTTGTTATCAGAGTAAGAGAGGAAGATATGTGACATGTATATAGAGATGCACTGTAACCCCCCCCCCGCCCCGTGAAAGAATATCTTGTTGCAATTGGATAGAATACACTTCAAAATATTTTTACTTCCTTATAAAGTCAAGTGAGCACATATTTAATATTCTAATTATATTTTGAAAAGAAGAAAATCTTCAGGTTTACTTTCAGTTGCAGAACCTTTTTGTTGGTTTCACTATATGTGAGATATTATAATAATATGGAAAGTATAAGTTTTATCTGTGTAAAAAATAATGTTTACTTTAGATTGGTGTAACTTATTTTCTTCTTATATCATTTTATTGTTGAATTCTATACATAATGCATGTTGACAAGGTGTTAATTTCTAGTTCTTTTTTATATTTTAAAAAATGAGATTACTTCAAACATGCTAGAAATCTTAACATTTTGTCTTCCAAATACTGGAATTTGAATTGTGTGTATACTACCACTTCTCTTTCCCATAAAAGATTGATAGGTGGCCATTAGTAAATATAGTTCACAGATAACGATAAAACTTCATTTTAACCATTTTTACTTCTTTTCATGCTGAGATAATTAACAAAGACTACAAAATTAAAGATATTTGACTTCAACTCCTGTTTCCTTTGCTTTTCACTCTATTCATGGAATTGTTAGAGCTCAGGAAAAATGAATATGAATGGGTGAACACAGAGTTAACCCAGGCAGAGCAATCAGAATCAAAGTGTGGCATGATTGGCATGATAACACAATACCTTTGTGAGTAATATTGTTGGGCTGCACCAAGTGAGTAAGACAACCCGATCATAGCTTTGACCTGGTCCTTTTACACTCAGAACTTGTTACCAATTCAGTACTGAGTAAGTCATTTGATGTGATTACATACCAAAGTATCTTCTTGGATTCTAGAATTAATTAAATCAGCTAATTCACTGTTCAAGAGCAAAACCTTAGAACACGATGAGCATTTCTAAGTTCATATTGTTACTAAGGAACAATAGTCTAGAATATAGTTAATCTTTTTCTTGGTTCCTTTGATATTGTGATTATTTCAAAATTATCCCAGGTAAAAGATGTGGCATATGGGAAAAGAAGGCTTTCTTAGGAAATCTTTTTATCTCATTGCCCAGTTACATTGGATTTGTGACTGATATCCATTGAAAGCATATCCAGATCCTATACAGATGATAGGAATTTTTAATTTTTTCAAAGGATTTGTTTTTTGTTTTGTTTTATTTTTTGTTTTTGTTTTTCTTTTTTTAAGTTTTTCTTTTTTGGTGCAAGAGAAAAGCTATATAAATTAAAGTTTTCCTATCATTCTGAAAAATTATAATGTCATAGCAAGTTTATGTAAATTAATTATAACATAGCTCAAGGCCATATTGTGATTTTTATGAGCTATATGCTGTTTGGGCTTTTAGCATCCAATATTCCATTAAAAAAATACTAATTGGCCCTACGGAGGTCCTGAGTCGCACAGAACACGCCGAATCACCCCACTGCAGACAGGCAGGTCTGCCCATGCCCTACTGAGGTCCTGAGTCGCACTTAACATGCCAAATCAGCCTGCTCCAGACAGGCAGGTCTGTGCATGCCCTACCCGGTTCTCGAGTCGTGTGGAAGATGCAGAATCACCCTGCTGCAGACAGGCAGCCACCTGGTTCCACACTACAAAGACACAGAGGACACCAGACCACCAGACCAAGGTACTGAGTCCCGCTGCTCCCGGCCCAGAGGTAGGGGCTTCTGAGCCACCGTCCCACTGCTCCTGGTCCAGAGGAAGGGGCTTCCTGGTCACCATCCCTCCCGCTGCTCCCAGCCCAGAGGAAAGGGCTTTTGGGCCACTTTCTGTCCAGCTGCTCCTGGCCCAGAGGAAGGGGCTTCCGGGCCACCATCCCTCCCACTGCTCCCAGACCACAGGAAAGGGCTTTTGGGCCACCATCCCTACTGCTGCTCCCAGCCCCTGTCCCACCTCGCCCAGCTCAGAGGAGGTAATCCATGCAGGCGCTAACAGCCCGCCGCCCCACTTGAAATGAGAAAACACATAAATAAGTCTCAAAACCAGACTTCCAGATCACCTACAGCAACCCCAAAGGGAAATGAGATGGAACACTCTGATACTCAACCACCTGGACCCACTGAACTGACAACAAAAGGGGATCTGGAAAAAATGAAATCAGAAAGAATTTCTCAGATAACAGGAGAAATTGTGCCCCTAGTGCAAGATATGATTAATAAATCTAGAGAGGAGCTGAGGAACATGATGGAATCCCAACATAAGAAACAAATGGAATCCATAAAACAGATGCAAATAGATTTCCAGGACATGAAAACCTCCATTGAAAGTCTACACAGCAGAATGAGCCAATGTGAGGACAGAATTTCAGATATAGAAGATAAGATTGCAATTAGTGACCAGGAAAAGAAAAATTACTTCAAAATTATAAGGGAACATGAGAAATCAATCCAGCAGCTGCTAGAGGATGCAAAGAAGAATAACATAAGACTGATTGGGCTCAATGAAGAAACAGGAGAGAGTGCAGATGACATAAAAAATCTCTTCACAGAAATAATGGCAGAAAACTTCCCAAGCAGGGGAAAAGAGCTTGACATACAGATAAGTGAGGCATATAGGACTCCAAATAGCCTTGATCAAAAAAAAAATCTACACATAGGCATAGAATTGTTAAGATTCCAGAAACTCAACAGAAGAACAAAGTTCTCCAAGCAGTCAGAGAAAAGAAACAAATCACATACAAAGGAAAGCCCATCAGAATCACAGCAGACTTCTCAACACAAACCATCAAGGCAAGAAGAGCTTGGAGTGACATATTCCAAACCCTAAAAGAAAACAGCCTCCAACTCAGATTAATGTACCCTGCAAAACTATCTTTCAAAATTAATGGAGAAATAAGATACTTTCATGACAAAGAGCACCTTAGGAACTTCGTGAATACCAAGCCAGCACTCCAAAGAATTTTACACAATATCCTAGGAACAGATATTGAGGATCACAACCCCAGGAAGCAAAGCAGAATGAACCCATCTGGCATGACAAGAAATTAAATGGAAAGGGGGAGAACCCAACAAAAAGAAAAAGTCATGGCAATAACAAGTCAATACATTTCAATTTTAACCATTCACGTTAATGGTCTCAATTCACCAATCAAAAGAAACAGACTGGCAGAATGGATCAAGAGGCAAAATCCAACAATATGCTGCATACAAGAAACACACTTCATTCAAAAGGAAACTCATAGACTGAAAGTTAAAGGGTGGAAAACAATACTCCATGCGACAGAAACCTGAAAAAAAGCAGGAGTAGCAATCCTCTATGCAGATCAAGTAGATTTCAAACCAACACTGATTAAGAGAGAAGAAGAAGGACACTACATCCTTGTAAAGGGAAGAATCCAATAGGAAGAGATGACAATCATAAATATCTATGCACCAAACACTAGTGCACCCAACTATATAAAACAAGTACTAACGGACATGAAAAGTCATATATGCACTAATACAATTGTAGTGGGGGACCTCAACATCCCACTGTCACAGATAGATCAACTAGACTAAAAATAAGGAATGAAATACTAGAACTCAATCAAACTCTTGAACAAATGAACTTAACAGATGTTTACAGAGTCTTCCACCCCACAAAATCAGAATACACATTCTTCTCAGGTGCACATGGGTCCTTCTCCAAAATAGACCACATACTCACACATAGAACATGTTTAAGTAAGTGCAAAGGAATAGAAGTTAGCCCCTGTATATTATCAGACCATAGTGCGATGAAATTGGTGATCCATAGCAAAAGAAAATCAAAACATTTCATAAACATGTGGAAATTGAGCAACCCACTTCTGAATAATCAATGGGTCACAGAGGAAATTAAAGAAGAAATCAGACAGTCCCTTCAATTAAATGACAATGACAATACAGCATATTGGAATCTATGGGACACAATGAAAGCAGTCTTATGAGGGAAATTCATAGCAGTGAATACACATATTGGGAAAACAGAAGGAGCCCCATTAAATAACCTGATGCTGAACCTCAAGCTTCTAGAAAAAGAAGAGCAGGACAACCCCAAAGCTCATACAAGGGAGGAAATTATAAAGATCAGAGGAGAAATCAATGCAATGGAGACTAAGAGAATGATACAAAAAAATCAATGAAGCCAAGAGTTGGTTCTTCGAAAGAATCAACCTTGTCAGAAAAAGGAAAGAAAAGGCCCAAATCCGTGCAATTAGGAATGAAAAGGGTAAAATGACAACAGACCCAGCAGAAATCCAAAGGATCATCAATACCTACTTCCAGAACCTATACGCCAATAAGATGGACAACACAGAAGAAATGGATAGATTCCTACATACATATGAATTACCAAAGTTGAACGAAGAAGACCTAAAAATTTTGAACAACCCAATATCAACAATGAAATTGAAAATGTAATTAAAAACTTATCAACTAAGAAAAGCCTGGGCCCTGATGGCTTCACTGCTGAATTCTACAAGACATTTAGAGAGGAACTGCTGCCACTACTGTTTAAACTCTTCAATGAAATTGAAAGGGAAGCAATACTCCCAAATTCATTCCTGGAAGCAAGCATCACCTTGATCCCCAAAGCAGAGAAAGACCCAACCGAAAAGGAGAACTATAGGCCAATCTCACTAATGAACATAGATGCAAAAATCCTTAATAAGATACTGGCAAACAGAATGCAGAAGATCATCAAGAAGATCATACACCCTGATCAAGTGGGATTCATCCCAGGGATGCAGGGATGGTTCAATATATGAAAATCAATCAATGTAATACACTATATCAATAGATCCAAGGACAAAAACCATATGATGATCTCCATAGACACAGGAAAAGCATTTGACAAAATCCAACATGCATTCATGATAAAAACCCTACAGAAAATTGGAATAGATGGTCTCTACCTCAAACTGATAGAAGCCATCTATGAAAAACCAGCAGCCAATATCATACTAAATGGTCAAAAACTGAAATCCTTCACACTAAAGTCAGGAACAAGACAAGGATGTCCACTATCACCACTCTTGTTCAATATAGTTCTGGAAACACTAGCCATGGCAATTGAAAAAGAGAAAGAAATAAAAGGAATAAAGATAGGTAATGAAGAAGTCAAGTTGTCATTATTTGCAGATGACATGATACTCTATATAGAAAACCCCAAGAACTCCACCAAAAGTCTTCTAGACTTAACCAAATTCAGTCAAGTAGCTGGTTACAAGGTTAACACACAAAAATCAATAGCTTTCCTCTACACGAATGACAGACTCACTGAGAGAGAAATAGGTCAAACAATTCCTTTCACAATAGCATTCAAAAAACTGAAATACGTACGAATCATCCTAACAAAAGAAATCAAAGACCTCTTGTCTGAAAACTATGGCACTCTGAAAAGAGAGATTGAAGATGATATCAGAAAATGGACAGACATCCCCTGCTCCTGGGTAGGAAGGATTAGTAGAGTGAAAATGGCCATACTTCCAAAACTGCTCTATAGATTTAATGCAATTCCAATTGAGATTCCAGCAGCATACTTCACAGACCTTGAGAAAACAATCCACAAATTCATTTGGAACAAGAAGAGACCCAGAATAGCAAAAACAATTCTAGGTAACAGAGACATGGCAGGGGGTATCACAATCCCCAACCTGCAACTATACTACAAAGCTAGTGTGATAAAAACAGCATGGTACTGGCAAAGAAACAGACTTGAAGACCAGTGGAACAGACTAGAAAATGCAGAAACAATGCCAGACACACTCAGCCATCTCATCTTTGACAAAGGAGCCAAACACCCTCACTGGAGGAAAGATAGCCTCTTTAATAAATGGTGCTGGAAAAATTGGGCTTCAACTTGCCAAAGATTAAAACCAAACCTGTATCTCTTGCCATGCACTAAACTAAAATGCAAATGGATTAAAGATCTAAATATTAACATAGAAACTCTGACCCAGTTGGAATAGAGGTTAGGTAGAACTCTTGAAGACATCAGTGTAGGAAAAGATTTTATGAACAAAACTTCAGTTGCCCGTGAACTGTCACAATCAACAAGTGGGATCTCTTCTTATTAAAAAGCTTCTCCACAGCAAGAGAAACCACCAGCAGTGTGAAGAGTCAACCCACAATGTGGGAAAAAATCTTCACCTGCTTTTCCTCAGACAAAGGTCTACTATCTCGAATCTATAAAGAACTTCAAAAAATCAGACCTCCCCAATTTAAAGACCCAATCCAAAAATGGGCATCTGAAATGAACAGACATTTCTCAGACAAAGAAGTAGAAATAGCAAATAAATACATGAAAAAATGCTCAATATCACTGGTCATTGGAGAGATGCAAATGAAAACAACGCTGAGATTCCACTTCACTCCAGAAACTATGGCTGCTATCATGAAATCAACCAATAACAAATATTGGTGGGGCTGTGGGGAAAGGAACCCTGCTCCACTGCTGGTGGGAGTGTAGACTGGTGCAAGCACTGTGGAAATCAGTATGGAGATACCTCAAAGAACTAGGACTGGAAGTCCCATTTGACCCCGCTATTCCACTGCTGGGGATCTTCCCCAAAGAATTAAAAGAATCATACCACAGTGATATATGTGTGCCCATGTTCATAGCAGCACAGTTTGTAATAGCTAAAACTTGGAAACAGCCCAAATGCCCATCACCTGGAGACTGGATAAAGAAAATGTGTTTTTTTTACAAAATGGAATACTACTCAGCCATAAAAAATGAGAAATTGGAGACATTTATAGCTAAGTGGATGCACATTGAGGTGATACTCTTATGTGAAATAAATAGGACACACGTGTAAATACTGAATAGTTTCTCTGGTGTAAGAAACTGCAAGTGTAAATAAGGAGTAAATGTATAATAGGTAATGTGAAATAGGAAGAAAAGTGGGAAAGGAAGTGGGAGGGCTAGAGGAAAGGCTAGAAGGGAATGGGATTAATATGAGAAAATGGAAAAATAGGAACAAAATCTTTGTAAATAGGGCGGAATGGAGGGGTTGAAGGGAGGGCTGGGCAAGGGTAAAAAATAAGAACCAAGAGGAGACTATGTAAAGGTGCAAATTTCCAATGATGAATGTCATTATATTGTATACCTAAAATGTACCAATGATTAGAATGAATAGTTGAAAATGTAAAATAGGAAGAAAAGGTCCAAAGGGGTAGGGGTAGTGGGAGGGGCAGGGGAAAGGAAAGAAGGGAAAGGAAAAATGCTGAGAAATGGAAAAAATGGAAATAAAGTCTTTGTAAATAGGGAAGGGTGGAGGGGGTGAAGGGAGGGCTAGGAATGGGGAAAAAAATTAGAATCAAGATGCATTATGTAAAGGTACAATTCCCAATGAGAAATGTAATTGTGTTGTATACCTACAATGTACCAATAAAAGAATTTAATAAAAAAAATACTGTTTGTAAAATGTATATATTTATTACATATTTATTTAAAATATATAAAATTATATATTTAAAATGCACTGATATTTAAAGATAAATATAATCTAAGCCATATTAGATTCAGTTTTCTTCTAATTAGAAAGAAACTGAAACTTTTTCTTAGGCTTCTCCAAGAACTACAGACCCTAGCATAGTACCTACTGTGCTATTAGCTTGGCAGACTTGTCATAGTTAAATGGGTTTCTTGTAAAGCTGTGAACTAAAGGGAATTAGGTAAGGGAAATAACTTACTTTGAAGTATTGTTCGACTTTCTACTTTAAATGTTTTACTATTAGCATTAATTGCTACAAGTGGAGTGGGAGGAAATGGATTCTTTTTTTTTTTTTTTTTTTTAGGAAATGGATTCTGAATTTAGAAAAGACCTTAAGCGAGCTTTCATTTTATTTCATTAGCAAAACTGTACCTGAAACCATCAGGTTAGTCTTCTCATGAGACTTACAGCTATTTTGCTAAGAATCCTTGTTCTTCATTGATTTGTATTTTTAAATGACTAATGCTGTGAAAGGAAATACCATTGTGATTGTATTTATGCTGTGAATTTGTATAATAAAGGAAAACCAGAGTTTTCATGCAGTGAGCCCTTAGCATTTTACTCAATATACCAGTAGTTTGGGGGATATTTTCATGGTAATCCAGGTGAAAACCCTACCTATAGTTTAACAAAATAAATGCTTATTTATATTTGACAAAAACTCCTGTGCCTTCCACCAAAGCTGGTTTTTATCTGAGTGTTTAGTCCTAGTTATCTAAGGTTTTAGGAAATGTAGCTAATTTCAATTCATAAATTTTGCCAAGAAGTATTTCAGAGAAACTTCTGGTTGTGTGCTACATAGAATAAAACTAATAAACTAATTTCAACACCTATTTTTCTGCCAAATATCACTGATAAACTGCATTTCTTTTCCTAAGACATATTAGAATCACATGTTTCTGAATTAAAATTCAGCGTTGTGCTTATTGGCTACATGGTTTGCATTTCCTTCTCACATTTCTTTCGCTCAGGTGAAAGGTGCTGTTCTAGGCACTGAGGGAAAAAAAAGATGGATAAGATGTAGCTCCAACATTTAAGGAAATTACAGTGCAAAAAGAAAATTTGGCAAATGAAAAGTTACCAAAAATTTTAGAAAGATAAAATGCAAGGGTACCTCTAGGGCAGTAGTGGCCAACCTATGGCACACATATGGTATATAGCAGGCTATTTTTATCATAGAAAGCTCCAGAAGGTTCACCATTAATGAGCTAGGGCATAGTGATGTTCTGGCTTATCTCTTTACTTCTGAGTTCCTTTTGCTATGTGTGTAACCAGATGTTAGCCTCCAACAACTGTTAGATTTAAAGATGAGTAGGTATGAAACTTATCTCATGTAGGACCTATGACAGTGCCAGCAGACCTATGGCATGTGTGCCATAGTGGGCTGTTTGTTATCTTTAAAAGCTCTAAAAGGTTCTGCATCATTGGCCTAGGGCATGCTAATTGCATAGCAGATTTTAATGTCATCACGCCTTTATCTTTTTTCCTGGTAAAGAATAAAGCAAAATAAAAAGATTGAAGAAAAATAAGTCATCAGTTAGATGATGGGCCCCATGATGAAAGAGATAAGACTATATATAAATACATTAGTATTTTAATAAGATAATCTGTTAATAAATTCACAAGTACCATTAGCTCAGGTATGGAAATAAAAGCTCTGTATACCCCATGACAAAGTTTATAAAAACAAGACAGTAATTTGAATTTATACAATATTTGGGTTAATGATCAAAATTCTCTGCTTCCATTTATACATTTCGGTGTTATATAGGGGGTGCTAGAAAATAAAATACTTCATTATTAGAGTCAGTGTATTGGGGGAAATGTCATGCAATCTTGTATCAAAAGATTGAGCCTATTTCTAACTAAAAATTGCTAAATTGGAAAGGAGTTACATTTAGGGTATCTATTGACATTCCCTATGACATTTGAAAAAGTGCTTGCTAAATTAGCTTGCTAGCAGCTCCTCTCCACCCAGTAAGCACTGTGCAGATACCTTCTGGTTAAAGGTTAGGAACCAAAGCACACAGCAGGAGGTGAGTGGTGGGCACTAGGGAAACTTCATCTGTATTTACCTTTATACCCTGTCACTCTCATGAGCTCTGCCTCCTGGAAGATCAGCAGCAGCATTAGAATCTCATAGGAACTTGAACTCTACTGTGAACTGCACATAAAAGGAATTAGGTTGTATTCTCCTTATGAGAATGTAATGCCTAATGATCAGAGGTGGAGCTGAGGTCTTGATGCTACCACTAGGTAGCAGCTGCCAGTACAGATCAAGAACATTAACAGAGAGGTTTGACTGCACAGACAACATAATAAATCAGTTGTTTGCAGACTAATATCAGTGCATTCATCAGTTGCAAGTGGCAAGCTGCATGTGATAGCAGGATTTACCATGGCAAATGATTTGATATATTTCAGTTGTATAGCTGCCTTTGGTGGCAGGCTTTAAGTCAGAATCTGACACTTATTTTTTAGTAGGCACTTGGCCTGCCCATTATTTTATTGATCTGATTCAGTATTATAGTGAGTTATATAATTATATTATGTACTACAATGTAATAATAAAAGAAAGTACTCAATAAATGTAATGCACTTGAATCATCCTGAAACCATCCTCCCCTTATCTCCACCCCCATGTCTGTGGAAAAATTGTTTTCCACAGAACTGATTCTGGTGCCAGAAAGGTTGGGGACCTCTGGATTAGAGGGTTCCAGACTAATCAACTACTGATAGAATAGGGTGTCTTGTAGTTGTAGGAATCTCTGTTGCTCTGAATGTAAGTAATGGTGATGGGTTTCTCATATCCTTTCCTTCTGTGTTAGCACCAGCAAAGACTTTCTAATCAGGTGCTGTCACATTTTAAGGGTCAAATCCTGGGAACATGGACCTCAAAGTCCTTCTCTATAATGTCAGGATGAGAGTGTTCATTACCAGACTGCGTGAGGAGCAGCCTTTCCAGTACTTCTTTCTGTTATAACTAGAGACCAAGCAGCTCTGCCTAAATTCCAAGCAACTGTGGCATTTGGCAGTCTTGTAAATTTTTCCCTTTGGTATATGTAGAACTAGAGTCAACCGGGTAATTCAATCCTTGGGATCTTTCTTCCATAAATGAGTGAACCCAAGAGGTTGCTGCCAATTGCCCTTTTCTTGTGTCTGGCCTAAACGATGACAGTCCATTTCCACACCTCCCCTTCTGTCACTACAGGATATACAGTCTGCATCCTCCAGTGTTGAAGTTGTTGTGTAGCATTTTGTGACCATAGGCCTGGGAACATTTAGAATTGTGTGTTTATATTTCCAGGGCTGCAGTTTGAAAATTAAGGGAACAAACAGAAAGAATTTCGTGGGTCAAGCTGCCACTGCTTCCTCATTTGGAAAGCATCTTTTATGTCTGTATATGCCGCACTTGTATTTTTTCAGGGCTTCTGTTTGTCTGACCTTCATTGCTCTGGTTAGATGCTTTCAAGTGAATTGTTTTTTTTCTTTAAAAAAATCCCCATAGAAGAAGTGTTTGCTTCACTGATGGGTGAGTGAAGTTTGCCTGACATGAAAACTCAGAAATTTGCCCATAATGGAAATGCCTGGCTAGTGGGTGGGCATTCTTCCATCCAGACAGACAGGAATGTGGCTGAACAGCCAGGAGACTTGTGACCACTGAGACAGGCACCTAGCTAAAATCCCAGCAGCTGGAACTGTTAATCTTTTCTGAATGAACCAGCAGGCACTTAACCTCTCTAAACCTGTCCCACATTTCTTTTGTGCCATCCCAGTAATCTTTTTTCTCCTCCTCAATAATTCCCTCATGTGGCTGATCTTCTTAAATTGTTTTTGCTCTCTTCTCCCTTGACCTTGAGAGTCAAATATGAATATGAATGTCACTAATCTCTACAAGAAATTAACATGACCTTGATGAAGTTTTCTACTGTTTGTTTCCTCCCTCCTAAGAATGTGTTCATTCAAACAAGTATTAGAGCCTAAACAGATTCACTGGGACATTTTAACAATTAACGCGAACCCAGGAACCTTTAAATGACTATTGAAATAGACTCATAAAACAGTGCGACTGGCTTTCCTGCATCCTTCAACTTCTTGGTGATTTAATTCACATCACCACGCCAGCACTTGAGTGCAGAACAATTTATTTCTGTGTCACTTGATGACGAAAGCTGGGCTGGCATTAGCTCAAATTATGCAGCTGGCTATTAATTGAAGAAATTCCTCAGTCCAGTGTGATCTGATTCAGTAGATCCTTTTTGCGCTCATCTCTTCTATTATACCAGAAGAACAAACATAAATAGTCTCACTTGGCTGTGCTAGTCCTGGGTTGCAATAAGCTGCCAACATGAAGGGTGATTAAATTAATGTTTTCTAGTCTGTTCTTCTCCACAGATATTTTATTTCTAGAAGAGATTTGCCATTTTATGTCTGAGACCTTTATGTTTTCTACTAGAAGAAAATATTGTAGGCTGCCTCTGATCTTATATACTGCACAGTTTCTAAATTAATTTCAACAAAATTTCAAAGTCTAGAAACTGTAGGGCAAGTGCTGGTCTTCTCTGAGTTCATTATCTATTTTTCTATCATAACTGACTATGCTTGAGGTTATATCCTAAGCAGAATCTCAAGAGAGATTTGGCTGGAATTTTTAAAATATGTAAAAATATAATGCATAGAATATCATGTGCCAAAAATGTTTGATGAGTACATTTTATAATTTTTAACTAAGAAGCTACTTGGTATGAAATGATATAGTATGTAAAAAATTGTGTAACTTTTCCATAAAATGAAATTCTGTGGAGAAATGAGTTAGGGGAATTCTTTGGGGAGTGCTAAAATAGTACGTCATTTTGATCTTCACTGGATATGGGAATTTACCAATTATGTTATTCTGTGGAAGAATGTTACAGTACAAGGGCCACTTCTTTGCCCTCCCTCCATCCCAATTTTTGTACTTTATGTGAACAGTGCTTGTTGCATGCTTAATGACTAGTTATTATATGCTGAGACCTGAAAATGAATTTAAGACAGTAAAATTATACTTTGCCAGGTGAGGGGTTCAGTGGGATCTCAGCAGCATGGACCGGGAAAGAAATCAAAAACTGGTAGAAGGAATTGCACTAGGACACCAGAAGAGCCCTGAGAGAATTCGTTTGTCCCTAGAGGCTGGGCTTGTGAGTCATTAGAATAACGGTTTCCAAAGGGCATAAGAGAGTCTGGCTTGGACTGGGTTGTCTTGGGTTATAGGAGAACTGAAGCTGGAAAAGGTAGTGAAACAGAATCCTCTGAGGATATCCTAATTTGTATGTCAATGCAGGTTCAAATGTCCATGAGATAGTTCTCAGAGTTTGGGTAACTTGGGAAGAAGAGTAGATCACACAGAAGCTGGAATTTACTCATAGACCCAAATCTGAGTGGCATGACCTAGTTGTAACTGAGGTTATAATGAGGTGCTCTCTCAGGGACTTGGGGGATTCATTCTTTCGTGGACTTAGGTAGGCTAAGCTCATACTGAGTAGATTAAGCTGAAGATGATGTAAACAACTGGAAGTTGGTAACTCTGCAAAATAGAGATGAGGTTTTTAGGAAACTGTTGTTATTAAAAAGAAATAAGGGGAGGGGGAAATTAGAGGGGTAGGGGAAAGGAAAGAAGGGAATGGATTAATATGAAAAAATGGAAACAAAGTCTTTGTAAATAGGAAGGGGTGGAGGGGTCGAAGGGAGGACAGGGGATTGGGGAAAAATAAGAACCAAGAGAGGATGTGAAGGTGCATATCTCCAATGATGAATGTCATTATATTGTACACCTAAAATGTACCAATAAAAGGATATACAAAAAAAATAGCAATCACATTTATTGACCCAATAATTATATGTACTTTCTACACAATTCCGAGAAAGGACTTAGCCAAAACTATATTATGATAAAGGAGGGGCTAGTGGTATCTCATAGGGAATTCCTTTTCATGTATAAACTGGGAGGCAATATAAATGAAAAGTGCTTTACTCATATGGGCTTGTCTGAGTATAAAATCAGGGATTTAATTCCTGAAATGTAGAAGGAAATATTCCATAAAGTTCCATTTTCCAGGCATCTGGAAGCTTATGTTCTAAACAGATATCTTCTGATTAATTTTTATGTGTACAAATTATCTCTATTTTGGTAATATTTAATTTATGAACTTTGGTATCATATTATGCTCTAGTTTGTATTGCACATTTCATGTAATGATTATAGTAACCACCAGTCAGGCAACAAATATTCTGTATTGAGTGGCTTCTATTTTCTGAGCATTATTCTAAAGTCTAGGATAAAGACCAGTGAACAAAATAGAACCTGATCCTAAAAGAATGTGCTGCAAGAGTAGCAATGTATGTAATACCTTGCAATGGTCACAACATGCTAACCCTGATTTCTTCAGGAGCCATTATAATGGTATCACTTTTCTTACATTGTGAGACCCCTTAGTGGACTTGGGTTATGCTATTTCTAGTGAGAATTAGAACTCCCTAAGAGCTACCTTCTTAAGAAGAAGGTTAAAATAATTCTGTAAGACAAAAATAATTCTCCTACAAGCCCAACTCATCTGAATTTTCAACTTGCTTTTCTCAGCATAGATACAAGAGAGTAACAGATGTTTATGTGAGACTTTGGAGCAAAAGAAATTTCACCACCAACTTGTTAGTGGACTTGATGATCAGTTCTGCAAAGTGTTTAAGGAGGATGTCTTAAGATTGCTTCTGTAAGGGTATAAATGGTTTCAATGGGGGAGAATGTGACAGGATTGAAAATCTTCCCCTTCTTCAGTGGCTGTGAGAATTCAGAATGAGTGACAGGGGAGAGAAGGAACTGGAACTTCAACTAGAACTATATGTGGGCCCTCATTGTTCCAGGGTTTGCATAGGGCTACATTATCATCCTATTAAACAAATAGTTCCTACTACTTTTGCTAGCTTAATTGCCAGCTTGGCTCCTGAACAAAAGAATCACAATTGAGGCAAAACATGTTGCTCTGGAAAGTGAAACCCTTTTAGAACAATTTTTATTTTTTCCATTTAATTTTGTAAACTTGTAGAAATACATCTCTTTATTTGCTTTCAGAAAAATGATATATCCTTGTGCTATTTCAGCATGGAGTACATTCTTCACATCTTTAGTTGGCAATACTGAATTAGATACTGGTGATCAAAAATAAAAGAGACAAGAGAGTAGTATAGTATATACCAAACCACCATGGACACAAAATATGCTTTTGTACTGTGAATTGCATACCTAAGTCACATTTCAAAGTGTGGTCTGCAGACTAGCAAGATCAGAATCATCTGTGAAATGGTTAGAAATACAGTCTCAGGTCCCATCTCAGACCTAAGAAACCAGAAAATGTTAGAATGAGCCCTGTAACCTGCTTTTTAAAAAGACCTTCAGGGGATTCTGATGTGTGCAAGAATATGAGATCCACTGGTGCAAAGAATAACATAGGGTAAATGATTCTGCTCCTATTAAAGTGAATTTGACTGTATTTAGCAATTTGAAGAAGGGTATAGACTCCATAGTTTGTGTGTGTGTGTGTATGTGTGTGTGTTGTGTTGTGTTGTGTTAGAATTCTGTTAGGAAATAAGGGTTAGACTTTCTCTGGGTTTTTGAAATTAAGCAGAGATACAGTGAGGTACTTATGCAGTTTTGTATGAATAATGGAGTTGTTCTAGAAAAAAGGATACTCATGGAAAAACCACTAATATGATGTCTAGACATGTATTCTTTTGAGGGGCAGGAAACACGATAGAAAATTGGCATCTTCATCAAGTTCAAGGAAATGGTGTTTTAATTCTGTAGAGGAGTAATTTTATTTTCTTGGATAAATGGGCAGACCAATATTTGTAATTTAATTTTCTTCTTAAATACAACGACAGTTTCTACAGGTCTTAGGCTGCAAGAAATAGAATCAAAATGATTTAAATCTATCTAGTGATTGGGGTTTTTTTGAGGGGGTGAAATTTGCATAGCAGGGAGGTACTTTGTAATAAGGTGGCAGCTAATTATTTTGTACTATTCCCTGCATTACTTTGATTGGATAGCTAAGGGCATAAATAAGAATTTGAACTCTGTGGCTTTCATACATTACTGCATTCAGATTCATTCATTTGACAATGAATTAATACTTGTGGAGCACCCACCATGAACTTCTCACTCTGGTGGGCCCAGGTTTTTCAAGTAAGTCAGTTGCAGCTATGGTTCTTGTGAAGCCTGTGCCAATGGGCAAGCTAGATGAGTAGATAAACAATCACAATTGGAGTCTGGTAAGTTTCAAGGCAAAGCAGAGTATAGAATGCTATGTGAGCTACTCTCTTGGACATGGGCTTGATATGTCAGTATCATGGGAATGGCATGATAGCCTTACCTGTTGAGTAGAAATTAGCCAAATAAAGGACAGGGCGGACATAGCTCCAGGTGGTGGAAATTAGAGGCAGCTGACAGTTGCAGAGGTGGAAGAATGATAGAAAATGAAACAAATCAGGGACTTTATAACAGGGAGAGCCTTTGAAGTTGGAGGATTTGGCTGCATTGTGGAGATTGGGCTGGGAAAGCACAGAACGGGAAGAAGAGAAACTAACAAGGGCCTGGCTATAGTGATTCAGACAAATGATCAAAGCCTGAACCAGCAGCCTGTGGGGGAATGAAGTGAATTGAAGAGATCCAGAAAATAGGTTCAATGAGACCTGGTGATTCATTAGATATGGAACTGAAGACAAGGGAAACACTTTGGAAAACTTTGGGGCCTGGGAGGAGGAGCAGATTGTGGGGTGAAACTATATATTGTGTTGGGGTGAAAAGGGTCTGAGAGCTTGTGGTTGTCAAATAAATATGCTCAATTGGAAAAGCAGTGCAGGCTTGACTTTATATGGTCTAGGTTCTTCCCTTAGCCCTCACCGTCCTCCTAAACACTTGTGCTTTTCAAGGCATGGGCTAAAGCCATAGATCATTCTTGATAGTATTTAATGACTCCCCTAGTGACACTACTCTTAATGCTGTTTTGTTTTATTTACAGCGCTGAGAATTGCAACCAGCACCTTGAGCGTGCTAGGCAAGCTTTATACCACTGAACTATGCTTTCTAACCATTCGTGCCAGTTTTAAGTCCTAAGTAAATTTTAGACTTGCAGAATTTTCCTTCAAAAACAATCCTAGAAAGCAATTTGGTTTGTGGAATGAAATCTATTTCCTAACAATTTCTAATATCTTCCTGTTGGGATTTTATTTCAACAATGGAAAATACAAGAACTCCAAGATGGTCTAGCTCCAATTTAAGCACCCCATCTTCACTTTCATTAGGGATCATTGCCCTATAATAGTAAGAAGTAAATATATTTACTGTAGATATATTGTTTAGTGACAGTATCATAAAAAATGAGTAAATATAATAGCCAAACACGAAGAAAGTGTCCCATTTTGAGAAAGGAGGACTCTGCTCATTATGCAACTCTTCCTAACTTTATATTGATGCTATAGCAATGCATCTTCAAATAGATTATTTAAATTAGGATGCTGGAAGGTTTTTTTTAATCAAACCAGAGAAGTTGATGAGAAGATATTTACTGAATAAATTACATGTCAAAGTGAAAGTTGTCAAAAATTATAGAAATATCTCACACATGTTATGAATGACTATAAAGTTTTACCTGAAATTTTACCCACAACTATGAAACGTCTAAATTTATTTTACTCTTTAGAAGTTACAGATGATCAGAAAAGTTAATATGAAAGCACATAAATTTCAACTAGCCTTAAGGAATAAATTGTCATCAACCAAATTTAGAATGATAGACTAATGTTTTCAAATTACTGAAGTAGGAGAGTTAGAAAGCATGAATAACATTTCTGAATTAAACGTATTTGTGTGACATATGTAAACTTCTTTCTAATTAATATTTGGGAAGCTTGTGCTTGAAATATAAACTTCCTACTGTTACATACTGTAGATTGTAGATAGACAGTTTGGCAGTTGCTGGAAACTTTGGAGTTTGTCTTCTAGACAGATCATTTTTCTTGTGCTGTCTGTCCAACTGCAGGCCCTCAGAACCTTTATTCTCACTACGTGTTGCTTTATTCAGTCCAAGGCAGGGTTTATCCTCAAGTCCTAGCATAGCTCTTGTCTTGTGTCTTAGTAAGAAGTAATTAACCAATCAGTAAGCTAATTATGTACACATAAACATCATCCAGTAAACCACAGTAAATCCAGTAAATCACAGTAAACTTCAGATAAGCCTGCTTAAATTTGGGGTGGGTCTTATTGTACCTTGCCAAATGGTACATACACCAAATATATATTTGTCCTTAGCTCATTCATAAAGGATACAGAGGTAAAGATTATCTGTAATGTTCCTTAGTATCATTCAGTGCAGTAGTTAATAAATATCACATTAAAGGGAAATAATATATTTTCAAAAGCTTATAAGACTGAGTTGAATAATTGCCTCAGAAATTTGCCACAAAAGCTGAGATCTAAGAGATTTGGAAAAACTTGGAGGGGTTAAAGGTAAATGCACAAAGCTGTGAAATTTTAATTGGAGCTGGACTTGCATAGTTCAACATTCATGTTGAAATCTTCACAAGTAAATAAAAGGTACCCTTTATTATATGTGTATTTGATATACACCATATTTGTGTATCAAAATAATCACACCCATGATCTGTTCATCTATCTTACATCTGAATTATTTCAAAATATAATCCACTCAAGCCCCTCAACCTTTTTTATATTTCTTCCTTTTTTTCTTCTTTTTCTCTATTGCTGCTGTCTTCTCAGAATATTTTCGATCATAATTATATCAGTGCCCTAGGAAAATATTTTCATTCTTTTTCTTAAACACTTTAATTATTCCAGAACATGTTAATTACACATCTGCCCAGATGTTTGTACTGCTGAGTTTCACTTACTTTTTTTTAAGGCTTGGATGGAATCAATGCCTTCAGTGCAACTCAGCCTAACCTATATGTTGTTACCATATTGTGTGACTGTGACACACATGCTAATGTTGTTCAGCCATGCACAGAGTCTTTGCATCAAATACATGCAGGACAAAGTCAACTTAGGAATTTCAGGATTTCTAGGAACTACCATTTATAAACATTTAAAAGAAAAAATAAACCTCTTATTATGTCAGCACTTGGGAGGCTGAGGCAGGAGGTTTGCCACAGATTCCAGGCCAGCCTGGCCTACATAGTGAGTTTAAACCAGCCTGAAATACATAGTGAGACTCTGTCTCAATAAAAATTAAATTAAAAGCTCTTATTATGTAAATAGAAGGATGTATTTATCATAAGTTGTGACAGATGGTGTTTATCTATGTTAGTTTTATAGCCTATATGTTGAAGGTAAAAGGAAGACATTATGCTACTTTGTTGTATTTTCCAAGTGATTTATATATTTTCCTATGGGAAAATTTTGAAACACTGATGTGGATAAGAGCCCCCAAATAATTAACAACTCCATGCCCTTTGACGTATATTATCTCATTAGTTTCTGTACCATCCATGGAGTGAAATACATAACACTCTACTTTCATTAGCATCACCACAGATTATTAGGCAGATTGATAGAATTAACTTTAAAGATATGCTTTTGAATGAAAAAAATCCTTCACATATTTTAAAGGAGGAACTCTCACATTAAATTACCTGAAATACTTTTAAAAATTGGGTGCAAAGGCCAGACATTCAGAGCAATGACAAGAATTTCTGGGAACAGGGACCTAGTGACTATAAGTTTTTATCTTTTTTTATGACTTCACTACTCTGGAGATACACTGACTTCCACTTAAAGAATTGCTGGTTTGGAAATGTGTTCACAGCTTCACTCCCTCCCAAACAGGTGACTTTTTACCCATTCCTATCATCCCGAAGAAATGATCATTTGATCTGCTGGATGCGTGGTAGAGGCATCTGTGCTCCTACTCCAGTCTAAACACAAAAGTCTCATTTAGCTTTTAAAAGCTTGTCTGAATACCTAATGCAAAATAAGTATCACATTCCACATTTAAAAAATGCTTCACAAGAACCTCAAGACTGCAATGTGTTTTCTGTTTTTCCTCTATCATCACATTATTTTAACTATAATATCGGCTATCAATTTATGTTATGAAGATATCATCTTGGACAAATCATGTTCTAGTCCAGTCTTAAGAAAATAAAAGATTAAGTCTGTTAGTGTCTTACCTTTGCCTCATTATAGTATTTGCCAATATTTATTAGTAATTTGTGGTTAAGAAGAGTAGATGGTAGGCAGCAGGGTGGCATGGAGAAATTAAAGGTCTTAACCAAAACTGGTCAAAGATCTTGGACTAGACTAAGGATGGAAGACTCCCAATAACTTCTCATTATCACACTACCACCTTACATGGTACAAGCATGCTACATTGAGTCTGGAGCCAAAGTCCTAAGGAATGATGTGTCTGTCAGGAGAAGAAAGAAAGCTATTACCTTTCTACAGTCTTCCCAAATGTCTTCTTTAACATCTTGGGTTGGATTTTTGAAAGTCTGAGGGATGATCTTGTGTGACTCTTAATCCTCATAGGTCAGCTTCATTGAGTTAAGAAACATACAGCAGATTAATGAAGTATGTTCCCAGGTATGTCTCATGGGACTTGAAGGCTTGGCCTTGGATACTATATATGGTCCCTCCCCTGTTATTCTCTGGCATTGTTCCCCAGTTCTGTTTCCTCATCTCTATGAAGTAAGCATCACTCCACCATCCCCTTCCACAATGATGTTTCTCCCTTGGAACCAGTTGGCCAGGGACTGAATCCTCTGACACTGTGAGCCAAACTAAACCTCTTCTCCTTTAAATTGACAGTGTCTCAGCAATATGAAAACTGACTAATACAACTTGTGAACAGAATTGTCGATGATTTTGGCTAGAAGAAACTTGAATTTTTAGATAAGCATATTAAGACCAACTTGTAAAATATTATTTTAGTACTTTACATTTGTATGCATAAGGGTTTTCAAACCACTTTAATATAAATCTTACTGACTACTTCACTATATCACTTTGTGAGTGGACAGAATAATCATTTCATTTTTCAAATGAAGACTAAAGTCAATTTAAGTGACATAGTTTTCAAATAGAGCTAGTTGAGATGTGTGTTCTAGTGTTTGTACTTCCAATACACAATCATCATTAATTCAATGCAGAATAATGACACCTGCAAAGATTTCCACCACTAGATCTCTGGACTTATAAATGTATTATCTTATGTAGAAAAATAATTTTTGTATATATGATTTAAGACACTAACCTGTAGATATATAGCATTGTCCTAGATTATCCAGGAAGACCAGTGTAATCTCATTAAGACTTTAAAAGCAAAAAATCTTCTGTGGCTGGCTTAGCGAATGATATGGTAACAGAAGGGTCAGGGAGGTGCAACTTTGCTGGCTTTGAAAGTGGAGGAAGGAGACAGGGAACTAAGGGATGAGGGTAATTGACAAAACTAAGAAAACAGATTCTCCCTATGAATGCAGCCCTACCTTTATTTTAGCCCAGTGAGTCCTTGCTAGGCTTCCTCCTATAATAATTTTTCACTATTAAAGAACTGATTTATGATCATTTGTTATACCAGCAATAGGAAAGTAATACAGGTAGACCAACAATATTCAAGAAAAGTAGATAAAATATAGTGAGAGAATAAATCAGGGAATAAGGTAGGAAGTAAAGTAGGAAATATAATCTTATAGAGGGTAGCCTTTCACATTGACATTTGTACAAAGGCTTGAAACAGGTGAGAGAAATAATATTTCAAACAGAAAACAGATAAAATGCTTTCATGCTAGGACAAAGTCACTGTGTGACTAAATTTTGAATATCAGATTTAAAGAGCAATAACCACTCTCGAACACCAAGCTTCCCAAAACAACTATGTGATAATATAGGATGAAGGATCAAAACTCCATAGGTGCTATTCTGATTTTTATAAGGAAGTAAATAGTCTTATCTAAAAAATATCATCCACATTTTTATATTTGTTAGAAAATACATGGAAAAATTTAGTACTATTTTATTCACAACATATTCAAATAATATGAATATTTTAACTACCTTAAAATTTGGTCTAAATCAAGTAACTTGGAGACATTCAGACTTGAGTCCTTTTGGGCCATTTAACTCTATACTATTATTGACCAACAGCTTATGACATAAAGACATCTCAGACTATATTTCATCCTGAATTTCCATTTTAAATTTAATGCTGGGAGAAAAGCTGTTGTACTTATTTTGTTATCACAGAATGACTTGTGCTTATACAAAAATAAATAAAAATAATACCAATAGGCTAATTCAGTGTAACGTTCACCATTAATCTTGATGAAATCATCCTTGATACCTTGAAGTAATCTGAGGTCAGTCAACAGTGTTGTGTGGGTATCCTTTTAACTACCTAGAAGAGAAGAGAAATGCCCTATTAAATTTAGTTTGGTTATGTCATATATTTTAATTTTCAAAAGAAGGAGAATAGAAATTATATGATTGTTATCAGTATAAATGTTAGTACTGAAGCAAAAAAGTGCCCAGGCACTTGCTGGTGTAGTAATTAATAACCATTCTGCAATGACATTAAATGGAATACATGACCTGTCTTGCTACTCAGAGTGTGATTATGACCAGCAGTAGAAATATAACCTGGGAGCTGGGTAGAAATTCAGATTCCTAGGCCTGGATTTAGCTCAGTGTTTCCACTGCCTCCCTCGCAAGCTAAGGACCCAAGTTCGATTCCCAGTACCAAAAAAAAAAAGAAATTCAGATTCCTAGATTGTACCCTAGATCTCCTGGGTCACAATCTGCCTTTTAACAAGATCCCAAGTTATTCTTTTGCATATTTGTTGTGAAAAAATGCATTAGGGTAATCAATGAGACTCTCATTTTGATCATGCTATCAATATTTTAGATCCTCATAGGTCCAGACAAACTTGTGTTATTCTAAGTATACCATGTTTTGAGAAGTTGTTTCCATTAAGAGAATTTGGTGTTTCTGTAGGATCCTCAGGAGATAATAGCAGTGAAGTAGCTAGCAAGTGTTACGCTTTTGAAAATTTATTTCATCTTTTAGCCATATATTGATTCCATTTCAAAATCTACAGTTGACCAACACACTTTTAAAAATACAATAATTTAAATTGGGAGTTAAGGAACAGAAGTTAACTTAGTTTGAAGGGAGGTAAATTGGGAATGTACAGGAAGTTGGAAGAGAGGACAAACTTGTGAAGGTTAGAGTTGAAAGATGACATGATTGTCCTCTGGCTCAGTGCTAATGTGAGCTATGGGATGACCTTCAACTGCTCATCATTCTCCCAGGACATTTCTATGTGTTGTTAGCCAGCTCTGTATCTTTGCCTTGAATTTTCTTTTATTGAATCAACTTCTGTCTTCGTGAAGCTTCCAGTAGTATGGTTCCTATTTTCACAGTTTGGACATACACGTTTTCATTTGATACTCTTTTATGTGCATAACTATCAGGTCTGTTCCCTGTATTTTTTAATTCCTTATGTTAACTACTCTTAAGCCAGTATGGCTACCTTTTTTTTGTCTCAGGGACTTCTTTAGATTAGCTCCTGTCTCACAGCATTCTTTTTTTACATTTATGGGCCAGAGATGAGCAAATTATAAAAATTCCAAATGAGACCCAAATAGCTTGGAGCATGATAGGGGCTATTTTTTTTGTCTCACCCTGGATTTTCTTTGCCAATGAACATGACTTTAGATTACATAGACCCTTGGCTGCCATGTCCAATTGTTGTCACAACATGCACTTAACTAACTGGTAGCTGCTCAATTAGATATTTCTGTTCCAACCAAAGGCCAGGGCTTCAAATGTGTCCCTATTTAACTCCATCTTGTTAGATTTGAGTCATTAAGCTCCTTTTATATCCTGATTCTGCTATTCATTCTATTAGTTATCTTTCCCAGTTTGAAACCATCTTATTCTCTCCCCAAACCACACCCCTTTCCGTAAGAATGTTTGTCCCTGCTCCCTCAATCTTCCTTTAAAAAGTTTCATCTTTTATATGACTGGATCTCTGTGGCTGATTTTACTAAGTATAGATTTGTTGCAAAGCACATATGTATAGTACCCTATACATATGTACAAGTACCCTATTAGATTACAGACTCCTCAAGGATCTCTAGTTCCTCTTTAGGGTTTTGCTTACCTTTAAGTATACAATTTATATGATTCACTTTAACTGTAGAGTGGCTTCCAGCAGCTGACCCACTGCTAAAAAAGACCAGTTCAGGATGTAATTTTTCACATACTAGTAGAAACATGCTTAAGAAATGCCTTTTAGTGAATACAGCAGCATTTTGTTGCAAAATAGAAGTTTCAAATCAAAATAGGGACACAACAAAGAAGTCTTATTTTTATCTTCTTTGGTGTTTCATTCTTTATATTCCTACCCCATGGTGATTGTATGTTAACAGTATCTTGGATACTGTTGGATTTTAAAACAAGTCAGATGACTCAGAAGTGGGTGACTCAGTAAAACTATAGACAGTCCTCTTGTTACAAATGTTGCTTGTTAATTAAATATCTGAGACAGAAGAATCAAAACAGGAGGAATTGGTATACAATTTAGAGACAAGGCCAAACAATTATTCCTTTCAGCTGAAGACACTTTGACTCCTTAAGTAATATAACATTTTTGAAGGAATAAGAATGGGTCTTATTTTATTTTGTACTGACGGCTTGAAGCATTTGAAGGTAGATTTTACTTTATCTCATTAGGATCAAGTATACTAGGGCTTATCCAGTATAGTCCTTGTCAAATTTAGGAGGATGGGGCTGGGGATTTAGCTCAGTGGTTTTGCTGCATGCTGAGCAAGCGCGAGGACCCGAGTTCGATCACCGGTACCAAAAAAAAAAAAAAAAAATATTAGGAGGATGACTTTAAACTAAACTTCTTTTTGCCTATGATAATACAGTTTTTTTGGTGATTTAAAACAATCACTTTGTGATCATGGTGCTAGAAAATGCAATGTTTTGAATACTTTAAAAACATTGCAACATTTAAAAGTAAAGCATGTTATTAGAAATAAGTTCGGTACTGTCCAATTTTTATAAATATATGCATTTTCTTATCTATATGTAAATTTTCCAATTTATATTCAAAGGAAGAAAGGATAAGTACACACACACACACATAAACACACATACACACACTCACATGCATGCTTATCACTACCACCACCAAAGCATTCAGTGAGTTTCAGAGTAAATAAGATTGTAGATACTTTTAAATATCTGCATCTATATTGATGTATTTTTTATTATAAGTTTTATTTTGGCATAAGAAAAATTTTAATTTAAACATTTCTCAAAAGCATTATTTTAATACTTAAAAATGAAAATGAACAAAACGTCTACCAGTAGGGAAATGGCTAGCTAAACAAAACAGAATAAGCAAATAATAAAATTAAGCAAGAAGAAAAGATTCCTATTGCCTTTTTAAAATCTGGTAAACAGTTGGATTTCCTGTGGCATTAGATAATAAAATAAACTTCCTGAAACAGTAAGTCTCATATGTAAAAAAAATAGAGTTTAGCTTTCCCTGATTTTAAAATAAAACTGGGGAGTAAAACATGCATCAAACCAAGCATGCACTTAATTTATTTTTTTTTTTGCAAGAGGAAACTTTCTTTTTTTTTTTAAATTGAATTATATTGGTACATTTTAGGTATACAATATAATGACATTCATCATTGGAAACTTGAAACTTTACATAATCTCTCTTGGTTCTTATTTTTCCCATTTCCCCTCCCTTCCGTTCAACCCCTCCATCCCTCCCTATTTACAAAGACTTTGTTTCCATTTTTTCTTTTTCTCATATTAATTCCATTCTCTTCTTTACTTTCCCCTACCCCTCCCACTTCTCCTTTCCTCCTTTTCTTCCTATTTCACATTATCTGTTATACCTTTTAGTCTTTATTTACACTTTCAGCTTCTCACACTAGAGAAACTATTCGGTATTTACACATGAGTGTCCTCTTTATTTCACTTAAGAGTATCGCCTCAATGTGAATCCATTTAGCTATAAATATCTACTTTCTCATTTTTATGGCTGAGTAGTACTCCATTTTATAAAAAAACAACAACAACAACACATTTTCTTTATTCAGTCTCCAGTTAACAGGTATTTGGGCTGTTTAAAAGTTGTAGCTATTAGAAATTGTACCGCTATGAACATGGGTGCACATATGCGATTCTTTTAATTCTTTGGGGAAGACACCCAGCAGGGGAATAGCTGGGTGAAATGGGACTTCCAGTCCTAGTTCTTTAAGGTATCTCCATACTGATTTCCACAGTGGTTGCACCAGTCTACACTCCCACCAGCAGTGGAGCAGGGTTCCTCTTTCCCCACAGCCCCGCTAGCATTTGTTATTGGTTGATTTCATGATAGCAGCCATTCTTTCTGGAGCAAGGTGGAATCTCAGCATTGTTTTCATTTGCATCTCTCAAATGAGCAGTGTTGTTGAACATTTTTTCATGTGTTTATTTCCTATTTCTAATTCTTTGTCCGAGAAATGTCTGTTCATTTCAGATGCCCATTTTTGGATTGCGTCTTTAAATTTGGGAGGTCTGATTTTTAGCTCTTTATAGATTCTAAAGAGTAGACCTTTGTCTGAGGGACAGCAGGTGAAGATTTTTTCCCACATTGTGGGTTGTCTCTTCACTCTGTTGCTGGTTTCTCTTGCTGTGCAGAAGCATTTTAGTAAGAGGAGATCCCACTTGTTGATTGTTTGTACTAGTTCACGGGCAACTGAGGTTTTGTTCATAAAATCTTTTCTTACAGCAGTGTCTTTAAGAGTTCTACCTAACCTCTCTTCCAGTTGGTTCAGAGTTTCTGTTTTAATATTTAGATCTTTAATCTATTTTGATTTTAGTTTAGTGCATGGTGAGAGATATATAGGTCTAGTTTTAATGTTTGGCAAGTTGAAACCCAGTTTTTCCAGCACCATTTATTAAAGAGGCTATCTTTCCTCCAGTGAGGGTGTTTGACTCCTTTGTCAAAAATGAGGTGGCTGAGTGTGTCTGGAGTTGTTTCTGCATCTTCTAATCTGTTCTACTGGTCCTCAGGTCTGTTTCTTTGCCAGTACCATGCTGTTTTTATCACAGTGGCTTTGTAGTATAGTTTCAAGTTGAGGGTCGTAATACCCCTGCAATGTCTCTGTTACCTAGAATTGCTTTTGCTATTCTGGGTCTCTTCTTGTTCCAAATGAATTTTTGGATTGATTTCTCAAGGTCCATGAAGTATGCTGCTGGGATTTCAATTGGAATTTCACTGAATCCGTATAGCAGTTTTGGAAGTGCAGCCATTTTCACTATGTTTATCCTTCCTACCCAGGAGCAGGGGATATCTTTCTATTTTCTGATATCATCTTCAATCTCTCTTTTCAGAGTGCTACAGTTTTCAGAGAGGAGGTCTTTGATTTCTTTTGATAGGTTGATTCCTAGGTATTTCAGTTTTTTGGATGCTATTGTGGAAGGAATTGTTGCCCTATTTGTGTCTCAGTGAGTCTGTTGTTGTTCGTGTACAGGAAAGCTATTGATTTTTGTGTGTTGACCTTGTATCCAGCTACTTTACTTAATTTGGTTATTAAGTCTAGAAGACTTTTGGTGGAGTTCTTGGGGTCTTCTATGTAGAGTATCATGTCATCTCCAAATAATGACAATTTGACTTCTTCATTTCCTATCTTTATTCCTTTTATTTCTTTCTCTTGTCTAATTGCCCTGGCTAATGTTTCCAAAACTATATTGAACAGGAGAGGTCATAGTGGACATCATTGCCTTCTTCGTGATTTTAGTGTGAAGGATTTCAGTTTTTGTCCATTTAGTATGATATTGGCTGTTGGTTTTTTATCTTTCAGTTTTAATGTTGTCTAGTCAAACTACCAAGGGAAAGATGAACAGCCAACAAGCATGTCCACCCTGCATCCCCCTGCATAGTCCCTTAGCTGTCAATAATGAGTACCTATAGAGAAACTTCTAGAGATTTGTGGACTTAAAAAAAATACTCTTCAATATCAAGAGTGGTTATCAGCTCTCCATTGCCTCATTATGGTTCATACAGCAGGGTGCAGCGTAGCCTTTTGCAAACCCATGTGGTCTGCTTCTGTAGCTTGGCAAGCCATTTCCTGTCATTTCAGAGTGTTTATCTGGCTATTCCAGAGTGTTTATGAGCATTGCAGTGACTTGGGATGTTCAACAGTATCCACTGGGCAGCTCAGGGTATGGGAGGCGATGGTATGACAATTTACTGCACATCTGTTTTTGAGGGTGCTTAACAAATGGAAGTGTTTATGACTGTAAGAATTGTTTGGGGTAAGTGGAAATGTACCTTGATTTTTATTTTACAAAGCAGCTTATTAAAGTTACAGGGTAGTTTTCATAAAGGTGGGCTTCTTCCTATTTTCTGTTAGTGACTGACATTTTATGATCGTAATACAACTGAGATTTTCTAAGAGAGAATAAGGTGTGCCAACAAGTCCTGTAAGAAATCTGGTGCAATGAACTAACTCCACAATAGATATGAGATCTCTTAGCAATCATACAGAAAATCCAGATATATGAAATTCAAATGGCAACTGAGAACTCTGTTTAGAGTTCACATTGCATAAATATCTTATGAATGTTTGCACGTTTCAAAATTGGTATTTACAATTGTATAAATAGGTGTTAGATTATCTAGAGACATTTACAAAATATCTTTAATCTTCAGGTACAGACACTAGTATGGATTTTAAAGTTCTATTTGGGCAAGCTTTCTGCTTTTGTAGGTGTACCTTGATTTGCATCTTTTCACTGAAAAAAAAGATGGAAAGGAGGGACAGATGTGTGAACAAAATATATAAATAAAGTGAGAGAGAAAGAGAAGTGAGAGAGAGAAGATCAAGAGCCGATGGAATTGTTTTGGTTGACATACATTTCAAAAGTCAACTGTCCAGTTTAAAGAATTTGTGTGTAGTACTCATTAAATTATAAGCTAACTGCGATGAGACTGAGTTAACCCTACAGATAATTCTTCATATATCTTCATATTAATAGTGGTAGAAGATATTCCATTCCCAGGCTAAAAACTTTAGAAAACAAAAAACTACGCCTGTGAGTCTTAGAAAGTCAGTGTTGTCCCACTCCTGACCTTTTCTGTCCCTTTGAGGGACAGTTGTTGCTCAGGTTGATGGACACATGTCCCTGTAGCAGTAGAGCCCTCTGTGAGCTAAGCAAGTTCTCCGTATGCAATACTGTGAACATGAAAGGCATTTCAGAATCACACCTGTATGGTTAATGTGAAGTGACATAAACAACTTCACTCCACCACAAAATTTCTTGCCTGGAACTCACACTTTAATAAAAGCAAGTATTAAAAATTATTGGTGATTTTTCCAGCTCTCTTGGAAATCAAATGGTCTTCTCAAATTATAGCTTTGGTTTATTAAAGGTTACCTTGGTGGCCTAAATGAGTTGGTTAATGTTCAGTTAAACATCTGACACACACCCGGAAGTAACCCAGGACTGAGGAAATCACCCTCTCCTGCCGCTCCATTGCCATGTGTATAAAACAGTGCACAGCAAAGCTGTTCATTTGTGGCTAGCAACTGTCTCCAAGTCTTGTGTTTATGAGAGAATAAAGTGTACTCCAGTACCAGGAGGATACATATATGAGTATTTACATGATTCATGGGACTTGCTTTAAAACCACACCTCAAATAAACACCCTTTTAAATTTAATTTCTCTCACATTTCTACATAGTTCTTAGTTCAAGAACAAATATTTAAATGTTAGCCATTCAGTTGTATACTTCAAGTAAATTTTAATTTTTTTTCTCTAGGGATCCAAACTGAAGATCAAATATACTTTATGTGAACTATATTTTCATTCAATTGTAATACATTTTAAATTTGTGAGTGAAAGAAATTGTATAATATTCTAGAATAATTTTTAACTTAAGTTTTTACTCCTGATAAAGGCTTGTTCCTATGCATCCAGTGCTCTTTTTAATGTATCTGAGAGCCAGCTGCTTCTTATCTGAAATTTAAATTAATGTAAAAACCTTAATATTTGCAATACTAAATGATCATCTTTCTTCATATCTTCATGTTCATCAATAGTCAACATTCAGCCTTCAACATTTAACAAATGTTTAAGAGCTTACTACATACCAAGCACTTTACTATATGCTAGAGAAGGCAGATATAGAATTGTCAGTACGTCAAATATTACAGGAAGGTGCCTCAGGATCAAATAAGAGGACATTCTAAATATAATTGTAGATGTGTAGTGGTGTTAAGGGTAGAAGATGGCATTAGAACAGGCAAATTTTTAAGAATTAACCAGAAAGTCAAGGTGCGGTCGTGCATGCCTGTGTTCCCAGGTACTCAGGAGGCTGAGACAGGAAGATCACAAGTTTGAAGCCACACTGGGAAACTTAGCTCAGAACAAAATTTTTTAAAAATGAAAATAAAAGGCTGGGAATGTAGCTAGGTGTTATAGTGCCCCTGGGTTCAATCTTCTGTATGGACAAGAAAAAAAAAAGATAAACCAGACAGTTTTGTAATTTGAGGTGCTGGAAAAGGAGAAGCGGGTATCAAGAAATGGAGCAGACCCAAATAATCTAGAAAAATTTTACCAGAGGATAGCTTGGAGGCTCTTATTATTTGTAAGTGATGGCATGCTGAGGAAAGATAGATGTACTGGACAATTACAAAGCCATGACTATAAGCAGTGGCAAGAGATGAAGATGACCTTGATTTGGAAACAAAAATGTTTTGTCTTAAAGCAGCAGAAAGATTTTCAAGAGGCTGGGGAATCCTGAGATTGATCCCCAACACCAAAATGTAAAGAAAAGTAAAAGACTGTTGGCTCTGTCTCCTTCCATTCCACAGGCATTCTTATGTTTCTGGTAACTATTTCTGGATTTTTATTCTGACTTGGCTGCTCAGAGCCCAGGTGTCCCTGATCAACATGGTATGCATTTGTGCAGAGGCAACATCTTCAGTTGCCACTGCCATCTTGCCTGCTGGCTCACCTGCCACCATTCCCCTTCCCATTAATACACATGTGGCTTTTTCTTACTGTTTCACTTTTGCCTTGCTTCCTATTAGTATTATGTTTCAGTGGAGATTTGTTCAGTAATACTTTCCTATTATTCCTTTATTTCCTTTTCAATTTACCAAGTTAGACATGGTACTCTTTCATGAGGCCAACAAGTATTTTCATCTCAAGAGTATAAAGTTTCCGGGCCAGGGATTTAGCTCAGTTGTTCTGGCGCCTGCCTCCCAACTGCAAGGACCCGAGTTCGATACCCGGTACCAAAAAAACAAAAAAAAAGTATTAAGTTTCCATGTGTTAACTACTCAGGCTTAATCATTATGCACTGTATATCCATATCAAATTATCATAATGTACCCCATAAATTTGTATAAGTCAGATGATTTTTAAAAAGAATTGTCCTATAAGATAAAATGTCAAAATACAAATTAAAATTTGAAATGGTAGTTTTCTTATATATCTAAAGGAACAATTCCATGCCAGTGTTTAAAACATGACTAAAAGGTATAATTGATAATGTAAAATAGGAAGGAAAGGCACAAAGGGGAAGGGAAAGTGGGGAGGGGTAGGGGAAAGGAAAGAAGAGTATGGAAATAATATGAGAAAATGAAAAAATGGAAACAAAGTCTTTGTAGATAGGGAGGGGTAGAGGGGGTTAAAGGGAGGGCAGGGGAAGGGGGAAAAAATAAGAACCAAGAGAGATTATGTAAAGGTGCAAATTTCCAATGATGAATGTCATTATATTGTATACTTTAAATGTACCAATAAAATTAATTTTAAAAAACGGGAATTCCTAATACACATACATATTTGGTTGGTTATGAATAGCTTTTATTAATTTCTTAAAGGCTGCAAAATAATAAAATATTTACATTAGTCAGTGAATGAGAGGTTGAAATTTAGGGACTTAAGCTTTTACAAGATAAAAGTTTTATAGCAAATCCTGAGCCATTTTTTATAACCCAACCCATATTGGATTTCTCTTTGAATAATGAAATTGGAAATCTGGCCTCTTTTCTATCATCTTAAATTAAATCCCCTCTTATACTTCTAGTTTTCCTCCAGTTGTATGAAACACATTCTGATGAGAGCCTCAGTTTCCCCGAGAAGCTCTTCTCACAGTGCTCATGCCCTTTCTGTTCCTCCTAAATGGATCTTCTTGGCCCAAATTTCTACAATGGGCCTCCTTGACTCTGTGTACCTTTCATTATTTCACTCTGGAATTCAGTTCCATGGACCCTTTAAGCATTTTTCCAGGCACTGTGGTCAACAGTAAGGATTATAGGTAAATAAGGATTGGTTGCTAGTCATTGTTCAACAAACAGGGAAGGGACAACAGCCCCATAAACAGCCCCAATACTGAACCCTAAATATGAACCCTGAAATAGTGGTGTTTTCATGGCATGAGTGGGGTGAGCTGGGAAGAGTCGGTGCCCTTTGCTGAACAAACTCAGCTTACATTTCCACTAACAGCACTTCCCATAGTACTAAATGGTTTATTGTCTCTCTTGGATTACTGCAGCAATCTCATGACTGGTTTCTTTCTGAATGTCCTTGCTGCATATTCTTGCTTCCTCCAGTCTGATCTCCACATGGCAGAGTATTTGACTCACTTAAAGGAAAATGGATGCATCTTGAGACCCCAGTACTAAGTGAAATAAAGCAGACATACAACATAAAATATCACGTGTTTCTCCTATATGAGAAAGCCAAAATATAAACTATTTAAAGTACAAAATAAAAGATATGATAGAAAAGAGACAGGTAGACTTTGTGAAGATGGACAAGGGGAAGGCCCAGAGTGGAAGGGGAAGTAAAAATGATTAAGAGACATTATGTTTATGCACTTATTCCCCAAGATAAATGTAATTATTATGTATTGCAAACATATACCAATAAAAAAATAAATAGAATAAAATGATTTTCTCATTTTAAAAAGCAGCAATTAAGCCACTATGCACTGTCCCCTGACCAAAGCCTTCCAATGGCGCCTTCTCACTTAAAGTGCTATTCCTGCTGGGTCTTCTGTGTTCTGATCCCCACTCCCCTCCCCTCATTCCAATGATGTGGTGCTGACCTCTTCTCAGACCACTGCCACCATCTCCTGCTCACATTTTCCAACGTCTTCTTTGTTCTTTCTTGAACACACCCAGCATGTTCTGCATCACAGCCCGTGTGTTTGCTGTTCCTAAAACTGGGAGAGCTCTTCTCCCAAGTATTTACATGGCTGCTTGCCTCTTGTACTTTAGATTGCTCTCACTGGGATTGTCAGTAATCCTCCCTTGCCTGTGTTTTTTCTCCCACCAGGACACGCTCAGCTGTATTTTTCTTTCATAGTACCCATGACCTATACCTATTACCTTCATTCTCTCTCTCTCTCTCTCCCCCTCCCTCCCTCCCTCTCTCCCCCTCTGTCTCCCACCCCTGTCTTGTTTGTTAATTGACTGTCTTCCTCCAACAAGAGTATAAGATCTATGAGGGCCAAAGCTTTTGTTTATTTCTTCATTGTAGCATCCTCGGTACCTAGAATAGTATACGACACATGACAGATGCTCAATAAATAGTCTGGAAAAAAGGAGAAGGAAGAAGAAAAGAGGACAAGGAGAAGCAGGAATGCGAGAAGAAAGGAAGAAGATTGGAATGAAGTACGAAAGAAGAAAGGATGAGAAAAAGCTTATGTTAATGTTACTAAATCTCTAATACGTCATAATCCTTGCTGAATATCCGTTCTACACAAAGACAAGGCTGGCCTCTAGCCCAAGTCTTGGGAAAGCAATAGACAGAAATTAATCAGGGTTTTCTGTTTACATTTTATTTATTTTCAGATGCATTTCCCCATGTTTTCTATGGCAGTGGTACTAACTTTTCATATACAGTATAGTAATGCTATATAATGCTATATAATGTAATACAGAGGTATTTTAGCTTTTAAAGATAATCTATTTCAGAATTTTTTAAATGTGGAGGGAACTGAGATACAAGAGAAATCATGAAGAAATGTGGATATGGCAAAATTATGAAGCTGGAAGTCTAATTCCTGAACTAAGTTTAGCTAGCTGGCTTTCAAAAATTTTACTCCTTTTTCAAGGTTCATTGCAATTCCCACTTCAGTTATGAAATATTCCATGACTATTGCCCTTGTCACTTCTTTCTCTGTTTTTTTTTTTATTGGATTCTTGTACACTATCATAAGTTGACTTGAAACTTTGGTATTGTTCACTTATGCCTTGGGTCTTTTAGTTCTGTCTTCTAAATTGATATATAAGATCCCAGATATGAGACATCATGTCCTGGTCCCCCTTCCCCTAGGCAAACATCATGATGCAATGTCAAGCACTGAAATAACACAGGATTCATAATATGTATTCATTATTTTCATCTTGATTCTTCTAAATAATAAAAGATGGGGTTAAAGAGTATTCCAATATCAAAAAATACCGAGCAAGCTTTATTATTGCATTTTCTTTCTTTCTTTCTTTCTTTCTTTCTTTCTTTCTTTCTTTCTTTCTTTCTTTCTTTCTTTCTTTCTTTCTTTCTTTCTTTTTTTTTTTTTTTTGTACCGGGGATCAAACTTGGGTCCTTGTGCTTGTGTAGCAGGCGTTGAAACCACTGAGCTAAATCCCCGGCCCATTATTGCATTTTCTTAACTAAACACAGATGACAATGAACAAACATTTTTGTTTTACAAAACTGAAATCATTGCCACTAGTAAAAATAATATGCATATTTATTCAGTCCAGTAAGAGAAAACTAGTCACTGCAGCAAAATCATGAGTTAATAGAGCCAAAGTCTAGCACGTCCAATTTGAATGCTTGAGAATTAAAATCTGTTAAAAATAATGATGAGAGAATAGTGAGCCATTCATAAAACTATTAGGTACATTTTAACAGAAGTGGAAAACACCAAATGTTAAATTTCTTTAACTATTTTTTTCTTTAATGCATTTAGATATCCTAATTGTTAGGGGAGATCTTTGTTCCCTTGCTTTACTAGTATCAATGATATTACCATTTTATTTTTACTAAAAACCTTAAAGGTATAAAATTGTATGAAGAATAAGAAGCTGCTTAGATTGTGTGAAATGACCACTGCATTGACACTATCTTCTGAAGTTTGGTCTTTCATCACATGTGAATTATGGGAAAGACAATAGCTAACACTCCCAGACCTCTTGCTGTGAAGCAGGCCCTGCTGTCTGAGCTCCAAGTGTTTCCGCTCATGTGATAGCCATAGCCCATGACGTCAGTGCTCCTTTGAGCCTCATTTCGCTCCGAGGAAACCGAAGCTCAGTGAAGCTCTGTTACCCAAGTTCACACAGCTAGGAAGTGGCTGCCCTGGGTATTCACCCTTGATGTCACAGAGACAGCAAAGGACTCCTAGGGCCTAAACCAAGTTGGAAAACTGACTGTAAATCATGTGATCCTCAATAACTGAGTAAATTTGACTTGCCTTTATAATGGCATTTTCAATCATTACACTTACTGTAATTTACCTTAAAATATTCTTTTATACACACATGCACACACACACACACAAATAACTTTTAAAGAGTATGGCATGCATTGTGTAAGAAGTTAAAGCATTTTTAATGATGAGCTGGTAAAATGGGAGTAAAATACATTTTCTGTAACATTTTAATTCACGTATTATGTTCTAAAGTAAGCTAATCTTGTAGCCAAGCATTATTTCTTTTGTTTGTAAACAAAATTAATTGCATTAAACCAAGAATGTTAGTAGTTTTGCCTATTTCTCTATAACCATTAAGTTCAAACACTCCAGGGCCCGGGATTTAGCTCAGTGGTTCCGATGCCTGCCTCGCAAGTGCAAGGTCCCAAGTTCGATCCCTGGTACCAAAAAAAAAAACAAAAACACTCCAAAAGAAGTTATTGTTTTACATGAAAAATTTACATAGAAAACGTTTACTGTGTTTTAACCTTCAATGACAGTGTATGTGCACACATGTGGATTATGTGTGTAAATTTTAGCATTTCTCAATGAATGTTGGAGAAAAGGGGATTATATCATATGTAGTTTGTAAAAAGCTCTCAAATGGTTCTTTGTCAGACAAATATTTTTTAATCAAGTGACTATAAAATGATCCTAATTTTGGTGTTCATTTTAGTTACATTGGTAATTAGTAAGCTTGAAAATTAAAAATATAATTATTAGTAATTCATGTTTCTTCTATAAAAATTCTGCCCTGGTCTTGGAAATTTGACCATTATCATTATAAATGGATTAGATGTTTAACTTATTGCTCTTTTTTTTTTTTTTTTTGGTTTAAATTCTTTTATTGGTACATTTTAGGTATACAATATGTTTACATTTATCATTGGGTACTTGTACCTGTACATGATGTATCTTGGTTCTTATGTTTTCCCCATTACCTGTGTGCCCTTCACCCCCTCCACCCTTCCCTATTTACATAGACTTCCTTTCCATGTTTTTTCTTTTCTCATAATTATTCCTTGCCCTTCTTTCCTTTCCCCTTCCCCTCCCACTTCACCTACCCCTTTGGACCTTTTCTTCCTATTTCAAATTATCAATTATTCATTTTAATCATTTTAATCCTTATTTACACTTTCAGTTTCTCACACTAGAGAAACTATTCGATATTTACACATGTGTGTCTTATTTATTTCACTTAAGAGTATGGCCTCAATATGCATCCATTTAGCTATAAATGACTCTAGTTTCTTGTTCTTTATGGCTGAATAATACTCCATTTTATATTAAAAAAAACAACAACAAAGAAACAAAAAACCACATCTTCTTTATCCAGTTTCCAGTTGATGGGCACTTGAGCTGTTTCCAGGCTTTTTAGCTATTACAAACTGTGCCGCTATAAACATGGGTACACATATATCGCTGTGGTATGATTCTTTTAATTGTTTGGGGAAGATACCCAGCAGGGGTATAGCTGGGTCAAATGGGACCTCTAGTCATAGTTCTTTGAGGTATTTCCGTACTGATTTCCACAGTGGTTGCACCATTCTGCACTCCCACCAACAGTGGAAAAGGGTTCCTTTCTCCCCACACCCCCACCAACATTTGTTATTGGTTGATTTCTTGATAACAGCCATTCTTTCTGGGATAAGGTGGAATCTCAGTGTTGTTTTCATCTGAATCTCTTGAATGACCAGTGATGTTGAACATTTTTTCATATGCTTGTTTGCTGCTTTTACTTCTTTGTCTGGGAAATGTATATTCATTTCAGATGCCCATTTTTGAATTGGGTCTTTGAATTTGGGGGGTCTGATTTTTTTCAGTTCTTTATATATTTCTTGTTCTTATTCTTCTTGTTTTTTTCTTCAGTGTGGGGGATTTAATCCAGAACCTCACACGTGGTAGGGAAAAACTTTACCACTGAATTACACTCCCTTTCCTGATGTCTACCCTTTACTCAAGTTATTTACCTTTAATTCATTTTTTATATCTTGGGATACATCTTATTGTCAGAATTTTGCTAATGAAGATACTGAGATGCATAAAGATAGCATAACTTGTCCAAAAACACAGTTAGTAAGTGATAAAGTCAAGTCTATTGAACAGTGAAAAGAATGGTTTTTTAAAAGTTGTTTAGTCAGTAGCTACCAAGTCAAACTTTAATTGAATTAAGTAACTCAATTTTAGGCACAGTTTTCAATGCCACTAGAAAGTTCCTGATGGGGTAAAAATAATGTTTCTCAGGCCACCAGCAAAATTAGGACCCCTGGTGACTCCTAATGGCTTCCATGTCCTTGTAAGGAGAACTGCTGGACCCTGGATTCTGAATTGAAGAATACAAACACTTTCCTAGTTTTGTGGCCTAAGAGCCTATGCCAAAAGCTTGATTTACCCAGTAATTTCATTTAACATATAATAGACCCTTCATTGTATTCAGCAGCATAATTAAATAGTAGGCAGATGGACGTCCTTATTTCATAAACTTTCTGGGAATTGTTTTAGCCCTAGTGTACTGATTTTTAGCTTGGCTTTTCCTTTACAACTAAATCGCAGTCTCTCTTTCTGAGACTTAACCTTGCCTCTTCATAGCTAACTTCTGAAAGATGGAAAGTGCTGTCGTTATCCTTCATGAAATTATGTTGTACACATTGAGGCATTTTTATTTTATGACCATTCAATAAGTGATTCCCTTCCCACCCTTTCCTTTCCACATGGTGTTTCCTAAATTCTTCTGTATGTGTTGGCACATTGGAACACAGTCTTTCGATAGAAGACTTTCTGTTTCACTAACTCAAGAGAATTTTTGCTTTGCTACAGAGATATGATGGGACAGAGAAAAATGCAGGAGATGTTACCCTGCTCATGATATGTGAATTGCATGAATCATTTGATGTCCTGAAGATTTAATTTCCTCATCCAGGAAAGGAGATAGAACCTCATAGCCTCTTATGTCCTCACTGTATGTGATGTTAAGGGATTTTATTCATCTTTACACAATATTTTCTCATTAAAGTATGAATATGCATACTTAAATTATACATTATTTTGCTGGGAACTTGAGAAATCCAGTATCTCGATGATACACTAAACTATTTTTATCGATAATATTCTTGAGTCTGGGATTTAGCTTAGTGGTGCTGCTGCCTGCTTCATAAGTGCAAGGTCCTGAGTTCAATCCCCCGTACAAAATAATGATAATAATGATAGTAATATTCTTGAGTTCATTTTTAATTCTCATCTTAATATGGTATAGAGTTGTGAAATGTTTCTGAACTTTGATAATTTTTTTGAGTATATTCCTGTGGACAATTTTGAAAGGACAGATTAGTCAATGAAATAAAAGAATAAGTTAAATGCATTTAATAACAAGTAAACGAAGTAAATAGCTATATTCATAGTTCAGTCACTGATTATTTAAAATATATAGACCTGAGTAACCTATATAGTTTTACCTCATTATTTAAGATGAATATTTTGCCCTTCATGCTCATCATTTTTTTAAAAGCACATTTATACTTTGGAAACTACATATAATATGCTTGAACCTTAATAAGAAAAAAAATCTAAATTGTAAAGTCAAATACAGTGTCTGAATTTTATATTTTGACATATTTTTCTTTTTAAATGAGACATCATCTATTTTCTTTCTAAAAATAGAAGTATCCTTCCTTTGTCCTTGGTACTGCTTCATACTTGTATATTCAGTGATGCTGTTATTCTACAATAATAAGATTGTTATTAGAGAAAATACCCCTATTTGGTCTTGAACATTAACCTAATTTCTTTTAAACAAATTTCGTTTCATCTAACTTACATCAACTGATATCTAAGTGAATATTACCTTTTTAGCTTCCATTCCTTTGAAGTGAAAAATCCAATGTTAAGCCCTTCATTAAAGATGAGGCCCACCTCTGTGTATCTAGAATTTTGGTTTTATCAGTTCAGTGGAGTTGAAATTCTTGTGGTAACATTGAAGAAATACTTCAAAACTTTTGTCTTGTGCTTATGTATCTACTCACCTTCTTTTTAATTAGGTCTATTTGAAAAATAGCTTTCACTAATATGTAGTAGCTTCTTTGAGTATGTCTTTTTAGGTTAGGAGCTATGCACAGCTCAGACTCGGCAGACAAGAGTATGTTGGTAAATAAGTGATTGTGCATCATCCATGCATGCTGTGAGTCCGAGAATGTAACCTTAATGGAAACAGGGAGAGTGTGTGTGTTTGTTGGGGGGACCCTTCGGGACACAACCTTGCCTTCTCCTTCTGGAAAATAAATTATTACATTATCTGAAAAAGAGTTGATTGTCTATATATACCTAGAATCTCTAAATATGAGCATTTTATAATCTGTTGTTCTTAATTGATTTTTAAAAAAATATTGGTTGTACATATTAATGGGCTTCAGTGTGATGTTTCCATATATTCCTACAGTGTGTATTGATCACATCTAACCACATTTTTCCACATTCTTTCTACCACCCTCCCTCTTTTGCTATGCAGAAAGTTGGACTTTGACTTAATCCCATTTGTCAGCTTTACTTTCATTTCCTGTGGTTTTGGAGTTCCATCCAAAAAATCATTGCCTATACCAATGCCTTGGCTACATTTCCTTGTAGCAATTTCAGAATTTTAGGTCTTACTTTTAGTTTTTGATCTATTTTGAATTGATTTTCACATAGGATGGGAGAGAGGGATCAAACTTCCACCAAAGCTCAATGTTTTGTTTTCTTAACACCTAGTCATTAAAGTTTTAGATAATTTATATGATTTTACAGAGTAGAGCATACAAACTAGAAGTTAAATTTGGATGTAAGTGACAGTTTAGAGAGCCACACCCGTCTTATGTTTACATTCTAAAGCACCAAACTTCCTTGTATCTTTAAACCAAATTCAGACCTCAAATTACCACATTAAAAAAAAAAAATCTTACTGGGAATGTCTCATACAGTGCTGAGTCCACAGAGGAGAAATTCAATGTTTTTATATAGTTAATGACAATATCATGTAGGAAAGTTTCTGGAGTCAATCTTCAAGTGGCTATAACCTGGACTGTTTTTATGTCATCCATGAAAAATCTGACTTGAATACTCTTTGTTCATGTATAAGTTCACCAGTTACTTCCTAATAATCTGTGCTCAGCTACATGTTTTGAAAATTATTATTCATTTTCATATTTAAGTAAAGTTGGAAAGCAACATAATGCACTTTTAGATTTCCTTTTAAAGAATTTTATATTTTCCTATGAATTCACAGAAATTACATTAAAGGTCTGTCACTACTATCACTGTGCATGTTACTCCACACATACAAGTAAGATTTTAAAATTTTTTTGAGTTCCCCTATATATAATAGATTTTTTAAAAATGCTTAGTTATAATTGTCCCCCTAAGATGTAGTATTTATTTCTTCTTTTCTTTCCAAATGTTGATTATTGATATATATATATTTTTATGTAGCTACAATGGTAATCACATACATTTTTGTGTTACATTTTTAAACTCATGTTATTCTTTAAATACATTACAATTTGGGGCTGGGGACATAGCTCAGTGGTGCTGTGCCTGCCTGGCAAGCCCAAGGTCCTAAGTTCTATCCCCAGTACCCAAATTTTTAATTACAATTTTCTGACATAATCTTAATTCACATATATCATTGTAATTGGTGCATAATCTGACTTGATAAAAAAATCTCTGTATTTTTAATGTTGAATCTCTTTTCTCATTTGCTAGTATTAGAATACCAGTTCTAGAAACATCTTTAGATGTTTATTTCACCTTTAAAATGTTGGTGAAGTTTCTAAGTCAAATTCTGCAATCATATGTATGTCTCCTGTCATTTTGTAACCAAAAAGATGCTATTTATTTGAATGACCTACTTGCTAAATTGCTTTTTAATTTAATTTTATTTTGTCTTCCATCAAACAATTCTAATTCCATTTTTCTGTAACTAAATCTTATGGTAACCATTTAGTCCCTAGAGTGATGTTTTACAGTAAAATAGAAAGGATTTTTTAAAAGGCTTAAATAATAGGCAGTAGAGTACATTCTTGGATGTCCTGTCATACCCCTGGAATCCTTGGTGGGTACTTTTCCTTGGGGCCCCTTTTGCCTGACTTAAGTGCATAGTTTTCACAGAAACCTGCAGACTTTCTCCAAGATGAATTTCATTTTTCTGCTTCCTCCATATATGTAAAAAAGGATCCTTTCATTTATATTTCTTGTTTCTATATTTTTTTCAAGTAAATTGTGCTCTAAATGTTTACTATTTATCTCCTATTTTGTCCATTATATTTTTTCTCTGTTTAAAAATTCTTATTATTTTCTCTGTCTACAGTTTTTCTGTCTCTCTCTCTCTGTCTCTGTCTGTGTCTCTGTCTCTCTCTCCTTACTGGACTACTTACGTTGTTAGTCTATTCAACTAACTATTGGTTTTTAAATTTCTATAAGTGTGTTTGCTTTTCTGTATCATTAGTGTCTGTCCTTCTTATTTCTTTCCTTCCCTTATTTTCCTTGAGTCTATTTTGCTGTTTTTCTGTATTATTTGCTGAATTGTTTTGTGTACTATTTTTAGCCTTGATTTTTAAAATAGTGACTTAATTCTATTGCTTTGGCTGTAAATCACATATATTTGATGCATGTATTTTTTTACTGATTTTAAGTATTTTATAAATTTTGTTATGATTTTTGCTCTTCAATTTATTTAGAAGTGCTTTAAAAGTTTTCTTGAAGAAATAGGTTTTTTATATTTGTATTATTTTCTAACTTTGCTCTGCTATTGCAAGTGAAGATTTATGTGCACAATACTTATTTCCTGAGATTTTTTGTAAGTAGCTTTAACTGGAAATGATAGTTCATTCAAGAACAGGATTAGGCCAGACATTGTGGTGCACACCTACAATCCCAGCGTTTGGAAGGCTGAGGCAGGAGGATTGCTATGATTTAGGAGGTCAGCCTGGTCTACAAAATGAGTTCAGTGCCAGTCTAAACTACGTAGCAAGATCTTGTCTCAAAAAAATAAAAAAAAGAACAGGATTAATTATGATTATGGTATTAAAATGTTATTTTATAGTTCCTATTTTTTTAGAGACGACCTTTTCTGATTGTGTTTTTCCTTCTAGTTTATAAATTTTAGACTCTAATTTTATTATTTTAGTTACAAGCCTAATTTTTTTGAAATAGTTAATAAAAGCTAAAGTTAAGTAGTGTCTTTACCATCCTTAATAATCTAAAAGAATGGATTTTTTGTTTTTGTGTTTTGCATCTCAGATATTCTTTCCTAAAAATGCAACTTTTTGAAGTTCTTCTAGTAAATATACCTAGCAGAGAATCATGTTTTTCCTTAAACATCTTTGTTTTGTACTGAGGCTTGAAAAATAGTTTTGTTATATATGTATCTCTAGGTTGCCAGCTACTCCTCTTAGCACTTTAAAGATAATATTAAATTGTCTTTTAAGAAATCACTCTTCAGTCTAGTGTATTTTGTTCCAACTTCCTTCTGGGTGCTTTTCAATTCTTTTTGTGTTTTTTATACAATTCACTCTAACAGGTGGTGATGTTGATATTTTTGTTTAAAAAACGATAACTAAAATTGACCTTCCTGTATGTGAATGTGTCTTGTTAATTTTGGAAAATTCTTAGCTATTGTCATTTCAAATTTTGCCTCATTATTATTCCTTTTATTCTCTCATGGTCAGTCCCTAGTAAGCCTTATGTTGACCTCAAACTGTGATTTACTTCTCTTAACCTGTCTTTCATATTTTTAGTCTTCTCTGTTTCTGCTACATTTTGGATATTTCATTCATATATGTCTTCAGGCTTTCTAATTTGACCTACAGCTGTGTCAAATCTGTTGTTTAACCTGATATTGAGTTTTTACTTTCAATTATTAGATTCAATTTTAGAGATTCTATTGTTTTTTATTTTAAATATGCTTGTTGACTTTTAAAGGATCTCTTACCTGCGAATCTTTAAATAGAATATATATAATTTAATTCTAGTTATTTGATAATTCTAGTATCTAATATTTTTGATCCAATTCTGCAGTTTATTATTTCTATTGATTATCTTTAATGGAAATTTACATTTAATGATCTCTTGCTGTACATGTGAGCTCATATTTCTTAGTATTTTATCTGTAGAAATTACTTGTGAGCAAAGTACATTTTTCCAAAAAGAATTTACTTATAATTCAAATAACTACATGACCTACCAACTAAGGATCTATCATAAATTAAATGTTTGATGTTTAGGCTACACAAGTACCAAATCTCATATGAATGTATGAATGTACACTTGTGATTAAAAATTTTTAAGACTTTTTCATTTAGTATGATACGTAGAACCAAGGCAAATCTTGTTCTGCATGAGTGGTTTTGGCTAGTGAACCCATTGTGGGTGTTGACTTTTAGTATGAGACTTTCGGTGGAGCTTCAATATGAGTTTCTTCTCTATTTGGGCTCCTTGCTTTTGATTCTTTCCCTGGAACACAAAGAATTGGCAGATACGTTGAGGGAAAACAATCTGTAATACTTTATTACTATAAAATAATAATTTCTTAAGTTCAAGACACAAAATATGTAATGCTTTAAAATGATCACCCAATATAATTAAATTTTTGAATTTCATCAAAATAGAGAAAAGCACAGGGGCCAGGGATGTAGCTCAGCAGCACAGCACCTGCCTGGCAAGTGCCAGGTCTTGAGTTCAATCCCTGGTACAAAAAAAAAAGAAAGAAAGAAAAAGAAAAGTGCAAAATCCTAACTATGCACCATGGTGATTTCCTGCTAAGATCACCTCCTCGTGTAACCAGAAACTAGATCCAGAATCAGAACATTTTTTTGTGTCCCTTTTTGGACATTGCTATCCTAACTCCAAGAGCCACATTCATATTTCTCACTAAGTAGAATACACTCTTTAGTGCCTGGCTTCTTTTCTTGACATTGTATTTGGAAAAAAGATCATCAGTTTTAAATAGGTAGTTTTAATTCACTATTATACTCCTCTAAATATTCCAGAAATTATTTGTCCCTTCATTATTGATACACATTTTTTGCTTTTATTTGAAGCTATTACAAGTCATACTGCTATGAACACTACTGTATATATCTTATGTTCATAAATATACATTTACATTGGATATATAGGCAAAGGTAGTATTGCTTGATCATGAAGCATGTATTTTTAAAATCCTACTAAAGTTTTTTTCTAATAGTGTTTACATTTAAGGGTCCAGCTAATATTCTTTCTTCTATTTTTCCCACATTCTTGCCAACCCTTTGTATTATGTATCTTTTCAAATTTTAACTATTCTAGTAAGTAGTGACATTTCCTTGTAGCATTAATTTGCATTTTCCTGATATCTAGTGATTTTGTGCATTAAAAAAATTATCTGGTCTTTTGACATGTTCCGTGCAATAATGTACTGTATATTACTTTTTGTAGCTACATGTTTTGCTGGTAATTAAATATCTAATAATAATCATCTAATGTATTAAATATATATTAAATGTGCTGTTGATGCATTAATAAAATGTATTAAATGTCATCTAATAATTTTATTGTTTACTTCTTTCTTACACTTTTTTGTCTTTTCAAAGGTGTATTAAATTTATGCAGTACTCCTGAAGTCAACCTTTAATCTGTCCAACCTGTCTTTGAGCTCCCCCTGCTGTTGTCCGTTTAAATTTTATACCTATTGATTATGGATCACTAGCTTTAAAATGATAGATTCTTAAATGATATGGTATATTAAATGGAAGCATCTCCATTTTCCCAAAGACTGAAGAAAGCAAGTCAATTTAGATACTCAGGAGAAAAGAAATATTAAACTTAATAATTAAAACCAAGCACATTATATATGAAAAATCTATGTACCTTCTTCATTTCACTGTGAATCTGTTGTTGCTCTAAAAATAAATGATTAAAAACTAGTACTTCAAAATACTTATATTGATAATATATAAAGCCATTTATATTAATATAATGAATCAGTGCTTCAAACTAGACAGACTGCTGAGTCATATGTTATCTTCTCAGGTGTAAGCATGCTGAGGTCGAGCTCATGACCCCCACGCCTTTCACCAACCTCATTGTTCTCAGAATATTTACTTTTACATAGTCCAATAATTAACCATTGACAAAATGATCGACATTGTTGTTCCATTTTTTGCTATATCTACGTTCATAGATGACATTTCTTTAGGGCAATATAGCTGAAATGAATAAAACACACCATAGAGTGTTCTTATATATTTTATCTGTTCTATCAACTGGAAGAGATATTATCTCCCTACATTCCAAGAGAAAAAAGAAATGCATTTCCTAGGTTCAGCAGCGAATTAGCTTCACCAAGGCCTATTATACTTCCAACAATTATCAGGGAGCAAAGAATTTCATAGCCTTAGCAATGGAGAGTTGCGACCATAGTCTGAGTGAATCAGAGTGTAGCCCTTAATATGGGTAAGTCTGGGCTGGATAAAAGAGTCCAAAGTTCCTAATACCTAGATATGATTCTGTCTCAGGAGAGGAAAATTCTAATTAGCCTGATGTGATCATTATACACTGTATATACATGTATTGAATGACTGGATTGTACACCAGAAGTATGTACAAATATTATGTATTAATTAAAAAGTAATTTTAAAAGTTCTATCTCTAGTAATGTTTTGGTTTTTATCAGTAAAATATCAATAATATATAATCCATAACGTTTTTCTATAATGATAAATGCAAGGTTTGTGAGATGCTTAGCACAGTGCTTGGTACTTAATAAATTCTTAACTGTATTTTATTGTGTTGTGAAGAAGCCATAGGTTGGCATCTTTCTTTATGAGAACATGCTGTTTTAATGCTGTAAATCTACTTTTCCCCTGTAAGTGTTAATTTTCTTAACATTTTGGAAATGGTGCCACATACCCTCATATTAATGCATTGCAAGAAGCCAGTCACATGTAGGTATAAAAAGAATAATTGCCAGCTCTTCCCAGCACCCTCTGCTAATAATGCTGTTTGAACATATTTTTGGAAGATTTTTGATGCCAGAGCCAATTCAGAATTAGGCAAGTAGTTGTTTTCAACTTCTGCTGATAATAATATTACTTCCATATTCTCCCCTAAGGACTTCTCTCCCTACTAATGCTGCAGTTACCTTAGGGTAGGCTTCATGTGTGACCTGGACACACATGTTTTAGTATTTTATTTCCCTCTTCAGGACACGGCCAAAGAAGAGAAGCAAATGGCCTGTGTCTAGGAGACTGGATTGTTGAGGTCAGTGTGTTCATTCAGATGATCCTCCATCCAAAACAGATTGCATGTAAGACTAATCAGTGCTCCCATCCAGACAAACCAAGAGGGTATGAAAGTATTCATTACTTACAAAATTAATGTTTGGAGGTGAAGACAGAGAAGAACAGGTCAGGCCTGCCACATTCTGAAATGGCTTAACAGGGCAGGAAAAGGCAACTGACTAAGGGTTTTCTGGTTTTTAGAGGATAGGACCAAGATTAGAATTCCGTTAGAGGAGAGGCTTATGTGGTATGAATCTCCCAGCAGCAAAGTAGAGGATACCTGGACCCTCTTTTCAGTTTGCCCAGATGAGAGACATCAAAGAAAAAGAGAGGGAGGAGGTTTAAAAGCCGTAAGCAATCAAACATCATAAACTTCTTGTTACAGAGACCAGTATGTGTAAGAACAGAGAACAGTGCTATAGAAACAATTCTTGCTAGGAATGAGAAATAGTTTTGATTTTACAAAACCTTGTATTGATTGGCAAATATCAAATTTACCTTTGAAATCAAATTTAACTGTTGGGTTTTCCCTTTGAATCTGTTATACAAATGCAAAGAATTAGTTGGCTTTAAGTAATATACTGTTTCTTACTAACAGTTGCAAAATAGATTATGGTTAAATGTGTATATATAATGTATAAACATATGACCAACACTTTGTCCAATTATATTATGCCATAACATAGTATATAATTTTCTTAAACAAAATTAGAACTTAATGGCCAGTGTTAGGACTCAAAGAGGTTCTATATTATTCTGCCTCTCTCAGGACCCAATGTCAAATCTATTACCCATTGCATCAAGCACATGTAATTATTGATATCTTATTTTTTACTTGTTTTATTAGTTCATTTCAATATTTCACTCTTAACAACTCATCTCAGACCGAGTATTTAAAAATAAATAACATTTTATCTTTGCCTTAAAAAATCTCCGATATTTGGGGGGGGGGATGAGAATCCAGAGTAATAATAGTTATGTAATGTAATCGTGTGCTACCTGATGACATTTTGGTTAGTGAAAAACTGCATATAGGATGATGGTTGCATCATGAGATTATATTACCTAGTGGCATTGTGTCGGTCCTAGCTTATGTAAGTACGCTCTATGATATTCACACAATGGCAAAATCATGTGATGATGTATTTCTCAGAGCATGTATTTATACTCCACCATATTATAAGATCTAGAGAAATGTGTTTAGCAACCTGATCCTGCTGCTTTAGACTTCCAGATTCTTTTTAAACAAGTACATTGTAACAGGATAGATGCATCATGATGGTGAGGAATGTCCTAAACTGTCTTGTTTTATGCTCTGTCCTGTACTGTTCTAGACAGTCCTGACCTAAAAGAAAGCATGTGCTCCTGTTGAGAGAATAAGTTACCTTCTGTTTGACTTGGACATATACCTTCCATACCAGGGCCAACAAACTGCTTCTGGCTCACTGAGAGGTCATAAATCAAGATGAGAGAAAATTTGAAAATCAATGAAAGATAGTGAGGAAGTACTGAGAACATGTATGCTAAGATTTTCAAGCGTGAGGAAATAAAATTTCAAGTTCATTGAACTTGGAATAATCCTCATTGTGTGCATTCAATTCTGTTCTGCAGTTGTTTATAGACAGCTGTGGATCATAGCACCTCAGTACTTCAGACTACATGCCCTTATCTACCTATATCTCTGTGTAGACACCAGCACCACTGTCCTACACAGTCTTACTTTTCATGGGAACCTTTGCCATGTACCAGGTGTCATTGAACCACACTTCATCTGGACCTCCATTGCTTGCATGGAGTTATTTTACTGATTCCATTGCCTTTTCCTTAAAAGTGCAAGTTTTAAGGGTTTAAGTACAGTGATGTGCCTATTATATGTACACCATTTTTTCATACCCGGAAAACTTACCTAAGATTACCAGAGCATAAAATAACATTCAGGAGTGTTGCCTAACCTTACCCCTCCTACCTTGAATAATATCGAACGGAGTGGTCTTTCACAGTTAACCTTCTTTAAATTACACTTTCGGATTATTTACTTGAGGTTATAACCATCTTTCTAGATTATTTGTATCTAGTACATAACTTACATAACATTTAAATGTCAATAAAAAATGAAATCAACTCTGCAAAAGAAATCAAATGAAACAAGTACTGGGGAAAAAAAATCCATAGAATTTTAATCTGCTCTGAAACAGTTCCATGGGATCAGTGTGTTGTGATGTAGTATTAGGAGTAGTGTGGAATCGGGCATTAGCTAGTCCTTCCTGCTGGAATTTTTCCATGCTTTAATTTCTTTCTCAATGTAAAGAAAAACAAATACAATCTGAGGAGAGTTTTACAAAGAAAAAAATAATAACACCTTTAGGAATAAAGAAGTTATCTAAGTGTAAAATAATATTGCTTCCAACTTTCCTAAATGAACTCAAATAAATTATCCAAGTCTTATTTATCTTGTTCCCAAGTAAACAAAATGTAGCTATCTTTGCAATATTCACTTCAGGTTTTAATTTGGTAGAAGTATATAGAAGAAACTCCTATTGCTTAGGCACCATATTTACAGCTTTTTGAATCTGAGCCACCCCTCCAGAAGTGGAGTTGATTACTTCAGGCAATCATCTGAATGTTTTGCCTCAGCAAACCATGTCATAAATGTCTGATCACTTTTTCTTTGCTTAGAGTTACAGTCAAAAAAGACTTAAATATTAATAGAACATATGCACATAGGCATTTTGCTATGCTCTGGAATTCTACATAAACTTCATCCATCCATCAATAACATTTCCATACTTTTAAGGTCCTTTTAATTTAATAATCATTTATTGAGTGATTGCTCTTTTACAAAAGTAATGCATTATCTCCTGAGACATGAATGATGTAGTGATGAAGCAAACACAGCCTGAGTCCTTGGGGAGATTATAACATAGAGGGTAGCATTGGTGAAAGGAGACTGGAGGATCAATAGAACAAAACAACTTCTTTGGGTCTCCAAAGCCACTTTAAAATTTCCAGTAAGCTGCTAGTAAGTTCAGAATTTTTGTTGTCACAAACATGTCCCTATATCTTCTAGTTTTAACTCTACTGATAAATTATCCCTTAAAATTTAGACTCTCTACTGTCAATTCCACTTGACATTCTAATTAGCATCTTCACTCCAACCCATCATAATCTGAATTCACACCACTTCCCGGACCCCCTGCTGCGCCAGTACAGTATTTCCACAGTATAGTTGGATGATACATCCAACGAGTCTATAAGGTGTGCTGAGCTGATATTCTGAATATTTCTCAAGTCCTTCTCTTCTTATCTACCATTCTTAATTCTGCTATAACTGCAATAATTTATATCTTCATCAACTCTCACTGAACCATTGTACAGCTTCCTAACTTATTTTCCTCCCTCTAATTTTATTTTCACTTCAACTCATTGCTCATGTGGTTACTGGAGAAGCCTGTAAAAAGCTGAAATATAACCTTTTTTTTTTTTTTGCTACCAGGGATCGAACTCGGGACCTTGAGCTTGTGAGGCAGGTGGCGGAACCACTGAGCTAAATCCCCAGCCCCTGAAATATAACCTTTTAATGCCCACTTAAAACTCTTCAGTGATTTCCAGAGACTACAGGAAGATCAGTGGTGACATCCCCAAACTCCTTTCTTTCAGCTTTTTCCTTTGAAATACTCTTAAAATAACTTAACATATTGTTGAAAGAGGTCCTATTGAGAGTAAATGAGGGACCATCTAGTTATTACAGTGGAAATAGAGGTTCAAATATTGGGGCATCTGGTCACCCTACTCTTTTCTCCTGTTAGCTGCTTTCATTTCCCTATTCACAATTTTCTGTACCAAGTCCTTTTAACTCATACTCCCTCTACCTTTAGAAGCATTTCCTTACTTCCCTGCCTTGCAAAATGCTTTTACCAACTCCCTCTGAACTCTTATATGCTAATGTACATCTCCTCTTGTATTTGCTATATCATATTGAAAATATTGGCCTATGTGTTAGTTTTCTCCAGACACTGTGACCCCCCTGAGGGATTATTCTTAACATATCCTCTGTACCTAGTAGAGTTGTGCTTAATAAATGTCTGTTGAAGAGAACCAATTTGAACTCCTAATTCATCTGTGTAATCTGTGTCTCAGCCCAGATAAAAATATGCTACTGAACAGGTTTTTATTCAGTAAAAGGCTAACAAGTTAGGCTATCCAAAAACTAAAAATAAAGAAAAATTATGTAGTCAAACAAATTCAAAATTAGACATCAAGTAGACTAAGAAAAATACACAAAATGAGTAGTCAAAGATACAATTTTGTTATTGTTTGGAAAAAATGAATGATAGGATAAAGGTTTGTGTTTCCCAAGATGAGACCTCTTAAGAACAAAGATAAGGGATTCAAAAGTACTAATGTGAGTACAGTTAGAAATTTTAATTCTGGAATCTAAATTAAATAAGGAAGAAAATAGGTTGTTCCAGAAGGTACAGCTGTAACATGGAAAACCAGGAAAAACCTGAAAGTGACAGTGGGGAAAGAGAGAGAATCAGAAGGGATGAGAAAAGGGAGAATTCTGTGGCATATTAGAATTCGTTAACTCATCGTAGGAAGTGGTACTCTGATAAGACACATTGGTGTGGTAGAGACATGTATTTCTGAACGATGAAATGAAATGGAGAGATAGAGATTGAATATTTGTGGTAAAACTTGATGAAGTTTAGTGATAAATTCCACTAAGAAAGTTAGAAATAGGTCAGGATGTTGATGAATGAGAGACACAGTATTGTAGATGGATTGTGATCGGCTTACAAAGAGGAAGGCCTGTGGAAGAGCAGAGACAGGCAAGGAGACCACTCGGGATAGGAAACATTTTGAAAGTTAGTGCTTTCAGGAGAAAGCTGGTTTTCAATGTGGTGAGTTAAGTGGCTGAACAAGTTATTTTCAGAACTGCTCAAAGATGTAGGTGAGTTTGTTCACAGTATCAGCAAGACTAGAAGAGAACTCCCGGAAGGCTCCTGAGGAGGTAATTATTGGCGGCAATTAAGCAGGCTGAATAAAGTGGAAAAAGCATATTAAAAAAAATAGCAGCCAAAGGGATTTATCCTTAGCTGGTAATTGCAGAGAGTTACCTGAAGGACATTTGAATGCAGGGGCCTCTGTCAGACCCTAGCTTTTTTTTTTTAGTTTTTTTTTTTTTTTTTTTGCTGGAGAAATACATAGAATAAATTTACCTCTTCCAGGCAACAAGTAAGACATATGGTTTGGAAACACCTTAAAGTCTTCTACAATCACTGACTAATATTTTTCTGGGGCAGGGGAAGAAGGATGCTATTGAGGCAACATCTAGACCCTACAGCAAGTGCATGGGGTCCATTAATACGCATTTAGAAATTTCTAATGTTCTTTGGAATATAGCTATTAGGACTATTTAAGCATAGTTTAAGGATTATTATGCAACCTTGGTTATATTTCTTTGTAATAATGAATGAAAACCACAAAGAAAAAGATTTGCAAGAACTTGGACATATAAAACTTATGGCACCCAAAATAAATGAAAGCTACAACCAGCATTTCAGGTTTCTCGATTGTCTCATTTATGGTAAGAGTCTATGTGAACCAAGCAAAACATTTCCAGGTTTTTTGCTTGGTTTGACAGATTTGATTTTCATGTCAAATTAGGACACAGACTTTCTCTAACAGATGTTCAGGAGCTCAATTTGTATCCTAATTCTAGCAAGTATTTACTTTTGAGAACTATAATTTATCATTATACTAATATAGCAGTGACTCAGAAGTTTAATGGCTATACAGCTTCTCCATAGCTCCTTGAATATCTGACACACTGTGATATTCACTGTTCACAAACAATTCTAGCAGCTTAGAGGATATTTTCGCTGTTTTTGCTGGACCAAACTCATCAGGGAGCAACCCTCAGAGCATTGCATTTTCTGTTTCCCTGGTTCGCACTGAATTTTGATACCACATTGAAAACTGTTAACAGAAATACTTCTCCAATTTTAATGGGGTTATTAGTGACCAAGCAAATTTACTAAACTTGTATTGTTTCTGATTTTACTACCATGCTTTTCTAATAAGACATTTAAATTTTGAAGTGGCCTTTATTGTAACTTGGGAAAGAGAACAACAGTTCTGTAACATGGGGAGATGAGATCAGATCACTGTTTTATACACAGACCTGAGTCCCACCTTCCACATTGCTCTAATACTATGGTGCGTACACATCCTTCTTCATTGTGTGGTTTCAAGAATCTAACTTAAACAGTGATGCATTTTCATAAATACATAAAATCAATCTACTGAGTCCATCCAAATACTAAACCCTACCAACCTCTAGCTTCTCATTTAGTTTTATTCCTAGTGATTTACCTACACATTTTAACGTAGCAATTATTACTTTTAAATCACCAAGATACTTATCATTTGGTCTTAGAACTGAGTTGTTTTTAGAGAAAAAAATTCCTTATTTTTTATTTATTAATGGATTAGATGCTTGTGAACTAATAGGCAATTTAACATGAGAAATGAATAAAGTAAAACGAGACTTTATTGTGTCTCAGTAACTTTACATTAATTTTTGAATCTCAACAAAGGATTTTAGCCACCTGCAAAAGATAAAATACAAAGTTTTCTGTTCTGTTTATAATAATCTTTATTTCTTGGTCCCTACTGCATGTTTAGACAAATGCTTGAAATAAATTTTTGAAATTATAATTATACTTTGGTACCAATATGAGAATATTTTGAGAAGTAAATTTCCAAGGGTATATCAACAATATTAACCAATATATATTTCTCACTGGATTGAATCTATAATCCTACCAATTTTGATGTTAATAAATTGCCCTGGAAATTTTTTTGACCATGTATACATCTGACAGTTAGCTCTAGGTAAGCATGATTTCGTTTTGGGGTATTGAAAGTGAAAAAAAGACTCTCGCATTAATTGGGATGAATAATCTGAATAGGCATCTTATTTGTTTGTTCTTCTTGCAATAGAAGAAAATTACAGTTTTTAGTTTAGTAATCTGGTCAATATCTTCCTGACTTTTAAGCCACTAAGCCAACTTACAGAGTTAGATGACTTAATACTTGACAATTCATTAATAATTTATTATTAATAAATTATTTGATGCAAAAATTCCTCTGTAGGTTTTCCAAATAAGCATAAATGAGCCATGCTGTTAGATACTTACCTTTCATTCTTTTTAAAAACAGAAATACATGAACAAGCAAACTGTAGAAATGTGATCAGTCAGGTGCTGAGAGTGGGCAACATCATTCTCACTAATCAGGCATCATTACTTACGTTATTTATGACTTCATATGTTATTAGAGTGATTCATCGTGAATGGACTCTCTGATGACCTAAAAATCTGAATTCTCTGTGCAAAACAGAAAACATTGTCAGAAGAAGTAACAGGGGTATCTATTTTCTCAGTACATTTTTGTAGAAGCCAAATACATATCCAGGGGCACTGAAGGTCTTTGTACTGAAGGTCTTCAAAGGCATTCCTGGAGAAAGGAAATAATGTGACAGCTTCTCTGGAAAACACATTTGGAGACAGGGATCTGGGTGCAAGAATTTTGTTTATGCCATTGTTTTAGTATTGTTATTTTTTAAATTACCTAAGTTTCTATATTTTTCACTTTCAATTTTTAAGTAGTAAATATTAATAACTATAACCCACATAAAGCACTTTGTGAGATGCAGTGTGAGGTTCCCCTCAATTTCTAAGAATGTGAAGGAGACCTGAGCTTCAAAAGTTTGAGAATCAGCTCTATGCCCCATAGGCCAAATCTCACCTGCCTAGTTTTCTAAGTCATGTTGGCAAACAGCTACAATTGCTTATATACAATGTGTATCTTTATGTAAATAAAGTTTTCTTGGAATGGGCCCAGAAAAAAAGAAAGAATTTTGTTTTAAGGTAAATATTTGTGGTGGAGAGAAGGGACCAAGATTTGGCTCTTTTCAGCTGAAGATGTTTCCAAGTGAAGGGCTTAACTGAGCAGTGTCAGCTGCTGACACATCCAGCTGTCAGGGAAATGAGTGTCTCTGTCATAAGTAGGTGTCCAATGTACATTTAAGAGTCTATTACATATATTGTAATTGTAATAAGTAATACACAGCTTTTTCCTATTTCTTCTGTCTTCTTGTCTGGTCAACCTAATATCCATCCATTATCTCTAACTTTATTGCTATAATGATAAAGGCCAACTTCTATATCTTATACATAATACTTAACATTTATTGTTATAGTTAAATGATATATAATGCATGCAAGAGCTTTTCGAACCCATGTGACTATACATGTAACAGTGATACTGAAAGTGCCATACATTTTTATATCATTTATCTAGACAAAAACTAAGAAAAATGTTTGAATGTTATGAGCCTACATATCAATTATAGCATAAAATGAGAGTATAGAGGAAGTTTTTCTGAAATTATTAAACAAAATTTGTTTTCAATGGGATTGTGATTTTATGTTATTTTCCTGGGTAGCAAATGTTTACCATTTTATCAACCACTACTGACATCAACTGTTACAACTTGCTCCACTAGAAAGTCATTGCTGTACCTTGTGAATTGAATTTGTCAGGTAGAAGATAAATGTGTTGCCAAGAAAATAACTACAGTATAAGGAGAGAAGGGAGCTAATGTTTCAGAGGTACCTACCAAATATTATCTACTTTGTTTGCAACATCTGTTTTAAATTTCATCTGGACTTTCCCCCTAGAAGCAGGGCGTTAATGACTATCATGTTATTTACTTGTTTTATTCTTTTTAAAACAATAATGAGATATTGCAAACATATAGAAAGTGTAGAGAGCAAGAAAAAAATCTCATATATAACCATTGCCCAAATGTTCAATGCTAAACAACTCATCATAAGTCAAATTCACTTCAGATAATTTATAAAAATAAAACATTATTCATACGTTTCAGATACACTTTAGCTTCAGGTTGAGGAAATATATGCCCACAGAGAGAGATGAACTTGGCCAAACTTTGTTGGTTTGTGAGTAGAACCATACTATGGAGCTCATGTCCTTTTTTCCTCTAGTATGCACTTTTTCTGTATTCCCTGAGAACCCCACTGTCCCTGTAGAGACTATTTTGCAGAGTTGTTTTATGGTAGAGGACATGATTAAATCTTTTGCATTTGTGGTACCATATTAGTTGCCAATTAATTCTGGCACATAATAATGTAAGTTCTCACCTGCTTAATTATTTTGTGTACCGCATCAGAATAGGAAAATTTGATTATAATAGTTTAATTTACCTCAATTTAGTATTACTAGTCTTTAGAGTACAAAATGCAGGTGTATATAAATGAATGTGCAAAAGTAACAAAAGGTTATAACAAGCCATACTGCTTTTCTAAGTGGTTTAAATTCTGTTCATGAGCATGTGTTCTCTGAATAGGAATTTTATTTTTAAGCTACAAAATTATTTTTAGCTGACTGTTTCTTTTCTACTTTGTAATTTACCTTTCCAACCTCACCTACAATATGGGAAACAACATTATCTCATAAGATTCCTATAAAGAAATGAGATGATGCCTATGAAAGCATTTAACAGAATGATTGGCAGAAAGGAGCTACTCAGTGTTCATTTGTTATGATCGCTTGGAAAAACAAGCTATTTTGTGTGTGGTTTAATGTATTTGTAAATAGCCAATATAGTAAATATTTTTAAATATTTTTATTTGACTAAAATCAACCATTTGCTATTTAGAAAAGTGTTGTTCATATTGATACCCATTTTGAAAGGGCAATTACTCTATAATTGCTTTAGAAAAGAGGGAAATATCAATTTACTTATTTCTGAGGGTATCTCCTTTTAATTGGGATAAAAGAGAGTCCAATGAAATAAGAAAATATTTTAGACAGTATATTTTTCCTGTACTTGTGGTAATAACCAATTAAAGTGTTATTGTATAAAGGCAATGATGTTATTGTAATTTCATTATCTCTAGAGAAATATTGGGGTTTTATTAAACACATACTTTTAAAAAGTTGAAGTCGCTAGATAACAATTGCCATTACTGTTGATATGAGAAAACAACTGTGTGGGGAAAGATATGTTCCTCTGAAACAGGTTATTAAAATATAAAGAAATAAGGGAAAAACTGAAAATTGCACGATATTATCAAGTCTCCCTTAAGAATCAGCCTTGAAACAATTCTTTTATTTTCGTTTTTCTTTCTCATTCATGAGTCATTTTGAACCCTTTTTTATATGGGAACAAAGAAAGGAATAAAAATTCATCCATACTGTTAAGGCACTCAAATTTTAATAATTCAAATGTGGAGAATATTGAAGCAGTAAATGCAAACAGTACTAAAATACCATATATCTGCTTTCATTAAAATAACAAATATTTCAGATTCTTACACCAAACAACTCTGTGGAGTTCCTTAAGATATGAATTTTAAGCTTTGTAACATGATTCTCTCTAGAAATATGCAGGACTAAAAAGCAAAGGAATTTCATTAATCAATTTAAATTGCATTTAATTAAAGAATAGTTCTGACATATTGAGAGACTAATTAATATTTTCTAATCTCATACTTTTGTAAGAAACAAAAGAGCCTAAGTAAGCAGAAGCCCCATGAGAAAAGTAGTATTACTGGGAGGAAGCAACAGTTCTTATTAATATTAAATAAAATTGGCTTGGATAGGAAACAGTTCAAAGCTAGTCTGCCACAGATATTTTGTCATCTTCCTCCTTTTTTGACTCATCTCAGTTGGAAAGCACAGATGTTTCCTGCATCTGCCTCTCTCCCACTCACCCTTAAATTTCACTTATCAGCTAAACCACTGATCCTAATACATTCAAAAATAAGTTCATCATGCCAATACATTCAACTTTCATAGTTTAATGCATACAAGTTTCCTGAAATTATGAAATATTCCAGCTCTCCTTTGAAAGCTCTCTGAAGAGCCTCCTCCCTCCACCCCAAAGATAGTTCTTAATAGCAACATTTTTATTAAAATTTATTTTTCTGTTGAATGTACATCTAATTTCTTTCATATGAATGAATATCTTGGCATTCCGTAACTATTTGCTAAGCACAGTGTCTGCACAGCTATGCATACAATAATGCCACATTTGCCAGATTTGTTTTTAAAAAACACAATACAGAGCACAGAAATGTTCCCATTGATGGTATTTCAAATGTGTATTTAAACAGCTTATCTGCTCTAAACTCATTTATGATAGATTAAAGAGCTGTGTACCATGTCTTACAAGATGCACATCTCTCTGCTGTTTTTCTCAGCTTGCATCAGCTGAATAGCTCAAATTATTTGAAACTAGTAAAGCGTGAAAATGTTAGATTAAAAAAAAGCAAATGAAAGCTATAGACCAGGTGACCTACAGGCCTTAGATATTGTAGCATTTAAAATTCCATTATATTTTACTTTGCTTCAACTACTAAACTTTTTTTTTTTTTTTTTTTTGCTCTTGCTGACCTTATCTGGGATGGTTGTCCACTGGCAAATTCCAGCCTGCTGAAACCAGAGGTAACAAGGAAGCAGCAGAGGCTTTGTCTAAGTGGTTGACTCATGTCTCCTTCCCACAGTATGAGGGGCAGAGTGGTGTCCCATGTATGCACACACTGTGTGTACAATGTGCTAACAGTGAAGAGGGCTGGGAAACACTGGAGTGGCAGAGGTCCTTTGTGATATTTTCTAAAGGGAAAATCTGAGTGGGCTTCATTCCCTACCAGTTTCTGCTCTACATGGCACTGCATAAGATGGAAGAGGGAGGAAGAAACACATACTTGTTAAACGTGGGACCCCCCCTAGAAACATACAGCATCATAAGGCTGTAGTTCTCTTCTTGAGCTGTGTAATTCCCCAGGTTTTGATTGTTCAGTGGTTGCTTTACAGCAGAGAAGTTCCTAACCAAAAAACAGGTCTTCATGATGTGCCTTTATTTAGTACCTCATTTCTTGTATTTTTTTTATTCTTCTCTTTCCTTATTACTTCTTATTTAAGTTACCTTACATATCCTTGTAAACTTCTTTAAAACTGTGTATATTTAAATAAACCAATAACTAACTAGAAACCATGATGCAACTGATAGCATAATTTTACCCATGAGGAAGCTGAACTTAAGTAGGTTGTCCAAAGTCATTCTGGAAATCTCTTGGAGTGTAGTGGATGGGGAAGAGAGGCTGTGAACCTAGCCCCTTGACTTCTAGCCCATACCTTCCATTCTCACTCATTTTCTCTTAGCCTCTGCCAGAGCACAAATGAAGATTTTAAATGATTATTATTTTTTGTCATTTCTCTGCTCTGGAGCTCTCAGCTTGAAATCCCCTTCCCTTTTTCATTACTAGTAGTTCTAGCCACCTTTCCAAGGACGGTGGCATTTCTTGTCCTGAAAAACTGTTTTCAGTCTCCATGCACATGCTGGCTATGGTTTTATTTGTTTCAGTTTGCATCAAAAGTACTAAAAGATAATCTTAAAATTTTAAATGACGTACTTATGATCCCTATTATTTTGCTTTCTCTTCTAAGCTTTCCTGATTTGGACAGCTCTTGGGCTGCAAACTAAGAAGCCATTTTTACTATTTTTGCAAAATAAAATTGTACTTATGAAGTTAAGTTCTTGATGCAAGGAACAGATATTTTATTATTTTCTTTATATTTCCTCCTAAAACGTGTCTCAAGTATTAACTTATAATAAATGCCTAATAACACTCTAATATTTTTAGGCCAGTCACTGAGGATATTTAGTCCTTAAAGGTCCATAGGGCATTTCTGTTACATAATTTTATGCTCAGGAGAAGTAAGATGTAATAATGATCAAGAGCATAGACACTATAACCTGAAAAAATGGGCAAACCTCAGCTTTACCACCTACAGTCTGTGTGACACTGGGCTCAGTCATTTAGCAGGTATGGGTCTACATTTCTTCATCTATAAAATGGAGATAGTAGTGTTATCTGTTCCATAGAGGTGTTATGATGGTTACCTCAAATAATGTGTGTGCATATATATGCACTAGAATACATAGGAAATACTTTATAACTGTTAGGTATTATTAATTTGATAAAATTAATGTGCCACAGAAAACAACATTATGTTAATTAAGAAATTTACATCAGAAGAGAAATAATTAAGATAATATTTATTCCAATATTTGAAAGCCTTTTTCTATTTCTGAAGAGCAACCAGGAAAGGTGATGATGGGGCTGGGAGGAAAGGGGAGCCAACACATCAAACAGTATGGTTTCCTAGGCAACACTGTTTTCAGAAGCCCGAAAGTGATACATGTGTTACAGTCTGCAACTAAATCACATCCAGAACCTATATGACTTAAATTTTAACAATATGCAGATTGTCTTTCACTTTACATCAAAGTATATAGCTCAGAAACCATATTTTATATCATAGTCATGATCACGATTGAAGGCTGAAATTGAATCAGAAGTTGATCTTTTCCTGGAGTCTTCCCATTGTGGGATGGTAAAAGACATTTAAAAAAAAAAAGCGCTTACATCCTTTGGCCAATTTTTCAAAGTAGCTTTGATGGTATTTAAATGGCAACCTCATTTTAAAGAGAATTAGATTTCGCAGAACCTGGGAGAATCAAGCAGCTGGCATCGCATAGCAAGTTATCTGAACTTGATCTGAGTTGAAGTCAGGGGGCTGGGAATGCCCAAGGTGATCCTGCATTCTGCCTCAGTGTGCAGTATTTTGACAGCAGTGAGAATGTCTGAGTATTAATCATTCCCTAACAGTGTTGCCTCTGATCTTATGCAACAGGAGGAAATTAGAAACATTTACCTTCTTGGTTTTCAATCAGGACATTTCTTCTGGAAAAACTATCTTGCAACAAGAATGTATATAGTTGTACAATAAATATATGTACCTATATTATACACCTTAATTACGTAACTGTAAAGTTTGGTAAAATCTTGCTTCAAAACACCATTCTTAGGAAGACAGATAATTTTGTAAAACCTTATTGGTGGTAGACACTTAAAAAAATTAGACCAGGCTTTTATGTCCAAATATAAACATTTTCTTAGTATATCTTTTTTTAAACTTACGATGTGGGCATAAATACAATGCTAGATGTCTCTGTATTAATCATTTATATGCTTTAATAAATAGCAATAGCATACAGTGAAAATAAAGCCCAGATGGCTGACACATTGCAGAAATCATTGGATGCACTGTCATCATTCTTTAGTTTCTTAAGTACTAATTTGTGAATGAGTAGTTATCTTTTTATCTATAAATCAGATAACAAATAAGTTCTTAGTTTCCATGAGCCATGTGCTAGTGCCTGGATGGTTTATAAAAACTCACCAGATATTATCATAGTACAATTTGATTTTATCTCTATTATCTTCAAGACCTATTATCTTCTAGTCTTACCTAGGGTACTCTGGGATTTCCAGAGAGTCTGAGAATTATTTACAAAAATAATCCAAAACTGAAGCTAATTTTGTCATGATGATTGCTCAACTCTTTTATTATCTTAAATTCCATGCATCATGACAGATATTCTTGGTTGTCAAGTGGTGGTTGATGAATCATGGAATTCTAGAACACTCAGAGAAATTCAAATTTCACCCAAGTTACATTTTAAAGATGAGAAAATCTGAAACAAACAGTGAAGTGGTTTCACCAGAGGAAGGAAAATAGTGTCAGAGCTGGGTCAGCTCCCAGCAGCTAACTTTCCACTGCTTCCCTTCCTTCCCTTCCTTCCTTCCTTCCTTTCTTTTTTCTTTCTTTCCTTTCTTTCTTTTTCTTTCTTTCCTTCTTTCCTTCTTTCTTTCTTTCCCTTCCTTCCTTCCTTCTTTCTTTCTTTCTTTCTTTTTTTCTTTCTTTTTTTTTTTTTTTGGTACCGGGGATCGAATTCAGGTCCCTGCGCTTGCACAGCAGGCAGCAAAACCACCGAGCTAAATCCCGGGCCCTGCTTCCCTTTCTAATATATATGTTACCTCAACTCAGAAATATGGTAAAATCAGTTGAGGTAATGAGATTAAAATTGGTGTCACAGTAATGAAGCTGCAATAAGTTAAGGTTTTTTCTCCCATTGAGAATGAAATAAAAGAAAAGGCACAGATATTTTTAGTGTCTCTGCTTACTTTATTTGGTCTAAAAGGGAGATAGTGGGCAGTGGGAAATAAGGAAATAGGATCTGGTTCCACACAGTGTCTCAGTGGTGACTGGTCTAAGATTACCTAGGATTTCTTCAAGTACTCCATAGGTACAGACTACGATAAGGATATGATATTTATAGGACCAGCCTGGAAGATTAAAGGTAAGCTAAGTGGTCAGCTTTAGACAATCACAGTCCATTACATTATGCCCATTACATGTTGAGCATAAGAACACAAGCATTATTCATCAGATACTCCCTCATTAGTTAGTAAGAAGAAGATATTTGGTGAGAAGTACGCAAGTGGGAAGGCTTTGGTTATCTGTAGTTTTGACTTGCTTCCGGAGGACTTATCCATCCTGGAGAAGCCTGGCCCCTAGCAGAGTTCCCCAGCTGTGTCATTGAGTTTCTCCATAACTGATGGTGTTGAAAGGCAAAGCTTAACCAGAGGACAGAGAGAGCTGTGGATTGCTACTGCCATGCTTGAGAAAGAGGCTAACACAGAAACCATGCTATGCCTGGCTCCAGTTCCCAGTAAATTATGTCCCTTTAAGACGTAGTTATATTGTCCCTTGAATAGAGACCATAATAACATTTTCAACATTGGTTCAGTTTTTTTGTAGGCTACTGATGTTGCTCATTTAGTTAATGGTCACTGAGATTAACTTTAAGAAGGAAGAAAAGGGCATACTTCTTTCTAAAAATATAAGCATCAGAGTTAAAGGCAAAAGAAATGGCAAGGGTGTCACTAAAAAGCAACTTGTATCTGAGCACTATGTAAGTAGATGCTCTTGTTGCCAAGCAACTAGCCTTAGCAGGTCGCACGGGCAGATAAGCTTTATGTATAGTTATTTTGGCACTGTCCAGGGCTGATTCTTGCTTTCCTACCTGTCCCCCACCACTTTCAAACCTTGGTTGGAATGAGCCATTCAACAAATGAGCAGAGTCAAGAATGATTACTTACCTTTAGCAACACTGTAAGGGTTCTGCTAGTATCCTATCCTATAAAAACATATATATTGTATGTATATAATATATATGTGTATATAATATATATTGTATATTATTTTGAAAAAAGAAGTTATAGAGAGAAAAGAAAAAACTGTTGGTTTGCTTGTCCTAGGTAGGCTTCTGGACTAGTGAGAGATTTGAGAACCTATGAATACATTTTTTCTAGCATAAATGGGAATTAGTTCAAGTGTTTGTTTATGAAATGTTCCTGTAATTCTTATTTAGAAGACTTAAATGTTTATTTTCATACATACCAGGGTTTACAGAAAACAACCAAAGGATTCATATATGCATTCAAAGATTTATTTTAAGGAATTTGCTCATACAATTATGGAGGCTGAGAAACTTCATGATTTGTAGTCAGCAAGTGGGAGACCCAGGAGAGCTGATGGTGTTAGTTCGACTCCAAAAGCAGACATATTTTTTTAATTCACTAAGTTTATTGGTCCATTTTAGGTATACATTATGATCACATTCATCGTTGGGAATTTGTACCTGAACATGATATATATTGATTCTTATGTTTTCCCCATTTCCCCTTCTCTCCCTTCCACCCCTCCACCCTTTCCTATTTATAATAGCTTTGTTTCCCTTTTTTTCTTCTTTTTTCATATTTTTTCTTTCCCTTCTTTCCTTTCCCCCACCCCTCTCCCTACTTCCCCTTCCACTTTCGACTTTTTCCCAAGAAAAGCCAAGGTTTCAGTTTACTTCCAAATATGGGGAAAAAACCTGAAGTCCTAGCTCAAAGAGGCACAAGGAATCCCTTCTTGTGGGTGGGGTCAGCCTCTGTGTTCTGTTCAGGCCTTCAACTGATTGGATGAGGCCCACCCAGATTATAGAAGCCAATCTGCTTTACTTACTCTATTCAAATGTTCATCTCATGCCAAAACATCCTCACAGACACATAATGCATCCAGTGACCTAGTAAAGTTGACACATAAAATTAACCACCATGGCAGTGTATTTATTCATGTATAAAAGTCAATTTGTATAGAATATGGAGAAATTATTATTATTAGAGATGAGCAAAAAAGTTAATTCGTGATTAGTAGGCCTCAATCACTGCTGACCATTAAGAGTCTAAACTGTTTGCATTATTTTGCTAATGATGTATATATGATTCTATAAACAGTCCTTATTTCCTAGGACATCACAGTAACCTCTATGGATTTTCTTTCATTTTAATTTTATTATGTGTTTGTAGTTCATGAAGTTCACATCCATCTTGCGTAGCAGGTAAATGTACATTATGCAGCTTGTTTCTTTTCTAAATCCTCTTTTCTTTCTCTTCCATCTCCTTCCCTCCATCTCTAAATACCCTTTCCCCTACTTTCATTCTTTTTATTGCTCTTATCTTGTTTATGGAATATAATGTTTACATTCATTGTATCTGGTACCTGTACATAGCAGATCATAAATCTTCTTACTTCCTTTTTCTCTTCTTTCTCTCCTGACCCTTGGTCTCTGGACAGACCCCTTCCCATTTGCAAGAGATCTATCCCCTTATTTCCTTCTATCCATCCTTTATTTTGCTCTGTTTGTACTTTGCCTTATTCAAATCAAAGATGCCATATGTTCTTTAAGCTTGTATGTCTGAATTATTTCACTCAACATTATATTTTTTAAAAGTTTGTCTTTTTACTGTACTAATTGATTCCTTTGCTGTACAGAAGTTTTTTAGTTTCATATAATCCCATTTGTTGATTCCTATTATTTCTTGTACAATTGTAATTCTGGTCAGAAAGTTTTTGCGTATATCTATGACTTTAAGTGTTTCACCTATTTTATCCTCTGGTAGGTTCAATGTTTCTGTTTTACTGTTTAGATCTTTGATACATCTTGCTTTTAGTTTAGCTCATGGTATGAGATATGGAGTCCATCTTCAATCTTTTGAAAAGAGCCAATTTTCACAGCACCATTGGTTAAATAGGCTATCTTTACTCCAATGTGGTTTTGGCCCCTTTGTTGAAGATCAAATAGCTGAATGTGTCTGGAGATGCTTCTGCATCCTCTGTTCATTTCTGTTGCTCCACATGTCTATTTTTTCCTCTTGTATGCCATTTTTTTAAACTGTTGCTTTGCAGTATAACTTTAAATCAGATGTTATAATGCACCCTGCTTTGTTCTTGTTGCCCAAGATTGCTTTTGCTATTCTGGGTCTCTTCTGGTTCCATATGAATTTTAGGACTGTTTTCTCTAGCTCTGTGCAGAATGCTGTTGGCATTTTGATTAGGAAGATTTGTTTTAAAAGAGCAGTTTTAAAAGAGTAGCACTTTTCTTCCTTTCATTTATTTGACTTATGCTGAAATATATTTTTATGGAAAATACTGAATTTGCAAGAGCATATTCTTTCATTACAACAGAATGATTTTTTTCTCGGTGTTTAAAATGGCAATGCAAGATGATTTCCTTTAGCACTTATCAATGTAAAAGAAGGTCATTTTAAAGGGAGTATTTTAAGAAACAATGTCAACATAAATGGCTCTTCTCTTCACTCTTAACAGTCAATCATTCCTTAGAAAGAATGTACCAGCACTTTTCAATAAACACATCATCACTCACTTAACTAAAGCAACATTCTAAGATTATTTTTAAGAAATTAAACATGAAGCAGGAAGGAATATGAGAAGCTTCAACTATGAAAGAATGTCTACCATTGTGTTGACAGGCTAGAGAGAGTATGAGCATTAGAGTGTCTTAGTTACATTTCTCATTGCCCAGAAAAGATACCCAACACCTAAGGTTAAAAGCAGAGAGGTTTATTGTAGCTCACAGTTTGTAGAGTTTTCAGTCCATAGTCAGCTGGCTCCAAGGCAAGGTTGCATGGCAGAGGGGCATCACAGAAGAGAAACAGTTTATAGTGGTCAGAAAGCAGGAAGGCAGCAAAGAAGGCAAGCAGCCCTCTTTCTGTCCCTTATATTGTATCCAGGCTGCCTGCCCTCAGAATGGGTGGCATTCACACCAGGGAGGACCTTCCCATAATCTACTCCCAGAAGTAAGCCAAACCAGTCAGTGGACTAATTGAGTAATCACACACCCTTGATCCCAGCATCAGACACTTAATCCCAGCACCATCCCACCTCTGAAAAGCCCCCCTATGATCACATGAGGCTTGGGGGGAACATCTAGACACAAGTCATAACAAAGGGCATGTTGAGGACAAGAGTTTTACTTTTTTAAGTCTTATGCATGGACTTGAATTGTGAATGTTGCTTTTTGGGGAAATACTGCTTTTTTCCCTGAAAAGAATGAATTTTTTATACACGAAGATTATAAAGAGAAAAACCATGCCTGATAAGGAAGTAGTTTCAACATAGAGAACATGGTTAATAATGACATTTATGGGAACATCAAAGTAACCAAAAAGCTTTACTTTAAAAAAAATTCAAATCATTGAAGATAAATTTTAGAAGAGTCCATAGAGCCTCAGGGACTCAGGAAGATCAGAGATTTTTAAACTGTGCCTTGGTACACCCTTTTCTTACCACCATCTAAATTTACAAGGTTAGCAAATAGAGATGCTGAATGGTGGAGATTTCCATTTGAAGGATCCATAGCCCTGATTCAGTTCCTGTTTCAGAGATGAGGTTGCTGAGACTCAGAGAAAGTAAGGATGTATTCGGAGGCACACAGCTAGTTAAGGACCAGTCCCAGACTAGACTTCCTAAATGACAATTTTTATTGCAATATCACTCCTCAATCTATTAGAAAGTGTAACTGCCATGTTAAACAACTAGTACTCAGGAGCACGGTCAGAAAAATGTATCTTTCTTCCACTGCCATGAAGAGCTAATGAAAGGTGAGATTTGGCATGCAAAGAATGCTCTCGGAAAAAGTGCTCTCTCATTTTCTCATCTGGACTTTTTTCATGCATCTGCCCTACTTCAAAAGCTGCGGGTTTGGGATGTCAGCTAACGGTCAGAATAGCTTCACCTTTGCAGTATCTAGGAGATAGTCCATCAGTTCCATGACGTAGGATTAGGTGCCATCCATGACTTTGTCTTCCATCTTTATAGGAGCTCTGATGAAACCAGAGAGAAAGAGCCCCTAGGAGTATCCTGGTACACAGGCAACACTGACTTCTTGCACAACACGTGTGTAGTGCTGCCCTGGTCACAGCTGCCCAACCTACTCTGCAAACATTAAAACCTCTGGGCCTTGGCTCAAAGTCTCTTGCAAGTGAGGACAGTAACATACATTATTTTAATCAGAGAAAGTTTGGTTATGAGGTAGTGTACTCCATAAAGTCAGGAACTATCTCTCATGTTGATTATTAATAACCTACCCGGCACACAGTAAGTGCTCAATAAGTGAATGAGTGAACAGAAACCTACTAACATTGGCTTAAGTAAAAAGATATTTATTGAAAGAATATAAAGGAGTTTAAATGAAATGACTGCTGAAAAACAATACCTTCTTTCCCATCCTGGCATATTAGCTCCATCAATCTCTGCTGATCAATCTCAGTGACCCCACCTGGCCACATGCCATGATGATGCAACTTCGGTGCCTATCACAAATGAAGAGAGGTGGAAGCCTTCTTGAATAGTATGGACTGTACCAGAACCTGCTTATTGGGTGATAGAGGGAAGTAAGATAAAGACAGCATGGAAGTCGTTTATTAAATCTTAGACCACTCAGAGAATATGCAGAAATATAAAACCTTCTCAAAAAGATGTTTTTTCAAAAGGAAATACATATTTTCTATTACATGAACAATAATATTACAGAGAAACATCATTTTCTGTTATGTAAATTATTCTATCCTTTTTGGTACTTTACAAAATGAAAACCATCACTGTATAGTGAGAATTTTTAAGACAATCATAAGCTTCTGAGCACAAGGTATTTATGAACAAAAATCTTGGAGAATTTCTTCTTAAGTGAAGTTTACACCTCTAAATTTTTTTTTTTTTCCCCCTTGTAGCACCGAGAATCAAACCCAGGGCCTCAAACCTGCTTAGGCAAGTGCTCTACCACTGAGCTATGCCTTCTTCCCCCAAGTGATAAAAATAATAAACACAATAACCTCAAAAAAATGTTTTCTGAAAATAGGTAGACAGTCTGAATACATAAGATATTAGTAAAATATTTAGAAAAGTATCAAGAAAATTATTAACAGAAATTAGGCATTAATTGGCACATCTTCTTTGCTACAGTATGCATTTTCAGGATATATGCCATGTCCCCAATATGTAAAATTTGTTTTATAACCCTCCAACTGATATGAATATATAGTTTAAAATAAGCTGATAAGAATGTAAATGGGAAGTTTGGAATTATTATTGATCAAAGGGTTAGTAAATAGAAAATTTACATTATTTTGCCTTTCTTTTCTCTGAAAATAGAGAAAAAAGGTTAGTAGTCTAAAATGTAGTTCATTACTTGGAATCATTTAGACTTAACCATGGCTGGCTAGAAAAGGCAAGTGATGGATTTCATATAGTTTCTGCCTGAGTTGCAGTGGCCTGGGAGTCCCAACCATAATAGTGCTTTGGAATGTTCCAGGGAACATTGTAAAGAATGCAGAAGCTCTGCAGAGCTCCAGGCCAGTAGAATTATAGTCTTTGAGCATAGGTCCTGCCATTAATATTTTCATGAAGCTTCCCAGGTAATTCTAATATGAAACTAGGGTCCACAGCTACTATCAACAACTCTGAGGCCATCAGATTAAGGAAACAATTAGCACATTGCTGAGCCTTATATTTTAAGATATTTATTATTAAAGTGTTATATCTGTAATTTGCTTATTCAAAAGTTCAGAAAGAATCTATTAGCAGGAGCAATTTATATATTAAGTACTGTTTTATTAGTTGAATATGCTTGGGAGAAACCTAATTAATTAAATCAAAAAAATAGTTTTGAATACTTACATGTATTTGAATAATATACCCAAATAATCCTCAGTTGTTTTATCTGCTACCTTTCAAAAAGAAAATGAATTCTATCATTTTGTCATAGATTTTAATTAAGCCTGCTGCACATATGCACATATACACATAAATTTTCTCTGTTGTATGGAATTACTGAACTGTTTTCCAATATGTCTTGAGCACTTAGGAAGCTAATTTTAATGTTTAAATTATTGACAAGCAGAAGATCTTTCCATGCTCAATATAAGAAGATAAAGTGGTTTACAATTAGAATGCCCATTTTTCCATGTAAACAGTCATTTCAGAAGTTCTTAAAAACAGGTTATATTTTCTATAATTTCAATATTTCCTTTCCAGTTTTATTTCTAAATTTAGATCTGTTTACTCTACCTAGAAAAAATAGTAATGTAGCTATAAACCTCACCTCTGGACTTACAAATTATTGCCATTTATAATTAGATAATACTCTAGCAAGTTACTAATACCTAAAAGAATAAGGTAAAAATATTCCCAGGTGATTGTAATTACTGAATGGTATCAAGTAAATGCAATATTTTTAAATTCTCTTGAGTTTATCTAAAACTAACCAGTCTATTTCTTTTCATCTCTTTGAATTACACTTTTACTTTAGCCTTCACTGATTTAGTTCATTGAATATAGAAGTAAGCATATTGTTTCCAAAGAGATTCTCAATAACATATTCCCTTTGATTTTTTCAAGTATAAAATGTATAAATCACATGCATGTTATTGTTTTATAATAGTAAAATCAATTTAATAGCCATTGTTATTCAATCTGTGAAGTAAAGCAAGTATTAGAAGTGTTTATTTCAGAATTATCAGATTCTTTTTATCAAAAGCAGAATTAATGTTCTCATTTCAACTTTCTGTAGGTGGTTTTTACAACTAGGTTAAGATATTCCCTATCAATTGTGAATAGAAATTCAAATTCTTACATTTGATAATTGTGTGATTTTTGTATTTCCTAGCTTGTATTTATAGACTGATGTCTCTATTGTTCTTTTTCATGTGTTACTGTTATCTCTGAATATTTATCTATAAACCATTGAAAGTCATTATGAGATTTAATTCAATTACTTTCTGAAATAATTTAGTTTTATATTTTAATGCTATTAAGAAGTGTATTTAGGGCCGGGAATTCAGCTCAGCGCTGCCTGCTTCACAAGCACAAGGTCCTGAGTTTTATCCCTAGTACCACAAAAAAAAAAAAAAAAAGTGTAGTTTACAGGAGATATTTTAAAGTTTTATCTGTTTAAAACACAACGTGGGTTATTTATTTTATAATTAAAAGCAAAATAGATTACAGAATCTCCTCCTTTTGTCCATCATGAACCTGGTAAACTGAGTTGGAGTGGAGGAAGCAGATGGACACTCAGCCACAGGTAATGTAGTTTCCCAAAGTAGGTAACCCAAAACTAAATTCAAAGCAACTGCAGTGCCAGATGGGCATTGCTTAGTTCAAGATGGTGTTGGCTGTGAATCTCCCAGCCAAAGCCTATTTCATCTCTGGCTAATGCTTATGGAAAACTGCCAGAAGTGAGTAATTCCAGTGGGAAGAAGTTTGAATACATTCAGTACAGTGTCCAAATTTAAAGCCCTCAACAAAAATATTCATATGCCTAGCCTATATTTTACAAGTAATGTATTTCTAGCTATTTAACAAGCTTACTAAAATCAGTTAACATTTTTTAGAAATAAATATGTTACTGAAATCTCACAAGAGAAAAGTATCCAAATTTTAAGTGCATTGCTTGATGGATTTCTGCTAAATGAACTCATCTAAGTAATGATCATCCTAATCAAGAGGTAAGATTTTACCAAGACCCCCCAGAAGCCCTGAATACCCCACTCCAATTACACCCTGTCCTGTCACATTAAATTAGCTTTTGTCTCCTTTGCTTTATTATTTTGTGTTTTGGGTGGGAAGGTTGTTTTCTTATAAACTGCTTTCAGCATAGCCAGATGCAAAACTCAGTTAAATTTTAATGTTGATTTTTTTCTTTATTAAATGGAGGAAAACAAGGGAAACTAGGTTGGTGGAAGGACTGCTTGGATTCTTTCCCTGAACTGTCCACATAAACATACTTTCAGAACCTTGCCTTGTGTCTTTTTGTGATATACTTTGTAAAGTTTTTGGAAACATTTATCTTAGGTTCTTTACAAATTGACCATATAATTTTATTTTGCATGATTGTAATACAAAATTGAAAAAGAAATGTGAAAAGAAATGTTTTTGAAGGTTCAGTCTGCGTTCTAATTTACTGTTGGACTTCAGTGGGGAGTGGGAACACCTTGGGCACTTGGGGACATTGAGGCTCACAGCAGTCAGCAAGCAGAGCTCTATGGCAAGGGTGTCTGGAAATTTTCAATTCTGACAGTCTAAAAAAGCATTATGTCAAAAAGCACTGTGTAGGAGGCAAAGCTAACGTTTCTTTGTTAACCTTTTTAGAGGGGAGAAAAGAGTAAATCAGGAATAGGATAAAAAACAGAAACCCGAGCCTCTCTAAAACGTTTCTCTAAAGTTTTTGAAGTCAACTATAATTAACATCTTGGTTATAATTCAAGTTAGAGTTTCTGCTTTGCAAAGCTAATTTGTAGTTTAAGGAGGCAGAAGTGAGAATTCTTGCCATGCTGCACAGCGACTTGATGAAAATAAAGCTACAGATTTGCTAGCCCTAAAAGAACTGGAGAAGAAAACAGTATATGCTTTACATTCCTCTATTTTGAGTAAGGTAAATCCCTAACCATGATTCTTAACCTTGGATTATGTTGGCTCTTCGGGAATCTGAGTGAAGCTGTGGACTTCTGTTGGACGGTGCACATTCAAATTCAAGCCTTTCTTAGGCCCACACAACTTAGCTTCATCAGTTCACAGGCCTCCCTTGAGCTAATTCATGAAATGCTTTAGGAATCCCTAAGCCTTATTCTTAAGTTTTTATTCTAAACTCTAAAGTTTATCAGTGGAAACAATTTGAAAGTGATGAAGGATGTCCTGTATTGCAGCGATCCAGAGGAGACTATTCAGCCTTCATTCTTTGCATCTTCTTGGCTTTATTGTCTTCATTCTCAATGTGAAGATTCTTTTATTTTCTCTTAGCTCCAACACTGGTTCACATTAGATTTTTCTTACTAAGAAGAATTATATTTCTTTATGAAACGGTGATAAAATAAAAACCATATTTGATAACTAATTAATTCAATTCTTAATTGTTTCTCATTCTTTAAACTTCATAAATGCTATTCATAATTAACTTTTTGCATAAAACTCTCCATAGCTTCAGTTATTAATATTTATTAATTTTGGTTATCCATTGTAAAAGTCAGCATAGACTAGGCTATTCTACACCAATCTAAACTGTCAGTAGCTTAGTATAGCAAAAGTTTTTTTTTCTCCATTAAGTTTATTGGTACATTTTAGGTATACAGTACAGTTACATTCATTATTGGGATCTTGTACCTTTATATGATATATCTTGGTTCTCATTTTTTCCCCATTGCCTTGCCCTCCCTTCAACTCCTCCAACCCCTCCAACCCTTCCCTATTTACAAAGACTTTGTTTCTATTTTTTCCTTTTCTCATATTTTTTCTTTTCCCTTCTTTCCTTTCTCCTACCCACCCCCACTTCCCCTACCACTTCAGATCTTTTCTTCCTATTTCACATCATCAGTTATACATTTTGATCCTTATTTATGCTTTTAGTTTTTCACACCAGAGAAACTTTTCAGTATTTACACATGTGTTTCCTATCTATTTCATTTAAGAGTATGACCTCAATGTGCATCCATTTAGCTATAAATATCTCTAATTACTCGCTTTTATGGAAAACCCACATCTTCTTTATCCAGTCTCCAGCTGATGGGCACTTGGGCTGTTTTCAAGTTTTAGCTATTACAAACTGTGCCACTATAAACATGGGTGTGCACATATATCGATGTGGTATGATTCTTTTAATTCTTTGGGGAAGATGCCCAGCAGAGGAATAGGTGGTCAAATGGGACCTTTAATCCTAATTTTTGAGGTGTCTCCATATTGATTTCCACAGTGGTTGCACCAGTCTGCACTCCCACCAACAGATGGAGAAGGGTTCCTTTCTCCCCACAGCCCCTCCAGCATTTGTTATTGGTTGATTTCTTGATAGCAGCTATTCTTTCTGGGGTGACGTGGAATCTCAGCCTTGCTTTCATCTTCATCTCTCAAATGACCAGTGATGTTGAACATTTCTTCATGTTTATTTGCTGCTTTTACTTCTTTGTCTGAGAAATGTCTGTTTTGAATTGAATTTTCAAGTTGTCTAAGCCTTCATCCGGACCTGATACACATTACTATTGCTCACATCCATGCTCATATCCATTGGTCAGAGCGTATCTGTCACATGGCCATTCCTGACATCAAAGGGGAGGTCAAGGGCAATTCTACCATGTACTGAAAAGGAGATGGGAGTTTGGTAAACACATTAATTATTATCTTATTCTTTTCAGGACTCCTCTTCATATTATTTTAAATTTTTAAAGATTTTCTTGGGGTTAAACAGGAGCAAAAGACTTACTTCATAATTTTGGTAGGAAAAATATTCTAGGTTAAAGATGTCAGATAACCAGTAAGTATAAAATGACATTTACTGAACTTAATAAAGAACAAAACGAAATTTTTAAAACCCAATTCACTCTTATTAGTGTTAAGCCATCATAGATCACCAACAGTCTACCAGTGGTGATGAACCTATGGCACACATGCCATGGTCGGCTATTTGCTATCATTGAAAGCTCTGAAAACTTCACCATCACTGGTCTACCACTTAAAATAATAGTGATTTCATAGGAACACACCCCTGTCTATTAACCTTTAGAAATGTTAGTTAAGACCAATCCTAATAGAAAAATGAATTGAGTGGATGTAATACCCAGCGTATCTTCTGGATTGTCTATAAATTCAAAGCTAAGCTTTATGGGGGAACTGTCAAAGGAACAATTGCAATGTTGTTTCATTTTTATTCAGCAGAACCGATTCCCTTTGTCTCACTTGGAGTGACATTTTGAGTGATGAGAAACCTGGTAAATCTCCTTGGTCATTTGCTTCTAGCAGTTCACTATAGGGCATCCTTAGTGGTCTGCATTATTCTCTTAGCTTGATCATTTGCTTGGGGGTGACGCAGAGTGACGGTGACAGGTTAGATGAGCTCCAGCTTCACAGATTTCTTAAACACATCTGAAATAAATGCAGTTCTATTGTCATGAATAATTATATCTGGAAGCCTGGACTTTGAAAATCACTGGCACAGAACTGTTATTGTGGAAGCAGAGGTATTACAAGGTATTTTAAAGTGGTATCTGAAACAAGAAAGCCCTTCCCTTCCTTGCAGAATAAATAGAAATTCTTAACCAAGTCTCTTTTACCCTTTCTCTTAGGAAGGAAAGATGCCCTTTGTGGATTAAATGGACTAGCTTGACATTGGCCACAGTCTTCTCAATAACACAATTAAATACATCCTTTTGATATAATTATTAGTACATATATATCACCATTCAAAACTTCCTAGGTGATTTGCATATACTAGTCAAGTAATAATATGGTGAGCTAAATGATGATTCTGTTCAGTCCCTAAAAAGGAAGAATTAAGGCATTGATGAGAAAATGGAATCTAAGCTATATATTTCAGAGGTATTAGCATAGTTAAGACTATGAGAGCAATTGGCTTACTGAGCTAGTTACGTGGGAAAATAAAAGATCAAAAATAGTCTTTTATTCAATATGTATCATTGGCCAGGCTTTCTTCTATCTAGGTCATTCTTTATTTCTACAGTATATGTATTTTTTTTTTTATGAGGAATGGACTGATTCAAATAAGGTAAAACCACATTAAGGACCAGGAATCACACTTTTATTGACAGTAAAATCCATGCTCTTATTACTAGATTAGACTCCCTCTTATGTACAGTATCTAGTTGCATTAAAGAAGGCAAATCCCATGAAAGAAAGTAATCCCTTTGCTACAATCGGCATTTAGTCCTTACTTTATTTCTATGTTGAAAGTATTTCTAGTCTAAGTTTTTTGTTTTTAAACTGCTAGCAAGTAGTATTAAATCTGAAGTAATTTTTGAATTCTTCTGTGCAATATTAGCTCTGTGGTTAGGCCTACTGTGGCTAGCCACCCTCTGTAGCATAGGTTTTAGATAGACGTTAACATGTTAATAGGGAATAGGTTTACAATTTTATTTTCGATGCCTGTTGCAAGGCAAGTTTTATGAATAGTGTTGAAAGATTTATATGACCTGTCAAATCAATTCACAAAATTCCTATTTTGAAGGGGAAATTAAAAGTCAAGGTGATGGGAAGATTACATTCATGCATTTGCAAGGGATGAACCACATAGATGGGATGTCTTTTAAAGCGAATGAGAAAGCTACTGGCCAGGAAAGTTGTTCTGGCACACTGTCAGCAAATGAAATGGTTGTTGCCTTCAGGGAAATGATTTACTGTGCATGAAAACAATGAAACCTATCACGGTGCAGGAGCTGGGTTGTGACACTTCTCTTTTCCAACTTTTGGCTCTCTTTCCTTTCCTGTGTCCAGCACAAAGTCAACCTTTGCACGCGAAGAGCACTGTGCCAACTTGTCTTCCTGATTTGAAATAATAGATTGTCATTGGATGCATCAGTAGACATTTCTGTTTACTTTAGGTTTGTATTTACTTACTTTGGAGTATAACTGACCAACCTTGAACCAAGAGTGTTTGACTTACCCGTAACAAAATGTGGCTTCAATATTTAGAATTGGAAGAATATAAAATTTTTTCTTTTTGAAAAACATTGCCCCTTCCCTTCTCTTTTCCTGTGGTTTTAGGGTTGTTGCTGCTTTTTCTCTTGTCTCCTTCTGTCATGCATATTCTGACCATGATCTGGCAGAGAAATTTATGTCATATTTCTTGTTCTTCTATATTTCCAAACCACTTAAATGTGAAACAAAGCAAGTTTACTTTCTTAAAGCTTTTCTTCCCATAACTAACAACAGAATCTATACCATAAATGAGTTGTCTTCACCACAGAGTAGCTGCCTCTGCAAGCATGGATAATTGGTCTGAAGCTGTGATATGTTATACCACCACCTTAAAAATGAAGAAAGCAAAAAGATAATGTTCTGTGTGCTGCTAGAGAAGGGACACAGTGAGCACCTGATTGCTATCACTTTACATTCTCTGGGCCTTTTCAAGCATCCGCCTTTGGGATGCTGCATTTTGTAGCTATTGTCACTTGTGCATTTGGAAAAGGAAAAGGAAATGGAGATGAATAATAGGATTTGAAGGCATGTAGAAGGATGTGAGTCTTACAGTGATCCTCAGGTTTTGGAGAAGCTTTTCAGCTATTTGTCCTGCTTTGTGGTGTATTGTGTATGCCCTGTGTCGGTTAACATTTCATTTTTACTCCATTTTGTGCTCTAAGGTTCAGGTGATGTTTTAAAAATCACTCTAATGACCTCCTTTGCCCCAGTACCCACCCCAAGACTTCTAGCTCCTGGCCAACCCTGTTAGCTTCTTTGATTTAATCATCACAGTTGTCTTATTTAAGAAACACAAAATACATGCTAATATGCTGAAATAGATGCATGGAAAAATCTTTTAAAATGGCAGTACTGCTTGACCTGCAAAAGTGGAACCTAAAGGCATTTCCATTTCTCCCCTGATGAGTGAAATTATTAATATTGAGGTCAGTTAACATTTGCTGCTATTGTGATTATTTTTAGAGTTTCTGTTTCAGTTAGTAGTGGAGCATTTTGCTGGACAGAAACATCTCTTTGTTTATGGTATTGAATTTTATGTGCTCCTGTGAAGTACTTCTTTACCCTTTTAAGTATGCCACAGCATCCTGGAAGTGAAACGAATATTTCTAAATGTCTACAGCAAAGTAATAGTATAGTATAATCACAACACTGTCTGAAAAACAGAGAGAAATCAATTTTTCATTTTACCTTATTCAAATAAAAATAGTTCAAGTACAGTCTAAGCGGTTTTAATAAAAATGAAGGTATCATAGGTCAAGAAATACTAGAAATTAAAATCAATGCAGGATTGTGAGAATCTTTGCTACAAAAAGTTTGCTATCTACTCTGTGATATTCAAAGGTATTTGTGGGCTTAAGTCACTGGTGAAATTATGAGAGGATTTGTTTCTTTGTTGTTATTATCATAATTACCTGCAGCTGAATGAGCTACCAAGAAAATAGTGCCCTCTATGAGCGGAAATTTAGAATGCATCTTAGGATCAAGATCCAGTATATTCTAAGAATTGTAAACAGTATTGATGGGAGTGTAGGCCAATTAAAACAGTATGTTTTGTGCAAGATCTTTTTGCTATAAGTATTTTGTTGTTGAGGAAAAACTAAATAAAAAACAGAAACATGCATTCCTTATCTCTGTCCCTGCTGTTTCATTAAACCATGTTTCATGATGTACTTAGCCCCCTCAGAGAATTATCTCTATAAGCAACAGTTAAAAAGTAGAGAACCCACACTTTCTAGCATGTGGTTCCTAAAACTGGATGTGCAAGTGTGTTTAGTACATAAATTTTACCTGGGGTGCTTATTAAAAAGGGGAATTCCAAAATCTCACTTCCCGCAGTGCTGATTGACTAGGTCTCAGTGGGCACTGGGATTCTCATGTTGTTACCAAGCAGCCCAGAGAACTGTAATGCCCTGCAAGCTCGAGAAGCAATGTGTTTCTTTCCCTCTGCTACACCCAGTCAGCACCAAATTGAGCAGCTGTATGTTGTCATTGCCATCAGAATGTGGAAACTCTCTCCTCGGTCTGTGGGAGCTCTTCTCTTCTTACCTACGTCCCATTTCTCTCAGACTCCCACTTGTTTGGCTCTTGCCTGTCAGGCATAGAAAGAGGAAATCATTTCTTCTGAACAAATGTATTGTTGGCCTTTTGATATCAGACTGAGGAAACAGATTTCTTCACTTGGTATTTCTGTGTCTCCTATCACCTTTACTAGAGCTGTCACTAGAGCAACACCGAGGCCATTCTCCCCCTTGTCTGGTCAGAGGGCTTTCTGTGATCAACAGACTGTCCAAGACACCAAGCCCATACTCAGCTGACATACTGATGAAAGCCACAGACATTTGCTATTTAAAATTTCAATGCAACTTTTTCTAAATATGTATATACAGCTGGGCATGGAGGTGTATGCCTGCAATCCCAGCACTTGGAAGCTTGAGGCAGGAGGATCATTACAAGTTTGAGACCAGCCTGAGCTACATAGTGAGTTCAAGGGCAGCCTGAACTACATAATGAAACCCTGTCTCAGAAAAAATATGTATATAAAGATCACATTTCTCTGTTGCCTGCTATATCTGATATGTGTTAGCTTTGATGTTAACCATGCTGACTGTAGTCTCCAGATACAAAGTGGCTCCTTCTGCCAACATCACAATGCCTTACATTAAAGGAGGTCTCTGACCCCATAGCCAGGAAGATAACTGTTAGCAAATCCTTTGTTTCTGTCATAGCCTACCAGTGCCTGGCATGCCCTGGTCCAGTCTTCATTAGGACACACAGTGTTGAAGCTCTGATTTAGGGAATACATAAGGTCTAGAATAAGATCTTCTTGCCTACGATGGAAATATTGGAGGGAGTTAACAAAAGCTGTTAAGAGATATAGATTAGACTCCCCAGGATGGAATCTATTTTGATGTAAGTCATTTAGAAAATCACAGAGAGAAGAAAATCAAAACTTTGCTTCACTTATTCATTTTTTAAAATAAGTAAAGCATACTGCTTTGCTTTCTTCAGTATCAGACGAATCTCCTTCTGATATATGCAATCCTTGGCTTTATTCTGTTGTCTGGCTCAGCACCTTTAGTTAATGTATGTAATGTATTTTTTATCCCCACCTCTGTGCTTTGTTGATTAATCAAGTGTGTGCATGAATTCACTTTAATCTTTCTCTTTTTGTGCTTTGTTTTTTAGGTAAGTACGTTTGGTATTCCTCTTCCTTAATGCTGAAAGAAAATGCACCTGTCTGATGTAGAAAAAAATGGCTTTTAAAAACAAAAGCCAAAAAATAATGTGAACAGTAAAGAATGACACACTACTTTGATACCGGTAAGAAGTTTAAGTAGCATTCAAGCTCCCCTCTGTTGTCAGAAGAGGGTGGGGAAGTATAGGAAGATGGTTGGATGGGCAGAGTGGGATTGTTGCTGTGTGAGCAGAGACCATTGCAGGGAATGTTCATGAAATATTCATTCACACCTGCTTATTGGTTGGATGAACCAGCCTATGGCTCTGAGCTGGCTCGCCATTCCCGGGATGGAAATTATTCACTTAAATGCGGCGTTTAAACATTTAAACATTTTCTGAAGATCTCAGATGGAAACAAAGCTGGACAGTGTTAGAGATGTACTTTTTTATTTGTTTCTAAAAGGGAGTGAAAATAGAAAAATAATGCTTTTAATATTTAATTGCTATTTGTATAGCTAGAAAGCTCTAAACTTAAATATACCAGTAACATATGATCATGAATATATGTATATGATTCACCCAGAAAATTTCTTCAAGCTTTTGACAATACATAAATCTATAGAATCTGGATAAATAAGTGAAATACCCCTTAACTCAAACTTAATTTATTTCATTTTTTGTGAGTATTGTCTCCTCATTTTCCATGTACAGCTTTTTTACATAGGAAATGACATGCAAAATACAATTGTACTTAGGCGATCTCTATTCACAGACCTTTTTATGAGTATGAATTTTAAGATTTAAACATGTATGGAAAATAGTATGTTTATGTTGATGCCAGTCAGCATAGCTCTTTTAATAATACATTAAGCTGAATGTAACTTAAAATTACATAAGTGAATAAATATATTATTAGATTAAAATTAACATTTAAGATAAACAAATTGTAAAGGTTCAAAGATTTTAGAGATTGTTTCTAGTGACTACATTATTTTTTCTCCCAATTATTAACCTGACCTTACTGAGTTTCCTGCCCTCTTAATCATCTCACTGTCATTCATTTATTGCCTGCATTCCAGCCAGACCCCTTGTCCTGCATAAAGCCTTTTTCAAGCGTCCCAGCACATACGGGCTTATTTTTGCTCTAAAATCATTCTTTAGAAGTCAAGGGTTCATAGATTTTCCATAACAAAGCCAAAGACAGCTGATAGAAATTTATTTCCATAGAGTTATGGAGTCTGAAAGTCTGATTTCTTTGTGTCTGCTCTGCTTGCTTAAGATGATGATTCTCCCTGTGCCTCTTTCAGTCTGACCTAATCTCCTCTTGTTAGAATACCAGTCCTATTGGATAAAAGTCCCACCCTAATGACCTTATTCTAATTTAAGAACCTTTTCAAAGACTCTCTGAAGGCAAGGAGGGACTGTGTATATGATGGTGGTCCAAAGATTATATTGCCAAGTGACATCACAGCTATCTTTATTTGCATAAGTACACTCTATGATTTACACAGCAGGACAAAATCACCTATTGATGCGTTTCTCATAATGGATCTTGGTTGTTAAGTGGAGCATAACTGTATGGTCACATCCTGCCATACAGTGTCATAGGACTTCAACATATAAATTCTGGGTACACAATTCAACTCATACTACTAGTCTATATTACTATATTTCTCACTTAATTATTATCTGACCCTTCCATGTATATTAGTCTTTTTTCCCCAGTTAGAAAATGTTGATCACAGTTTGTTTCCTTCACAGTACCTAGAAGGCTGGACACATATTATTAAATGCTACATGTTTGTTGTTTGCAAATATTGGAAATAATAGAAGAAAAGGACCACATGAGAGTCTTTCACTCAGTTCCTGCTGACTTCAGCTCCCTTCTTTTCAGAGGAAGAAACCAGTAGCTGAGGTCTCAGGTCAAGCAAGGTCTGCTCCTTTGCTGAGAGCCCCTTCAGCAGTGCGGTCAGCAGCGGCTATCTGGTGAAAGGAAATGCTGGCCTATGCAAGTGGGTGCAGGATTAGAGGGCGCTGATCCCAGGCACAACAGGTCACAGAAAACAATGAGGGATTGTGGAAGAGGATTATCTAATTAAAAGTCATCTGGACAGGAGGCAGGGGAGAACGGTGAACACATTTATGATCCCAGGGAGTAGGTTGCATGTTCAGGAACTAAAATTTTAGTTCTAGAAATTATGATTTAAGTTTTGAAATTACGTTTTAAGTTCTGAAATTACGCTTAACTTTCTACTAATAATTCTGATAGAACACACTTTACTATAAATGTAAAATAATTACCTTTTAAAATGTTCAACACTGAAAAAGTTGGTTCAGTTTAAATAGCTTTCTTCAGTTTTTCATATATTCTATTTTCCAGTTTCTAGCACCAGCATTCAAAAGAATTTTGAATGCTTTAAAACAGGATCATCTTTAATTCAAATTACCTAAGTGCTCATTTAATTCAATTATAAATAGGGTTGCATATGTTCATAGAAAATACAAAAATCCATCAGACTTTGGGATAACTATGTTGCTGTCTCTTACTAGATTAGTGTCCTGGGGCCAGTTACATGAGTCTGAGATTCTCCATCTGCAGAAAAAGAATCAAAAATATCAAATTTATAGGGTAGTTCCTCATATTAAATTCAGATATGCAAAGCATTTAGCCTTGTCCTGGCAAAATAGAAGGAATGCAAATTAGATTGGTACATAAATTAATTAATTTTCTTATTTAAACAATATTTACATATTGGAACACCCTATACCCTAATTTCATGCTTCATGTTGGATAAATGAGAAGAAAAAACATACAGGGTCCCAACTTACATGGAGAAGTGATCATTAACTAGAAGGTTACAAAATGTATATAAAATATAAACAGTAGGTGATATATAGTAAATGCATGCAATACTAGGAGAGTTTTGCAACAGGGAGAACTATATTTTATGGTGGTGTGTGGTAGAGGTCAAGAAATATTTCTTTTAGGATGCTTGATGTGTGTGTGTATGTGTGCACATGCATGTGTGTGCTAATATGTGTGTGTTCACATATGTGTATGTGTGTACATATATGTTCTGATAGCAGCAGTGGTTAGGGTAGTGTGGTGGATAAGGAGAAATAGTAGGATGAAATAAATTTAAAAATGAGTATTTAGGAACAGCATATGCAATGTCCTGACATGGGAAACGATATAGAGAAGTATGGTTCACCTAGAGAAGGCTGATGCAGGTGCCTTGCTTAAAATGAGGCTAAGGAAGAGGTCAGGGGCCAACTGAGGTAGAATCTTTTAGACTCCATTGAGTAGTTTTTCTTCTCGCCTCAGAATTATGGAAAGCCGATAAAAGGAGTTAATGAATGGGAAGGTAATCCCTATGTATCTTCAAATTTGAAAAGTGTTTGTTTTCTCCTCCTGTACTTCAGCCCTAAAATAGAAATTCAAAGTATGTGTATACACAGCAAATATATACATGGTTTTTCACCTTAGAGGTGCATTTTTATTATGTTATTTTTGAACATATGTTTCCTGAATGACCTGAGATTCTTTACGATCTCAACATAACCTGTGTTCTAAATCGAGGACATTTAAAAAGAAATGTTGACTTAAACATCCAAGTACAGTGGCTAATTGCACACAATTAGCAGAAAAATTTCCTGGTGAAATCTCTGCGCTAATTTTATGGAGCACCTTCATGGTCTAGCAATGGAAAAGTTGAACAGTAGGACCAATGCCGTAATTCTCTCAGTCTTTGTTATTAAAGATGAACCCCAGCCCATTTGTTTTAAGAGAAAGACGAATGGGTGTATGAGTCAGTGCAGGGACTGCTACTCTTCTTGATCCTTGAAACACCATGTGAACCAAGTTAACACTAATCTTGGCTTTAATGTAACCTGCTTTGCTTCACTGGCAAGAAACTTTACTCAAACATGGTATATATACATGAGTTAATTTAACGTCATGCTTCACTTCTTCTTGACACTTTGTCTGTTAACCATCTAAACAATGGATATTGCAATCAGTGAAGATTCATATTAAAAGTGTAGGATATTAGAGGATTCCATGTGGTGCATATGTTTCACAACAAAGCTCATATTTCAGTATCATGTGACTGAATCTCCTTTCAACTGAGACCCCCCCCAATTCACAAAATACAGTTAATGAACACATTCCGTACAACTCCCAATGAATTGTATCATGTTAATTTTGGACTGTGACATATGCCCTATGGGCATAACTACTCATGTCTAACCAAGGAGACCTTGGTCATTCTAACTGGGATTTCTAAGTTAGTTTAAATAAATACTCAGTAGTAAAAGGAATATCTGTGTGTAGATTTCTATAATTACCTTATTAAAACTTATTCTCCCCCTTTATTTGTCCTGCCTTTTTTGTTTCAAAGTACATACAACTTTTCCTACTGTTAATTATAGCATTGTAGAAAGGTTCATGTTGGAAGACAAAGGTTGGTGTAGCTGCCCAGCTTTCTTATTTCTTCTTTACCCTGTTTAGTAGACTCCATGCTGGGTTTTGAGCTAACCAAGTCAGACATCTTCAAGTGCATTCCACTGGTGGACAAAAAGTTTTGCTGGTGATATATAGTTTGTGTTTAGGAAGAATACTTATCTACCTGACAAAGATTGGCTTTTATATATGTGGTGAGAAAATAGTCATGAAATAATATTGCCTTGTAGTCATCTGGCTCATAAAGTCCCAGGATCCTCAGCACTGTACTGACATGCTGGAGATACCACCTAGGGAATTAGAGGATCCAACACATTTTGTTTAGGCTCAGTCAAGATGCACATCCAGTATGATACCATAAGGACACACAAGCTAATCTTGCCAAGATGAATCAGTAAAATCCAATGAAACTGTTTTGCCAAGTGACACGATATACAGATCACAAGATAGTTAAAACTACAATAATTTGAAGTTGGGGGACTGAGAGTAATTTATTTTGGCTAAGTTGTTCTACATTCTCCAAAGTATTTTCTTTTCCTTTCTTTTATATTTTTTACCATTAGAAAATGATAGAGCATGACTACGCAACTGATGGATTAATCTGATCATCCTAAACAACTTTTGATTACTAATTTATTTGCCTCCTTTACTTAATCTGAACCTCATAGAATAGGTAGACTCTTAAAATTGATAGTTTGCAAGTACAAGCTAGATAGGCCAGTATTCTTGGTAACAAAATACTCGTGGCTTTTGTATTAGATTTCAATTTATTTTTCCATTAATTTAATATTAAAATGGAGAAAGCATAGGCATCTGATATAATCATGAGTGGGAGAGGCCCTTTTCTTCTGAGATCCTGTGGGGAAAAAATCTTATGTTCCACAAAAATTGGTCCACTTTACAAAAAGACATATTAGAAAAAAAGAAATTGGAGTACTAAAAAAAAAAAAACCTTAGGAAAAAGGCCCACACACACCATCTACAACATTTTGACTAAACTGAAATAAATAAAAAAAAATCAAACAGATAAGTAGTGGAAATAAATAGTGAAAAAATATGTAGTTCAGTCTATATGTTGTTTAGGTTTCTATCATCTTGTATTGTTCTTAGCTGAACTGAATACAGGCAAAAAGTCAAAATACTTTGACCACCCAGAATGATATAGAAAATAATTTTTTAATTACAGAATGACTATTTTATAGTGTCCCTTAGTTTTAATATAACAGTGTCAAAAGTTCAAATGTATAAGCTTCAAAATTGTGTCCAAAAGAAATTTGAAATTTTAAGTTTTTAAATATTTTTATTTTTATAAATTATAGAAGTTTTCATAATAAGCCTAAATACTGAGAAATGTGAGGTGTATAAGTGTGTATTTGTCATCTTCCCTCCTCTCTCCCCAGTAATTATTTTCAAGTTTTGTATGAATATTGAGATTTTTAGATGTGTGAATATACATAATTTTTGCTGAAATGGAAATTTATTACATTATTTCCAACAAAAATTTTCACATAAAATTTATCTGCTGCTAACATCTATGTGGGTTGTTCTGTGAAGTTGTAAAGAGAAAATGCAGTATTCTTCCCTCGAGGAACCCTAACTAATTGAATGTAAATGTGTAATGGTAAATTTCTGCATTTTTGTTTCAAAAAATTAACATTTTCCTCATCCCACCTGGAGGGTAGCTGGAATCCTTCGTGATTAACCCATAGCTCACCGTAATTCAAGTACCATAACAGCAGAGTGTGGGTTAAGGACCTGGTCTGGAAAGAAATTAAGTGTTAGCAAGAAGAAAGGAGGCCCTGCAGTGCCCTTGTTGCTTTACCCTTTTCAGAATAAATGTAAAGAAGAATCTTCTAGTGAGTAGAGCAAACTCTTGGTCTGCAGATTCTGTGTGTTTTTAAATGCCAGTTTTTACAGGGATTGGCTGGGGAAGCAGGGCCCAACCCTGGATACCTTAGGGAATCCTAGGGAGCTGCAGCCCCTTCTGCCAGGAAGAGAGATCTCCAATCTCAGAGAAAGCAGCATTTAGGGACGGCCACTCCGGATGATTGTTGCCAACAATTAGTTTATGCCCAGACAATCTTGTCTGAGGTATCTAGGTCATTTCAGACAATACCACCTAAGGTGTACTCCTGGTTAAATCATTATTTTGAGGTGATTTGAACAGTAACAGAACTGATGTCTTGCCATCACTTTGTGGTTTGATGACTGCTGCTTACTGTTCTGACACACTTGGTTTCTGTGATACCTTTATCCAAATAATTCAGTGTTTGTCTTATCCTACTGTGTCTTCCACAGAGGCAAGATAATTAAAAATCATCCTTTTAATTAGCATAATACTTTAAAAATATTATATAGAAAATTCATTATAATTTTACTAAAAAGATTTTACAATAAGATTTTAATGCATCTTCCTACAAATTTTTTTATATTTTCATTCCTTTCCAGTTCATATCCATATAACACACATGTTTAATCAAAGTGTCTATATAAATTTGTACTTTTCACTTATGTTGACTTCTAATCACTTTTCTATGTTAATTTGATGACTTACATTTTCCACATTTATTATCTCCTTAACATTACAAGGCAATGCTAATTGTTGGAAGGATTGCTTATACTAACTTGAAGTTGACTTGATTATATATCAGTTGTTGTTCTTAGTTCTATGCTATAGGAAGGTGTCACTTCCTTGGACCTTATAGAAATTGATGAGTGTCCTCACATGGTCTTGAGACACTGGGAAATTGTATACATTATGTTTTGGAAATATTCAGCATTCGGAGGACTGTGTCCCTAGCTTTGTCAGAGCGTTAGAGATCTATGATTGCTTAAAAATCCAACTGGACTGTGTTAACTTCATCTCATAGCTAAAACGGTTGAACAGAATAAATAAATTAAGTGGGTGCCAAATTAGGCTCATAAAGTTAATTAGATTTAGAGTGAAAATCTAATCCAGGACTTTGGACTACAAGTGTTTGGTATTTCAGTATCATAGGCTCATGTGACCAGCCAAGCAGTCTTAATTCCTGCTAGGAATTTAAGATTAAATATTTAAGATTAAAACCTTTGAGGTACATTAGTTTCTCCTAGGTAATATGAAAATACTAATGCCTGGACCCTCTCTGGAGAGACTTTGATTTTATTAAGCTGACAGGACAAGGGTTCAAGCCAAAGTATAGCCAAAGTTGATCCCAAACCACTGGATTTGAGTCTTAGATGAACAGAACATCAAACAGGGAAGCACTATTGACACTAAGATGTGGGAAAAAGTTTAGGCATTCCCCTCAATGTACCTTCATCTTACCTGTAGTAAGAATATTTTACCTATCACATTCCCCAAGTAAATCTGTTAAAAAAAATTAATCTAGTTTTTTGAAACACCACTGTTTAACATGATTTCTCCCTGAAAATAAGGACTAAACAATAAAACAATCTAATTGATAACAGTAAAACAAAGGTTAGAAAGTCCAGCTGGAAGTCATTAGAAAACAGTTTTATTCTAAAGTGATAAATTAAGGATTGAATATATATTAATTGTAAAATTAATAATGAGGGAAATGTACATTATATTAAGATAAATATAAAGGTTTTTTAGCAATCAATTTTATATTTAGTTTTTCTAATTCACTACTTTTTTGTCTCATCTAAGTTGTTTTTTCACACTGTACATAATGTGTAAGTTTGGGAAGGAATGCTGCAATTTCCATGAGAGAGTTTCATCTAAGTGAAAGGAATCAAATTTTATTACAGATCTAGTATTAAAACAGACAGAGCCATGTCAGTTAAACATTCTGCATTCTTTTTATGCATTGTCATTTTATTTTAACAGAGAAGAGTTAAGAATTAACCATGTTCAAAAATAGCTATAGATTAACAAAATGCCTATCTGTTTTTTGTTCCCTAGCTTAATCAATTATATAACTATTTCAAAAAATATTTTTTTCATTTAGCATGCAAAGCAGTGCAGCAATCATGGGAGGTCTAGGGATCCCAGGCACAAAGCTCCTAAGAGAAGAACCAAAGCAGACCCTGAGTTCAGAAAATGGACAAGTGTCACTTGCTGTGTGTCAGTAGTATCACAGCAATGAACAAAAGCATTAGTTTCTTTCTACGCAGAGTTTTTGATACAGTCAAACTTACTAATGCTTAATAAATGTCTCGATAGGTAAATGCGTAAGTAAAAGAATGAAAGGTATAATCTCAGCAATGTGTATCACAATTAATATAGAATAGCTATATTATTTTACATTAAAGTTTTATGAGATATTGTGAGAGAAAACAAACATTCAAAAGAAAAAAACGCAGATCACAAAGTCCAGATGGTGTAGTAACAAGACTCGGATAAACCAGATCAAATCAAAGATTCACCTTGTCCTAGCTATGGGACTCTGTGTCATGACTTTCCCTCACTGGGCTTCATTCTCCTTTTCTGGAACATGAAGCTTAGGTATCATATTCATTTACTTATTGTGTTGGTTACTTTTCTTGTTGCTGGGGCAAAACACCAAACACCCACAATTTAGAGGAGGAAAGGTTTATTTTAGCTCATAATTTGTAGAGGTTTCAATGCACAGTTGGCTGGTTCCAAGGCAGGGTGACATGGCAGAGGAGTATGGCAGAGAAGAAACAGTCCATAGCATAGTGGGCAGAAAGCAGCAGCCTTCTTTCTGCTTTCCCTTTTTATTCCATCCAGGCTACAAGCCTAATGATTGGTGCCACCCACACCCAGAGTGGATCTTTCCTCTTCAACAAATCCATCATCCACACCCAGAACTATGTTCAAGCAATCAGTGGACTAAAGCAGTATCTCACACCTATGTTCTAGTAACACACACTCATGATCCAGTCCACTCTCAAAAGCCCTACCTATGAATGCATGAGGCTTTGAGGGGGCAACTAGATATAAGCCAAAACACTCACTGAACCAATTTTTTGCTGAATGATTCTTAACTATTAGTGACTTTGTTATTTCAAAGACAAAAATCTGATAAACAAGATAAACCATATTCCGTATCCTCCTGATTCTCACAGTTTGAAGTAGATTGGGAACTCTACCAAGTAACATCATGAATGTATTAATATTTTTGTGCTGGCCTTTTGCCATTTTATACCCTGGTCTGTATCTTTTGTTTCATCTCTTTCCTTTCTCTTCTGAGGCCACCTCCTGAGGCTGGAGTTTCTAGGCTTCCTTGTTCATTTGTTTTAGGTAGATTCAGCATACTGGAGGCACTAATGAGCATTCTGAGAGAGGAAGAAAGAACCCAGAGTATATCCCTCTTCCTCCTAAGGCAGCATCTCAAGTAGTGGCCATATGTCCTCCAAGGCTCCAGCCTCAGCCAAGTGACCCCAAGCATTGAAAATATCAGCTATCCCTTTCTCCTCCAGACCAGGGGTGCAAATGGCTGACTATAGTCTCTAATCTCTGGGTGGCCTTATATTCCACTATTAGCATCTCAATTCTCCCATCACCTGTATGGTGAATTATATCAATAAATAGACTCCTTTTTAATAAATATTTCTTTTTTCCTTAGTTGGATACTGTTTGATTAAGCTCATATAAGAGTGGTAGAGGGAAACTATATTAGAAGTCAATGAAAGTTCATCTGAGAAATCAAATTCAGGCTAAAACCTCAGAATGAATAAGCATCTATTAATGCAGAAAGTTAAGAGTATTCCAGATCATTTGCAAGGAGAGAGAAAGTAAAGCACAATTAGTAACTGAAGATGTTACTACAGTGGACCCTCAAGTTATGACCAGCATGGGCTATGAATAACTTGGGTTTTGACTAGAATACACTAGGAAAATTATTGATGTTTCTGGGTAATTATGAACATTATACAACCCTTTTTTATTAAGAAAAGGTTAGTTAAGGGGTGCTTTGGAAGGTTCAGAACACATTATGGATAGTTCCATTATTTCTTATGGGAAAAATAGTCTTGACTTACATCTATTTGAATTATAATGAGCCCTCAGGAAGGAATTTAGTTCATAAGTTGAGGGTCCACTGCTAGAATATGGTGTACAAGAAACAGAAAGAAGGACAAAAATACTAGAGGACCCATAAAATTTGAGGATTTGGAAGACATTACAGTGAAATGGTGGGAGTATTTGTGTTTTCTTAAGTCAATGTCTGCCATGTGTAGAATTGCTTGGAAAAGAGGTAAGGAATCATTTTGAAGGCTATTGCAGATGTTGATGTTACTATGGAGAGAATGATGGCACAGAAAATAGAAAAAATGAGGCAATATAAGAGAGTTTGCATGTGTTGGCTCTAGGAGACAAAGTTGAGAAGGTGTCAGAGTTGTTCTCAGGATTCAAAATAGAGCAACTGTGTAGAATGAACCCAGCAAGAGAAAATATTATAAGAGAAAAGTTCCATGGTTGAGTTTGAGGAATGTGTGGGATATCCCCAGGTGAACTTGTCCAGGAGCCAGGTATACAAGATGTATCTGGAGCTCAGGAGAACAGATCTGAACCAGAGAACTCGACTGTAATTTGCTCATCCACAGATATCCATGGAAGTTCTTTAAGTCAATAAACAAGGTTACAAAAACAGGCCTGTCTCAGTCATGATAGATGCCAACATTTGAAGGGGAGGGTAGAGGAAAAGCCTGAAAAAACCCAAAGAAGTAAACAGAGAAGGAAAAAACAAGAAGATTAGGAAAAGAAACCTTTCAGAAAGGAGGGAGTAATCCACAGTTTTGAAAATGTTTATTGTATTTCGTGAAAATAGGTTGGTTGTTGATTTGGTAAGAGAAATTTCTGTAGTGGTGGGAACAGAAACCAGTCTGAGGTGGGTTGAAGTATAAATATGAAGAGAGAATCAATGTGGTGGGTATAAACAAGATTAAGAAACTAGGTTCAGAGTGAAAAGGGGATAATAAGAAGTATTTTTGTATTGGGTTTGAGGAAGATTTTTTTGCAATCCTTGTAAAAAAGGATTTGGTAAAGAGGAAAAAAAGAAGAAGAATAATGGAAATAGCTGAACTTCTGAGGTTGTAAGGACCGAAACCCAAAATACTGATGACAGATGTGCCTGAGATGGTAACAGGAGGTCAAATAGAGATTATGAAAGTGTGTGCTGATGAGCTTGTCACACTGGTGGCTGGACATGGGTAATGTTCCCTTTTAATGGTTACTATTTTCTTTATGAGTAGGACTATCATCTGCTGCATGGGGGAAGTGAGAAACGAAGTGTTTGAGAGGAAAGAAGAAAGGACATTTGCTGTGGCCTTTGGGGAAAATGGGAGAGAAAGCTGATTAATAGTTGTTAGAATTTTAAAATAGAAGCATGGTGCTTGGGTTATAGTTGTTTAAGAAATTTGGCAACCCTGCTGCCTTCCTGCTTTTTGATTCTTCGACCTCTGTAGAGCCTGCAGTCACCTTTTGGCCACTAGATGGAAACAGTGCACTCTGTGCTAACCTGCTGACCTGCCCATGCCAGCAGATAATGATGGACTTGAGCAAACTTCTTAATGTGAATCCAGCTTTCTTTTTAAAGAAAAAAAATCCTAAATAACCCATTGCTTAACTTTACATACAACTTATAGTATAAGGCAGAGAAAGTCTGTAGTGCCACAAAAGCCTTAGCCAATTGATTTGCTTTCACATTAAGTGTATTGTTTACAACATATCCTCTCTTCCAAATCTTTGCTTTAAAAATGCTAATCAGTTGGCACTAGAAGATCATTTCCATAGTCAGAATAAAGCTTTTGGCTTAGCATTTTATCTTCAAATAAACCAGAAATTTCATTGCTCTGGATGTAAGTATAGCATATATAACCAGAAAGCTGGAAACATAACTGTTAAATGGCAAATACCACATAGCAGTTGGATTCTGCTAGCCAGCTGATATTTGACAAGGGTATGTGTGCCCTTGAATAACTAAAATGCTGGATGTTAGTCTTGGTCTACTTTTCAAAATTCCTGCAAATAACATGTTAGTTGAAGTGATTTGAGGAAGTCATTCTATGGAGTTTCCTTGCTTTTTCATTGTTCAGATTGAGAATGTTGTATTTGTAAGAAGAGGGGCAGACCATGAAGCAAGTGACTTTTCTCTGCTTCTGTCCATCACCATCCCATAACATGAAATGTATGACAGAGAAAACTTACACCAAAAATACACATTTGAAAAGTACTAAAACTAAAAGTGTTCTTTTTGACTCCTGTGCCCCAGTCATTTGGTGCCTTTCTTTGTCCTTTGAAGGAAGTCATAAATGCCATTAGTAAAAGGAGTTGTGATAGGTAAGAGAAGGGAGGTAAGCAAAGGAAGTTAATGTGAATAATTAATACAAAGCCTCCCAAGTTAAGTAAGCAACGCTTTCTTACAGTGAGTTCAAGATTGCATTGGGTGGGAGAGCTTTATTTCATTTCATACTTTTGACTAGACTTGGGAAGGAAACTGCATAAGCTTAGTATGAACGATGACTGTGAAAAATTGCTGGCACAAGATTTTCCTGGGCCTAAATATTTCTGTGTAATGAATTTGTATTTGGCATGACCAAAGCATTCGTTGTCCAGAAGCAAAAGGAAGACTATTAATAATTTCATAAGAAAACGGGAGGAAATCCAGCAACAGGTGCAAAGCAGGACTGTCTCGGGTAAACCAGGAACATGTGGGTCCCAGTGAAAGCTCTTAGATGAAGAGTCACTAGCTCCTCTCACTTCAGCATGAACTCCAAGGAAGGTCAATAATTAGAAGTCTTCGTGCATCAGAAGCATTGCTTTTCCAACAATCATTTTCATATTTGTGAAGCAGGACCTTCTGACCTGGGTTTGAGGTCAGGAGGCAGCGCTTGAGTGGGAGGCAGCGAGGTGTGATGGGCATTCCTAGGGAAAGGCTTCTTGTTGCTGATATTCCCAACTTATAGCATTTTCCACTCTTTTCTCTGTGTTAGTTTAGAAAAAAAAGTAAGACTCACTAAATAAATTTTTGAATTATGGCTGCAGTTACCTCTGTTGTGAATTTTAATGTATTATTGAGATGATACTGGAAAGAATTCCCTGATGTACTGAAAAATGCTAGCACTTCATTTCCACCTCAGTCTGCACTCTCTTGGCTTTCTTACTGGTAGAGTAACACTAGGGAGAGGCATAGAGGAGAGCAGAGCCAAGTGGACAGAGAAAGGACCATAGAAAACAGAAGTCAGGAAAACCTCATCAGTGTGACTGAGGAATGCTTCGGCATGGCACAGAAATTCTCTCCTCAAATGGCAACCAGAGATTCTTCCTAAAATTCATTGGCTCAAACCTTGCAAAAGGTGAGAGAAGTTTCCATTTCACCTTATAGACTGGGTTAGTCTTTACTAATCCAAAATCCCTTAGTCAGCCTGGCTTGAGTAAAACAAATACCAATGTGTTCTACCCCTCTGCCCCTGCCTACTAGGCTCTTGCTCTGTTTCAGCCAGTTTGGAGTAGTTACACTGAGAGAACAAACCACCTTGATAAAGAACATCTCTTGGTTCCAGAATGAAAAGAGGTTTAAAGAACACACAAGTGTGGATCATCAGCCAAGGACATGTAACAAGAGCAGGAAAGCAAACAGTGGTTTGATAATCCACATTTGTGTGTTCTCTAAACCTCTTTTCATTCCAGAGCCAAGGTTAGAGGAATAGCCCGTGCTGAGATAAGCCCATACTGAGCAGGCAGAAGAAATGGGGAGATGGCAGAGCCACACAATGACTTTTAAAGCCTCTGCTCAGAAATGCCAAGATTCCCTCCTCTCATGGGCCATTGGCTAAAGCAAGTTGCTACATGGCCAAGTTTAATGTCAGGGGCAGGGAGCTCAGAAAACCTTTATATAATTTGGTGATAACACAGACTATCACTTTCTTCCAAAATAATTTTAAAGAGTAAATATTTAATATGCATTTAAGTATGCATTTTAATATTCATCTAATATGCAAGTAGAATCCCTGATTCTACTTCCTCATTCTGACAAATTACTATTTATTTTCTTTTTGCCTATGTTTATCAACTCACGCATCTATGTAGTAGAGCTTTCTAGTATTGTATTGTGCTTGGTTTGTTTGCCTCTGTCACTCATCTATGGACCTTTTGAAGCAGGAGCAACCTGATAGTCATCTGTGTGGTTGGCACAAAACAGACACCCTAGTAGGCACTTTTTGACTATTAATGTATAAAGTGAAGGACGGGAAGTGTTTGCTTTGCTTTTTCTATTTTTACACCTTACTCTATCCCAAAAAGCAATCTTATAAAAGAAGTAGAAATCACAATGAAATCCTGAAGAATGGCCCAAAGTTTTCTAAATGGGAAAGTATGGACAGGCAAATTTAGGCTGGGATGTTCCATTATAGTCTTGTTAAGAGAACGTAAAATTCATAAACTTTGAATTGTGAACATGAGTTCATATAACATTGAGTCTGGCCACTGCCAAACCCAGCCATCCTCACAGTGCTGGAGAACTGAGGGAATAAACTGCCAGTGTGGTGTCTGCAGCTCAATAAATTTGACCCTTATTAGGTTCTCCCACAAAAAAAAAATCTTCAGTCCACCTGCAGAGTTGATGCCAAGTCACTAAAGGAACATGTAAAGCTAAAACTGTTTTTTTGTTTCTAATGTGACATTTTATTGATTGCATACTCAATATCTACCCCATCGAAAAGTTGAAAGCATGAATATGTGACATTAGCTCTGGGAATTATACAGATTTTACTTCACTGTTTTTCAAAATGTGAATAGAGGAAAAAGGAGGGAGAGAGTTTAACTGGAACACAGTTGAATGTACATACGATCTAATGGGATTTGAACCTGCTTAAATAATGCTTGTTGAAACTTCCACATTACCAATATCTTTGAGGGGGATATTGCTACTGTTTTAATATTTTGGGGAATCCTCTTCTGAACTTGTGATATCCCTGCCTCAGTCTCCCAGAGTGATGGAATTGTAGGCATGTTCAACCATGCCCAGTTGAGAATGTCTTCATATGCAGAGTGGAAGTAGCCTGCAATGATACTTTTTAAAATATCTTTAGTCCTGGTCACATTTGCTCATTTGTTCATGTGGCAAACAATCTCTTATTTATTCCTTGAGTAAATCATTTAGGAAACACTCATTTGAATTTGCATGTTATATATGTAAATGTATATATAGATAGATATTTTTAAACAGTCATGTGTGTTACTTTATAGGTAGCTTATTTAGTGATTACTTAAAATTAATAAAAATAAAATGATCTATATATTATACATAATATATAATATTTTATATATAAAAGATTATATTGTATAATACATAGACACATAGTACAATGACAAAATTAGAATTTTCCATTGAAAATTTCCATATCATGCTCCCAAGCAAATGTTTCTGTTATATTAGAAGCAAAAACTGGTAAATCAGTTATTTAATTATTAAGCCTTCTGTCTTTGAAACAGCCATGAGAATTGCTTTGTACTTAGTGAACACTCAGCTATTTATGAACATGGAGGTGAAGGTTGTAAGTGAAAAAAGATTACTTTAAAATCACTGCTGTGCAAAATACTTTCCTTTTTTAGTATTTCTAGCCATTGAAAATAAATTTTATTTTGAGGCATAAGCAATTATTATAGTTTTCCAAAATTATTTATTATTTATTGCCTCTTTCACACACACACACACACACACACACACGCACAGAGTATAACATAATTCTTGACTATGAAATTTCCTCTAATGAATCTGTAACATTAAGACTAGCTTGAATCTGTGCCTGCATGTTGCTTGAAAATACTACTTGCAAGGTTATCATTTTTCCAGTGTGTTAATTTGTCTACATGATGTCAAAATTTTTTGACTCCATCAGTTGGTAATATCAAGGTCATGTGAAAGTCTTAAATTCTCAATAAATCATTGATTTTCTTTAAAACTATAGGATATATATACTCAAGCAACTTAGTCTGTGGGGGGTGGGTCAATTTAATGAAGTATAAAGGTTGGAAACAGAGTAATCAGAAACTTTAGACATCTAACCATAAACCAGATTAACGAAACATGTCAGTACCATTGGGAAAGTATTTCCTGGCATAAATTCAATATATGTTTCATGAGTGCATGAAAAATGTGCTATTAAATAATACTTCCTTCACTAAAATTGACTATTTGTATTGATCTTGGCTTCAGTGCATGTCTGTATTGGTAAATGAACACATTTTTTCATAATATGGCAGATAATGGTTCATAGATAACAAATGAGATAATTCCAGTGTGACTGGAATTCAAGTTAAGTGCTTTGTAAAGGATTGAGAATAGTTGTGGGAAATGGTAGGCTATTTTGTGGAAGACCAGGATGTACTCTAGCTAACATGTTAACCTTTTGATTAGAAGTTGACCAAGTGATGACAAGTTTACTTTTTTCACAACTCAGTTTTACTTGGAAGTATCTTCAAGTCAAATGCTCATAGAAGCTGTGAGGAAATGTATCCAACGTAGGTAATCTTATGGGGCTTGTCAAACTGACAGGAGGGCACCTGCCCTTTGTAAAGGAGGTAGTCCACACTGTTCTGATCTGTGAATTTTAAAAAGAAGCCTCAATTTCAACTTTCATGTAATATTTTCTGTGTGTTCTAAATGAATGAGTTAACAGTTTATTGGGTAACTTAGGTCTGTTGGTTTATATGTGATCCAAGTATCAATTCACTTTCTCCATTCTACATTTCTTTCAGGCCATAGCACCGCCCTTTGTTTCCCTTCTATGTTAACATCATATTCCAACTTGTGCACAGCTATTAATGCTGTGTTTTGCAGGTGGTTTGTCCCCCAAGGGTTCTTGAGCTGGAAACTGGGCCATTTAAGAGGTAGTGGATGCTAGAGTTGGAGCCTAGCGATGATTAAATCACAGGAGGTACTGCCTTCTGAGTGAATTAATGCTGGTCTCTCAGTGAGTTATTCTCATAAGAGTGGGTTGTTATAAAAGATAAGACTTTCCCTTTTTCACTTTCCGGTTTCCTGTCTCACTGTGATTGATCTTGCACACACTTCTGCCATTGTGATGCTATCCATCATAAGGGCTTACCAGAGCTGAGCCGATGCCATCATCTTACCCTTGAACTGCCCAAACTGTGAGCTAAAGAAATGTATTTTCTTTATAAACTGTGTAGCTTTGGGTGTTTTGTTATAGCAGTGGAAAAGTGGGCTAATACAATGAGTGGGTCTCAAAGTCTGCACGCAACTCCTGGGTTTGTATCTGATAGGGTGGACTTAATTAGTACATCCTGTATACATATGTGCAAATATCACACCAAGCCACATTAATGCTTTCAATTAATAAATGTTAATCAAAATAAAATGTAATAAGAAGAAATAAATCCCCAAAGAATCTCTCTAGAGACTCTAATAAAGTGCTCTAAAGATAAGTGACCTAAAGCTAAAAGACAATTTACCCTATCTACTATGAACTTCTAAGCAGTATATGTTCCATGTAAGGAGGGTAGGATTAAAGGAAGGCACTAGAGAATGAATGTAGATACTTTCCTACTTGAGGTCAAATAGTTCAGTCTTGGTAACTTATTGTAGAAGACCGCAGCCTCAGCCTTGCCCTTGATACCATCTAACAAAAGGTGTACATTTTCTCATTTCTGTATTTTTATTTTACTCTTCAGATTAAGTTAAGTAGGTTTTTTTCCTCATTGCCTGTTTTCTATCACTTTTTCATCTGAAAGGTCAAGAGAAAGAAAAGGATACTTCTCAGCTGAGTAGGCTTATTGCTTGGAATATATGAGAACAAAAACATAAGCCAGGGTTAAATGCCATGTGCATCCACTCTGCCAACAGACATTTGTGGTTTAAAAAACACATTTCATTGACTAATTTAGAATATGCTTGCACCATCTGTTCTCTTGTGGATTAACATTGTCCATGATAGCAAAATAATCACATGTTAAATAAATTCTAGATATTACACTCTGTAATAGCAATAACATTGGTAATTAAGATGACCTAGACTTTTCACTCTCCATGTAATTACACCATTGACTTTCCCATATTTGAAGGAGAACAACTGAGTACATGCTTTTTCCTAAATGGAATATGAAGTTCAGGACTTTTTCCATTGTTTTATGGAAATAAAAAATAAACTACCAATATATGCCATCTCTGAAGATAACATGAAAAACTTTGGGTATAATATTTGCTATCTTTGCTTATTCTTTGTGTCAGTCCGTAAGAGAAATGATTGTATTGTTATATTCATATTGTAGAAACTATGCAATTAATTTTGTTTTAGGAGTTCTGTTGTTTGCCTTGAATGATGTGAAAAAGTCTCTAGTTCTCTTCAGGGTAGATTTTGATTTTGTGTTCCCTGAGCTTCTATAACATTTGTTTGAGCTGTTTCACACTCACTGCAAATTTATTCATGTACTTTAGGCTTTTCTTCTCAAAAATATTGTAAACTTTGAGAGCAGAGCCATTTCATTCTCCTTTTGTGTCTCTCTGCTGGGTTTTTATATAGGCAAAATCATGATTAAATGATTGACTCTTAGTGGTATAAGACAGCAGGAAAAATAAATATTTCTTCTGATAGCACATATTGAAAATGGTAATGGTCAATGACTCCTTCACCTCATACCTGGGTGAGGTGTGTTACATGTCTGCCCTAACCTTGAATTGTTCAGGTATGAGCTTCTGTGGCAAGAGGGCATGCGTGGAAGGCCCTTCGAGGACTTTTTCAAAGTTCCTCAAACAAGCACCCAGTACTCAATGACCTTCTTCTGTCAGGTAACCTTTCTGTGTCATTGCAGGTATTGTATTTTCTCATTAAAATCACATCCTTCTTTATTTCCTAAGAGAGGATGAACTATAGTAGGCCTCATTATTTGTAAAAATTCTCCATTAAATCACCCTGTTTTCTCATCTCCAGGTAAAATGGCAGCACCTCTTTAAACATTTATTCTGTCACATTTTATTCTTCTCTGAATTTTCTATAAGTGTCACTCTTCCAATTTAGTGTGAGCTCTTGCATAACCAAGGTGTCTATAATAGGAGATTGAGCTCAAAGAGCCTGATGTTGCAATTTGACCTTCTTGCTCTTCTATTAAGCTGTGAAACTTGCTGATTTGCTACTCACTTCTCTGTGATGTACATTTGATGTTGACAAACTGCATTTTTACTCAATATATGTCTGTTATTTGATCCCCACACGTTGCATTGCTTTGGTCTCAACTAAATTGGTTTTTCATATGACCAAGTCAATTTGATATTTGAATGATCTTTGAAGATACTGTCTTTCATTTGTTTTACTTCTCTCTCACACTCCTTTGAGTCTCATTAACAAAGTTTCTGGTCTCACAGTCCATTGTTATCATTTGTAGTTCCTTATTTATATAAGACTAATCATAATCTTACTGTCAGTTCTGTGGTAAACCAGGAAAACACTATAGCAATTTTACATTTTATTTTGTGAAGTATTTTTTAGAAGTCTCTTCCAGTGTAATTATAGATATAGTAAATATTCAGGTGGATAAAAGTATAGTTAATATTGTTTGTTAGCATTTGAACAATATAGATGGATGAAGACTACCAAATAAAGATTAAATATGTGCCTGGATGTTGATTATTTACCCAGCCAATTAAATATACAAGAACATAGATTTGAATAAGACAATGAATATAATAAAATGCAAAATCAGGATCCACATTTATTTGTGTTTACTAGTAAAATTAACTGTGCTTTTGAGCTCACAATTCATCTGAATTGGATTATGGAGGCCTAAGGCAGATGGTGTATGAATTAAGAATATGTGGAGGGTTCTACTTTAAGGCTCATTCATGGATGGTGAACAGAAAAAATTAAGCTGACTGTCTCTCTGTGCTTGGCAATAATTATATGGTATCTGGATGTGGGAATAATTTCAGATATCACACTTTAAGAGAACCCAGCAAGCATGAGTCTTTCCAGAAGCACGTTGCTTGGATGATGAGACATCTGGAAATCATAACGTATTAGTAATAATCAAAAGAACTAGGGCTACATAACCTGGAAAAGCAGGATGATAAAGTTCTCTAATTAGACAATCAGGGAGGTTTTGTATTCCAAAATAATTAAGCTTACTTCGTAGTTACTCCAAGACTCAGATCAAGCAGTAGCAGTTTTAGGAATGTGAAATTTAGTTTTGTATAAAGAACTTTTTGAAGCTAAGCATGGTGGCACACATCTGTAATCCCAACACTCAGGAAGCTGAAGCAGGAGGATCAGTGAATACAAGGCCAGTGTGAACTACACAATGAGACTCTATCTTTAAAAAAAGAGAGAGAGAGAGAACTTCTTAAACATGTTTGGATTTCTAAAACATTTTCTTGCTGTCCCATGAAGCAGATTGTTCCTGGTACCAGGACAGATTTACTTCTCCTGGGGCAGTCTTTACACAGTAGGGGGAGGTTATATTTCGAATCGCTTCCATAGACCTTTCAACAAGAAGAGTCTCTTACGTGCAGAGCTCTTAGAGTAGTACTTGATGTCACCAAGTAAATGCTTAATAGACATTTTGGCTATAATTGTTGCTGTAGTGACTAGTGTATGAAATTGTAACTGATTACTTGAAGAAAATAAGGAAAGATGTTTAAAAGTTTTAAAACCTATTTAAAATTTTAGCACCAGCTTCTGTTGCTAAATGATTAAGGTACCTAATAAGGTCTTATGCTGATTACCACTGATTTAATTTATGTTTTCTACAATTGCCTTTACATTCTGCTACCTAGATTTGGGATTCATCCATCAAGTTTAACAGGCAAATTCTGTCTATTGATGCTAAATCACAGTTGTTTATATTGTGCCTATATTAAATTATCTAATGACTAACATAGAAATAGTCCATCAACAAAGGAATGAATCACAGCAGAAAAAAAATGGCTCTCTTCTATTAATTAATAGGGATGTTTCAGTTTAGGGCTTGCAAAACCTTAGTCATGGTTAAGTTCTAGGTCAGGTTAATTTGGTTGGGTTATTTTTTCCTTAGGTGACAGGTTTTCTCTCTTAGCATTGCAACTAATGTCTGGTCATTCACTCTGTCATTTACTCAACAAATATTGCACCAACCACTTCCCATGCCTGTACCTGCTTCCTTACCTCTAGATAGTCTGCTTTTCCCTGTGTCCCTTTTTGAGTCATTCATCACAAGAAACCGAGCCCTGAGGTCATCCACTCCTGAGATACAAATTCTTTCTTATCCCTATCCCTCCATTCTTTGTACCCATTCCCATTTTTCTTCATATCAAGTTTCACCTGTCTTAAATATCTTACCTACTGATATGTCCATCTGCCTATTTCTACTGATAGTCAGTTCCATGAAGGCAGTAATATGTGTCTGTTTTATTTGCTACTGGTTAAATTCTCACCTCTGAAAATAGTTAAATTGATAAATATTTGTTAAATGAGTGAATGAAGCTTAAGTATCATGGTAACTGATGCTGGAAAATGCAGTTTTTCTCCCCTGGTTGAGTAAGTGTTTTATGGCAGTGCAGGTTAGTCAAAGTCACTTGGCTCTGAAAACAACATGCTCATTCATATTATAAATAACCCAGAAATTGTGTTGAATGAACTTAGGGACACACAAGTATTTTAACAATGATAATGATATTTCACAGTTAAAAGGATTTGAATGCAGGAAGATAATTTTTGTATTGTCTAAATTTTTAAAAGTCTGAGTTGGTATTTGCCTGCCTAATCTCCATGAGGATCATTCTATGACATTTTGTTTCTTCTCTAGATGTATTCAGTTGAGTTTAGCCATGAATTTCCCTATTAAGTTATTTCTTCTTGAATCATTGATACAGACCCTTAAAGAATTGGGATACAGAGATGAATTTGGAGAAGCAATAATGAGGACAAATCAGGCTTTGCCTTTGAGCTACTTTCAGTCAAGTAGCTGAGTCGACCTTGTAAATGTGCATTTCAGAGTCAAGTGATATTCAGATAATTTATAATCCACACAGAGATGCTTTTGAGAGTAAAAGGAGCACTAGTTAATAACCGTTCAGCACAATAGCTGTATACTATTCAGGCAAGCTAAAGATTTGGATCCCCTACGTTGAACGGTCAACAAAGACAGAATATGGGTATAAGCCTTTTTTGTGATAGATATTTACTGAATACCGACTATGTGGCGAGAAATATACTACATGGTACTATGTATAGAGAAATTATTGGGCACTGTGGAGAATTCAAAGATACATAAGCCATGAGTCTGTCCACCTTGCTGTTTACAGTCCATTCCAGAAAAGAGAACATTAAAAAGACAACGTAAGGCAGTAAATGATAGTACAGGCTTGAGTATCAGCTTGATGTGATATTAGCTAACCACAAATAAGATCACTGATGCTGTACCACTTTTATTTCTATCTCGTAATGTTGTCAATTGAAGTTAATTCTGACATGATATGTGAATTGGACATTAAATGATTTTTTTTCTAGGTAGGAGTTGTCTCATCTACTTTTTGTGTATATGTAAACTACATGTTCAACTAGTGATGATAACCTGGCTAAGTACAAGACAAACTGACAGATTGTTTTTAAAGTGATCTGGCAACCAAGTACAAAGCAGTATAGCAGATAGCTCCTCTTTGCTCAGCTACTTGACATCATGATTATTTTTCATCTTGTGATTTTATAATGATATAAGACATTTGGTTATTTGGACATGAGTTTAAAGTGTTTTAATTCTTTCCATGGCTCCTACTGTTGGAAATTCTTTTGCAAGTGAATATTGGCAACATTTCACATCTCGGGAAATAGACTGTGCTTTTTATGTATGAAAGTGTGGGAAGTAGGATAGGACATCTGTTGAAGAAGTCATGTTGTCAAAGCCTGTTGTGCACATTAAACACACTTGTTTCCATTTCCATACATTCTAAAGCAAAAACTCACTCCATTTAACATTCAAACAGCTGATAAAGAGGTTGGAGACCTGAATTATGAATTAGCTATTATATACATTGTGCTGTTGTAAACATGGGTGTGCTATATCACTGTGGTATGATGCTTTTAACTCTTTCAGGAAGATACCTAGAAGGGAAATAGCTGTATCAAATGGAATGCCTACTTTTAGTTTTTTGAGGAATTGCCACACTGATTTCCATAGAGTTTGTACCAATTTACACTCCCACCAACAGTAAAGAAGGATTCCTTTGTCCCCACAGCCCCACCAGCATTTTTTATTGATTTATTTTTTTAATTAAATTCTTTTATTGGTACATTGTAGGCATACAACACAATTACATTTCTCATTGGGAATTGGACCTTTACATAATGCATCTTGGTTCTTATTTTTTCCCCATTCCTAGCCCTCCCTTCACGCCCTCCACCCTTCCCTATTTACAAAGACTTGATTTCCATTTTTTCCATTGCTCATCATTTTTCCTTTCCCTTCTTTCCTTTCACCTGCCCTTCCCACTACCCCTACCCCTTTGGACCTTTTTTTTCCTATTTTGCATTATCGATTATTCATTCTAATCATTGGTACATTTTAGGTGTACAATATAATGACATTCATCATTGGAAATTTGCACCTTTACATAGTCTCTCTTGGTTCTTATTTTTCACCACCCACATCCACTCTTTCACTTTCCAGTGAAGAACTAAGTAGGACTTCTTTTCATACTGTATTCATTAGTGCAATATTGAAAAGAAAAAAAAAATTCTGACTTTTAAAATTTTCACATAAAGAAACTTGGGCAATTAGTTCATTAACTGAGCCCATAAGACTTTTCCACACACTTAAAAATCATAGTCAAGTCTTTATTTAAAGTGATTAGCCTATATTAATTTCAGTATCTTTAAAGAATTTGATTCTGGAAATATTTTCTGTTGAACAGTTAGAAAAATATCCTTTGTGAAACACTTAGTAGATCTTCAATAAGTATCACATTTAGTTTTCTTCCCTCCTATTTTTTCTCCTTCATTTTTTCCCTTCAGTATCGTTTACCAAAGTATTTAAATGGAGCTCCATTGTGTTATTGAATAGAAAATTCAAATTGCTAAGACATTCCTAAAAGTACTTTATTATAAATGGAAACCGTTAAGTGTATAGTAAAACATTTGGATTCACAATCCATAGTTTTATTGATCTTTTATTCTTATATGGAAACATATCTTTAGCTGATTGGTTGATGTCTTAATGTCCTTAGCTCTTTAGTGACAGTTTATTTCTGTTTGTGTCCTGGTCCACATAGGACTAAAGAATGTGTTTGGAGAAGCATAAAACACAAAGCAAGATTTTCTAGTGTTCTCAATTCTGTCAGCCTTCCACTGTATTGCAGAACATAACATAGTTGACCCTTGTTTCAGAACATGGAGCAGTTGACCTCCAAATCAAGCATACTTCTGTAAGGTTTAGAATGAACATCTAAAAGCAGTTTGAAGGAATTTCTAGCATTATTTTGCAGCACTTCCATTTGTATATAGTGGATGATCAGAATAAATTAATGTAATAAGCCTTTTTAAAACCACAGTGCCTTGTACTGAATGAACATTAGTATTAAGTGTGCAAATCCAGCTATTAGTCTTCCTTTTGTAACACTTTTACACTCTTGTATCATTGTGAAAATAAAATTATTACAGTGACACCCTCATCAGAGGTAGTTGATAAATAGTAGCCTTAATTTCTTCCACATTACTGTCTACTGGCTTTGAGTCTGTGACCGGCAACTATTTCAAAATAGAACATTATCCTGAAACCTATCTCTCTGCTTACTCTGATGTCCTGAGGTAGTGTATTTCCACATAACACAACTCACTAATGTAACTCTTTATTTCTCTGAATTTCATTTAGCCCATCCTTCCCCAGTCCTCCCCATGCTTGTCAATTTGTGATTTGATATATAAGTAAATGAATCCCTGTGTGGATTATGTTTAAATTCTCCCACTTTCAAATTTGGCATTTTTCTATCTAATTTATAGTAGTCTCTCCTGCAAAAGGAATTCTGAGAGTCTTTGTCAGACACCAAAACCCTAATCTTTCATTTTTAACATTTGGAATCTTGGAACCAAAATCCCGGAAATAGTCAAGAGGCAAGTTTAAAAAAAAACAAACCATAAATGGAACTTGGCAAAACATAAGATCTCACTTTTTGGCAGGAGATGAGCATTTCATTGAGATTTTAGTGGGTTAGAAATTATGTGGGTAACAATTAGATGGAGCAGTGCTTAGATCTCAAAATCCTGTTTTCACTAGGATATAAGCTTAGTTTTCAACATGTAAAAGAAGACAGTCTCAGGGATGGACCATTCCTTCTTGCCATTTAATCATGCTTTTATTAAAATTCTCTGGAAAATAAATACCAATGTAAAAGTAATTAAAATATTTTTAAAATTTCTACTTTATTCTTTTCTACTCTTGTATCCATGAAATGAAAATTATAACCAGCTGGTGGGTACATACATGACAGCAGAGGTTCATCCTAGAAAACATCTTATTTGATTTTTTAAAAATATTTTTTCATTTGTCTAAATTTTCCTATCAGAGAAATACTAAGCAATCCCTCAAAACATGATTGACTTTTACATTTGAAATCAAAGCTAGCTTTGCTCATAATTTCCCTCAAAAATAAGTAGCTTATTTCTGTGACCTTGCTGAGGACTGATAACCTAAACAGGATTATGTGTAACTATACAGAAGAAATAAGAAGAGGGTGAGTAATTGTAAAGGAAAAGTAACATTAACATGAGCAGACATTTATGTCTTTATCCAATTTCACATTAGAAAAGGTGACCAAAGTCTTCATTTTCATAATGTTCATAATTTCATGCTTACAATTTCATTGATTTTTATCTTGCTTAACTATTTGTTGGGGGGGCATTTTGGGCGATAATTTTTTAAAAAACAAATTTGCTTCTCTTTTCTTGTATATTTCTCAAAAAAGTTGGACAATCTGCAGTAGCTTTATTCTAGGTTATTATCATTGTTGTTATTCTAGGTTATTATTATTATGCCCTTATATTTTATCAATGAGATATCAATTAACAGGACAGTCTTTTAAAAAATCTAAATTGATAAAGTGACAAAGGTAATTATTAGTGAAAATATCTTTTGCTGAAATTAGCCTGAATAAGAAGACAAGATTTGTCTTACTATAAGAAAAATTGGAGTAACAATGAAAGTAATATTTTCTGCTTCCAAAGTTGTCTCTGGGAACTATAGCTTTCATTATCACCTACAAAATGTAAAACATCCCTGGATAGAATGAAAGCTCTGTATTGTATGAGACGAAAATACCATCCGTTTGCTCTCCTGATTCTTTGTACCCTCCTATCGCTTCACACCAATCCACCCTTCCCCAATCACCCCTGCGGGCTCCTCCCCTCCTTACCCCATGGACCAGCCCTCTTACACTGTCTGGATTTAATCTCAGACAAAGCCGTTTTCCTAAATACCAAGTTGTTCTGCTCCATATTAATTCTACCATGAATATGTGCATTGTCCAGATCTGCCTCCAAATTGAAACTAAAGAATATAGGGGAATGAAATGATAATAGTGGAATTTCCTCCACCAGAGGAGCAAATTGCATAGGCATAGGCACCTTTTCAAACCTCAAAGAACACCAGGAAGGTGTCCACCTGTTTCTCTCAGGTGAAATGCAGATCCCTACACAAAAGCAAAAGGGCGATTATTGAAGCACTAGAATATTGAAGTTGATTCAGAAAGACTATGCTTATTTGAACTCTCAGCTCCTCCAAGGTCATTGGTGTTCTGGGCAGCTATCATGCACCCACACACTTGGAGCCCCTACGTCAAATAACGAAAAAAGGTGGAACTGCGTTTCGTATTACTCATCCCCAAAGCTGATAATGGAACCTGCAGCATTCTCAGAAACTCCTGGTGTGCTGGATGCTGTTATGGAACTAAGCGTCATGTTGAATATCTTAATCATTTATGGCAATTACATGAACATTTTGGTCCCTTTGAGCTTTAGGGGTCTGGAAATTTGGTACGTGTGGTGATGTTTGCTGAGTTCAATTACTGATTAGTTTTTATCAGTTCAGAGTGGGTTAAATTCACTCTGGGGCACTCCAGGCCTCTCTAATCTTATCCTCAAAAAGTGGAGCTCTGCCTTGGTTTACAGTGGAGGTCACCCACAGGGCAATGTTTGGACAGGGACTGATGGAATGGTGCCTCCTTGTTAACATGAAACACACTCGGTGGTGAGAAACCATGACAACATTGGGGTCCTTTCTTTGACTCCGCAGGACAATATCTTGAAATATATGTCTCTCCAAGATGTGCTGGACTTGTAAAACTTTCAAAGGGCATTATTTGGCTGTCATCATTTATTTAATTTGAAAGAAAGTTGTTTTAAGGGATTTATCAGTTAAGAAACATCTCTAGAGACTAGAAAATGGACAAGAAAATTGATCTTTCTTGTCAGAGTCTTGCATTATAACTCACGCTCCAAGGTGACGCAGCATCTCCTTGAGGGAAAAGCTGCCAAAAGCTTTGAAAGTGATCTGCCTGTTTTCTTCTCACGTCAGCTTGCAGGGAGGGGCTGGTATTTTTGAAAGGATTAAATCCTTATGGAAGTTTTGTTCATAATGATATCCATCCGTGTTTCTAAAAGAAGCTGAAGTAAGAAAAAATATACTGGCAACTGATCGTGTGAAATTTAGTCACATTTGTTGAATTTCCCAGTCATGGCATATATTTACATTTTTTCTTTTAACCGAGCCCTCTATTTACTTTTTAAAATGTTCACACTTAACATAAAGTCTCACCCACTTCAATCATACCTCCCATGGTGTGTGTGCCTGCTTCTGTGTATTATGCTTTTCAGGAGTGGCATGTGACTATGGCTGTTTAATCAGGACTATATTTAAAAACAAATTTTCAAGGGAGGGTTGCTCACATTAATAGTGAGATAAGGTCTGAGTGAAGCAAGTTCTGTCGCAAAGGCCAAGTGTCACGCAGCAGGAAGTCCTGGCTATGCCTCCCAGCCCTGCCTCAGCCAGCCTGCCACCTCTCTGACAGCACATACCACCACACAGAAGAAATGCCCTCCCTCAGCCACAAGTGCCTTCTGCTCCTCCAGGGGCCCTGCAGTCCCAGGGCTCTGAACCAGCTCTGACTTTTGACTTTCTGTGAAACTTGGTCCTTTCTGTACAAATGGCTTTTGTTGGGGATCCTCTGGGAGTCACAGCACCAGAATCGTCTCCAAGAGCCAGATCGAGATTGCGTTTCTCAAAGTCCTACAGGTATTGTGCTTTCCTTTTTGTATCTGGGAAGGACTTTTCATCAGCCTCAGGTCCCTTGCAAGTCAGCCTTTGCCCTATGTTTGCCCTAACATTGGTTAAATTGCCAGTACGTAAAAATAAGACCTCAGATATGGTGAATCTTGAAATAGTGTGGGGTATGTGGGAACTTGCTGAAGTAGAAGGATGTTGACTAACTTTAAACACTCACTCTAATAGTTAGGTGGTGAACTTTAAAAAGCATTCATATTACAGTAGTTTGGTCTAGAAAAATGAGTGTATGAACTTGCTTAATATATGAATATCATTAAAATTAGCCATACTAATTTTAAATTACCTCTTTAAATATTAGGAAACAGTTATTATTTGACTCAACAAACAACAATAAGAAAAATACTACACCTTTGCTTTTGGCTGTTTCAGACCATGCCCACTTGGAAAAGTTGAAACTATCTCTGTGGTCTGTGAGGTAATTCAGAGCGTTAATCTTGCCCTGCAAAATTAGACACCTTAAATTCTACATAAATATTTTATTAACCTTTTATTTCTAAAAATTTCTCTAGAAGTCACATGGAAAGTCTCAACCTCATTCCCTCAACATAGGGTCAGTGACTTTTGTTCCATATCAAAGTTTAGTTAATTTGAACCAAATAACTACAAGGAAACCACAGAAAAATCATTGATTTCTTTCTTCCCTTGAGTGTTCTAGACATTTACAGGGAAATGAATGATTCTTCACAATTTTGTTTCTGATTGTTTATAGTCTATACCACTGAAAACTATTTCAGCAATAATAAACAGAGGTAAAATTGTTGCCATAATCTTGACAATAAGGTCTTTCTTACTTAGATCAAATGCAATGCATTTGGAAGCTCTCAGAGCTATCTAAAAGTATGCTTTAGATTAAAATGAATTCTGATTTGTCTTCATAAGAATTTAAATAGTAAGGAAGAAAGTATCCTTGGAATTTTTTTGAGAATTATAAAAATCAGAGAGATCAAATTATATAATTCACTCATAACAATTGCCTAAAAAGCAAGGGATGTATATGAGTTGCCAGCTCAGCGTGTAAATAGTATTTTCATTTCTTTCTACTTCAAAGTAAAATAAATACCATTTATTTTTGTTAATTGTATGATTTGTTATACTTATGAAATTGGGTTGAATGTTAAAAATTATATGCCAACTATATCTTTACATTCTACTGAATGTGGTTCTCATGTTTATTATTTGCATCTCATGATTATTACATGCTAAGTTGTATTCTAAAAACTTATCAAAGATTTATGAATATTACTGTGCATATATCCAATAATTCTATATTTCTAGGCCCTCTTCACCACTGATAGTTGTTATCATTTGATAGCAAGTTCCTAATAAGAATATGTAATTGCTGAATATAATAAAATCAATAGCTTGATGAAATAAAGAATCTAAGAAATCTCAAGAAATGCAAAGTCTAAATTCTACCATGTGATTCATGACTATATTATGAAACTTGCCTTTGCTTTGTTCTAGAAAAGGTATTTTTATTTCCTTTGGTCAAGTTCTGGCCCTTTCCAAAATATAAGCACTGGCTTAGCTAATGATGAGTTTTCCATGTATCTGAATGTCCTTAGTTCTAAAAAGCCTCATTTGTAACAAGGCTAAGAGATGACGGTGACATCTCAAACGGCCATCATGGATCAATCTTTGGAAACTTGAGAGACTTCATCTCTCATTTATTTCCTCTTAATCTGAATCTTCATTGCCATCATAGTAATTAGTTATTCGTATGCATTTTTTCACTGTTATGGATCCTCTGTTGGGCTGCAAACTATTTGGGGTCAGAGGCTCCTTTACTTTCAAAGCAGTGCCATTAATGCCTACTTGATGGAGCACCCTACCATACCCTCTGTCTGCTATCACTGCATAATGTCTTTATGGGTAGCACCAACTTGCCAATATGCACAAACTGACCACAGATTAAAAGTGGAATGGGGCCCGGCATGGTGGCCTATGTCTATAATTCTGACATTCTGGGCAGAGGCTAAGGTCAGAGGATCACAATTTCAAGCCTAGCCTGAGCAATTTAGCGACTGAGACCCCATCTCAAAATAAAAAATATGGAAAAGGGACTGGGGATCCAGCTGAATGAATATGAAGGTCTTGGATTCAATCCGCAGTACCAAAAGAAATTTGAGTGGAAGGTTAGGGAGAGAGAAGGACAGTCAACTACTTTGTGTCACCTTTCCAAAGAGATTACACATTCAGCCACATACTGACAGTAACAAAAATGTTTACAATATAACTTTAAACATTTATCAGACCTTAGAACCTCAAATATACCATGAGTCCATGTATATAAACACACACACAAACGTGTATACACATGCTCACGTGCACGTGCAAACACATTCACTAAAATGCTATAATTATCTTCTGAATAGCACAGTTCTATTGAATAGCATTACTGGAATTGGAGACATTAAATTGTTTAATGCAAACTTTTAAAAGTGTCCTTTAATTTTATAATTTTTTTTCATTTGTTCTTTTTTGTTTAAAATACAACATCATTTAAAACTTACAAGTTACTAAAGCTTATCTTGACCTTTAAGAGGCTTTGGATATGATTTCACTACTGAAGCTTATGTTGGGATTCCATCATGTTCCTTAGCTCCTCTATTTTTTTTTATCTGAGTCCTCTCTAGATTTATTAATCATGTCTTGCACTATGGGCACAATCTCTGCTGTTATTCAAGAATTATTTCTGATTTCATTTTTTCCAGATCCTCTTTTGTTGCCAGTTCAGGGAGTCCATGTGGTTGAGTATCAGATTGTTCCATCTCGTTTCCCTTTGGGGTTGTCTTCAGTGATGTGGAAGTCTGGTTTTGAGACTTATTTATGCGTCTTCTCATTTTAACAGATGCGGCCTGCTGCGCCTTTGTTGAGGTGACTTTTTGTTCACCCAGTGGTCTTGAATTCCAAGTGAGCCACTGAGCAGCCTTTACTCTGCTGCTCAACAGTACACCAATTCCTGGGTTCAGAGTGGTGGCCTTGTGGATCCCTGAGCTGACCTGTTGTCTGGGCGGGCTTCTGGCTGGGCACTGTCCCCACTGGGTTAATATCTAGTTGTCCCTTTTGCTGGGGCCTCCATGTAGCTATTGTGTGGGAGGGCCTTTGGCTGGGAGCTGTGCACCCCATTTCCTGTTGTCTGTGCAGTCATCTGGCTAGGGTCTCCATGCACTTATCAATGGTATCAGGGTAAGCTTCTGAGTATTGCTTGTGTGCCTGTGTAGCTGTTTTCCAGGCAGGTCCTTGGCTGTGGTTGATTGTATGGCGGGCCTCTGACTGAAGCTTATGTGCCTGTGCAGCTCTTTTCTGGGTGGGACTTTGGCTAGGATGGGTGTGCAGGAGCCTCTGAGGTCAGGGTGGAGCCCTGGCTGTGATCCGCCTGCATCCACACCAGTCTGGGCCTCAGAGCTGCTCCCCAGGATCTGTGCACACTTACTGTTGGAATGGGGATTATAAATGTATTATACATTGATGTCTTTGTCTTAACTAGCAAGACATTCTATTCTGGACACACACCCTCCATTTGTCCCTGAGGCCTGCTAATGTCTAACTATCTGCTGAAAAATGTGACAGAGACCTGGAAACCCTAGTCCAATGATGGAGAGCCTTTTAGAGATTTCAGTGATAACAGCCAGCTACGGCCCATGTGCCATGGCTTCACCACCATTGCTCCTGGTCCCTACAACTGCTCTGCAAAATAATGGTCCTACATAGTTTTAAGAAGAACTGTACTTTCAGTTTCCCCCTTGCACTCTATCAGTTTATCACCATATTAAAGGCACTGAGAATTACTGAAATGCTATTTGACTTTGCTGAATCTTTTTCTCAAACTTAACTTAGCACAGCTCACCTCTCTCACTTCACAGGCCTCTGTATCAGAGAAGCAAGAAGGAATCTTCCAGAGAGCACTGTGTGGAAATGCTGAAACACAGCCACTTGCATTCTAGCATTATTCAATAGTTATTGATAACCAGGGAAAATGACTTCAAGGAAACAAAATATTCAAGAAAAATATTTAATTTGATGTTAAGATAGCTCATTTTTAGTGGGATTAAATAGATCAAACCTAGGATTTAACAGTATACTTGGATGCATATTTTTTTTTTTTTTTGATGCTTGCTTGTAAAGTTTATTGACAACTGTTTGGTCCTAACACACAAAACAGCACTTGAACCACAAAAAAAAGTGTTCAAACAAAATAGACAGTTAAGAAAGACATCTCTTTCCCCAAGCCCAATCCAAAACAAACAATGCAAGATGGGAAAGGGGCTTTTGGTGATAACTTCTGCCTTTTTTTAAACAGATAAATCTCAGCTGGTACATCTTTCCATCCAGAAATAAAGCACTTTCTCATATTAATGTACATTCATCATTTTGTCATCATTTAATTAAGCCTCTGGATCAAAAAATAGATGGGCGCTGGACTGGCCACTGTGGGCAACACCATGAACACAACGTGCTTCTGCTGCATTTTCACATTTTTCAACAGCAGTTGTGAGTCACACATGTGTCCCAGGCTAACTAGAAGCTCCGGTAAATGGTATGAACACTCACACGATAGTGCAGGATACCTTTTTCTGCTGCCCAAAGAACCTGTTCTTTGAGACTGTTCCAAGTGACTTGTAATGGTCCCTCACACATTTTTAAAGTCCACAATTTTCTACATGCTAGCAAAACTGAAGTCCAACCATGCAAACTTGGCCTTATGAAGTCTCAGTATAAGGCAACTGATGTTCTCAACACCAACTTTATCATGTTGTTTAAAAGCGTCTTATAAAAATTGTACATTTGTTGCACACCCCCCCCCCCGCGCGCGGCCCACTGGGCCCGTTGTATGTGCTCCGCGGCGGGTGAGCGCGCGCCTGGCACCTGACCCCCCCCCCCCCGAACATGGCATTGTGACGTGGCATTGTGTTATCACGTGACCCAGGTGCCTTCGCGAGGGAGAGGAGTGTGAAGGAGTGTGAAGATGGCGGACGAGGAGGCCGAGCAGGCCGAGCAGGCCGAGCAGGCCGAGCCGGAGAGGTTGAGTCGCGGCGGAGGCGGTTTCGTCGCCGCGGAGCTGCAGCGCCTGGGCGAGCGGCTCCAGGAGCTGGAGCGACAGCTGCGCGAGAGCCAGGTGCCAGCCGTGGAAGCGGCCACCGAGTACTGTCAGCAGCTGTGCCAGACACTCCTTGAATATGCAGAGAAATGGAAAACTTCAGAAGATCCCTTACCTTTATTGGAGGTATACACAGTGGCTATCCAAAGTTATGTTAAAGCCCGACCTTATCTTACCACTGAATGTGAAAATGTAGCATTGGTTCTGGAACGCTTGGCATTAAGCTGTGTTGAACTTTTATTGGGTCTGCCTGTTGAGTTATCAGATAAACAGTGGGAGCAATTTCAGACACTGGTACAGGTAGCTCATGAAAAGCTGATGGAGAATGGCAGTTGTGAATTGCAAGTTTTAGCTACTCTAGCTCAAGAGGCTGGGGTGTGGAAAAACCCGGTACTGTGCACTGTTCTTTCCCAGGAACCGTTAGATAAAGATAAAGTGAATGAATTTTTAACTTTTGAGGGTCCCATCTTGTTGGATATGAGAATTAAACATCTAATCAAAACAAATCAGTTAAGTCAAGCAACTGCTCTAGCAAAGCTGTGTTCTGATCATCCAGAGATTGGTACAAAAGGTAGTCTTAAGCAAACTTACCTTGTCTGTCTTTGCACATCATCACCAAATGAGAAGTTAATGGAAGAGATTTCGCAAGTTGATTGCAAAGATGCTCTAGAAATGATCTGTAACTTAGAATCTGAAGGTGATGAAAAAAATGCTCTTGTTTTATGTACTGCATTTTTATCACGTCAGCTCCAACAAGGAGATATGTACTGTGCTTGGGAACTTACTCTCTGTTGGAGTAAATTACACCAAAGGGTAGAACCATCTGTGCAAGTGTACCTAGAGAGGTGCCGGCAACTTTCTTTGTTAACGAAGACTGTATATCATATTTTCTTCCTGATTAAAGTTATTAATTCAGAGACTGAAGGGGCTGGACTTGCTACCTGTATAGAACTGTGTGTAAAAGCCCTTTGCTTGGATGCTAGAGAAAATACTGAAGTGAAAAGATCTATTTGCAAGACCATTTCATGTTTGTTGCCTGATGATCTGGAAGTTAAACGAGCTTGTCAACTGAGCGAATTTCTTATTGAGCCTACAGTAGATGTGTATTATGCTGTGGAGATGTTGTATAACCAGCCAGACCAGGAATATGATGAAGAGAATCTTCCAATACCAAATTCTCTGCACTGTGAGCTCCTACTTGTTCTGAAAACTCAGTGGCCCTTTGATCCAGAATTCTGGGATTGGAAAACCTTAAAACGACAATGTCTTGCCCTAATGGGAGAAGAAGCATCCATTGTGTCTGCAATTGATGAACTAAATGACAGTGAAGTATATGAAAAAGTAGTAGACTACAAGGAAGAGAATAAAGAACCCTCTGTGAATGGACTTTCTGGTGGAGTTGGTGCTAATTCTGGCCATCTTAAAGATATTGGTGATGAAAAGCAAAAGAAGAAGGAGATAAAACAGTTAAGAGAGAGAGGATTTATATCTGCTAGGTTTAGGAATTGGCAAGCCTACATGCAGTATTGTGTGCTATGTGACAAAGAATTCCTTGGCCACCGAATGGTACGACATGCCCAGAAACATTATAAAGATGGGGTTTACAGTTGCCCCGTATGTGCAAAAAACTTTAATTCTAAAGAAACGTTTGTCCCTCATGTTACATTACATGTTAAACAATCTAGTAAAGAGAGACTGGCAGCTATGAAACCATTAAGAAGATTGGGAAGGCCTCCTAAGATCACAACCACCCATGAGAATCAGAAGACTAATACGGTGACTAAGCAGGAACAGCGGCCTATAAAAAGGAATAGTCTCTATTCAACAGATTTCAAAGTGTTTAATGAAAATGATGGTCCAGATGATGAGAATGATGACAAAGATAAATCTTATGAGCCCGAAGGGATCCTAGTCCAGAAACGAGTACCTGTGAATGAATTTAATTGCCCTGTAACTTTTTGTAAAAAGGGCTTTAAGTACTTAAAAAATTTAGTTGCTCACGTAAAGGGGCATAAGGATAATGAAGATGCCAAGCACTTTCTTGAAATGCAAAGCAAAAAAGTTATTTGCCGGTACTGTAGACGGCATTTTGTAAGTGTTGCTCATCTCAATGATCACTTACAAATGCACAGTGGCAGTAAACCATATATCTGTATACAGATGAAATGTAAAGCCGGTTTTAATAGTTATGCAGAGCTTTTAACCCACCGAAAGGCGCATCATGTTTTCAGAGCAAAGTGCATGTTTCCCAAATGTGGCAGAATTTTTTCAGAAGCTTATTTACTGTATGATCATGAAGCACAACATTATAATACCTACACTTGTAAGTTCATAGGTTGTGGTAAAGTTGATCGTTCTCAGAGTGAGCTGGAAGAGCATCTTGATGATCACAATACTCCTGAAAAAGTGGTGCCTCCTGAAGACCATCTTATACAGAACACTGAAAAGACTCTTGAAATTATTAAAACTGCTATGGATCCTCACATACTTGAGGTAAAAAGTGGCTCTGAGGGTGCTGGTGAAACATCACAGAATACTCAGATAAATTATAATGTTCAGCTTCCTTCAGTAAACTCTGTTCAAAATAACAAATTACCTGATTCATCTCAGTTTTCCTCTTTAAGTGTCATGCCAACAAAAAGTAACATTCCTCAGTCTGAAGTATTACATGAGGAAGATCAAATACAAGAAATTTTAGAAGGTTTACAAAAATTAAAATTAGAAAACGACCTATCCACTCCAGTGTCCCAGTGTATACTAATAAATACATCAGTGACACTGAGTCCTCCTGTTAAACCAATTTCAGATGTCACAGTCGTTCAGCCAGTTTCTGAAATGGTACATGTTCCATTTAGTGACAAAGTTAATAAACCGTTTGTGTGTCAAAACCAAGGCTGTAACTACAGTGCTATGACAAAGGACGCTCTCTTTAAGCACTATGGTAAAATCCACCAATACACTCCAGAAATGATTCTTGAAATTAAGAAGAAGCAGTTGAAATTTGCTCCATTTAAATGTGTAGTTCCTACATGTACAAAAGCATTTACAAGAAATTCTAACCTCCGGGCACACTGTCAGTTGGTACATCATTTTACAACAGAAGAAATGGTAAAGTTAAAAATAAAAAGGCCTTGTGGAAGAAAGTCTCCGAATGAAAATTTGTCAACCTCGCGAATTACCCAAGTGAAAAAACAGCCAGCTGTGACAGAGGAAACTAAAAGGGAATTACAACCTACTTTACTTTTGGGAGGAGAGACAGAAAATGCCCTCAGTAATATAGCAGTGGTCCCAGAAAAACAACTTTTGGAAAAAGAAAGTCCTGAAAAAACAGAAAGTTCTTCACAACTAATTGTAGTTACTTCTGAGCAGTGTAATACAGATTCTCCCACAGACATCCAAAGCAAAGGACGAAAAATTAGGAAGCATAAAAAAGAAAAGGAGGAGAAAAAACGAAAGAAGCCAGTTTCCCAATCCCTTGAATTTCCAGCAAGATATAGTCCCTATAGACCTTACCGTTGTGTTTACCAAGGGTGTTTTGCTGCCTTTACAGTACAGCAAAACTTAATTCTTCATTACCAGGCTGTACACAAATCAGATCGTCATGCGTTTTCTGCAGAGGTTGAAGAGGAGAGTGAAGTTGGGAAAGAAAGTAAAGAAACTGAAACTAAACAAACAATGAAAGAATTTCGGTGTCAGGTGAGTGACTGTTCTCGAATTTTCCAAGCAATTACTGGACTAATACAACACTACATGAAACTTCATGAAATGACTCCTGAGGAAATTGAAAGTATGACTGCTTCTGTTGATGTTGGCAAATTTCCATGTGACCAATTGGAGTGTAAGTCTTCATTTACAACATATTTGAACTATATCGTTCATCTTGAGGCAGACCGTGGAATTGGAGCAAGAGCAAGTAAAACAGAAGAAGATGGCATATACAAATGTGATTGTGAAGGTTGTGATCGGATATATGCAACTCGATCTAACCTCCTCCGACACATTTTCAGTAAACATAATGACAAACGTAAAGCTCATTTGATTCGGCCAGGAAAATTAACACCTGGTCAGAAAAATATATCAAGCAAAGCAAACCAAGAAAAGTCAAAATCTAAGCAACGGGGAACAAAACACAGTAGAACTGGAAAGGAAGGAATCAAAATGCCTGCAACCAAACGAAAGAAAAAAACTTTAGAAAACAAGAATGCAAAGATTGTACAGATTGAAGAAAGCAAACCTTATTCTCTGAAACAAGGAAAGCATATATATTCTATAAAGGCAAGAAATAATGCCTTGTCTGAATGTACAAGCAGATTTGTAACCCACTATCCATGTAAGATAAAGGGATGTACTTCAGTTGTTACAAGTGAAAGCAATATAATTAGACATTGTAAATGCCATAAATTATCTAAGGCATGTACATCACAGCACCGCAATCTTCTTATTGTCCTCAAACGGTGTGACAACTTGGAAGTAAAGGAAACTTCTGAGCAAGGAGGTGACAAGAAGGACGTGAAAGCTTCTGACACATGTATATCAGAGAACAATGATAACTCCAGAACAACTACTGTTCCACAGAAGGAAGTTGAAAACAATGAAAAAGATGAAATGGATGAACTAACAGAATTATTGATTACAAAAGTAATAAATGAAGGTACCACAAGTATGGAAACCCAAGGTAATACCGCCTCAAACATAAATAATGATTTTCAGGAAAGTAATCCCTGCCGGTCAGAAAGACAAAAAGCAATTAATTTGAAGAGAGTTAATAAAGAAAAAAACCTCTCACAATGTAAAAAAAGGAAAGTTGAAAAGGTTGAACCAGAATTAACAGTTGAGATAAATAGCCTGCGTAAAGAGGAAGAAACTGCTGTTGCACTTCAAACCACTGAGAAGCGTCCTGCATCTTTTGACTGGAGCTCTTTTAAACCAACGGGATTTGAAGCATCCTTTCTGAAGTGTCTTGAAGAGCCTGCAGTGCAACAGAAGAAGAATACTGACAAAGACCACACAAATAGTGGAACTAAAAGAAGATCTCATTCAAATTCAAGAAAAAATACTGAGAAGACTGCTGTGACTGGTGCAAATCATATTTGTTCCTGGAAAGAAAGTGAAATTTTTGTACAGTTTGCCAATCCATCACAGCTTCAGTGCAGTGATAATGTAAAAATTGTTTTAGATAAGACTCTTCAAGATTGCACTGAGCTTGACCTAAAACAGCTTCAGGAAATGAAACCTACCGTCAGTCTGCAAAAACTTGAAGTACGTTAAAATGATCCAGGTACGTCAGTTATGAAAGAAATGAGTGTAGGTAAAGCCACAGGCAGAGGGCAGTACTGATAATGTACTATAAATACATCATTTATAGTTTTATTTTAAGTAGGAACCCATCAAGCATGCTGTAATTGTGACTCTTTTATTTTTTGTTGACATGAATTAGCCTGGCCAAAAAAAAAAGCGTGGCATATGTCATGTAGGTCTCTTTATCCCTATGGGACTTGAGGAACAGAATTAGTACTTCATTTATTGTAAATATTTGAGTTAATCCTCAAAATTTATCACCCAATTTCCCTTTTCACGAATTAGACTGATTTATCTGTATGATTGGTATGTTTCACCAGGTCACTGCTCATGTATAACAGTACTCTCATTTGTAGATACTTTTTGTGTATATTTATTTATTTATTTTTCCTTTGGGTACCTGGGATGGAACTTGGGTCCTTGTGCTTGCACAGCAGGCAGCGAAACCACTGCGCTAAATCCCCGGCCCTGTATATATTTATTATTGTAAATCATTTGCTGCCACCAGCAGTCTGTACGTCTGAACTATTACATGATACATCTGTATTTGGAATTTTAATTTTTAACTAATTGATCAAATTTTTAAAACTTCTTTTATTGTTTTAAATTAAGAACTTTTTTAACTAAAACTAGAAACTGCCATAGTTTATTGATTTTTACCTGAAACATTTACAATATCTCAAGAAACAAGTCTCAAGACTATATTTCACAGAGTAGGCACATTGAATCAACATTGCTTTGTAAATTTGCCATCCAGGATTTTGGGGTGGTATATCCATGTAAAGTTGAATCAGATTCTTTAGTGGTTTCCTATAGCAGTCCCCCCGCCTTGCTTCTATTTGGATATAGTTACTATGAGTCCATGAAATATAATGGAAATGTGAATAAAGAATTTAATACATGGCAGATTTTAAACATTGGTGTTTTAAACCCTTTGTGAATGTGATAGAAATTAGTGGTGTGGAGCAGTGTAAGTATTGAGGTGGTGGTTTGTGAAGTAGCCCAGTATTGCCTTAAATGAGATCACATTTCATTTCTTGTTTTATACGCGTGATCTTATAAAAGTTTTTTTCCCCCATTTTCTGAGATTTATAGATTGGTGTATAGCTTTAAACTGTAAAAACTTTTGTGGAAAGAATTTTTTAAACATTTTTATAAATCTGAAAAATTGCTATCATTAAAGGGAGCCCATCTTGTGTTTCTAAAATACAAGAATCCTTAACATAGTTACATAGCTGAAACACTTTCTGTAAGGAAGTTGGATGTTTTGATTTCACTGTTACAGACATTAGATTGTACAGCTCCATCTGTATTTTCTCACCATATCTGATGATACCCTTCATTAGATCAGTCTTCAAGAGCAGTATTAGTTATTATAATTGATTATTTTGATTATTCAGTATATAGTTAACTCTTATGGTTTAGCTTTTTCACCATATTTATACTGTGGATTCACGGCCAGAATGAGAGGTGATTTCAGGCGAGGTCATGAACGTCTTTTTAAAGTCTAACTAAAATCAGCTCTGGAAACAAAACATCTTTTCAATATTTACATTTTTGTTTGCCATGAATTGTAGCATTGAATTTTATATTATGTTTGTTATAAAGCAGTTACATTCACAATATTGTTAGTGTGAGATATTGATGATATTGTGATGATACAAAGATGTGTATATTCCCTGTGCAGCAGCATCAGATTGGCAGGAGCAATGAAGCACTTAACAGAAATTGCTGGTACTCTGAATAAGTAAGCATGGCCAAGGAATGATCTATTTTCTTTGGAAAATATTTTTTTAAGTTTTATTAAAGTAGTATAGTTTTTATTTTTGAGGGCTTAATGGGTGATATTGAATAGTTGGTTTCACCTCCTTAAGGTTTATTATCAATATGCATGAAACTTGACATTAAAATCCCTGCCTTTGGCAAGCCCACTGTTACTTATTAAAATAAAAGTTGTTTTGTGGATGATTAATACATGTTTTTTTCTAAATAATAATTTAAATCAGTGATTTTAGTATTTTTTGTGAACTGAATGTTTTCATACAGTTTTCTTAGAAATTGATCTAGCTCTTAAAGAAGGGCATTTAGCAAAACTGCCTGATACAGTGTGATGCAAGGAGATTTGTTTCTGATCACTGTAATGATGAACCACTGGTAAGTGAAGATGCCAGTGTATTAGGGCTTTTCTTTTGCGTGATTAGCTTAAGAAAATTGACCACTAGAAATTTACAGAAAATTTCTGTCATTGTTTTCCTACATTTTAGGGTGAAGAGTTTGCCAACATTGAATGAATTCCCTTTTATTCCAAGTACTGTATGCAAAAAGTAATTATGGGAGAGTGAGCTTTTTGGCATGGAACAGAAAAATCAAATTACAGTATAAAATAATTTGTAGAACACCATGTTGGTAAAATTTGATGTGGAATGTAATGCCTAAGTATTAAAAACCTTGAAGTATTAAAAAAAAAAATTGTACATTTGCATTTTACTTCCTGTAACACTATGTCTGTAGTGGAAATGCCTGCAGAAGGATTTGGAAAGTGCCATTAATACTTTAGAAGGGTTTTCCAGGGTTGTTCTGTCTTGACTGGGGCATGTACTGGGAACTGGGAATCACTGGCTTCATTTAAAAGGTTTGGGGAACAAAAACCTAACTCATAAAAATCTTTCTGTAGCCTTTATTTTGTGGCATTTTATCAAAATGCTGGCTACAAATGAGAGCCCATTTTTTGGCTTTCTAGAAACCACAAAACACAAACATGTCCCCAAAAGAAAGCATCTAACTAGTGGAAGACCTTACGCCAGCAGGTTTTTCTGCTCTGTGAATGAATTGGAGGCATATCTTGATTATTCTTGTATTCATGATGCAGAAGGATTCAAAGAAACATATTTTGAAGCTCATTACTGTTTGGGACTTTGTTTGCATTGGATGAAGAGCAGAGCTTGGCTTTTAATTAAAGCTCCAATTCTAAGAATTGGAATTTTGGGGGTTTGGGGGGATTTGTTTGGTTTTGTTTTTTGAGACAGGGTCTCACTATGTAGTTAAGACTGGCCTTGAACTAACTACGTAGCGCAGGCTACCCTTGAACTTGAGGTGACACCTCTGCCTCAGCCTCCTGAGTGCTGGCAGTATAGGCATGTGCCACCGTACCTGCCTAACAGTTAGGGTTTTTGAAACCAATGGTAAGATAATTGTATTATTACCACCAGATGCCTAAAGGGTGAAAAAGTTAGCACTGGTTACACAGTGTTAATTTTCATAATATCTCTTAGGTTATTTTTTTTTAATTTTCTGAGTTTTTCATATAAATTTTGCTAAACATGCCATTGGAAATTATGAAAACAGATTTTCATGAATTTTTGCTATAGCGGTGATGAATTTTTAAAAATGTAAGTTAAAAAGTACAGGGTTCTATTGAGTGTTCTGGTCCAGTGGATCATTTCTCAGGGGCCCTTCTGCCCTCAGCCTGTTCCCTGGGGACTTGGAAACTGCACACTTGCAGTGGACTTCATGACTCCTGTCCTAACAACCCCCCTTCACATCCACAGCACAATAGTTGTCGAGTCAAATCCACCTCTCTGCCTCCTCACAGAAGCGATTTGGGACTAGGAACCCAACAGGAAGGAGGCATCCATCTCAGCACAGCTTCATGCATCCACCCAGTCTTCATGCAGCCAGATCCTTCAGAGTTGACATGGAAATGATTCCTAAAACACTCTGCACAGGAGTGTGAAGTCTCTGAACCCTTGGGTTTCTGTGCCAAATGCACTTCACGGAGAAGACTGTTGTTGCCAAGAAAGCCATGGGCTGCTGCACTGCTGAAAGTTGCCATTGGCTGGGACTAATGTCCTAGATACCACTTTGGGGTTCTGTTTTTGTTATGCCGTGGGGCCCTGCATTCCCACTTTTGCCTCTGTGAAGCAGGGATAATATTATCTCCCTTAAATACCTCACAAACTGGCTATCAAATGAAGTATGCTGTTTGGGGAATATTGCAGGAATGCAAGGTATTTTCATGGAGGCAACATTTCTGAGGGCAGCACAGATTAATGGGACCTTAAAGAATTGTTGGGAAATTGTTTGCAGTATTTATGTGACACTAGTGGGTCTCATGTGTTTTAAACCATGAGTTTTCCCTTCTCCATAATATTTCCTCCAAATAACAAAAGAAAACAGCTTATAGTTGTGTGTTTCGTGGAAGCCTTAAATGGGAGCACAGGTAGTCAGAAAGTGGGTGGTCACCGGGTGGGGAAGCCTTCCAGTGCCATTCCTAGCTCTAAGTTACCACAGTGATCTCTGCAGATTTGCCTGTTCCCATGCACCATTCCCCACGCCTCACTTTGGAGGGAAGGAATGATGATAGGAAGTCATCCCTGTGTTCTTTTAGAACTGTTTGCAGCTCCTGTTTGAGCTCAGCTGCTCACCCAAGAGAGGCAAAGTCCTGAATGCTGGAGTCAGACCAGAAGGGCCCATTTCCTATTGGCTGATTCTGCCACTTACTAACCAACCCCCCCCACCACCACCACCACCACTGCCTCAGTGTCCTCACTAATAAATTAAATGCAAAAGAATTTTGTGGGCATTAAATTAGATAAATTTTAGCAATTTATTGTGTGTGATCATCATCATTAAAGACAGGAATTTATGAATGCCTTTTACTTGTACTAATATTTTTTAAAACATCTTTTTAAAATATTTAGATAAAACCAACAAACATGAACACATGAATTATCCAAACTGGCAAGTTCCAGTGGGCTGCTTCAGTAGTGAGGATTTAGGCAGCTTGGGTTCTGAAACCTTTGTCTCTTCTTCCTTCATCCTTCTTTCTTTGTGTGCGTGCCAACGTCTCAACCAAGCTTTTGTTTCATTTTTATATTCCCCTTTGCAAAAACTGTTCATAGAATATTATAAAAATTGAACAAGAGCTAAGTATAAATAAATGATTTAGGGTGTGGCTCAGAGGTAAAGTGCTTGTCTAGCATGCAAGTGGCCCTGGGTTTCATTCCCAGCAGCATATAAAAAAAAAAATGTGTAAACAAGCATTTAGAGATGTATTAATGTGTTTTTCTGCCAGGAACATTTGCATTTTAATATGAACTGAGCATTGAATAAACAGACTAAATCCCTCATGGGGCCGGGTCTTGCATCAGGCAGCCAGCATGCACAGCTACTTGGTGTGCAGGGGGCTTGACTAAGAGAACCCCAGGAAATGATTGTCCCCTAAGACTGTTCCTAAGAAGACAGAGGAGAGAGAGGAAGGAAGGAAGGTGCAAAAGAAAGGCATGAGATCTAGTTTGATTAAGTCTACACTCTAAGCCTGGCCTTGTGATAGGCATTTTTTGATGGTTACTTGGTTAATCCTCCAAATAGGCCTGGGAGGTGACATTATTATTGCTGCCTTTCCCCCTTTTGTTAACAGCTGTGAAAACAGAGGTCATGGGGTGCACAGCTGGCTGAAGGTTAATGGCTAAAAGTAGCAAAATAAGCTGAAGTCTGAATCCTGGACTGCCTGGCTTCACAGCCATGATTCTCTTAGCTACACCTGCTTATCACAATGACGAAAAGTAATTTTTCCAAAAATATGATAATAGTGCTAAAAAGAAATAAAGAGAAACAATCCAAAAATAGCACTATTGAGGTCACTGATGCCTTGAGAGAGGACAATGCGAAACTTACCTACAAAGGGTTCCCTCTGAGGATCGCTTTCCCTGCCTGTCTGGCCTTGTGAAATTACACCTTCCCTAATGGCTCCGAGCTGAGCTTGTCCCTTCCGTCAAGGGCAGCTTCAAGTTCATGGACTAGCTTCTTTGAAGGTTGTGGGTACCAATTCCAGGCAGCAAGATACTACTTCCAGAGATTAAATTAGCTTTCTTCAGTCCCAGCATAAAGCAGTACAACTCAATTGATTATCTTGAAGGGCCTTCCTGAATTTTTGTTGTCGTTATTCTTGTATTTCTTGAGCCACTGTGCTCTCCCAGTGGTGCCACTGTTAAGGAGGTTTGTCTGTGCTGTATTTTTGATTTAGGAATAAGAATCATCTGAATAAAGTCATAGGCATCTAATCTAGACCATTTTTCTCAGAGTTGCAAAGATGGAAATTCCAAACTGTATACATGCCCAAGGGCTAGGAATGGACTAGGACCTTTTTCCTGGAGTGTTTGAGCTATTTATATTATACTGCCGCAGATTGTTAGCAAGCTTCTTTCTGTTCGTTGATAGGGACATGAAATCAAAGCAGTCTGCTGCCACCTAGCCTTTTCCATTTCCATCTTCAGGAGCATCCCTCATTGTTTTACGGAGAGATGTTTTAAAGGAATTGTTCTTTTATCCCTGAGAGGGAGACACTGATAAAAGTACTGTAGAATCATACATCTCTCCCCATCATTTTACTTATATCGGACTTCATTTTAAGTTGGTCCTTGAGTAAAATGGATGACTATAGGTTGTGGAGTTCAAATCTGTTGCAATGAATAAGCACTGCATATGGATAGGGGCAAAAAATTCACATTTTCAGTGACAACGATTAATAGCCACCACCATGACCCTAAGCCAGCTTGTGAAATAGATGCAATCTTTTCCCAGGTTCTGGGGCACTTTTCAGTTTTCACAGCTGTCTCCTCTGCAAAATGAGTGTTTATTGTTGGAAGGGCAGTAGGGCCCTTACTCTGTAGGTTCCCATACTCTGGCCCCAGGCAGGCAATCTGAAGTCATCGCTGCTGATATTCCCGGGCACCTATACCATGTCAGGACAAGGCTGGGTTCTGGAGACATAGGAGGAAGTCTAACAGATGGCTCTGGCCTCAGGAGACTTCCAAAGGAGTTGGAGAGACAGAAGTTAAACACATTAGTCCATGATCAAGTGCAAAATTAGATAAGTGCATTGAAAGAGAAGTCAACCTCCCAAGAAATTGATATGTGAGTGGGTAGGACGTTGACGCTTGTGGAAGGAAAACACACAAGCTTTTTCAAAAGAAGGCTGAACAGGAACTAGCTAAGTGAATAATTTTTTCAGCCTCTGAGAAAAATACGTACCAAAGACATCTCAAGATGAGATAGGCCCTTAGGGAGGCTGAGGCAGATGGATCCCGAGTTGGAGGCCAGTCTGGGTAACCTAGTGAGACTCTGTCTCTACAGGTGAATAGGGCTGGGGTCATAGCTCTGTGGTAGAGGGCCCCTAGGTTTGATCCCCGGCTCTACAAAACACAAACAAGACTCTTCCACGAAAGATAAACGTATAATGTAATTAGTAGAATTAAGCAGGAGACAGCCCCCTTAAAGTTCTGTTCTCATGTAAATACAGTTCTGCTCTACGTGCAAGCCTAAGTAGTGGTGGTCCCAAAGAATGGTTAGGTATTGGTGTACCCATTGTCCACACAGCTAGCATGCTTACACTGTATACTCAACTTCAAAGAAAGTCCTCAAGGTCCTCTCTGTCCACTTGTTTCCCCGAATTCCTTCCCTCTGAGCTGCTTTTCATCAGACAAGTTGCACATCCTGCAAAGGTTCTCAGATTTCTCTAGAAAGAATGTTGCTTCTGTATTAAATTTGGAACCATCCAGAGAAGTAATGAATCTGAGCATTTTATGAGTAACACTTTGTGTCTAAAAGAGAGCTCTACAATTTAGCCTTAAACGTATGAAGATACCTACTATTCAAATAAGCAGCAATATTATTCCATTTAAGGGATTTTTAGCTTTGGATTAACATAAATAAGACTTGCAGGTTGAAAGATTTGTGTATGTCCTTAAGAAGATATTGTTTTCATTATAATATGTATAGTTTTTATTTACTTAATAAGATTACTGTCCTGGGCTTTCAGGACATGTATAAAATACAACTGGGGCATTAAAAGTAAAGATAAATTATCCACCCCAAACAATACTAGGAGGTTCTTACTAAAGAAGCTTGAATCTAGCATATCAGGGAAAAACTCCCCAAGGAGTGTTTAATTAGGACTCTTTAATAAAAACTCAGCAGGACCACAACCAAACTCTTCGTAAAAATGACCCAGGCCTTAGGCTCCACATATTACAGAACCTGAAACCCTGAAAGTAGCATTGTAAAAGCTGATTTTAATTGCTCTGGGAATGAGCTGGAAAGAGGCAGCCCAGGCTTTCTGGGTTTCTGTAGAAAATGAGTGGGATTCTTGCCAAGTGTGGACCCTTGTTACCAGTTTTCAGCACCAAGAGTGTCAAAAAGGAAGAAAAGGAAGAAAAGAAAAAGAAAACACATTATCATTATCTGTAAATGAAGGATATCACAAGAGTTGTCCCCTTCTGTTCTAATTTGTAGAGTATATTTCTCCCTTGACTTATTCAGAAAATAGTTAACCATGGAGGGGTTATTTTTTATAAACGTGACGGTAGCAGAGATTCTCTTAGAGGTAACTCATTCATGTCAAAAGATCCAACTATTTTTCCTTTGCTTCCTTTTGACCCAAGGAACTGGATTTGTGGATTTAGCTGAATTTTGACAGAGGCCTAGGTTCTATGGCCAGAGAGTTTTGTTTTGTTAAAAACACAAGCTTTCGACATACTGTATATGCTTTGTGTAACAGTTTAAAAGGCTGTAACTGTAAGTAACAAGAAACCTAGACTTAGAATAGCTTCAACAAATTGGGATTGCTTATAAATAGTTGGCCACTGGAAATGTTTCAGCTGTTGTATGCTGTCAACATTTGCCTAGGGCCAGCATATATGAAATTTCCTTGGCCTTTTCCTATGATGACAGATGGTTATTGCAGCTCCAGATATGATGTCTGAGTTCCAGACAGTGAGACGAAGGAGGGAAGGGATAAAGAGAAGGGGTAGCTCTAGTTGTCTCTAGAAACATAAAAGCCCCTTATTGAAAGGGGCTTCAATCTTCCTCATGGTTCCCCCAAACTTCAGCTTACAGCCTATTGGCCAGAACTATGTCATGTGGTCTTCTCTGATGAACAGAGAATGGAAAAGTAAATGTCTGGTTTGCTAGTCTCTACAAGAAAGGCAGCCAAGTTGGAGGGGATTCAAAAAGGTTGAGAGCTATCCACATTATTGACCACATATGGCTTATGTTACCAGATAACTTGAAAGACTTAAGTCAATTTCTTAAGGTTGCTCAAGGACAGGAGTATAGTAAGAAAAGAAAAAAAGCTAAGATTTTTTTTATGTCAAATGCAGAGTAAACTTTGGAAAGAGCGAGGTAGACTGGAAAATAAACAAGAAATTACCTAAAAAGACTTGAAACCAGATCTTATAAAACATTAGGCAAGACGGTCACTACTAATCAACCCCAAGGTTTTCCAAACCATAATATGGATAATAGTGAAGGTATTTCTCTCAGTTTTCACAAATGTCACCCCAAAATTTATAAATACAGACTCCACCAAAAAATGTATACATCGGGAAAAGAAACACTTGCATAAATATTTTACTACTAAATCTATGAGACATCACGAGATTAATACAAGTTACCTTTGGCCTGTACAATTACAGGAGGTGCTTAAAGTGGTGGCCATTAGCTTCCAGACATTCATTAGCATGGTAAACTGCTGAAATGTGTATACATTTTTTGACAGACTCTATATTCGTATATACCCATTACAGTGTTTAAAGTGAAAAATTTTGTTTTGGAGAAAGAAGAAAAAATTCAGCCCAAAGAACAATTGGCCAAAATGTTGTCATGTCTACAAGATGAAAAGAATAAATAATAATTGCTTAGGATATTTTAATCGTATTAACTTTTGAAGTAGCTGATGTCAAATCAATTGAATTTAATCAACTCAACAAATGCTTTCTTTAGCAATCATGCTGCGTTGCTCTGTTGAGGGATCCTGGGGAATGAGTGACCTAAGAAGCTAGCACAGAAAGATGAATGAAACCAGAGAGTCAGGTATGGGCTCTGGCTCTGCAAACAAAGAATCTACTTGTTTGAAAGCGTTTGTCTGTTGCTAAAGTAAACTGTGTGTGAGTGGAGTGTGGAAAGATAGTGTCCTTTCAAAGAGAGAAAGAAGCTAAGTGGAAGCAAGAAAAGTAGGAAATAGAACCCTATATTTGAGCAATCCAGAGTGATTGTGCCTTCCTGCAGCTGTGGGAAAAGAAACTTGAAAACATAAATTTGGATTGCAGAGGGTGTGAATGAGGAACTCAGCATGGGACAGTAGTAGGGGTTTGGGTTCTGAGAAAAAATGGAGCTTTTTAAATGGATGTATCTGTGACCATTGAAAAATATTTCTAGAAATTATCAAAATTTTTCTGGGAAAAAAATCACTTTCTACATTGCAAACATGTACCATAGAGGAAACATGAGTGTTGTTATGAGCTAAATTGTTTCCCACTAAAGTTTGTATGTTGAAATCCTAATGCCAGTGCTTCAGACAGTGACTGTATTTAGAGATGGGGCTTTGAAAGAGTGGTTAATGTACAGTGAAGTCACTAGGGTGGGTCCTAATCTGATATGACTAACATTCTTGCAGCCTTGTAAAAAAAAAAAGAGAGATGAAGACAGTACACATATAGATGCGGACATACACATGCAAGTGTGAACACATGCCTGACCATATGAAGACAAAAGGAGAATTGGCCATCTACAAGCCAGGAAGAAAGATTTCCAGAGGAAACTAACCCAGCCAGCTCTTTCATCTTAGACTTCCAGCCTCAACTATAAGAAAATAAGTTTCTGCTGTTTCAGTCTTCCAGTGTTTGCTCTTTTGTTTATGGCAACTGCAGGGAAGTCATATAGCTAGCAAATATTTTTATTTTTAAAGGTAATGAGGTCAAAAGCTAAATTTATAAAGGGACAAGTAGAAAAAAGGCAGTTTCTGGAAACATTGTATAGGTATAACACTGTTGAAATGCACAACCACTGCAATGGGGTGAGGAGATGGAAAAATTCAGGGAGGGTGAAGGTCTCAATTCTGGGACCCGTGCTATCTGGAAGGGTTGGGGTTGGTGGAAGAAATAGGTGAGTGTGGACTAGACCATGTTTCTTCTGCAGTATGCTTGTCCTGAGGAATCTGTCAGGAGTTAGAATCGTGTGGCAGGCATGAAGCCAAACATGAGATAGCTAAGAATGCCAATGATGAGCAAAATCAGACAAAAGCCGTATCCTGAACAGCCAATGAATGAATTGTGCAGTTCATGTTACGTAGTTGCAGTAATATGACTAAATTGGTAGCTTTCATATACACAAGTAATTTCAATGTCACAGAAAGGCCTTTATCTCAAAATCAAATAAACAAACTAAAAAAATATAATCTTCCTGATAGCTAATGCAGAGGTTAAGACCAAACAAGAAAATACCTCAAAGGGAATCATGGATTCACAAGAATGTGAAATTCAATTCTTTTCCCAAGAACAAATTTTGAGTAGCATCAGTGGAGACCAGGAGAGCTTGAAGAAAACAGTCTTTCCCTATGCAGGAGAGGATGTTGTAGGGAGAGGTGAGGGAAATCCCAGGAAGAGCGGGTTGTCTGGGGCTGGTTTAGGGACAGAGTCCAAACTGTCTCACAATAGCTAAAGGATCATATTTACCTTACAAAGAAAAGTTGGTTTCGACTACATATTTGATGTCTGTGCCAGGTTTTACCCTCTGGAAAAATCAAAAATGTACAATAAATTTTCTACATCAAGAGAATACTCCATACTTTTAGATCTTGTTATTGAAATATCACTTGGGTCCCCAAGCATAGTACTTGGCTGAGGTGCTTGCATGGATTGTTTATATTGCTCATTAATTAATGTGATGAATGAATGTATTAAAAATAGGACTCCCAGTTTTCATACTGAAGGCTTACACATAATAGCACCTAAAGAGCTAAAAACCTTTAGAAAAGTACTGCGTTATTTATTTACAGAATAGCTTTGACTCATTTAATAATTAGGTTTTATAATTACTTTGTAGATTACTTTTTGACTTTCTACAATTATAATTGAATATTATGTTCCTATAAATCTAAAAATACTTTTGGTGTTGCTAATACTGATTAATTTCCCTTAATGTCTTTGAGACTATTATGTCTGGAGATAAAAAGAAAATACTAGTGTGGCTCGAAAGACCCAAACTTCTCAGATGTTCACTCATTCTATACATACTTTTTCATACCTGCTATATTTCATATATTTATCTTCATGTTAAAAAGTAGACAAATAGAGTCTGTCTTCACAATTTTTACATTCTTTTATACTGTATTTAACCCATACAGTTTTAAGTCCAAATTGTAGGAACAAAAATGAAAGAACACTTGCTAAGTTTTAATTTTTAAAATCATCCTGTTTTGCCTAACATTGAGTATAGATAACATTGAGTATAGATGCATTCAACTTTTTACATTTTGATACCTGGTGTGTTATTGTAAGTAAAATAATAACCTTCAGACATTATACTTATTGAGTAAAGATTAACATATATGTAACGTATTTCACTGTTTTAAAATATTTAGCAATTTCAGTATGAATTTAGATAAAACAGATAATAAAATCAGAGGATATAATTTTGAGAACAATTTCTTCCTGGAGTAAGTGTTCTGATTAGATTTAACCAGGCCCTCATTAAAAGGTACATGTCCGTGCTTTACACTCAAGAGGGTTCCTAGCAAATGACCCCATGAAAACATTTACGTGGAATTCTCATCTCTGCCAAATGTGCTGGATTTTGGCATGGAATCAACAATGCTGATGTAATAGTAAGCTAACTTGGATAGAAAGAGCTCCCGACCTTCCTTTCCGGTAGGTGTAGTCTCATGGAAAATCACCTTTGAATCCAAAAAACTGAATGATGCAATGGGGGAAATGATGCCTGTGGGAAAATCTAGAGGAAGTCCCCAACTGATCAGTCTCCTTTTCTACCTCACTCTCAGATTCTGTGGGGAAACTTCCTAAAGGGGCCTCTTGTCAAGGATCATACAGTCAATGGCCATTTACTGACCAGCAGCAGCATGTGGAAGGCACAGCGCCTACGATTACAAAGGAGCTGTGAGGGCTGCTGAGCAAATGAGCTACTCTGCACCCTCCAGGCCTGTAGTTGGCTCTGATAGAGTCTAGCCTATGATCTGCCAGAAAATATTTGGCAAAGAGCTCACCTGTTCGCATAAGTACAAATATTCAGTTGACATGATTCCTCAAAGAGAGTTGTGAGGGTGAAAGTAAGTTCATTGTCCACCTGTAATCGTCCTGAACTTCTGAGGTAATGGATGTGAAAGTGCTTTATAGAAACACAATGCAAATACAAGGCACTTTCAGTGACTACTTCAGTACCAGAGGCTCTTGTGGAAACAAAGAGAGACACACATGGACCCGGGTCCCACATGAATAGACTGTTTTGCCATCCATTTTAGCCCTCTGAAAGAGTGTAGTTCACATCCCTTGCAGTGACTCATCTAGAGTGTCCTTTGGTGAACTACACATAGGCATTGATGTTCTTTGTTCTCCCAGCACATACCTGTGGTCCTTGTAACATTTGATGTGTACATTAGAAATCCATGATGTTTTTCAGGCAAAATAAAACATGTGAGGTAGAAGATCGGCCTAGAGCCTAAAGCATCATATAATGCACTCCCAAGTAACAGCTATATTTTATAGTATGTATGTGCCAGAAACAGAGAAACAGAGATGGCTCAGTTCCTTTAATTCTCACAACAAACATGAAAGATGTACCATTATTACCCCCACTTTACAGATGAGAAAACAGAAGGGTATAGAAGTATAGTGATAGACCCCGAATCACACGCAGTAAATGGCAGTGTCAGACTCAAATCTAACAGGTCTGTTGCCAGTCTGTATAATTAGCATCTGCGCTATATACTTTTAAGTATTAGTTTTATGTATACTGCTCTATTTCTAATAAAAGTTGTACTATTTTGTAATATATCTGTCATCTTAGTTTTCACCAGATTTTAGCCCATGAGAGACTTCTCTGATGATTATTGTGTATACAATACTTTCTATTTGCAAAATATTTATCAATTGCAAATGTTGTACCATAAAATAATTTGAGAAATCCTCACTAAAGCAGAAAATAAACATGTGTTATATTAAAGGTGGACTTCATTAAGTAAGTACATACAGCTAGGTTCCACTTTATTAATTTTCAGCTTCTCATTTCTCGGTATACATGATCCGAATGGTTTTCACAGGGAAGTCTCAAGTGCTCTTCTCCTGTATGCTGCTGCTTTTTAAAGGTAGCTCATTTTCACTTACTTGTTCATCATCCTCTTCCTTCCTGCAATTCCAGAAGCCGTGTTACTAATTACTGACCTAGTCAACCCTCAAAGAGGACAAAGGCAGCTAAAATTGGAGTGCTCTTTACTTTAGAATCACAATGGATTTTCCATTTTTTAGAAAGTGTAAAGCATTTTTAACTGAAGGGCCCAGAGACCTTTCAGTTATATGGGCACTTCAGTTTCTGCTAAAAAAAAAAGTTATAATTCAATTTTTCTTTTTAAAAAGTATTTCACACACAATTTGAAGTATCTGTATGTGTATATACATGCAACAGGTATGCACGTATGTATATGAATTTTTCATTCTCGCGTTAGCATTTAAAGCCACAGAATTATAATGCTCATACTCATTGCAGAGATATTTCTCAAAAAGTTAGCAAGAATAAAAAATAGTACTAATTACAGTAGGGGATGAATAGTTGTAAATCACCTCGTCACAGAGCCTGGCTGATAGATGCTCCAGAAATATTTATGAAACTAAGATGAGCTATCACTGAACTGCTATCTCTGGCCTTGGAACCAAGAAATGAAGAAGTTGGGGGCCGGGGATTTAGCTCAGTGGTTTCTCCGCCTGCTGCGCAAGCGCAAGGACGCCAGTTCGATCCCCGGGACCAAAAAAAAAAAAAAAAAGGAGTTGGTAAATACAGTGGACACTTGACTTACAAACTCGATTAGTTCCCGAGGTCTGCTTGTAACTCAAGTTGGTTGTAAGTCAATACACCTGAGATCTGGATTTTTTTACCTGGGTACACACTATAGATAACAAAAGGCAGATGAATCTTCCATTAACCTAATTAACTCAAGTTGTTCGTATGTCAGGCTGGTCACAACTTGAGGGTCCACTATATATGAGAATTGAGAAGGAATTTAGAAATGATCGAATGCAACCCTTTTGTTTTTAAGATGAAGAAATCACTTCAGGAAAGCCTTCTCCAAGACCACACATTTGTTTAAAGGCAGATGCTGTGTTCATCACAACGTGTACTTCCGCACTCCCACCTGTTAGCGCATCTGCCGTGTACCTCACCCCTTTGAAGTGCTGGCCAGCGTTCTCACACAGTGCTGCCCAAGGCTAAGTTAATGCACCCCTGTGTGCCTCTAAATTTCTTAGCCACATTTTAAAAAAATTGTAATAAGTGAGATGAATTTTAGGAATATATTCAATTCAATATCATAAAATATTATAATTCCAATAACACTATAAAATTGATTAAGCAATTAATTTCCCATTACTATAAAAGTTGGTCATTGTTATCTCACTTTTTTCAGGTTTTTCAAAATCTGGAGTGTAAATCATATTTTCACACATCTCTGTTTGGATTAACCATGTTTCAAGTACTTAATAGTGACCTGGCGCTTTGAACTACCTTGTTAGGCAGAATGGCTCTAAAATCAAAGGGAAAGAAAGTATTATTATGCATTTTAAAAGTTGCAGTATTTTATTACTGTATATTTATTTATTTTGGGGGGCGGTACCAAAACCACTGAGCTAAATCCCCAGCCCCATTACTGTGTGCTTCTAAAATTCAATTTTAACATAAATGCACAAAAATAAACTATTCCCTATACGGAGTCAAATATATATAGATATTATACAAGTGTACATATATATGTAAACAAACCATCAAAATTACTGAATTAGATTGTTTTAGATACAACTTCTGCCAGACTTTCAAGGAAGCAATATCTTCCACCTTACACAAATTATCTCATTTTTCAAGTAACTCTCGACAAGTATACAATAAATTCCATTTGCAGCACAAGAGAGACTTAAACTGCTAAGTAACTTAAAACTATGACCCAGCAGATCAACAGTACCACACTGTTGATTAGCAACATTGTATATCGTTATCCATCATTTCCATATGCAAACGGAGAGTTGGTTCTGCTGTCACATAAGGGTCCTGCTGCTTGACAGACTGCTGCATAGGTCCTGCTTACCAGGTATTGTACTTACCAGAAAAATGAAAGAAGGAAGAGAGTTTGTCTTTCTCATCACTCTTCAAAATCTTGTTTCTAACAAGAAATTCTGTAGACGCAGAGACTATTGCATTATTCAGTGTTAATTCCCTGAAAAGTTAATGTCATTATGGGTTCAGGTAATGCCTTGACCTTTTTTTGTATATTTGTTCAAAGCTTTGCTATATATGTTGGTTGGTGGGTTTTTCCCTTTTTGAATTCCTTAGCTTTTGAAGTAATAACAGCTGAGAGGGGAAAGGAGAGGCAGGGGGTGGAAAAGAGAAGAAACTGATTCAGATCACATTCCTGGAAGCTTCTGATTTGGTACAGTACAATGCTTGAGATAATTTTATCTCTTTTTCAAAGGTCTATTACACTTTCCTTTTTTATTCTCTGCCCCAGAACATTAATCAGAAGACTACTCTAGTCTTTCCTCAAAGTTAATGGCTCCACATTAATAAGGTTTTTTTATTAATTAATATAAGGCAATGTAGCCTTGTCTTTAAATTTTTAATTCTTTTAGATGTTTATCACCAAACCTAGATTCTTATTACTCTCAATGAGTGAAGCAGATAGACATGTTAGAATGTTTGTAGCTATACGTAGCAGAAAACTACAACACGATTGGATTAAACCATAAACATCCCTGATATAAGAAAGTCAGTCATGTAGTAACACAGGAACATTATCAATTGCCTGAGTCCTTTTCATCCATATCTCTTGTCATCCTCAAGAATTGATTAGTCTTCTGACAGATGTCTACCATAATTCCAGTTCTATGCAGATAACTAAAAATGCAGAAAAAGGAACATGTTTTCTTCATGCTGTCTTTTTAAAATAGAGAAAAATCCTTCCCAGAGAGACTACACCTAGATGACTTCCCTTCAATGCCTCACTGAACAAAATTGTATCATGTGTCAATGTTTTAGCCAGTCACTACCCCAGAGACATTACCTCCATGACTAGCTGAGACTAGCAAGTCTCCCATGTGGGGCTGCACCTGAGGCTCGCTGCCCTGTAAGTACATGGCTGCAAAGTTTTGTGAGTATTTGGATTACACTAAGGGCCTAGTAAAAAGGAGGAATGGTTCTTGGTTGGGACATATATAGAGTCCACTTCAAATAAGTCAGAAATGGTGAAGGGCTTTAAGATATTGTCAGTGGGGCTAGAGAGACTTGGACTGTTTTGATCGATATTAAGGAGTTTCAGCTAAAGAGCACTTGGGTAATATTAGATGAGCGACATAAGTATTCTGCCTGGTGCAACTAGGACATTGGTGATGACGTTTATTTTGAATTAAGATAATATCCAAAGGAGAAGCAGTTTAGAGGGAGAGTAGATCGAATTGTACCTGAGTGTGAATGGCAGGGGCCTAGACTGTTTGAAGGTCAAGAAAGGTTTTCTAGTCCTTAAAGCACTTTCAAATACTAAGGCATGTGTTAACCAATAACTGACAGAGGACAGTACTAGGGGTACTGAAGTTTATTGCAGAAAATGATGAGTAAAACAAGAGAGAAATGAAGGGGTTTAGAAAAAGAAGTACTCCTCTCAGGGTGAGAAAAAAGTGGGGGAATCTGGAGTTCCTCGTGAAATGTATAAATTTTAATTGAATCTTCAATAAAAGATTTGACGTACAATTATGTGTGGTGGCAAACATGGGTAATCCCAGCGCTGGAGGGTAGGGGTGGGGGGCTGAAGTAGGAGGAGAGCATGTTTAAGGATAGCCTGGGATGAATAGTAAGTTCAAAGCCAGCCGGAACTACATTGTGAGGCCAAAAAAAAAGGTTTGAATCCAGCTGTGTTGATGTATGCCTATAATTCCAGCTATTTGGGAGGCTGAGGCAGGAGGATTGTAGGTTCAAGGCCAGCCAGGGCAACTGAACAAGCTCATGTCTTGAATTAAAAAGTACTGGGACTACAGCTCAGTGGTAGAACTTTGCTGGGTTCCTTGCCCAGTACCTCAAAAAAACTTGACAAATAGGAATTGAAGAAAGGTGGGGTCACTCCACTCTCTGTAAGGCAGATTTGAGGAGTGGTGAGGAGGAGTTGGGTTGCTAGGGCAGGTTTGAATGGATAAAATCAATAGGAAGCTTGTGGAATAATTGCATAAAATATATTTCCTCTATTACTTTCATTGCAAACTGTATTAGTCAGCTATGCTACCGTAATGCTACATACAAAATAGTAGCATCTTACTCACCGGTGTGCTTGTGGGTCAGTGCTCATCACCTCAGTGTGCGTTCGTGAAGTTTGCATTCATATTTGTCCCTCAGGTCGCTCCTTCTTGGACAAACAGTTTCCCTCAGCATACTATGGTCATGCAACAGGTGACCATTCCAGAAACTCTTGGTACTTCACAAGGCTCAGCTTAGAGCAAGCAGGATCATTTGCACCCATTTTCTCTTAGTCAAAATGCATGATCCTGCCCAGTATCACTGGGCCGGGGACGTAGCTCAGTGGTGCTGTGCCTGCCTCGCAAGCACAAGGTCCTGGGTTTGATCCTCGGTGCCAAAAATGAAACAAAATGTCCAGTATCATTGAGGGTGGAAGGTAGGGGCAAGGAAGACACTGAATCTTTCTAAACAATAGTCTAATATGTAACATAGGAGGAGTAGAATTGGATTTCGCTGAGCAGCCATGAAATTCCTAGAACACCAGGATTCTCAGCTACAGTGCCTAGCGGGCTTAGTGACAAACTCAGGAAAGCAGTCTCAGTAGAGTGACCTTTTTCTTCCTCTACGCTTGTGCTATTATCCCAAAGGGATGACATGGGCTGGTAAGTTGGTCACTGGGCCAACTAGGCAAAATAGAACCAGCAACTTCAGGAGCATCTCATTTTCATGATCAGTTGCCTTTGGTCTCATGCAGCAACATTGCTCCATTCTCCTAGGCTTAATTAGAGGCTGCTGTTGCCTTCCTCACCAGCCCTGCTAGTGAGTGATAAAAACTCAAACAATAAAATACTTGCACTGTTTTCCTTAATATGTAGTTTTTGGACTTCTTCCAAAAATCCAACACATTTATGAAAGTTGAACCAAGTCACTGTGCTAATTATTCTACCAACTGTGTATCTTAATTAGTTGTTTAACACGTGGTCCGCAGAAGTGACATGGGTTTCCCCCATTGTATAGCTAACTTACATACCTGAGATTTGAAGACATCTTCAAACTATTTTATTTCTAGAGAGCAAATGAATTGCTGCATAAATAAGAAATTTTAGTAGTGTTTTTTAATTCCTGAATCAAATATATGGCTAAGGTTGTATTTAATGGATCCATAAATTCTCAACCCCAAATGGCTCCATGATGCTTGAGTAGATCCTGTAAATAAAGTATGTGCACACATACATGTGAGAGCCTTGTTTTATAAAACATGTTTTAATAAGACACCAGTGATGTGGTCGTAAAATATAAAAGTGAAGCTCACTTCCTGCTTCTCTATACTTCCCAAATTTCATTCAGCACTTTTTCTGCACTTCATTCTGTGCTTTTTTTGCTACTGGCAATGATTAGTGAGCCTGAAAAGGCCGCATACAGTGGAGGAAGAGATGTCCTTCCTGACACTCTTCAGTCCTGAGGCTCCAAGTCCACAATTCCTTAGAAAATTTCTAGCTTCACTTTTAGGGTTCTTTTCCCCCTACATATTAAAAGAGGTATTTGAGAGAAAGGAAAAAGAACAGGGAAATCACAAAGACAAGAATTTCAGCAGGAGACAAGATTTTAAAAGTATATTTATGTTTAAGCATTAAATATTACCTGTCACAGGGGTTGTCATTGAAGAATCTCAGTGAGCCCTGAGCATGAAAATCTGGTTCAGGAAGAACAATACATTGGAAGATGCCTGGCCACACATGTCATAGGAGGAAGGCCCTGGTCAAGTCTAGTTTCTAGGAGTGCATTCCCAGGGGCAACAGAGAAGTTCAAGTCTAGTTTCTAGGAGTGCGTTCCCAGGGGGAACAGAGAAGTTGCAGGCTGGGTAATACGGCAGCTGCATTGTGAGAATGAATGAGGATATCAACTTGGAAGAGTAAGAGTAGAAAGAATTCAGAGAGATAGAATAAAAGCTGAAATTGGTAGAAATAGGTTAAGCTTAATGTAAAGGTCATGAGAGCCTGTATTTCATCCGTGGCTGGAGTACTTTTCTGCACTTCACCTGGGATGGGTCCTTATACCAACCAATTTGGAAATTGAGCTTCAGATTTTTTTATTTGCTACAAAGAAATTGATTAACTGAAAAAAAAAAGGTTACTTAATTGATTTGTTTTAAGGTAAAAGAAACAAAAGCCTTCAAAGAGAATTGTTGCTTGATTGGTAAGTGGGTTGATTTGTCAATAAGAAAATGGAAGGAAGGAAGGAAGGGAGGGAGGGAAACAAAAGAATGAAAAGTGAAATAAGCGTTCTCTAATTTCACAGTTTTTAAAATCGAAGCTGGATGTGCTGGCACACCCCTTTTATTCCAGCACTCAGGAGGTTGAAGCAGGAGGACTGCTGTGAGTTTGAAGACAGCCTGGGATACATAGTGAGTCCAAGGCCAGCCTGAGCTATCTAGCACGAGTATGTCTCAGTAAAGAAAAAGTCTAATAATTATTACTAAATTATGCCCTCTTCATCAGATTTTTGACCATTTTTTCAATCTATACAACTCAGATGTGTCCTATTTCAGTGTGTTGTATTTATAAAATGGTTTTTGAATTTTAAAAACATATGAATGTTAGTATTTTTATAAATCACAGTAGACAAACTGTGGATAATGAATTATATCAAATAAGTATGATTACAAGTAGATACTTTTAAGTTAGAATTAAGTAACGAGTTAATAGACTATTTACCTGGCATGCAGGAGATATTGGGTTTGATACCCAGCACAGCCAAAACTAAAGCAAAAATAGAAATAATTTCAGTAAGTTGTCAAGGCAAAATATTTCACCTTGTTTCCTCCTGTATTTAGGTTTCTTATAAAACATAGCTTATATTTATATATAAGGTATTGTCCATAAAGCCTCAAATTATATATAATATTTTATATTTTAATAGGTCAGTCATACCCTTTTGGATACTGTGTTCCTAGTCTAAGTGCCAAATAGTGTTTTAAATTCATTTAGGCAATTTGGCTAGCATTTCTCTCATCTAATCATCAACTTATCCATAATAGGGAGTTTGCCTGCACACTTACATGCACACTCACACACTCACACACACACACACACACACACATGGAGGGGAGAGAGGGAGAAGGAGAGAGAAAGAGAGGCTCTACAATAGGAGACAAGAAGATTGACTGGAGACTCAGGAAATCAGAAAAGTGTGACTGGGAATGTGACAGGACTGCTCTAACACTGTTGGTTCATACTAGGTGGCTGCTTCCCTGATCCTGGGCAGTAGTTTTGTTTTATTGTTTTAGAAAAACTGGTGTCAATACCGAATAGTTTCTCTAGTGTGAGAAACTGAAAGTATAAATAAGGACTAAAAGGTATAATAGATAGTGTGAAATAGGAAGAAAAGGGGCAAAGGGGAGGGGGAAGTGGGAGGGGTAGGGGAGAGGAAAGAAGGGAATGGAATGAATACGAGAAAATGGAGAAATGGAAATAAAGTCTTTGTAGATAGGGAGGGATGGAGCGGTTGAAGGGAGGGCAGGGGAATGGGGAAAAAATAAGAACCAAGATGGATTATGAAAAGGTGAAAATTTCCAATGATGAATGTCATTATGTGGTATACCTTAAATGTACCAATATAATTTAAAAAAAGAAATAGTGTAGAAAGTTTTACTTTATTTTACTTTTCGGTTTTTCCCTTGTTTCTGGAAGTAGTTCAAGATTTAGAAAGTATCTTCCCACTTGCATTTAGAAAACCCATTTCTAAAGACTCTCCTTCTGTGGAAAAACTCTTAATGTGACATTTGTAGAAACAATTTCAGAACAGAGTATTTTATTGCTTGTTTCAGCAGAGTTTTTAACTGTTCTTTTCTAAATACTACAAATGCCTAAAATACATAATTAGTTAACCGCAGAGATACAGCTCTACCTGATACAGTAATTATAGGTCACCTCAAAGATAGTAGTAACATCTTTTTATAAGACTTAATTCATATTTCTCTCACACAAAAAAATAGACACCGAATTATGACTGGAGTTTATATAAGACCAGTCTAAAGCCAACCATGGCTATGTAATTCCAATGATTCTCTCCCCATCAATGGAAAATTAGTGTCAGCTGAGCCGGAGTCCACAGAGTCTGAGTAAATGTCTGTTTCCTTGCCACAACTGAATGTGTGAAACTTTTTTCAAATGGTAAAATTACTATGAAAGGTCAGGAGATTAGTTTTACATGCATCATGGAATCCATTTGCTTTAATGGTATTATAACAAGAGAATAGACGTTTTTCCTGAGTTTAGAACCAAATTAGAATTCAAATATTCAGAATTCTGGCTCAACCCCAAACTATTTTCTTTAACGTGATCGTCCCTTGACAAAATGATATTCTTTCAAATTAGGAAGAAGGAGGATTTCTGGGAAAAAATATACACATATGAATATATGTATATATGCACTACTATTTGAAAGGAGCATGTAATCTAAAGGTACTGCACAGGAGCTCCATGCTGAGCTTGTCCTTCCTTAGATTATGAGCACCTTGAAAGCATATATTACATATATTCTGTAAATAGCTGCCCCTCGGGAAATAATAACTTTTCTTTCAAAAAATCAAGGAGAATCCACAGGTCTTTTGAATTTTAATTAATTACTGCATGTCAAAAAGTTGAGTCTCATACACTTCCCAAGTAATCAGCCCATATCTTTAGCTTCTTAACGTAAGCAAATTGTTCAATTGTGCCATCATTTTATTCATCTGTAGAAGTGAATAGTGTACATAGTAGGCAAACGCTAAATGCTATATGTATTGGTATTTCTATGAGTCTGAATTTCCTCTAATATGACAATAATGACTCATTTGAAACAATTCATTAGATTTGTCACTAACCCCTGTTATGTTTATAAAAATGCCTCCTGTATAGCCAGACCAGAGAATCTGTCTTATCTCAACTGTTTTATTATGTATTCCTTCATGAGGTATATACCACCAGTTAATTTAGAAACCATCCCTTTCTCTGTCATTCATCAAATCTTCATCACTCTATTCCGGGGGTTGAGCATACCCCCAGATACCTGTAGGAGGCTATGATGGGGACTAAAGAGAGACAGAAACAATATTCAAGGTATAAGGGAAGACTGACGGAGAGAAGTCTGTCTCTAGTGGACAAGGTGAATAAAACTCTGCAGTTGACCCACTTTTATTAGCCAGCCAGAAGCTCAGGGGAAGGGGTAGTGTACTTTTCCTGGAAAAGTGACTGCAGTAAGAATGGGGCTATAAAAATGAGTTAATCATCACAAAGGGAACAAATTAATGGGGATTAGGTCCTTCCCCATACCTGGATTCCTGCTTTTTTTTTTTTGCATTGTCCTCTGCAGATGTTATCTTCCCTCAGGAGTGCTGTGATTATGAGCTTTCTCCACAGAGCCAGGAAATACGCAGCCTTCCACATATTTCCCTATTCCTAAAGCAAGTTACATTGTCCTCGAGACTGCAGGGCCTAAGTCACAAAGTCTGGTCCCTGCCATTTTCCTCACATAGCTTGGTCCCCAACAACTCTACAGTTATTTTGTTTGCCTAAAAAGAATTATTTGTAAAGGAAGAATATTGGTGACAAACAAAATTCCCTACATTCTCTCTTTTTCCTGCCTTTGAAGAGTTTAAGGTCAGAGCACTAAACCCATACATGCTCTGGTTTAAAGAATAATTGAGTCAACTATCATAACAGAGGGCCTGAAAATATCTGAAGGTAAAAAAAAAAAAAAAAATCTGAAGGTAGAATGAATAGTTTATACTAAGCCAATATGCTCCAAGCTCTGAAAACATTCAGCAGCATAACCTCAACAGAACTATGAGGCAAAAAATAAGGGAAATGCTTTGGGCTTTGGAGCTTTTCATTTCCTGTGAGCAACACATCCCCTGCCCTTGTCTCACCTCCTGCTCATTGTCCTGGTGGAATCTTCCTGCGAGTTCCCTGCCTGTGCCTAGAGCCAAGTCCTTACATGAAGGCAAGAGCTGTTTGAAATTGTGATGTACAAAGCAGGTTCAGCTAGGCATAATTTGACTCTTTTGGAGGGCTGTGGCTATCTGTTAGTGGATTCTGCCTGTAGTTTGGGATGTCTTGGTTTACAGAGATGTAAAGTGTAATTGGCCTAAAAGATGTCTCTTAATAAAAAAAAAATCCTGTTAGGGAGGACCGTGGTCCCCTGCCTTGTTTCTACTAAGTGGAATGTTGTGTTAACTGATTTTGATAAGGGGTTGAGAAAAGGAACTGATTTTTCCACTACCACCTGAAGAAAGCAGGTAAAACTTGCTGTGACATGTTTGCCTCCTCTAATAGGTAGTGCGAATGTAGCTGCTTCTTTATGAAGGGCAAGCACCCCAACTTCTCCAATCTTTCCTTGAGTTGGGTCCCCTCTTCTTTCCGGCTGGTACCCCACAAGCCGGGTGATGCTCTCAAAATCTAGACAAGTGCCAGAAACACCATCTTCAGCTCAGATGTGCACTGGCTGACGAGAGGCAGGTGGTATGTGGTGAGGAAATGTCACCAGCCGCTAGGCCTCAAGTTATCAGCATGGATTGACAGCTAAGGGAGGTGGTGCATGCCTTTGTACTGTGGCCATAACCAGTGACTCTTGAGTGACCACAGTTTTGTCCCTACAGTAAACTTGAAAATACTGCACTGAAACAAGAAGATAGTACTTGAACCTGGCATCAGTTAAGGAGTAAAGTGTGCAAGGCCAAGCTTTCTCATTTTTCTACCCTGCTTATATGTGAGGTTGTAGATGTTTCCTTGGGGCTGACGAAGACAGATATCCTGTAGTTATGATGGTATCGGTATACGTCGGTCCGGGCACCTTTCCAACTTCATGACCATCATCAGTTATGTTTGGTGAAGGTTGTTTCCTCCATCCACTACCGAAATTGGCACCAACAGCGTTCTAGGGTTCATGACGCAGAGGTGGGTGTGGCTAAATTAATAGGTAGTTTTCCACCATCCCATACACAGTCTTTCCCACCTCCTTGTAAGCCAAGGCTATTTTCTCACTTCTCTTCCTGCCTATCTGAGGTCAGTTTATATATAAACCAATGGCAAGGTCGAAATTAGCTCTGAGCATTATGTTGAAGGGCTTAATCCTTCATACATTTCTTTCCCTTTTCCGCATTTCAGACTCTCAGCACTTTCACTTGCTACAGATTATGATCATGGACTGTTTATGATCACTATAACAAATACATTCCCTGTTCAAAGACTGAAGGAACCTAGATGGAATCATTTAAAAGGACTGATTTCAGCGATCAAAAACATGTAACATCAAAATAACATATTATTTTCAAAATATCATAAAGCTTATGATTTTACTAATTCCAAATTCAAATTTTATATCTGCCTTTAGAATTGCAAAAGCCCATAGCTCTGAAATGATACACATTCATGATATTGGAATTTGAGCCCTTGTCTTTATGTATCTCTGCTCAAATATTTAAGTCACTGTATCTGGGGAAAGTTTTGTTTTTGGATTTTGTTTGCTTTGGGGGATTGAAGCCAGGGTCTTATGCATGCTAAGCAGGTACTATACCACTGATTTACATCCCCAGCCCAAGTCTGGAAATGTTTCAGCTTTTCTGAGAGGTTCTCCCATTTCTGCAATCTCATTCTGCCTCTCCTCTTCTCTCTCTCTCTCCCTCAGCTTCTCCCTCTCTCTTTCCTCAAAACTCCTTCCTATCGCCACTTAGCATTAAAAATAAAAATCACACCAAAATTATTTTGGTGTCATCTTGACCTCCCCATTTCATAGTAGGCTTCTCCTTTCTTATAGACTGAAGAAAGAAAAGAGAAAGGATATTCCTTTACTGGCCTAGAAGGAAATATGTCCTTTCCTTGTCCCTAAGTTAAAATACTTGAAGATTTACAAATTATTGGAGATTTAAGAGCAATTCCGACATGTGCAAACAGCATTGCAGAATTGCACCAAACACAGACAAACCTAAGCACCCATCTCATTTTGACCAGCTTTCAAGTATAGTTGCCAAGTCCTAATCAAAACTCTTCTTTGATGCCACAAAATAAGTATTGAAGAAGTATGTATTGGTTTAGGTTCCCACACAAGTAGACTCTGAGACAAGGAGTACAGGTAGTTTATTTTAAAATTTCAAGAAATACAAGTAAATGAGCATGAAAATGAGACAAGACATGGAAGGACACAAAGCGTCTACCATGGCAGTGGGAAATTGACTCAGTTCCTCAGTGGGGCTCAGGGAAACTGTCAAGGATCTCTCAGTCACCCGAACTGTGGGATGTGGAAGCTGGGCTTCTTTTCTACCAGTTCCTCCATCTACCATGTGTTTCTGGAGATGATTAATAGTCCACCATTTCTGGTTTATTAATGTATGGGCCAAGCATGTAGTTACAGCCAAAAATTAGCTCTTGAGCATAATTATTAACGACCCTCAGGCCAGGAGCTTCAGCTTTGAACGCTGATTATTCAGAAGATATGGGTACCAATAATTTCCCCTATAAGAGTCCTGGACCTGGAATTCATTATATGCAACTGTTTTGAATCAAGGTTATTCTTTGCGTGTCTGGAAAATCTAAACAAACTATTATTGTTTTTGTGTTGGTATTTAGGCATCTGAATATATATCATCAAATACAATCAAAAGAAGTATAAATTAGTTCATCACAAAATCAGATGTGCAGTCACATATTAACTTGAAGTTCTTTGTAGACTACCATTTGAAATAGGAGCTTCCGTAGGGAGAGATCTAAAAACATTTTTCTATGAAAGCTGTTTAATTACAATCTGCTTTAATGGTATTTTATCACAAACACAATGAGATATCGTCTCACCCCAATTAGGATTTCTATTATCGAAAAAAAGAAACTAACATGATGATGAGGATGTGGAGAAAGAAAATTCTCATACCTTGGTGGAGATGCAAATTAGTAAAATCACTATGAAAAATAGTATGAAGATTCTGCAAAGAACTAGAGATAGAACTACTGTATGGTCCAGCTATATCATTACTAGGTTTATATTTAAAGAAAATTAAATAACTATATCAAAGAAATTCCTATACACCTGTGTCTAGTGCAACACTTCTCAGAACTGCTAAGATACAGAATCAACCCTGGTGTCCATCAGAGGATGAATAAATGAAGAAAATGTGGTGTATTATACACAATAGAACTGAGAAGAAAGAATAAAATCCTGTGAGTAGTGACAACATGGATAGAATTGCAGGACATATTATTAAATGAAGTAAGTCAGACAGCTATTACATGTTCTCAATCACATGTGGAAGCTAAAAAAGTTGATCTCATAGGAGAGAGTTGTTACCAGAGGCTTGGAATGGGGAAGGTTGGGAGCCGGAGAGAATATGGTTAATAGGTACAAGGGTTGCATTGCAAATGAGAAATAACTTCCATTATTCTGTAGCAAAGAAGGGTAACTATAGTTGGTGGTAATTAATTGTATATTTCAGAATACATAGTAGAAATAACTTTGAACTTTCTCAGCACCAAGAAGTGGTAAATGGACTAATGACCGTACCACTTACTCTGATCTGTTCATGGATGTATCAAAATGTCACCCTATATCTTACAGACACATACCATTATGATGCATCGATTAAAAATTTAAAAATCTAGATCCTGGAGTCTAAAATAATAACACACTTTATCATATCATAAACCTTCAAAACAAATGTTTAACTATCTTCTGAAATGTGTAGGAAATGTTTCTTAAATGCCAAGTGACATTTGTAGAGATAAGCTGTAAGACAAGTTTTTTTACCACCAACTGAAATACGGTTTCATTAAATATCAGTCTTGATATTAATTGAGCTTGCTCTTTATTTGGGAAGACTAAAGCAAAGTTGTATTTAGGAATAATTCAACAACTTTAAGCTCTTCTAAATCATTTCAGCAACAAGGCCAAAAGAGAATTCTCGAATCTCAAAGTTGGAGGGAGCGTTCTACTTTTCTCCTATGCCTTGGGCAGGACTACCCACTATCACAGTTCTCTTCTCCGGTCTTCTACCCCGTCACTCTCTGTCTCCACAGAAATTGGCCCTTCCACCAGCCCCAAGGGAGCCCATTCCATTTTTATTAGGAAACTATTTACATAACCCCAAATCTCATCAAGATTTGCTAGAGTAACACTTTACATTCCCCCAAGCATCATCACTTTCCCTTTGCCTGTCCTTTTGTCTGCTGTTCTTCAAAAGAGAGCTGCTTGCTTTCTTCCATTGACTTCAAGATTTGGATCTAGGATTCCTTCTTTTTGAAATCTTCTCTGCTACCCAGCCCACGGGGATTTTTCTTTTCCTGCTTCTTTATCATAATATTCATTCATCCCCATATCCAGTCTTTATTGAGTGTTTCTCATGTGGTAAGCAGAGTCCTAGGTACTGGTGACACGGTAAGATATGAGACAAGCAATTTTTGCACTGACCAAAGTTCTGCTTAATAGGTGACATCTACAGTGAAGATCAAAAAATTTTCAGATCTAAGACCTAGGAAGTGAACAAAACACAATAATGTTGAATTCTTCGTGGGCATAGTACTCTTTTAATTGTAAACTCCTTCAAGTACTACTGCTTATTTATTTGTATTTGCCACAATGACCCGTAAATATTTGTTGACAGATCTCTCTTCATAAGTATGTAATACTACCCTAAATAGATAGTCAATTCGATCATTTGGGATTTATATGATGTTGTATTATAAGTACATGGTATTCATGGAAAGACATGTTTTCTTATAGAAGGCTGAGCAAATATCAAAATCTTAGTAGATGTTAACATGAAGTTGTCATGGAAATGCAAGAACTGGTTTCACTTTCAACTCTGAAATCCCTTCAGAATCAAGGCAGATTTTTCTAGCCCTTAATCTTCCTCCAGTCCCTGTTGATCCCTCCTGCTCCAGCCTTATCAGTCTCCCATTAGAAAGATATCAAGGGTCAAGTAAGTCACCCACTTACAGCTAATTACACTCAGTCCTATAATGGTTTTTACAGCAGCATAAGGAAGTATGAAACCCCAGTTAATACATGCACTGTCCAAAAGCAGCAGACTGGCAGAATGGGTCAAGAAGCAAAATCCAACAATATTCTGCATACAAGAAACACACTTAATTCAAAAGGAAACTCATGGACTGAAAGTTAAACCGTGGAAAACAATACTCCATGTGACAGGAACCTGAAAAAAAGCAGGAGTACCAATCCTCTTTGCAGATCAAGTACATTTCAAACCAATGCTGATTAAGAGAGATGAAGAAGGACACTACCTCCTTGTAAAGGGAACAATCCAACAGGAAGAGATGACAGTCATAAATATCTATGCACCAAACACTAGTGCGCCCAACTATATAAAGCAAATACTAACGGACATGAGAAGTCATATATGCAGTAATACAATTGTAGTGGGGCACCTCAACACCCCACTGTCACAAATAGATCAACTAGACAAAAAATAAGTAATGAAATACTAGAACTCAATCGAACTCCTGAACAAATGAATTTAACAGATGTTTACAGAGTCTTCCACCCCACAAATCAGAATACACATTCTTCTCAGCTGCACATGGGTCATTCTCCAAAATAGACCACACACTCACACATAGAACATGTTTAAGTGCAAAATAACTGAAGTTATCCCCTGTATATTATCAGACCATAGTGTGATGAAATTGGAGATCCATAGCAAAAGAAACGCGAAAAATTTCATAAGCATGTGGAAAGTGAACAACACACTTCTGAATAACTAGTAGGCTACAGAGAAAATTAAAGAAGAGATCAGACAGTTCCTTCAATTAAATGACAGTGACAATACAACATATCGGAATCTATGGGACACAATGAAAGCACAGTCTTATGAGGGAAATTCATGGCAGTGAATATGCATATTAGGAAAACAGAACGAGCCCAATTAAACAACCTGATGCTGAACCTCAAGCTTCTAGAAAAAGAAGAGCAGGACAACCCCAAAGTTCATACAAGGGAGGAAATTATAAAGATCAGAGGAGAAATCAATGCAATGGAGACTAAGAGAATGATACAAAACATCAATGAAGCTAAGAGTTGTTTCTTTGAAAGAATCAACAAAATTGACAAAACTTTAGCCAACCTTATCAGGAAAAGGAAAGAAAATGCCCAAATCCATGCAATTAGGAATGAAAAGGTGAAATTACAACAGACTCAGCAGAAATCCAGAGGATCGTCAATACCTACTTCCAGAACCTATATGCCAATAAGATGAAAAACACAGAAGAAATGGACAGATTCCTAGATACATATGAATTACCAAAGTTGAACGAATAGGACCTAAAAATTCTAAACAACCCAATATCAACCAATGAAATTGAAAACGTAATTACAAACTTATCAACTAAGAAAAGCCCGGGCCCTGATGGCTTCACTGCTGAAGTCTACAAGACATTTAGAGAGGAACTGCTGCCACTCCTGTTTAAACTCTTCAATGAAATTGAAAGGGAAGCAACACTCCCAAATTCATTCCTGGAAGCAAGCATCACCTTGTTCCCCAAAGCAGAGAGAGACCCAACCGAAAAGGAGAACTATGGGCCAATCTCACTAATGAAATAGATGCAAAAATCCTTAATAAGAACCTGGCAAATAGAATGTAGAAGATCATCAAGAAGATCATACACCCTGATCAAGTGGAATTCATCCCAGAGATGCAGGGATGGTTCAACATACACAAATCAATCAATGTAGTACAGTCTATCAATAGAGCCAAGGACAAAAACTATATGGTTATCTCCATAGATGCAGAAAAAACATTTGACAAAATCCAACATGCATTTATAATAAAAACCCTACAAAAAATTGGAATAGATGGTCTCTACCTCAAACTGATAGAGGTCATCTATGAAAAACCAACAGCCAATATCATACTAAATGGTCAAAAACTGAAATCCTTCACACTCAAATCAGGAACAAGACAAGGATGTCCACTCTCACCATTCTTGTTCAATATAGTTTTGGAAACATTAGCCAGGGCAATTAGACAAGAGAAAGAAATAACAGAAATAAAGATAGGAAATGAAGTCAAATTGTCATTATTTGCAGATGACATGTTACTCTATATAGAAGACCCCAAGAACTCCACCAAAAGTCTTCTAGACTTAATAACCAAATTCAGTCAAGTAGCTGGTTACAAGGTCAACACACAAAAATCAATAGCTTTCCTCTACACGAATGACAGACTCACTGAGAGAGAAATAGGGTAAATAATTCCTTTCACAATAGCATTCAAAAAACTGAAATACCTAGGACTCAGCCTATCGAAAGAAATCAAAGACCTCTTCTCTGAAAACTATAGCACTCTGAAAATGGAGATTGAAGATGATATCAGAAAATGGACAGACATCCCCTGCTCCTGGGTAGGAAGGACTAATAGAGTGAAAATGGCCATACTTCCAAAACTGTTATACAGATTTAATGCAATTCCAATTGAGATCCCAGCAGCATACTTCACGGACCTTGAGAAAACAATCCACAAATTCATTTAGAACAAGAAGAGACCCAGAATAGCAAAAGCAATTCTAGGTAATAGAGACATGGCAGGGGGTATCACGATACCCAACCTGCAACTCTACTACAAAGCTACTGTGATAAAAACAGCATGATACTGGCAAAGAAACAGACCTGAGGACCAGTGGAACAGATTAGAAGATGCAGAAACAACGACAGATACACAGCCATCTCATCTTCCATAAAGGAGCCAAACACCCTCACTGGAGGCAAGATAGCCTCTTTAATAAATGGTGCTGGCAAAATTGGGTTTCAACTTGCCAAAGATTAAGACTAGACCTATAGCTCTCGCCATGCACTAAACTAAAATCAAAATGGATTAAAGATCTAAATATTAACATAGAAACTCTGTCCCAGTTGGAACAGAGGTTAGGTAGAACTCTTGAAGACATCAGCGTAGGAAAAGGTTTTATGAACAAAACCTCAGCTTCCTGTCAAATAGCACAAACAATCAACAAGTGGGATCTCTTCTTATTACAAAGCTTCTGCACATCATGAGAAACCACCAGCAGTGTGAAGAGACAACCCACAACGTGGGAAAAAATCTTCACCTGCTTTTCCACAGACAAAGGTCTACTATCTCGAATCTATAAAGAACTTAAAAAGATCAGACCTCCCAAATTTAAAGACCCAATCCAAAAATGGGCATCTGAAATGAACAGACATTTCTCAGACAAAGAAGTAGAAATAGCAAATAAATACATGAAAAAATGTTCAACATCACGGGTCGTTTGAGAGATGCAAATGAAAACAAGGCTGAGATTCCACCTCACTCCAGAAAGAATGGCTGCTATCATGAAATCAACCAATAACAAATGCTGGTGGGGCTGTGGGGAAAGAGGAACCCTGCTCCACTGCTGGTGGGAGGGTGGACTGGTGCAACCACTGTGGAAATCAGTATGGAGATACCTCAAAGAACTAGGACTGGAAGTCCCATTTGACCCTGGTTTTCCACTGCTGGGGATCTTCCCCAAAGAATTAAAAGAATCATACTACAGTGACATATGTGTGCCCATGTTCATAGCAGCACAGTTTGTGATAGCTAAAACTTGGAAACAGTCCAAATGCCCATCAACTGGAGACTGGATCAAGAAAATGTGGGTTTTTTAAATAAAATGGAGTACTAATCAGCCATGAAAAATGAGAAATTAGAGACATTTATAGCTAAGTGGATGCACATTGAGGCGATACTCTTAAGTCAAATAAATAGGACACACATGTAGAAATACTGAATAGTTTCTCTGGTGTGAGAAACTGAAAGTGTAAATAAGGGCTAAAATGTATAATAGGTAATATGAAATAGGAAGAAAAGGGGCAAAGGGGAAGGAAGTGGGAGGGCTAGGGGAAAGGATAGAAGGGAATGGGATTAATATGAGAAAATGGAAAAATAGGAACAAAATCTTTGTAAATAGGGAGGACTGGAGGGGTTGAAGGGAGGGCTGGGCAAGGGTGAAAAATAAGAACCAAGAGAGACTATGTAAAGGTGCAAATTTCCAATGATGAATGTCATTATGTTGTATACCTAAAATGTACCAATGATTAGAATGAATAATCGCTAATGCAAAATAGGAAGAAAAGGTCTAAAGGGGTAGGGGTAGTGTGAGGGGCAGGGCAAAAGAAAGAAGGGAAAGGAAAAATGATGAGAAATGGAAGAAATGGAAATAATGTCTTTGTAAGTAGGGAAGGGTGGAGGGGGTGAAGGGAAGGCTAGGAATGGGGAAAATATAACCAAGATGCATTATGTAAAGGTACAATTCCCAATGAGAAATGTAATTGTGTTGCGTACCTAAAATATACCAATAAAAAAATTTAACAAACAAAAACACTGTTCTGAGAGGAAAATCTTCTAGTACTCTCCAGCACAAAGCAAACAAGTATAAATTTGGCTGGGTTTCATATCTGGACCATAATATAGCACTAGCTATGCCAAATACAGAAAATTGTGTATAAAAAACAAAGAATAATAAACCTTAGATAAATTATCATCTAGCTCAAACTTATACTCAAAGAAAATCCTGATAGCCAGTAGGGACCAGAGAGATGTGTGCACAGAACATTCTAGGGATAGCCGTTTATGATTTCTCTTTGAGAAATCCTAAGTTAGACTACAATAGATCATAATATTTTGGGGAACGATAAGGATGACTTATTAATGAATAATTTGCTTTTGCTTTAGATCCGTTCTGCATGTGATTTGTGTAGTTAGTCAAATAAAAAATTGCCAGTACAGAGTAACAACTTCTCATTATATTACTTAAGTTTGGGTTAATCATTAACATTTTTCCATGGATCAGTACCTCACAGGAGCAAGAGATATAGCAGAGCTCTTCAGTTCCCTGTGTTTGCCAAGTGAAACAGCCATAGGCCAGTAACTTCTGATCCTTGTCATGTGCTGTGTTGGAGCTTTGTCAAGGTCTTTCATTCTTCTCTGTGAATAGCTCTTCCTCCAGCCCAGTACTCCCAACTTGCCCTAAGGAGAGGGTAAAGGTGGGTTTATGGTATAGTAGAGGTGTGTGTGTGTGTGTGTTTGTGTGTGTGTGTGTGTGTGTATTGGGATTGAACCCAGGGCCTTTACACTGAGCTACATCCCCAGACTATTATTTATTTTCTTATTTTGAAGCAAGGTCTTGCTAAGTCACTAAATTGCTTAGGCTGAGCTCAAACTCTTGATTCTCCTATGCTGGCCTCCCGGAGTGCTGGGGTTACAGGTGTGCATCATCACATCTGATAGGAAAATCCTTCTAATATAGGTCACTTTTTAACTTTCTGTTCCTTTTCAATTGAAAGCTGGGCTGTTAAACTCCTACTATGAAATCGTAGCAAGCAAAATTAATATGAGGCCGTGTTTAAAAGTGAATTCCTGCATGCCAAAGAGGTTTGAAAAATTAAATAAAAGTAAAAAATGTTAAACATTTAATGGAAAATATGAACCATATTAGGATACCCTTGAAAAATAATTTCAAAGAGTCATCATTAAGAAGTTGTCAAGTGTTTTGTTTTAAAATACTCTATAAAAATCCATCACAGAAAGATATATATATATATATACACACACATAATATCAACAGCTCTTATCTTTTTCAGTGAAACTATTTTGTATACAGAGATTGGATTTGAATTATCTTTGAATCCCTTGTGCAGCTAGGACCAGAGCCTAGCATAGTAAGTTCTGAATAATAATTAATTAATGAAAGACATTATTTTGTAGAGGACCCTGGTGATAAAAGGTGGATAAGCCTAGAGCCTTTAAAAGGATGAAGAATGCTTAACATAGTATCAAGAATGCTTAACATAGTATTGGTATGCTTAACATAGTATCAAGAATTGTTTTAAAAATTTAAACATGACTTCTGTTACGGGCTGAATTGTGTTCCCCCCAAGTTGTATGTTAAAGTCCTAACCCCCAGTACCTCAGAATGTAACTGTATTTGGAGAGGTCTTAAAGAGATAATTAAATTAAAATGAAGTCTTTAGGATGGGCCCTGATTCAATCTGCTGATGTTCTTATCAGCCCATGAAATTTGGACATACAAGGAAAGACACCAGACACCATACACACAAGAGAGGTAACCACATAAACAGTGAGAAAGCAATCATCTTAAAGCCAGTGAGAGAAGCCTCAGAAGAAACCAAACCTGCTGGCACCTTTATCTTGAACTTCTAACGTCCAGAACTCTGAGAAAATAAACTTCTGTTGTAAGCTACCCAGTCTGTGATATTTGGTTATAGTCTCTGGGAACTTAACCCAGCCTTCTTTACTTGCTACCTTGGAAAGCCCTCTCTTACATTGATGGTGAAGGGATAGAATACCATAAACTCCCAAGTACAAAGGGATGAGAGAGAAGACAACTGCAGATGTTAGGGGAGTACTTTGAAAAGTAGAATGGTAAGGAAAGGAAAGAAAGAAATCTGCAAAGTTGATGAGGCTAATTACAAAGTATCCACAGAGGAGTACCTCAAGCAAATCAAATAATCCCTTTGTGGAAATCTGGAAAGACTTGGGAGCTCAGGAATCAAGCACTGTTAAAAACAGAGGGAGACCGATGGAAAATTGTGACCTGAAATGGACTTTTACACAGGCCCTGCTCCTGTCCCACTCAGCTAAAGACTAACTCCATTTCATACTCACAAAAAATGCAAATTTATCCCATGAAAAAAAATTAAAGAAGAGGGGTTTTGACCTGGAGGTACAAGAAACAGTGGAAAGTGGAAGACTAAATAAAAGTCTACCAACTGAATTGTGTCATTCTGGCTTCTCTAGTAGCCCTTTGGGACACAGAGTCAGGCCAGTTTTTGATCCTAGGCAGGAAAGAGAAGAAACCATCTGTAAAAAACAGAATCACCTCTGAAAGTAAAGACCTATAGTACTGGCATTAGAGGGTTACCCAGTAAAAACCACGTGGTTTCTTTTTTCCCCAATCACTGTACAGTGACTACCAAGTGAATTAAGAATGCCCAGTTAATGTACGTAGAACTCCCCATCAGCATTTTAGCACTTCCTTCTGTTGTGTAAATGGACAGGCAAGGCCTCACAAACCTCTGAGAAAACTATCCAACATAAAATCTAAGACAAATGAGAGAATACAATAATAATAATAAAAATAACTCAAGAAATAAAAAAATTCAGAATAAATATGATTAATATCAGTGATGAGGAATTATTATATAAGTAAAACAAAAGGGTGCTATATAAAACTAACAAATAACCAAAAAGTTATTAGAATTTAAAATAATTGATAATATTTTTTAAATCAATGAAAGAACTGAAAAATAAAGTTTCAGCAATCTACCAAGTAAAACAAAAAGATAAAGAGAGAGCAATAGAAGTAAAGAAAATTAGAGAAAAAAATCCTGTGGTTAATTTCTGATTACTAGGGGTTTGGGAGGAAAAAGAAGAGAGAAAAGGGGGTGGATGAACTAATAAATGAAATAACACAAAATTTCCTCAAATTGAAGGAATATTTCATTTTTCTGCATTAAAAGGGCCCGCTAGTACCTAACACAATGAGGGAAAATAAAACCATACTAAAGACATATCTCAACATTTCAACATACCATATAGAAATACATTAAAAGTTTCTAAAAGCTTCTAAGGAGGAAGAAAAAAGGTACAGACTACATTTCTAATCAGGGTTTGGGTGGTATTGATTTATTCTCTTCAAAGCACATTGATTCTTACATTGAGCATTACATTCAAAATTCTGAGTAAAAATCATCTGTAACCTAGAATTACAAAGCTAGATAGATCATCAATCAAATGTGAACAGACTGGTAGAATAACTGATTCATTTGAGCCAAGCAAAAAATATTTTACAAAGGGCTTTTAAAAATTATGTTGGGAGGCTCTGGAAAAAGTAATGAAAATGTCACATAAAATTAATCAAATCTTTAAAAGGTGTAATTTATAATTCCAGAAAGAAAATAATTGTTCAATAAATGAAACTATATTATGGCATAATGTTTGGCTTATCAGTGAATGTTAATTCTCGGGGATATGAGTATTCACTTCACCAAAACAGGTTAAATGTTCTGTAAATATACTAGGAAGATGAAAAGCAAGAAGTGGAGGAATGAGATGGCGAAAGAGTGTGAAATCCTCCTCGCCCATATTGAGAAGTCAATTAGAAATACGGAGTTAAAGAATGAAAGAAAATGAGAGATTCTCGTGGTTACATAGGCAGAACAGAAGTCTCTTGTGTCTTACTCTAAACCTGGTATAGCATAATTTAGGAGGAAATCGGTTTAATAATTCTTTTATATATTTAGAAGAGCAAAAGCAACCAAATTTCCAGATATTATAAATGTCTTCTGTTTATTAGCAAGCTCACAGTTAAATGTCATAGATTGGGATTGCCCAATGGCAAATATACCACATTTGAATGATACATTCCATTTCCCCTTTAAGATTTGATAGGTTTAATACTGTCACTGACTGTATAACAGGAACTGGTGCTGTTCTTCATGGCAGAGGGGAGGTGGGCTACCCCAGATCTTCCAGGAGGGAGAGGAACATTGGCTACCTGTCCAAGCTGACCAGCACTGTCAGTGCTGGGGATAAGTGAGGCTGACATTATGGAAGGCAGCGTGCACATACTGTTGGGGTTCTAGATTACCTGACTTCAGCTTTTGCTCTGAAGATGATTTGTATCTGGTACTCTCTATCTCCAGGCTTTTCACTGGTAAGTAATAATCAAGATGAAAATAAGTCACAGTGTCACTTTACTGAATTACTGCATTCACACTTTAACTGAAGTGATCCTTCTTGGGAAGGTAGATGATTTCCATGCCCTTGACTCCACCTGAGTGAGACAGTAGCATAAGGAAGTTGGTTTTCTGTACCCAACTTGCACATTATATCCGTTTTCTTTACAATCTTAGAATTACCATGGCCTAGACTGTTCCTTGCTGGTTTAGAACACCATTTACCTCAAAAGCATCCAGGAAAAATCAATTGGTTTTGGCAGAACTCTCCCGAGAAGGATCTTTAATTTGGCACAAAAAAAAAAGAAGAAGAAAAAGAAATAAAAAAACCTATGCTTTGGCTCAAGGAAGGGCTTTCCCACCATGCTATTAAATTCTGCTTATTGGATTGTTAATCTTCCTGAAAAGCAGGTGTATTGAGAATGAAATGAACTAAGAAAACCTCCCACATGCTCAGAAGTTTTCCTCTAGAGAAGTACAGTTGGTTTGCCAAGCAGCAATAGCCTATGCTCTCAGTCTGTCCCTTCTCCTTGTTCTGGTACCTGAGAAAAATCAATATCTGAAAGAGAAACATCAGCAGCACTACAAGTAAATGGAGTTCAATAGAAAGACACATATAGTCCAGTGAGAACCTATAAAACCTCAAAGTTCCACAACATGTGCTCAGTATTCCACTGTGTACTTCATCTATCGTTTGCCCCCTCACAGCTCTGGCCACTTTATTCATTCTCTTGCATTATGCATGGAAGTGATCTCCCCACCAGCTCACAAGTTCCAAGGATACTCAAAGAACCTGTATATGCCCCCATCTTTGTGGTTTTTCCCACTTAGTACACAGCTTTCCACATAACAGGCCCTGAGAAAACAGATTTTAACTTGTATTTTCCAACTGATACAATATGTTGTAAAGCACACCTTGCTCTGTACTAACTCCTTGTGATCACAACCTGTCTGGTTTACACTGTATTTCCAGATTTCATGGCTTGTGGCCTAGCCCATTGGTGAATGGACCAATATTTGGACTCTGAGTTAAAAACTCAGGCCCCTCCTTACTATTTATTATTCTTTTATTCTTGTGGGGTGGGGGGGTACCAGGGATCGAACTCAGGACCTTTTACTTACAAGGCAGGTACAGCACCACTGAGCTAAATCCCCAGCCCATGGAAATTTCTTTATTTTTTCAGGTACCAGGGATATTCTTTAATTCTTAAGAGTTTTATCATCTCTAAAAGTAATGTGGTAATAATAACATTGGAGGACTAAATGAGATAATGTCTGCCATTGCCAGTGCATATTAAATCCATAATGTTAGCTGCTATTACCTTTAGCTCCTATTATGATTATTAGTTCTCTTATTCTAAATGAGAATGATAATGAGAAATTCACAGATATTATGAGAATTAAAGAATTTAAAATATATACCCAATATTCTATATATACCCATATGTACATTTATATCATATACATATATAATAGTACATAGTAATTTACATATATAATAGTACAGAATAAATCATATGCTATTACAGTATTATTATCATATTACTAAGAGTAATACTTGTTATTGCAGTTTTCTTTCGTATCTAAAATGAAGTTGATTATACTAAGCTCCTAAGGTTATGAGAATTTCAAACCTTAATAAACTTTAAAGCCTTGGAAATGTGCTTTGTATTTGGTAAGCAATATGAAAATATTTACCATCATTATTTACACTGATAGTAATTTTTAAAGTATGATTGTATAGTATAGTAAACCCGTAATACAGTATATGCTCAGTAAGTTGTTAACTTGCTTTAGTGTTTTCTAGTACACAGAAAACACTGAATGAATTAATATTAATGACAGTGCATGATTTCATGGTAATATTAATCATCTCTCTAAATACTGGGGGAAAAATTCAGGCTGACAAAACATCTTTGCCCAGAAGCCTGCTCTTGGCAAAGAGACAAGATGAGAGTAAGGAGAACAAACCTGTAGGAATCCTGAGAGTGGCATTTTGCCTGCTATGTATAGTGACTTGCCAATTTCCCATTCACTAGCTATTACAGTGACACTGATGCTACACGAACAACCTGTATTGTGCTTCAGAGGCACATCCTTTTCTAAGGCTGCAGTCTTACTGGTGAGACACGGCACATGCTTGATTCCATCTACTGTCATTTATCTGCCAATACAAATAGCACACCTTTGTGGGTCTGTCTGGCAGCCAAAACAATAAACTATGCTTTAGCAACTCAAGGGGAACCATTTCAGAGCATCAAAGGTGAAAGATACCTTATAATACATTCAATCCAAAGAAATGAGCATCTGAAATTGCAAGTATTAAGTCCCGCATGACACTGGCCTAATGAGCAATGTACCTGTTTTATAGAGCACAAAGCAAACTTTAATTGCATAAAATTTCCACTTTTAGTTAAAGGACATGTCTTCTAGAATGATTAAACTTTACTTGTATTCAAGTTTTAAAGGAAAGGAAAGGAAAAGGAGAGAACCCCATCTATTACATTCTTGGTGTTGTATCCAGTACCGGGCCTTTGTTGAAGATGAGTTTTACATGCTTTCTGAATTAAAAAATAACTGGAAAACTTTTAACTCTAAAAATCAGCAGATTGAGTTGGTTTTATCCTCGCTTAGAGGTGTCCACAGAATATATATGATTTGGAAATGTATAGTAGGAAGGGAAAAAGAGAAAATCTCCACAAATGTTACTGATGCTATTTAGAATTTAAGTCTTCACTGGAGAGAGATCAGCTTAGTTATGGAACGGGAAAGCTGGAATGCACACAGAATGTGGAAGCAGCCAACTTTAACACATTAAATCAATTCCACTTGTGTTTAAGTAGGTGTATGTGCTTCTGTGGGGGAGGGAGAAGAGGAATTTTTGCTTTCAAATTGCAGTCCAAATACTCTATTTATAATTCATAATCTTCTTTCTTTTCTCATTTTTATCCATTTTCCCCACTTATAGTAGTCTACTATTAAGTGGTGTTCATCCTAAGGTACCTTTTCGCAAGTCATCTATAAGCAGTATGCAAAATTAAGTTCTCTTCTCTGGCTTTGATCTCAATTTTTTTTCTGTCATCAAATGCCTTGAAATTATGTCTTCAAATTCAAGTTATATTCACTGAGATCAGCCTATTTCTTTCCTGATTTATGTCTGAGGTAGATTCTCAAGTTCTCTTTTTACACCAGTCTTAACTATTCGCCCAGTCGACCTGGCATGAAATTCCAGTTGTTACTTTTTTTTATATTTCTTTATCCAATCCATCTTCATGTTCTATCAATTCATCCTTCAAATCCTGCTTCTCCCCATGTTAACCTCATGAAAGTTTTTATCCATTCATGCCTGCACTTGGACAACAGATATGAATTGGCATGTCCACATCCAACCTCAAACAGTCCTGCCCACCACTCCCAAATGACATATTGGAAGTTCTCCTTCCTGAGTCTCTCAGGACTTGCTATCCCAGCAGAGGTCACAATTTACACAGGGATGAAGAGGTAAAGTAAATGGAGAAGGAAGGGAGGGATCTTGGACAACAAGCACCCAGCTTCATTTGCACATGCAGCTGCTTGCAAGCTCCCAACAGTTGAGGCCATGTTAAAACACAAGCCAGTGCTGGCAGATTTTCTGAGTTTTCAAGAGAACACAGAAATCTGGATTTCCTTAAAAGTCTATTCAGTAAACACCAGTTGGAGGCATACTCTATACTGCAGTAGACACAACAGTGAATAAAACTGATGAAAGACTAATATTATTGGTAGAGTGGAAATACACTAAAAAATAATGTAAGTGTGTATGTGTGTGCGTGATGGAATTTAGGCATGATTAGGAATGATCTCATTGTAAGAGTGGTATTTGAATAAACACATGAAGGAGAGAAGAATATTTTCATAGAGGAAAAGCAATCTTCCTGCTGTGATTGTGAAACAGTAAGGAGGCCTTGAAGGCTGAAAGAGAATAGAGGAAACAAAGTTGGAGATGAAACACAAGGGGAGCAGGGAACGTATTCTGGCATCTCATGTAGCGCTTTGTCAATCTTACTATGACTGACCTTAATTCTGAGTGAAGCAATGAGCCAGCTTTAAACAGGTTTTAACCAGATTATCCTGCCTACTAATTTGGTCGTGGACTTTAAGGAGATAAGAAAAGCAGAGCAACCAGTTAGGAGGTTCATTATGCTTTATGTGAGAGAATGATAGCTGACTAGAATGAGTCGAGAGGGGCTCATTCTGGATATATTTGGAAGACAGAGTGACAAAATTCCATTGTAGACTGGAAGTGTGATATAAGGAGGAGCCCAGAATGATGCCAAGGTTTCAGGCTGAACAACTGAAAGGAAGAACTCGCCATCAACCAGCGTGGACAAGACACCAGAAAAACAAGCCTGGAGACAGAAGAGCAGTAGCGTAATGCTGTGGAACTGTTAAGCTGAGTTGTCTGTAGGAAAGCCAAGTGGGGATGTTAAAATAGTTCGACATAAGCTTGGAATGCCAGGTTGGGATGGAAGGAAATTCTCAGTTGGAGTGAGGCACATAGACCACATGTCTCAGCTCTTTCCCCTAAGATGAATGCTTTGGGGGCAGGCGTCTTTCTAATTTTTGTTTTCATTTTCATCACTCTTTAAGAAGCAGATACTGCTCTCTTTTTACCAGATTTCATCCGAATAGAGGTTAAAAGTCCCCTTTTTCTTAGCACAACAGCTGACACAAAAGAGGAATTTTAAATCAAGGCTTTACTCACAAAAAAGAAGTATGTGAAATCAAAACAACGGGAAACTAGAGATTCTGACTTTTCCTGGGAGTTGTTTTCCTGAAATTCAGTCCTTATGAGACACTTTCCTTATGGATCTTAGTGCACACTGAGCAGCGGAGGGTGTGCTCCATCTTCTCACAATAGAGGGCACTAAAGACAGGGTCCTCACTCAAGAAATAAAGAATCAAGACTGAGAAGCTTAACCCCTTCTACTGGTCACTTGGTGCACTCTTCTTAATTCTGGTTTGCTTTGAGACACTTCTCCTCCTCTGGTAATTGTATTCTGGGATTTAGTATAGCATTTAGGGAGATCATTTAATCATAGCATGAATCATACATAATATGTTCAGAGTAAATATTACTTCCCTTTCCTTGTCCTTGCAATAACTGTCCACGCTCTGTAGCTCACCTGGCCTTACCTACAAGAAGGCCATTTTCTTACAAGCCATGAGCAAAAAATTCTAAGCTGTTTCTTGTGCTTGTTGCCCTTTCTAGAATATCTTTCCTCTATTTTCTTCTCATGTAAACCTTGCAGTTCTTCCTAAACCAAACCAACTCATAAAATCTCCTTCCTAATCAAACTCTGCATTATGTTTTCCCTTCTTTGTACATGTAAAGTATGTTCATACCTAATATTTTTAATTAAAATACACTCATTAACTTTTTGATATAAAAATTTTATCTTTTCTGAGAGGCGAGAATCACTAAACATTGATTCATTTAAACATTAATTCCTACTAATATTAATTCCGTCTGTTTGTCTGTTTTTAGGTCTCCTGCTAGGCACAATGCAGAGCTACGAAGGTAGCAAAAATTTAGCAAATCTGTGAATGTCTAAAATGTTCGTCAATTAATAAAAAA